>NC_143079.1:14515000-15115000 GCF_052426305.1 Pelodiscus sinensis
TGGTAGGCCCGACTGGGTGAGCATTAGGTGATCCACCCTGTCGTCCATTCCCAGCTTCTGGCAAACAGAGGTCAGGGACACCGTGGCTCCTAGCCACTGATGGACTCATCCTCCATAAACTTCTCTGGTTCTTTTCTGAACCCTGTTAGCGCCTTGGCCTTCACGACATCCTCCGGCCTCCTCCGGCCACAGAGACTGGCATTCAGCATCCTCTTAGCTTCAGCTTTGCTGAGACGGGACACAGAGAACCGGGTTTTTGATGGATTGGGCCTGACCTGCCAGTAGTTTTCCTCCTCTTCAGATCAGCGTTAAAGGTCTCTGCTGCAAGTGCTGCAGTGGCAACCACCGTGTGGTCCTTCCTGTTACGTACATTTTAATGCCTGGGCATGAACTAATGGCACCACTGGGGAGCTCGAAGGCTGAACATTGCCCCCCACCAAGTCAGAGCCGAAATCCATCTCCTAGCAACCTAACCCTGAAACATCAGAGAAGTTCCCAGGATCTGGACTTGATATTTCCTGCCAAATAGTCAAAGCTTGCATGTGCGTAGCACCCCGTCCCTCTAGGAGGAGCCCTCAGCACTTCCAAAACTTGAGAGCTGACCAGAGGAGCGGAGCAGAGGGAATTGCTACTGTCTGGGGTTGGATGGCAGGGTGGGACCATTTTAGGGTGTTTTCCACAGTTTAATTTCACTCGTGTTTAATGTGCCAGTGTAGCAAATGCAGCAAATGCAGGATGAAATTCAGCCCTGGACCGAGGGCTCCAGTGCAGACCTGTGCACCATTTACACCTGTGCACCATTTAAATCCTGTGCACCATTTAGACCTGTGCACCATTTAAATCCTGTGCACCATTTAGACCTGTGCACCATTTAAATCCTGTGCACCATTTAGACCTGTGCACCATTTAAATCCTGTGCACCATTTAGACCTGTGCACCATTTAAATCCCCCCCAAAGCATGAAGGGCCAGATTTTTACAGATCTTTAGTCACCTAAAGATGTAGAGAGGCCCCTTTGAAAATCCCACTAGGCCCCTAGCTGCATCTTTGGGAGCCTAAACACCTTTAGGCTGTGTCTAGACTGGCAAGTTTTTCCGCAAAAGCCCCTGCTTTTGCAGAAAAACTTGTCAGCTGACTACACTGGCCGCTTGAATTTCCGCAAGAACACTGACTTCCTACTGTAAGAAATCAGTGCTTCTTGCGGAAATGCTATGCTGCTCCCGTTCGGGCAAAAGTCCCTTTTGCGCAAAGCTTTTGTGCAAAAGGGCCAGTGTAGACAGCTCAGATTTGTTTTGCACAAAAAAGCCCCAATCGCAAAAATGGCGATCGGGGCTTTTTTGCGGAAAAGCGCGTCTAGATTGGCACGGACGCTTTTCCGCAAAAAGAGCTTTTGCGGAAAAGCTTCCGTGCCAATCTAGACGCTGTTTTCCACAAATGCTTTTAACGGAACACTTTTCCGTTAAAAGCATTTGCGGAAAATCATGCCAGTCTAGACATAGCCTTAAAGATCTAGTCCTAAAGGTGTTCAGGCCCTTGCTGGCTTGTTCTGCACAAGGCTGTATTTTCCATCCAGGCTTGATCGCCCACTGTCTGGTATCACTGATTTCAGTGAGATCTGGACCGGGCTTTGGATTAGGCACCTTGTTGAGAAAACAAATATTTTATTTCCATCTTGTTCACAACAGAGCTGGAATAATAGCCAACGCTGGGCTCTGGTGGTTTTTAAAAAAATGCTGCCGAGCACAGAATGCTCAAAATGCACAAAATGCTGTTGCTGCAGTGGCAACATTTACCAGTGCCATCTCCAGCCCCACCTCATGTTTGCTTCTGCAGCAGAATCTTGTAGCTCCTGCCAAAGTTTCCCACATCTGTCAGACCAAATCTCTTAGCCCCATCCCCCAAAATATCAAGGCAAAACACCTGCCACTATTGTTTCTGTGCTAATAGGTCTATGGCATTAGCCACTTCTAGGGTTGCCAAGCCTTCAAGGCTGTCCTGGAGACCCCAGGAATTAAAGATTCATTTTGAATTAAAGATTGTGATGTGAAGAAATCTCCAGGCATACAGCAAGCCTAGCCAATTTTTGCTATAAATATTTCTGTTGCTGGTCTTGTAGATAGTGGGGAGTTCTGGCTAGCTCTAAATAAGAGATTTGGTAAATGCAAGTTAAGGGGTTGCTCAGGATTTAATCAAGGCGTTGTAATAATTAGCAGCGGTTATAGACTCCTCTCTGCCTATTTTCTCTGTGTCATTTCTTTAGAAAACATGAAGTAGGAAACAGGGCTGAGGTGTGTTCCTTGAACGACTCAAAAGCTGGGGATTGGTTTGTATAAACTTCAAAAGATTTCGATACTTATCTTCATGCAAATGAAATTATTATGTTGTCTTCCTGCAACCAGGGTAACCAGACACAGTCCATATAAAAAAACAATTCTAGGATGAGAGTTCAGATTTGGGTGCTGGGGTGAAATCCGCATTGTCTTTGTGCTTGATGTGAATAATGTGTTATGTTTATTATGTGGGCAGCACAACATTTATGATGCCTGTAACTCCTCGTTTCCTTCCTTTCAAGAGCTTGGGGCTTCATAAATGAGATGTTTGTGAAATGCCCTTTTGTCACTTAGCAGCCTGAATTGGTTTTTTAAATGAAATGTTTTAGACATGGACATCAAAAGGCAGGTGTCTCACGGAGTGGTCAGGCTCAGGTTGGGGAGTAACTTCTCCAAACATGGCACCACTCTGAAAAGTCTCTCTGCAAAAAAACAAAAACAAAACAAAAAACAAACAAAAAAAATCACTTTGTGGGTGTGACGGGGGCAGTCACAGAAGACTCCTTGGGGGTGACCCCCGGAGGGCTGACAAGGCCACTGCCACTCACCTTCCTGCTCTCTGGGGTGTCTCACCACCTGGTCTTGCTGGGCCAGCTCCCTGGTCTCCTCTGGCCAAGGCACTGAGTTGGGACCACTACCCCCTGGAAGCAGTACCGACAAAGAATCTCTTCAGGTCCAAGGAAAATGCAGTTTAGGGCCCAGCTTCCTGGGAAGCCACTTCCCAAATAGGATCAGGACCCCAATGAATTCTATAGGTAAGCCTACTTTAGCGGAGTGTGCACACCGATTGCTCCTCCAGGTAATAATTATTTACACAGGGGTTGATAGTAAATAAAAGTGATTTTATTAAGTACAAGCAGTAGGATTTAAATGGTAATAAGTGAGAACAGGCAGAGCAAAGTAGATTACAAACTCAAAACAACAGAAAACGCTTAGTTAATTCTAACACTGAAAACTCAGTACAAACTCACCCTAAAGCTGTCTCTTTTCCAGCTCCAGTGGTTCTCATCTCATTTCAGTCTACGGACCACCAGGCCAATCAAAAAATTTTCGTCCACCTCCAGCACATGTAGCACTGGATGAATGACACAGCAACTGCTCAGCACGACGGTGGCATCTACACTGACACTCAGAGCCGTAGACGGAAGTTACTGGCAACACAACGTGGTTGCGTCCTAGGTGATGCTATGGATGATGCGCCGCGTGCTTGTGAACACGGCATAAAACAGCCTAATGGCGGCGCCTGCCCACACGATGTGACTTTGGACAATGTTCCTGTGGACAACCGAAAAAGTCACCATGGACCACTAGTTGAGAACTACCGAGCTAAGCCTTCCAAACCAGGACTGTTCCTCCCCTCGGGTGTGTCCAGCCAGCCCAAAGTCAAAGCTCCTAAGATTCCCACTTTTGCCTGGGAAGCTACCTGACCAGTTTCTACCCCTTAGGCAGGTCATGTGACTTCCGAAGACCACGGCTGCTAAGGCTTAAGGACAAAAGGCTATTTGCATACGATTGCCCAGACATTGAGGCATCCCTGACTTGGAAACACCCTTGCTGGCTTTCATTTACACATTGAAAACTCGTAAACCATTCCCTCCTCCATATGTCTAATTTCACACACAAGAATGATCAATACACCACAATAAGATAAACAGATCCAGTGGATTAAGACATGAAGATTGATAGGTTACATGAGGCAATTTCTCCAGAGCATCTTTGAGTTATGCCTTTTTGTGTTCACTGGTCCATTTCATACAGCACAAGGGGAGAGTGGTGGCACATTGTGTTCAATGTCTCTTTGTGACTGAGTTTGAGATGAGCTCAGTTTACAAGTAGTTTTTTCAGCACTGCCAATGGTGTTTAGGCTCAGAGTCAAGCTGAGTCCAATCCTTCTCATGCTCCATGACCTGTAATAAAGGTTTTCAACATGCAGTACTTCCAAATTGTGCACCCAGTGATTGTGCCTGAGGTTGATCTGTTGGCCCTCAGCAAACCATTCTGTTGAAGACACATAGGGAGGAAAAGAGTCTTGCTCACTTGCCCAAAGTCCCTAACTAGCAGGAAGGGGAGGGATAGCTCCGTGGTTTGAGCATCAGCCTGCTAAACCCAGGGTTGTAAATTCAATCCTTGATGGGCCTAAGGATCTGGGGCAAATCTGTCAGGGATGGTACTTGGTCTTGTTATGAAGGCAGGGGACTAGACTCAATGACCTTGCAAGGTCCCTTCCTGCTCTATGAGATAGGTATATCATCATATATTATAAGTAAAACAGTAAGACCCTATAACTCCATATACAGGTCTCTTGAGTAAAAAGGCACATCAGTATATTTCAGACCAATACGGTATTTGAAAAACAGTTCACGTTCCATGAGATTTGGGCGGATGCTTGCTTTATGGGAAGCAGTGTCCCTCTTCCCAGTGCTAACCCATGGCACTTGGATGACTGTTGAGAATGAAATCATTGTAAAAGTAGGAGCTATGAATTAACCTTCTCCTTGATGGTGCATGGAGTCTGAAGAGGGATGTTCCAGTGCATGGAGTCTGAAGAGGGATGTTCCCCTCAGGAATGCTGGAGAGGCAGCAGTCCAGTGTTATGTTTACATTAGCATGGGAGAAAGGTCCCCCTTCTAGCAGCAAAGTTGCTCTGCCAAAAATAAAACTGCCTGAGCAAATGGATGGCCCAGATCCTGTGCAAGCTCTTTCACTTGTTGCAGGAGATGGTGGGTACAATTATTGCAAAGTCAGAAACGTTTCTGTGAAGCAAACCAGGAAAGGGACTAAACAATAGGTTGCAAATTAAGGATGATTAAGGAGCTTGAAAACAACAGCCGTTTCCCTCAGGAGGAGAGGTGGATGAGTGCTCCAGGGCAGACCAGCTCTGGTCAGCTGCTCAGTCAGGGGGATGAATCAGGACAAGTCTGCACTCTGGGATGCTCTATTGTACTCAAAGGACGCTCGGCTTCTCTCCTCAAACGTTGCACACTGCTCCAAGATGGAAGCATGCAAGTCAAGCTGCCGTTCAAAGGAAGTCTTAAATCTGATACTACTTAGGGGCTCTGGAGCAGGGGAGGGCTGGAGGCTAGCCTCTCCTTTAAAATTTTGTGCTGACCGTGAGGTGGGCAGGGAGAAGAGGCGGTGCGCGGGCAAGAGTTTGGGGACAGACACGACGTGAGGGTGAGGGCTCAGGAAGAAAGGGAGGTGTGAGACCTCTGGGAGTCATCACAGGATGGAGACATAATTCTGGCACTGTTGGGGCCCGCCCCACATTTAAGGCACGTCTGCTGCTCCTGACATCACTGGTGAAAGCAGAAAGCTAGAGAGCATTTTCTTGGGGGCAGCCACCTTGCTGCTGAATGGCTCCTTCCCTCTCAATAATCCAAACTCCCAATTAGCTGTATAATATCCATGTCCCCCCCAGCTGTGCATGTAACGGGCAGGGCACTGTATTCAGAATCTATCTTTATGCAAACCCTGAACCTGGCTTCTCCCCCAGATAATTAGACACTTCTCTGGACAGATGACTCTAAAGCTGGAATCGTGCTAAATAAAATACAAATCGAATGATCTGCAGCTAATCAAATAAAGAACATGCCTTTATCTCAATTGCTCTGACTTCCGCTAGTAGCTATTTAAAGCAAGGAAGGCCATGCAAGGGGTCTGAAATTTGTTTGTTTATTCTCACTGCCAAACTCTTCCACGTTAAAGTGGCAGGAATCTTTAGCTTGAGTGGATACCACGTTTCAGGCACGGATTTTCAAAACGTAGTTAATTCACAGTCAAAAGTAACCCTGCAGGCAGCCCAAACTGGTGTCTGCCTGGGAATTCACAAGCACAGTAGCCTGACAACAGGCAAAGAAGGGGACATGGCAGTGTGACAGCTGCTGAGTAGTAAAGACGGGCATCACACAATACTTGTTTTCCCATCTGTCCCAGCATGTATCTTATTCTAGGTAGCGATTTGTCAATGCATTAACCTCTGCTTTTATCGTGCATGTTTAGCTTTAATGCTTCGTTTTCTAGGAGCTTAACAGTTGCTTTCCTGGACTCTAATGTTCTAGACAGGCAATGCACAGGCCAGTATTGTGTTGCATGACAGCTAGGCTGTGTCCAGACTCAAGGGTTTTTTCGAAAAAACTTCACCTGCGTCTAGACTACAGCCGCGTTCTTTCGAAATTAAATCGAAAGAAGGCAGCTTTTCTTTCGACAGCGGAAAACCTCATTTCACGAGGAAAAACGCCTTTTTTCGAAAGTGCTCTTTTGAAAAAAGGCGTTCTTGAATGCAAACAGGGCTTTTTCGAAAGAGAGCATCCAGACTGCCTGGGTGCTTTCTTTCGAAAAAGCGGCTTGCTTTTTCGAAAGTACTGCTTGCAGTCTAGACGCTCTTTTTCGAAAGAGGCTTTTTCAAAAATATCTTTCGAAAAAGCCTCTTTCGAAAGAGGCTTGCAGTCTAGACGTAGCCCTAGGGGCTTTACAACTCTAGCACTTGCTCACAACTAAGAGCTTTTGAGTTTCATAAAATACCAAAGTAAAACTGAGGTGGAGTTTAATCAGCAGCAGTAGGTTACGGTACAAACCAAGTAGCTGTTATGGTTTAGAGGTGATCGACAAGGGATTTAGGAAAATATTGGGCGTGTGACCTCTTTTACTTTCATATGGTGGACAAAGATAGTTTGAAAAGCTTTTTTCTCTGTTTGTTTTTACCTTATTAAAGGTCAGGAGCACCACTTTTGGTCCTTTTTTATTTTGAAAGACCACCTTGTAAGCCCTTGGCTTCCCGTCTCTGTCTTGTTCTAGTTCCCCTCCACCTGCTTGAATTGCTTTGTCAACATGTCCTTCAAAGGATCCACCTCATTCTTGCATCTTTGGGTGAGAGGTCCATCTATATCCTCTCTCTGGCTCCGTCTACACGGCATCATTTTTGTGTGAGAGGAAATGCAAATGAAGTGCTCATTAGCATTTCTCGAGCTCTCATTTGCATATTCCCTTCCGATCCTTTTGCAGAAGAGGTTTTTGCGATAAAAAGCCCTGTGTAGATAGGGCCATTTGTCAGGAAAAAACCCTTTTGCGCAAGAATCCTTTTCCCTCATTTTTCGAGGAACAAGGGTTCCTGTGCAAAAGGTTTTGTTTGTGCCAAATGGCCTCGTCTACAATGCATTTGTTTCTGCAAAAACCTTCTGCAAAAAGGATTGGAAGAGAATATGCAAATGAGAGAACGAGAAATGCTAATAAGCGCTTCGTTTGCATTTCCACGTCCGCAAAAATGATGCAGTGTAGACAGAGCCTCAGAGTATTCCATCTGCAAACACAAATTCAACCACCATCTCCAAGCTGATACCTCTCAGTTCCGTCTTTGAGCGTACGTCTAGACTATAGAGCTTTTCCGGGAAAATTTCAGAAAAGCAGACGTGTGTTTTTGGCATCCCTGTAAACCTTGTTCTATGAGGAAGAAGGGATGTTCCGAAAGAGGGTTTTTTCCTGACATTTGTCTCCGTGTAGATGGGCCAAATGTCGGAAAAGCCTCTTTTGGAAGAAAAGCACAAAAAACCTCCACAAATTGCAGTTCGCAATTTGCGTATCTTTTTCCGACTTTTCCATGCAGTGTTGACACAGCCTGAGCCATCAGTTTGGCATGGAAGAAAGAAGGGAAACTCACAGGAACAAAGGACACGTCCCACAGGATGGTCTACTTGCACACTGCAAAGTTTTGATGCTAGGTTTTGACCAGTGAGGGGTGTGAACAAACACACACCCTACTGCTGACACAGCTATGCTCTACTGACAAAAGAGTGCTTCTGTCCCTTCACTAATGTCAGTCAGTGAGGTGGTGCAGTTGAGCCGGCAGAAGAACTGGGCCAGGTCTACACAACGTCAGAAAGCCGAACTAAGATACGCAACTCCAGCTACGTGAATAGTGTCACTGGAGTCAACATATCTTAGCTCAACTTACTTGGTGTCCCACTGTGGGAGGTCGATGACAGAAACAGAAGAGAAGAGTGAGGGTGGATTTGTTAGCAGCCTTCAACTACCTGAAGGGAGGTTCCAAAGAGGCTGGAGAGAGGCTGTTCTCAGTGGTGGCAGATGGCAGAACAAGGACCAATGGTCTCAAGTTGCAGTGGGGGAGGTCTAGGTTGGATATTAGCAAAAAATTATTTCAACAGGAGGGTGGGGAAGCACTGGGATGGGTTCCCTAGGGTGGGGGTGGAATTTCTATCCCTAGAGGTTTTAAAGTCCTGGCTTGACAAAGCCCTGGCTGGGATGATATAGGTGGGGTTGGTCCTGCTTTGGGCAAGGGGTTGGACTCGATGACTCCTGAGGTCTCTTCCAATTCTAGGATTCCTTTCCCTTTGCATACTAGAGTTGACAAAGGTGCAATCAGCGGTTGTTTTAGTGGGTCCTTGCTAGACCCACTAAATCAAACCCGGGAAAGTGATCTGGTAAGGGGAGACGAGCCCTTAGTCTGCACTTTCTCCCAGTAGGGGGTATTGCTGGTAGAGTAATACTGGCCAAAGCTCTAGTGTAGACAAGGGCCTAGACCAATATCCTATTTTTAGCACCCCAATCCGCTTCTTGTGTTGTCAAAGCCAAATATTCCTGCTTCAAAATGATGCCACAAAAGAAGGGGCAGAAAGCTTCACACACCCCAGAGAAAGTTGGAACTGGCATCTGACACCCATCAGGGCAGAAAAAACTAAACCCAGGTGTCTCCCTTAGGGTGTGTCTAGACTACCGGGTTTTGTCGACAGAAGTTTTGTCGACAGTATGTGTCGACAAAACTTCTGTCGACAAAGAGCGTCCAGACACATTGAGTTCTGTTGACAAAGCAAGCTGCTTTGTCGACAGAACCCTGTAGTCTAGACGCAACCCTACAGGCAATAACACCTTCTGTCGACAGAACTCTGTCGACAGAAGGTGTTATACCTCGTAAAATGAGGTTTGCCAGCGTCGACAAAACTGCTGAGTTCTGTCGATGTTATGTCGACAGAACTCAGCGGTAGTGTAGACGCTGGTATAGTTTTGTCGACAAAAGTCCACTTTTGTCGACAAAACTCAGTAGTCTAGACACACCCTTACATAGAAGAAACACAAGAGCTCAGAGCTCTCTCTTCTGCAGCCTGTACCCCAAAGGAGACCATACGTTTGCTGATAGACTTACCTGCAGCACTGTGTGGTTACATTTTAAAATTAAGAAACAAACAGGCCAAACAAGAATCTCAGATTGTTTTGACAGGTGTTGATTTCCCTTTGGAAGACACAGCAAAGAAGTGGGGAAGGCTGCCAGGACTGCAGAAATATTGTCTGAAATTAGAAGGCGTTTGTTGTGTCCACAGCAGCCGCATATTTTAGTCCTCCTTGCGGGGTCAGCATAAAGATATCTATGAAAGCAGCAGCCAAGGGGTTGCAGAGGAAACACTTGAGTATCCAAAGGGTGATGAGTAAAGTGAGATTTTAAGTGAGCTGTTAACTCCATGGTATAATCTTCCCCATGGACAGATGCTCCTACCTCACCCAGTCCAGGAAGGCAGTTTAGCGAGAATGAATTTCATATGCATGAATAAAATTGATATGATCCCTTGCACCTGTTGCAAGAAACAGGTTTGTGCCATAATTAAAAGCCAGTTCAAGGCTGCAGAGTGAATTCACTGCTGACTGCCAGCAACTAAATTACACTATCATTCTGAGAGTGATGCAAGAGGCATCGCTGTGTGGCTGCAGACTGCAGCTTGGTAGAGATTAATGGCCGAGAGACATGATCATTACTAGAGAAGGGAGCACAGGGAAAAAGAGAAATACTTAAAGGAATCCAGCAAAGGCTGAAGAAATAATTGTGTTTGGCAGACTTCTGAACCATGAATGAAGAATGCCGAAAATAAAAGTTCTCTCTTCGACACTCCCAGTACAAGGTTTTTTAATATTAGTTTTTATTTCCCCCATGTTTACCTACCCTGTTTTTAACTCGTGGACACTATGGGCAGCTGAGGAACAAGTACATTTATCACATGCCAAGCGCACAAAACCTGAGTCATTGCTACCAAGTGCGATGGTTTTAGCTCAAGGATCAAGCTAGCTGGCATTTCTCTTAAAGCCCTAATGTATGGAGCCCTATTATTACATAAAAAAACAGAAATTACGTTGAGTGTTTTCATTTCTCATACGTGTGGAGAAAAGCTTGAGCATACAAACACTAAGGCTACATCTACACTGGCCCCTTTTCCGGAAGGGGCATGGTAATTTTTGAGATCGTAATAGGGAAATCCGCGGGGGATTTAAATATCCCCCGCGGCATTTAAATAAAAATGTCCGCCGCTTTTTTCCGGCTTTTAAAAAAGCCGGAAAAGAGCGTCTATACTGGCCCCGATCCTCCGGAAAAAGCGCCCTTTTCCAGAGGATCTTATTCCTACTTTGAAGTAAAAGGGCGCTTTTTCCGGAGGATCGGGGCCAGTGTAGACGCTCTTTTCCGGCTTTTTTTTTAAAAAAAAAAGCGGCGGACATTTTTATTTAAATGCCGCGGGGGATATTTAAATCCCCCGCAGATTTCCCTATTACGATCTCAAAAATTACCATGCCCCTTCCGGAAAAGGGGCCAGTGTAGACGAGCCCTAAGAGTATGTCTAGATTACATGCCTCTGTTGGCAGAGGCATGTAAAATAGGCTACCTGACGTAGTCAATGAAGCGGGGATTTAAATATCCTCGGCTTCATTAAAATAAAAATGGCCGCCGTGCTGTGCTGGCTCAGCTGATCGTCAGCACAGCGCGCGAGTCAAGAGACAGATTGGTCGACAGGGGAAGCCTTTGTCGACCGCTCCTGTAAATCTTGTTTCACCGATCCGCGTCTTTACTCGTGTGCTGTGCCGAAGATCAGCTGAGCCGGCACAGCGCGGCGGCCATTTTTATTTTAATGAAGCCAGGGATATTTAAATCCCCGCTTCATTGACTACGTCGGGTAGCCTATTTTACATGCCTCTGTCAGCAGAGGCATGTAATCTAGACATACTCTAAAGGATCAAAAACTAGGACAAAAATAACTAAAAATAAATTCGTATTATTAGTAATAAATAAAATAATAATAATTAATAATAAACTAGCTTCTCTCATCTGAGAAAATGGGTTTTGCCCACAAAAACTTCAAAAAGACCAGACTAACACATCTACATCTCTATTATAATAGCATATATATATTTGTTAGTCTCTCAGGGCATGTCTACACTAGGAAATAATTTTGAAATAGTAACTCCTGAAATAGCTATGTCAAACTAGTGTGTCCACACTACAGGGAAGCCTCAAAATTAGTCAGAGGCAGGCTCCCTGAATGTGGACACGCTACCTCGACTTTGAGCCCCAGGAAGCACTGGGGAGTAATTACTTCGAATGGGGAGTCGTTATTTCAAAATAGCGGCAGTGGATGGTGTCCATGCTATTGCTATACCAAAATACCTATTTCAAAATAAGCATTATTCCTTGTGGAGAGCAGGAGTTATTATTTCGAAATAACCAGCCCATTATTTTGAATTAATGAGCTTGGTAGTGAGGGCGCTCCGCTTGTTGTTTGAAAATAAGGGGGGCTAGGTTATTTCGAAATAACCCCCAGTGTAGACCAGGTTCAGGTGCCACAGGGCTTCTTGTTGTGTTTAGGACTCAGATAAGGCCACCCAAACTGTGCTATTTTCAGATCTCATGATTTTAAGCTAGTCTTGTGATTTGTGCATGCTGGCACTGCTATTTGCAAAGGGCATCTTACTGAGAATGTTCCAACACTGGTTTTGTGAACAGCTATTTAACATCAAGAGAATGGGCCTTTTCCCAGCCTGCCCTAGCTCAGCATAGAGGCACCGTGAACTTTGTGTGAAAACAGTACAAGCAGAGAAGACGACACTTTTCAGTAGCCAAAGGGCTGCCCACACCACCGTGATGTTGCCTGTTTGACTGTGCTGCCCTGTTCCAACCAGGGATAGTGAGGGATGAGCCAGGCTGAAACTGAGGAATGGGAAAGAGAGAGTGTGTTTGACAAATAGCCCTGGATGCTGTCACACTCAGTTCCGGGTTGGAATTTTGTGGCTTGGATTCCTCTCTAGGGCATTGTCAGAGTACAGGAATGAGGAGAGAAAGAGGGAAGAACTTGCTGATGTGTTAGGGTGAATTACATCAGCACTGTAGTCCAAGAGAATGCACCAAATCCAGTGTTTTTATATTACTATATATAACAGAAACCACTGGATCATGTAATTGGGGCCCTGCCTTTTAGCACCTGTGACAGACCGGGCCGTGTCTGGGCACAACTGAGGGCGTCTGCTCAGGGTGAATTGCTCAACTTCAGGGCTCCTTACAGTCCCCAGACTGGTGACCCCTCCAAACAGGCCACAAACCAATCCCACAGAGTGCTTCAGCTGCCTGCCTGAAGCCTCACGAGCAAAACCCCTCCGACACCCCAGCAATATCCGTGCCCTACATGGCCCCGGGCCTCATACACAGGTGGGGGGTCCTAGCACCCAATCCCACCTACCCTGAACAAGTTCTGTCCAGTTCCAAGAAACCAGCCACAGATCCCTGGTCAATTTACCCTCTGGACCTTACCCACAAATCACTCTGGGCCAATCCTTTAGCATCTAACATCTAAAGGTTTATTATTACAATAAAGGAAAGCAGGAGAGTAAGGTTGTTAAAGGAATAGTATGTTACGTGCATCGAATCTCCCAGTTCTCGATGCAGGCTCTAGCAGAGATGTCACAGCTGCTGGTTTAAAAGTTGTTGTTGCGCATCCTAGGATCAGGATGGGTCCACAGGTCTTCCGGGCTCTTCGATCCCTGCAAGGCTGCCTCTGGGATGAAGCGCCGAGCTGAGAACCAAGATGGCGTCGACCACATGGCCTCTTCTGGTCTCAGCCGGTCACCTGGCCAGCGGCCAATCTCTGTGCTCCCTGCTGGCAGCTCTCAGATGACAGCCCCCATTCTTTAGGTGTGTCCTTGGCCCATTGAGAGCCATTGTCCCACAGGGCCTTGCTAATTAGCATGTCCACAGGCCTGACCCTGCCCAATGCTCAACCGCATGAAGGGAAATGTTCAGTATCCATACAAGTACATGCTAATAATTGCACACACAGACATTCTACAAACACATGAACAGCGTACATAGGACTATCAGACAGTAAGCTTCTAGTCAACACCTCACATGGCCTCCCTTTTATACCATTTTCTGGGGCCAACACCCCCACCTATGGGTGCAGCAGCGATCTGGCTGCTCCCCTCAAATTTGGTAACATGACAGCACCTGCCACTACTATTTACAGATCAGCTGCCCCTGCTATAACTGTTTAACAAGAGTTGGCGGAACAAATGACCTTTTTGATTGGGGCTGTGATGCTGTTGATTTGTCTCTCTCTAGCGCAGCTAAAAGGCTGGAAATTATCAAAAGGGTTTGCCATCTTTGCCTTTCCCTCATTGTCAAAATAAAAGGCAAAGGAGGGAGTGAGCCAGAGCATTGTTCAGATTCTTTTGACTACTAGAGATTTTAAGAAGCCAGAACATCAGTGGAGCAAACCCTAGAAGTTTTAATGAGTCTTCTGATGTTCTGTTGTTCCTATGACCCAACAGAAGTATAGGCTGCTGCTTCTTGGCCTAGATCCCATGTCAAATTAGTTTAACTTGATACATCCGTTAGCTGAAGGACAAGACTCAAACCAATAGCTCTTTTCCATCTGCCATGTTTCTAACTGCAGAAGAGAGTTATTTTTCTACAGGTTGAATCTCTCTAGTCCGGCATTCCATGGTCTGGCAAAAGTCGTGGTCTGGCATAATTTTAGTTCACAAGGGGTACGTCTAAACTACGTGCCCCCATCGACGGAGGCATGTAGATTAGACAGATCGGCAGAGGGAAATAAAGCCGCTATTTAAATAATCGCAGCTTCATTTAAATTTAAATGGCTTCCCCGCTCTGCCGATCAGCTGTTTGTTGGCAGATCGGGGCAGTCTGGACACGTCGCTGTTGACAAGGAAGCCTTTGCCGATCTGCGCAGGTAAACCTGGTTTCACGAGGCATACCTGCGCCAATCGACAAAGGCTTCTTTGTCGACAGCGGCGTGTCCAGACTGCCCCGAACTGCCGACAAACAGCTGATCGGCAGAGCAGGGCAGCCATTTAAATTTAAATGAAGCTGCGATTATTTAAATAGCGGCTTCATTTCCCTCTGCCGATGTGTCTAATCTACATGCCTCCATCGACGGAGGCATGTAGTCTAGACACACCCAAGATGTCCACTTCTCATGGATGTGGCCAAGTTTCCCGTGGTCTCCTAGGGTGTATCTAGACTACAGAGTTTTGGCGACAAAAGTGGACTTTTGTCGACAAAACTATACCTGCGTCTACACTACCGCTGAGTTCTGTCGACATAACGTCGACAGAACTCAGCAGTTTTGTCGACGCTGGTAAACCTAATTTTACGAGGCATAACGCCTTCTGTCGACAGAGTTTCTGTCGACAGAAGGTGTTATTGCATGTAAACTGTCCTTTGCGTCTACACTACCATGTTGACAAAGCAGCTTGCTTTGTTGACAGAACTGAATGTATCTGTCGACAAAACTTCTGTTGACAAAAGCCTGTAGTCTAGACGTACCCCTAAAGTTTGTTTACAGCCACCAGTCCTGGCTCTCACTGTTCTGTACTGTTATTTACCTCTAAATTACCCCAAAATGTCTTCTAAAAGCAGTGGCAGTGTTGGTAATGCTGCTAGACAATATTGACCACCCAAGGTCCAGCAAATTCTCTGGCTCAGCACTGGTCAGGTGCCGGGCTACAGATGTTCAACCTATAGCAGTTTTAGGGCTACTAGCAATGACTGGCAGGCAAACCTCAATCCTGACAAGGTCCCAGGATTTTATGAAAGATGGTGCTGTGGCCAAATCACAAGGAGGACACAGGACACTTTGATTCTGTTCCCTTCGCCAGCCCGACCTGTCTCTCCGGGTTTCCGTTTTCCCTGAGTATGTGAGGTCCATGGTGCTTTGATATCGTTGGGTGGAAACAACTGTTATGACCTGCCCACCATCAACCTGAACTGGTGGAGCTGAGAATACAGCACAGTTTCATAGTCTAATCCCCTAGGGCAAACACCCAAAATGGTGTCACCACAGAACTGGAGAATTTCTTTCAGTGGAAGGAGGAATTTCCGTACGGTTGTGATAAGGCAAAAGAAGTGAACACAATTCAAAAAGTCTTCACTTCCCACTGGGACAGATTATAAACAACACGTTGGTTATGTACAATGTTCAAAGATTCATAGGGAGTTTTGCAGTCCAACTAGGACATGTGAAGGGGTCCTGACTTTGAGGGAGCAGCGACTATTCGTTTTTCTTTACTAGTAACTTTCTCAGTGGTTCCCCACCTGTGGTCCGAACAAGGGGTCTGCGGAAATGGAAAAATAAGGATTGGGCCCACTGTGGTTCCCCGGATGCTAAGGGAGCGTGGGGAAAGTACTTGCATGCTATGCAAGCCTCCCATGCCTGGCTGATGTGCAAGAGGCATGCATGACATGCAATCACTTTCTCCTTGCTCCCCTAGCATCCAGGGAACAGGATCAAAAGTAAGCCAAGACCCAGAGTGCATAGCTGCTGCCCCACTGCGCTCCCGAAGTTCCATCCTTGCCCGCTACATCCTCCCGAAGTTCCACCCTTGAACTTCATGAACTATTATACATTTCAAATGATTATCAAGTAATGGAATGTTTAAAAACATCTATATTGTTTGGAGGGTCTGTGACATTTTAATACACTGAAAAGGGATCTATATGCGCAAAAAGGTTGGGAAACACCGCTCTACAATATTTTTTCCATCAAAAAAGAAACACCTAAAATTGAGTTATGCAGTTAATGCAAACAGCATATGAGTTAATATATTTAATATTACTTCATAGCTATTAAAAGTCTCCAGTGAAATAGAAATTGAAGACTGAATAATGAAGACACTTCATCATTTATCTATATTCGTCAGGAAATCCCATTATGTCAGGTGGCAGTGGGGATTAAACCGTGTTTAAAGAGGACAGAAGAGAAAGTCAAGGACGAGTAATTAATTTAGAAATATTAATCTCTTCCATTGTCTAGTGGTAAATGCTGTACAGATGCTGGCTTCTAAGAAAGACATTTTACACGCGATTACACTGTTGACCATAAAAGCGATGGCAGAATATTTAGCAAACTAGGCAAGGTGGCAGGATTCTGGCAAACTGTGTATTGATCAGATAGCTATTGAGTCTAAAGGCGACATATTCAACAGAGTGAAACGTGACATGGCAAAATATACATGTTGTACTATGTACTGATGGTGAAACCGAGGCACCAAGAGGGACAGTGGTGTGCTGTAGGACACAGAGCCAATCAGTGGCAGGGGAGAAAACAAACACCTCCTGATTCCAGTCCTGTACAGAATTCACCTGACTGCTGCTCTGCATCAGTGAGGACAGAGCTCTGAAAGCTGGGTATTATTATTATTATCGCTGTCACATGTGACACTCATTTCTCTTCAGATCAGCCCCTCTGGGACCACCGCATCTTCCTGGCCTCTAGGGATAGAACAAGAAGCAATGGGCTTAAACTGCAGCAAGGGAGGTTTAGGTTGGACATCAGGAAAAAGTTCCTAACTATCAGGGTGATCAAACATTGGAATAAATTGCCTAGGGAGGTTGTGGAATCTCCATTCCTGGAGATATTTACGAGTAGGTTAGATAAATGTCTATCAGGGATGGTCTAGACAGTACTGGGTCCTGCCATGAGGGCAGGGGACTGGACTCGATGACCTCTCGAGGTCCCTTCCAGTCCTGGTATTCTATGATTCTAGGCTTTTTTAGCCTCTAATGCAGGCTACTCAACTTTGGAAGCCCCAGGGGCCACAAGGATATTCACAGCTCATGCCGAGGGCCAGAACTTAAGTGTAGTTGCATATACATGCAAATAGCTTATTTCACACTGATGGGCATGAATAGAAAAATTAAGGCAAGACTACACAACACACAGGCCCCATTTAAGTCAGTTCTGCTGATATTAATACAATGCAATATTTACCCCATTTCCACCCATATGACAGCACTTTTAATGAGCAATGAAGTCCAGGAATTTAACTACTAAAATGCTTATCAACAGAAGACCATTATATTCACTACTTTTTTGTTTTAGCTCCCACCCATGGTCCGCAAACAAACAGGCCACAGGCCGCATATGTGGCCCGCAGGCCACGTGTCGAGTAACCCTGCTCTGATGTATTGTGATGTGCCCCTAGCTTGAGTTCTGGTAGCAGTTCTAAGTTCAACATACGGATCAGCTAAACATGCAGTCAACTGAGAAAGCAACCCGAAACCAAACCGCTCAGAAAGCAAGCCCCAAAACTGGCCATGAATGCTTCAGACTCATACTCGTCAGCATTCTCATTCCTTTCACCAC
The DNA here is from genome assembly GCF_052426305.1 of Pelodiscus sinensis. Lineage (NCBI taxonomy): Eukaryota > Metazoa > Chordata > Testudines > Trionychidae > Pelodiscus > Pelodiscus sinensis. The sequence continues at coordinate 14,532,753 of NC_143079.1, forward strand.
AAGACTGAATGGATCGCATGTCTGCGCAGTTAGAGAATGTTTTGTAGCCAGCACAGAGAAACTGCATGCGTCCATGCATGCTGTAACTTTTCTTTAGAAACAAATACATAAAAATAGAAGACTATGACCACATGCTGAATTTTTTAGCCCATCACAGTTCAGTCGGCAAGGGATGCTCAAGAAAGTTTTCTAGCAGCATACCAACACGATTAGAATCCAATTTACAGTGACTTATTCCTCTGATCTACAGGGTGCAATAATAGTAGTAGGTGCTGACAAAGTGCATTGCCACTGGCAACAGTATGTGTTCACGGCTAAGTGAAAGAAGAGGACATCGGGCGGTATATTGTATTTCTGCTTAAGAATGACTTGAAAGCTTTTCAATACTGTGCACACTTGTCAGAACAGGAAAAGTTCCCCTTCGGTATCAATGTCTATTTTGATGTTTACATTCCAAAAATGTTGTGTAAGCAAAAATCAGAGTGCAACAGAACCACTTTTGTGAGGTTCACATGAGGTGGGAGCCAAACCACTTGTGGGGTTCACATGAGATGCTGAATCCAAACGACACCTGGTTTTGCAAAATCCAAGCCAAGAGTAAAGACTTGTTGGGACAATATAGCAGAAACGCTCAGGGTTACAACTATGCTCTAGAAGACTTCTCTCTTTTGAGTCATATGGTCCTAGCCCTGGAAGCTCTCAGGAGCAATGGCCTGCCTTAAGAATGATGTAAAGGTTGAACCTCTCTAGTCCAGCACCTTTGGGACTTGACCGGTGCCAAACCAGAGAATTTTCCAGACCACGGGAGGTCAACACTGTCTAGCAGAATGACCAACACTTGCCCTGCTTACAAGACTCTTAGAAGACATAGAGGGGTAAACGACAACACAGAACACTAAGAACTAGGACTGGTGGCTTTAAACAAACTTTATGGGACTGTGGAAAACTTGGCCACACCCATGATAAGTGGACATCCGGCTGACAAACATCATGCCAGAGCACGGCTATTGCTGGACTAAAGAGTGATGGACTAGAGAGGTTCAAACTGTACCTAGTTTCATTATAAAGGACACAACAATGTCCATTCTATTACAGGAGTTAACATAACAATTCAAAGCATTAATTCACTTGCAGATTTTATCTGCCAAAAATCCAGTTAATCTCCAAAAATGCTTACTGCTTACCTGGCTAACAACAGGATATGCACGGCTGTTAAATTTTTGCAAAGGAGAACACGGGGAGCTCTCTCATGCTCTTTCACCCCAAGAGGAACCCTTACATTGCATGACACTTAGCTGAAAGGATTGTGAAAGCCCCTCTAATTTCAGCAGATTAGTACAGCAGGTAACAACCATCCCTCCCCAAGCCCTTGTCAGGTGGGAGACAAAGCTGGAGGTGAAAACAAAGAAGATTTCCTGCTTGTCACCTAACCCCGCACGTCATGATTGGAAAACGGCAAATGATAACAAACAACAAAGTTCTCACCTACCTGGGGAAGCAGCAAGGAACAAACTATCCCAAAGGTGACTTCAAAGTTGTCTTTAAACCACAGGCCAAGTGCATGGATACAGCCTCGCACATGAATAATGTCAACCAACTGCAGTCGCTGCAAGAGGAACAGAACCCGAGCGTCAGATATTTCGAACCCCCCTGGGAACTGGGAGCCCAACATCTCTTGTTGTCTTTGAAGTGGTCCTGGCTTGCCAGTGGTTTTTTCCACGAGACAGTTGACTGCCCCGGGGGGAATTTATTTCTTTGCATAAACAAAGAACAGCACTATGTAGCACTTTAAAGACTAACAAGATGGTTTATTAGGTGAAACAAAAAACAGGACTATGTAGCACTTTACAGACTAACATCTTGTTAGTCTTTCAACTGCTACATAGTCCTGTTTTTTGTTTCAGCTACACCAGCCTAACACGGCTACATTTCTATTTCTTTGCATAGTCATTTCTAAAGCTTTTTATATTAGGGTGCAACTGCTCGGTATGTAAAAAATGCATCTTTTTAAAGTAGCAATGGGCAACCAAGACTAGTGAGTGGGCTGCATGAATGACCCTCCTTCGTCTCAGTGGCCTGCAAAATCAAAATCCCATGGTGGGCATCCTGTGGCCCGCATGTGGCCCATTGGGGTTCCACTTGTGGGTGGCCCGTACACCCCCTCTTTGCCCCTTCCCCCAAGCCTTTCACGCATTAGGGCATGGGAACCCCGCACTTACCTACTCTTTCCCCTCCCTTCCAGCACTTTCGGAGTGCCATGAATTGCCTGATTCACATTCTTTCCCATCCCTCCCAGAGCTTGGACACCACAAATCAGCTGATTCGGCTGAGAATCAGTCAAAAATGCTGGGTGGGAGGGGGAAGAACAGGGACAGAGAGCAAATCAGGTGATTTATAGCACTTCAAAAGTGCTGGGAGGGAGGGCAGTAAATGCAGGGCTCCAGTGAAATGTTCTCTCTAATTTTTCCACCCATGTGCAGAATAAATTTTGTTGGGTGCACCAAAACATGTGTAGATGTGCGCCACCAATATAAACACATGCTGCTGGTTGTAGGCTGTGTGGGTACTCAGCTGGGCAGCACCTGAATCTCTGCTGCGTGGCCACCCAAGCACTGAACTTAAAAGGAACACTGCTCCAGTGCCCCAGTGCATTAGAGGCATGGGGGAAGGGGACAGAGAAGGGATGCATGGACCACGGATTGCCCGCCACTGTTTTAAAAAGTGGCTGTAATTCTTACACAACATGCTGAAATCAGGAGGAGCCTCATGGTAAAACCTTCACATTCCTTCTGGCTGTAACACTCAAGCCCAAAGCCTTTCAGCCTAAAATGCCAACGTCAGCCAGATCGGTTTTATCTGCATCTTTCAGCGGTGGTAACGAGCGTATTTTCTGAAAGTGCGTCACCAGGCACTGAACTCTGGTTCCTAAAGGAGCCCGTCTCTTTGCTAAAACCTGGGAACAAAACAAGCGACAGCCATACATGCTCAGAAAGGATGGTGCTGAACGTGGCTGTAATTTAACTGGCCTTGATAGAATTTGTGCAAGGCAGCAAGCAGCAAAATGCATTGAAGTAAATTATGGCTATTAACCTCTCCCGCCTACAGTGGAGGCCTATTAAAATGACCTATGATAGCTGTGGTATTTGGACACATTTGAGTCGGCAGCTACATTTAACTAGCATACCTGCTCTGGTCTTATGGCACTGCTGTTGCTTTTCTTAATCCCACTGAGAGAACAGTAGCATTTTGATGTATTTTAAGGAGGAAACTGACTGGAAAATATTCAGGATAGGAAAAAAACCAACAGCTAATCCACAGCCTTAGAGATCATTCACAAATTAGAAGAAAAAAGGGGCGAATTCTAGTCTCATTTATGCTTATGCACCATAAATCCAGTTAATCTGATGTACCAGATTTTGGAAATGACCCAAGAAAGAATTATCCAGCTCAGAAGGATGGGTCATGGTCTGCGATATGGAGTTTTTTTCTCTGCTGAATCACCGGTTTAAATCCAGTGTAGGCTAATAGTGACCAAAAGTGATTTGCATAAGCAGCCTTAATGAATTAAGTTGGCAGTCTCTAGAGTGCGCCTCTGTATCCACAAGACAAAACGATTGCATGGTTCTCAAAAAGATGGGAGACTGAATCCATCTGACATGGAGAAGAGAAAGCTGCCTACCGAATTTAGTAGTCCTAGCTCTTACCGTTTAGGCGGAGTTCTTGAGCAAACAGACAGACAAACTCTCTCAAGAACAAGGGTACACCAGAGGACAGGACAGGAGGGCCATTTGGCCTAGTTGCCAAGCTCAAAGCCCAAATTGACACCCCTATTTATTTTTTGCCATTTGATAACTTTTGCAACTTGTTTTTATGCACATCCTGACGGCAGCGGTTCCCAACCGCCAGTCTGCGGTCTGCTGCCAGGCCGCCAACTACTGGCTGCGGGCCCGCGGTGGCTGTTGGAGCTCAAGCCGGCTTTTCCAGGTGCTCTCTTCTGGGAGCCGTGGCAACTCAGATGGCAGCAGCAGGAGGTGGAGCGGAAGGCGCCTTCCTCCCTCCTCCATGCTTAGAGAGGGAAGGGGTGTGAAGGAGGAGGGAGGCGTATACACCGTCAACAGTTGCTCCCCCAGGAGGAGGTGGAGCAGGAGACGACTCTGCAGGGCTCCACTTCCCCCTCCCCCCCGCCTGCACAACCGCTTTTGTCGGTGGCAGCACTGGGGCTGAGGAGGAGCAGGAGACGTGTCTCCCTACCTGCCCTCCCCTGCTTGTATGGCTGCTGTTGCCAGAGGTAACACTGGGGCTGAGGTAACACTGGCACCTCCCTCCTTCCCCCCCAGGGGCTGGGTTGAGGCTAGACCAACTGGGAATGTTTTATTTGCATATTTGCATATTCATTGTTTGCATAATGAATATACAAATACATTTGTGAATGGGTTTGCCGGTTCACGGCATAAAAAAGGTTAGGAACTACTGCTCTGTGGGACCAAAACGTGACACACACACACACACAGGCTAGAAAAGCATTTGTTAAATAAAAAATATTCAAATTATGTCTCAGTTTTTTTGGTGCCTTTTGTTTTCATGTGTCGTCATTTTTTATTTTTATTATGAAGGGCCTCAAAGCTGGAAGTGGCCTGGGCCTCTGTGGACCCCTGAGAGGGCCTGAGTACATGAGGGCTAAGAGCTGCATCAGGGGAACTTAATCTTGGCACTGTTATCGACAGCTACAAAGGGCAAAGCAGCTGCAGAGACAGTACGCTCTGGGAAACCATGGAGAGGAAAAGCACCCCCACAAGCCAGGCACAACACCTCGCTCTGAGGTGAATATGGGATGACAGTGAAATGCGACCTCAGTGAAATTGGTGAGTATGATAGGTGGAACTGCTCCCTGTGTGATTCCAACCCTTTGGAAGACAGGAGACACCCATGCTGTCAGATTTGGAGTAGAAGGCGTTTCTACTTTGAAAGGCCTTCAGTCATGAAAACAGCAGGTCCAGACACTTTGCTTTCCCCCCATTTTTGTTGGCAGTGTTTTGACAGGCTGCAACGTGCCTCCTTCACCTACTGAAGTATCACGTTTGTCGCAACGACTCAGCTAGGGATGAGGAAATGACAGTTTTCTAATCTGTAATCACAACTGGACGTGTTTTTTTTGGAGGCATCACGCTTTTGGGATCTGCATGACAAGGCACTTGTAATTAATATTTCAGACAGTCGAAAGCTTATGCCCTAATAAGTCTGTTAGTTTCTAAGGTGCCGTAGGACTTCTCATTGTTTTCACAGATACAGACTAACGTGGCAACCCCTCTGAGTCCTGTATAAAAACGTCCTTAACATTCTGGCTTCCGATTTTTTTTCTATCTGCCTAGCAGTTTTTTAACTTAATTATCCCCGAATGAATAATGCGTTGCTGGTGGAAAACATTCTGGGTAAATGCCCTTTATTACAAAGCTGCTAAAGAGCATTTTACAGCATGTGTTTGTATTTATAGTAGCAGCTCATGCTTAAGCCTCCATTGATTATTCCCCTTTTTGACAGTAATTAAATCTTTCCTTTTTTTTCTTTACTGCCGACAAATTTTAATCATAGTTATGTATGGAATTAGCTAGGTAGCAGGGCAAGGTGCTGCATGACAAATTTCATCCAATTATGGAAAGGATGGCTTAATGGGCTAATAATCAGACATGGAAAGTTGTCCAAGGTAATGGTTCAAATTTTTCAGAATTTGATAAATTGAACTCTGCAGTTTATTCATTATACACAAGACTTTAAAAAGTCCTGAGGTCTTCTCTGCTGTATGCAGACCTCACAAATCTGATGATGCTTATAGTAAGAGTAGGGGGCTGTGCTCTGGCAGCCTTGTTAAAAATGGGATTTTCCTTCCACGGCTGATGCAGGAACTAGCTCTTTCTCTTTGTTTAGACAGCAACTGGTTTTACTGGAACAGCTGGAGGTGACCTAAATCGTAGAATTCTAGAACTGGAAGGGACCTTGAGAGGTCATCAAATCCAGTCCCCTGCCCTCACAACAGGACCAAGCACCATCTAGACCATCCCTGACAGATGTCTATCTAATATGCTCTTAAATATCTCCAGTGATGGAGATTCTAAAACCTCCTTAGGCAATTTTATTCCAGTGTTTAATCACCCTGACAGGTAGGAAGTTTTTCCTAATGTCCAACCTAATATTAAACATATTACAAAAATAATACATTACAGTGATTGTACAGGGAACCAGGTATGGATGTCCGGCAGCTTAGTGATGACCTTTGGGATCAAAAGTGTTAAAAACCAATAAGCTATTTATTATCTGTCATGTGGCACTGACTATTAGCCCTCTGTGCTAAGAGGTTGTACAGACATCAGAGACAGAAAGCTCCTGCCCCAAAAAACCTGACACCACCAGAAATTTCTGTCCATTGCTCAGATTGACAGAAAGTGGACCACTGTTATCTGATAAAAATTTTCTTAAAAAAAAAACAAAACATCGCAAAATAGCTGGGTTATAAAACTACAGAGAAAATTCCCTCCAGTTAAGCCTTCCCTTGCTCATCAATTATTAAGAAAAGAAGGTACATTTATTAATTTGCATGGTTCGGATGCACCAAAGGACTGGATTTATAACCAGTGACAAAACCCAGAGAGACCCCTGACAGTTGGAGGCCCCCCCAGTGGCTGATTAGACATACAGTAAATCAATGGGACCATGAAGAGTAACTCATGAATCGGACATTGACCAAACAACCCTGCAGCAAGTCAGAGATTCCGCACTCTCCCCAACACCACCCCTCAAAGCCGTATCCACTCCTCAGAGACCTCTTAAGAGGAGGGGCTTTGTACAGTGCCTGGCTCATCCAGTCCTGCAAACAGCTCCTGAGGACGCACATGCCTGGAGAATGGGTGGCCCAGGAAAGAGACGGTGAGCAGAGAGAGACATTGCAAATGAAAGGCGCGAGTTACCTCTTTTTCCAGGGTCTTGTATCCGCACAGAGTGTTGACAACTTCTCCAGGGACCTATTAACAGAAAATGTGTTTCAGGCTTAGAGCAGAGTTTTAAGAAAATGGAAATAATAATAATACAAAATCTCCAGACATATAAACCTTCTACCTCTGCCTCTTGAGTGTATGTCTCAGACCTTTCATCATAAACACAAGGGCTGTGTCTACACTGGGCCACTTATTCCGGAAAATCAGCCGCTTTTCCGGAATAAGCTGCGAGCTGTCTACACTGGCCCTTGAATTTCCGGAAAAGCAACGATGCTCTACTGTACAAAATCAGCCGCTATTCCGGAAAAACTATTCTGCTCCCGCTCGGGCATAAGTCCTTATTCCGGAACACTGTTCCGGAAAAGGGCAGTGTAGACAGCCCAGTAGTCTTTTCCGGAAAAAAGCCCCGATCGCAAAAATGGCGATCGGGGCTCTTTTCCGGAAAAGCGCGTCTACATTGGCCACAGACGCTTTTCTGGAAAAGCAGACTGCCAATGTAGACGCTCCTTTTCCGGAAAAACTGAAAACGGAATAGTATTCCGTTTTAAGCATTTCCAGAAATACATGCCAGTGTAGACACAGCCAAGGGGTAAGGGGAGCTACCAAGTTTCTGACTCTAACATCGGAGGGACTTTTTCCCAACGCAACACCCAAGCTAAACTCTGGGGCTGAAGTTCACCAGGGTTAACCACTAGTGGACTGCTGCCACTATATTTACCTGCACCTCCACAGGTGTGTGGCTGGGAAAAGTGATCCACGGATAACAGGAGCTGTGATTCCCCATTCCTGCGGAAATGTAGGGAAATACGGAGGTGTAGGGCCCACTAGGGGCTAACTCTGGCAGGTCAGTTCTGACCCATGGGCTGGGTTTTGGCCACCCCTGGACTACGCAGTAGAGCACTCTGACAGTAATGTGCATGGTGTTTTTTCCATCACAGCAGTGAGGTCTTTTCTATCCAGCCACCTTAGCCAATTGCACGCTGGTGAACTCAGAACTCCTGCCTCCATGTAACGTCCAGTGCTCTGCTCTGTCCAGTTTTCCATGATTCAGGGAGAGGCTTTCACCAGTTCATTTGGGAGTTTAAACAGCTTCCAACTGGAAAACTGTATTTATCGTCTCTTTGTTTAATTCTGTTCAATAGTCCGTGTTATACGGCCTATCACACCACCTTCAATAATGCCTCTTCTCATTGCGGTGATTTAAGTGCTTCTGGAATCAGGCCCTATAACCTCACTAGAGAATTTTATAAGCGGAGACAACAATCCTCGTTCTCTATGTTCCATGGGAGTTTTCCACTAGATGGTTTGGAAACCACAAAGGAGCAAGTTTTCCCTAAACGGCCTATTGTTTCCATCCCAGTTTTGTCAGAGCAGTACTTCTATTACTTGATCATTTTGATTTGAAACTTGGAAAGACACAGAAGCCTGAGTATTGTCAGAGAAGTTAGCAAAAGACCTGCTGAATGTGCTGACAAGAAGGAACTCAGCACCTCTCCGAATCAGGCCTGTAGTGCGGGTTTGCTTATTTTGGGGATCAAACAGAAGCTTCCTTATTTCAAGGCAGTGAACTGAAGTGAGGGGCCTTTTTCAAAAGGTGTGTTGTAGCCATACAATGGCCACGCTGAAAGCACAATAATTTTAGCACTGAGATGATTTTGGCAACCACTAAAAGCTGCTGGACAACAAAACAAACTTTCCACGTTTTAGAGGCACAGAGATGAAAAGGAGAAATGGGCTCATTTTGAAGCAAATTGCGCTTTTTCTGTAAAATGCAGCAGAAAGGAATCTGCACTCTAGAAAAGGCTGCGGGCATGATGTTCCTTCCATAATTGGTGAGGAAATTAGTCTAACATTTCTTTACCACGAAGAGTCATTTGGACAGCATGTTACTGCTCAGAGCTATTGCAAAACATGCCTTTTATAATTTCCATTTATGCTCTGTTAATCGGCCTGTCGGTGGCACAGAGAAGAGAGTTTAAAAGGCTGATATAGCTCCATTGATCAAGAATGCATGTGTGCATTAGGCAGGGCAAGCTATAGGCTTCGGGTGAAACTCTGACACTACTGAAGACAATGGAAAAGCTCCCAATGATTTCACTGGGATGAGGATTTAATCCTTTTGGGTCCACTTCTCATTTGCACTGTTCGGACCGAGCAATGGAGCCTTTGAATTAAGGTAAATGTAACTCACGCCTGTACTGAGGTCTCATTCTGGCAACGCCATATAAAGAGGGTGTTTGTGTTACTGGGAAACCAGACTTTCAGGGCAGGTCTGCAGCTCTACTGTTTCCCATGCAGCTCTCGCTTCATCCTAATACTCCTGGCTAAAGCAGTGAGCTCTCTGTCTGTGAAGCCAGGATATCAACTGCGGCAAAGACCCATCAGTGTAGTTCAGCTGCCTCCCCGAGAGGCCAATGCTGGGCTGACAGGAGACATGCTCCTGTCGACATAGTGCTGTCTACACGGGGTTTAGGTTGATATAATTACACCGCCTCCAGGAGGTGGGGGATTTTTCACCCCTCCTCCCGAGCAACATAGTTTTTTACACCAGACCCAAACCTCCCTTGAATTACAATTCTGGAGCCTTAATATCTCACCAGTCCTGCATGAAAGGTTTTGTTAACCTTGTTATTCAATGGATGGTGTCCTGCATAACAATAACACCACAGTACCATGTACAGAAGACCTAGGGACGTGTTATGCTGAGCCAATGACCTGGTAGGTCCCTCCTGAAGTGCTGTTGTTCCCAGCAGAATGGTGTCTCAAAACACAGCTGTGGTCTGATGCCCCCTCCAGGACTTTTTGCTGTGGAATGCAAAAGTGAACCCTTTGAACTAGTTGTTCTCCTCCCAAGACAACTTTCCCGGAAGGGAAACGTGATTTCTAATGAGTTTAAAGGTTGCAAATCTTTCTGTTTCATTCATAATAACTAGCACACGTTCCCCCTCCAACCTCATGGTTTGTGCCACCTTAGCCTGGCTAGGTCCTGGTGGACAATGACAACCTGCTGACGTTTGTGACGCACTGAGATCTGGGGATGAAAAGTGCTGAGGATTGGGGGAGAACATCCTATTGCACGCGGAAGGCAGGACTGCAGAGCAGTGAGGCCGCTAGTGCCCCATGCAGATTCACAGGGCTGAGAACAGAACGGCCACTCTCGGTATCACGGCTTGACAGATGTAGAGAGCCCCCTGCTCCTGCAGACAGGAATAGGATGAAACTAGAGCTATACGGGAAGAAGCAATTTTCCTGCTCTGTGAAAATTTTCCAGACATTTCCCATTCTATACCTGGACAAAATTGAGGTTGTCTGAGGTTTTTCACAGAAGGGGGGAGGCAAGGGGAGAGGTGAGACACACACATGAATAGCTCAGTGTTTAGAGTGATCTGTGGGATCTAGGATACATGGGTTCGAATCCCAGAACTGGGTGATTCAGAGTAGGGACTTGAAAACATGGGTCTCTTGGTGAGTATACTAGATTCTACAGAGAGGTAAGTGTTTGGCCAGCAATTTCACTGCAGAACTGAGGAATCATCACAACTGTGGTAGGTTCTTGAGCAAAGGTTTGGTTTTGAAAAATGGACAATTATTGACAGAAAAACTATTTCTCTGGCCCCTGACTTGCTGGATCCAGCCCCTGAGGCTTGGGGTTCACCCCCCTCCCCACGCAGCATTGGGGAGCTTCTCTGCTGCCTTTCAGCAGGGCTGGAGCACACAAAGGCTATGGCTACACTGTAGCCTTCTTGCGGAAAAACATATGCAAATGAAGCACGGTGTGGAATATCGGTGCGCTTCATTTGCATAATTAATTAGCAGCCGCTTTTGCACAAGAGGTTGAAAAAAATGAGGAAGAACAGCACAAGAGGGTTTTTTTTTTTTTACACAAAAAGGAGCCGTCTACAGGGGAATGTGTGCTGATTTCCTATGGGTTCTACATCCCACAGAAGTTAAATAAAAAGGATAGCTCTGTAGCTTTTGGGAGGGCTTGGGCTTGTATTCCTATGTGTTTGTACAGTATTCAACTATTCTGAGTGTCGATAAACCATATTCCTTATGCTGCTGTGATGGAATTCCACATTTTGAGCCAAAAACCTATTGTATGGGGAACCTTCTCACTCAAATTCCAGGGGTTTTAGAATATTTTTTATGGAAGCTTGTTGAATGGCAATAAAAATCCTGTTGGTATTATCCCTATTAAATTCTACAGGATTTGTCTGTAAGGATTCATAATTTCAAGATACAAACAAATCAGTTTCTCCTAGTCCAGCTATTTCCAAGTTTGCATTCAGTGACTAAGGGCTCTTTTATCATTTCAATTTCCTGCCCTGGTGCCCACACAGCCACCAGCTTCAGTAATGACATCACGACACCTGCTCCTAGCTGCATCAGATATTTCTGGTGCACTGATCCCATTTTGGTCTATTTAGTTTTTAAATACGTCTGTCCTAGCTTCTGGATTTCATCTCTGCCAATCTCGTCTCTCTTTCTATTAGCAGATATTTTAATTTCCTTGAATAGAAAGACCTTGCTTGATAAGATGTGGGAGAAACATGGGTTTTCAAACAACATTTAGATTCACTGCATTATTGGCCCATTACCATGGATATTAATTTTAACATGTAAACTGGCCAATAGCAGCATGCAAATAGTCTTTCTAAATACTGGCAAACTTGTTAGTCTCTAAGGGGATTTAAAAATGGCACCCAGACGGGAAGATGCAAATAAAGCCCATGATATTTAAATCCCGGGCTTCATTTGCAACTTCGAATGCCTACATTAGCCTCCCTAGTTCGAACTAGGGGGCTAGTGTAGGCATACCCTAAGGTGTTACAGGACTATTCCTTTCTTTCAATAATAATGGGGGGATTTCAGCTTCCCCCATATTGACTGGGTAACATGTCACTTCTGAATGGGATGAACTGAGAAAATGTCTAACTCTGAAACGCACAGAGGGAGAGGTAACAAGAATTAGCTAAGTTCTTGGAGGATAGGTCCATCAGCGGCAGGTTCATCAATGACTCAACCTCCTACATGGAGTGTCCCTAAGCCTTGGACTGCCAGCAGCTGGGACTGGATGAGAACAAGTGGATCACTTGATAAACTGCCCTGTTCCGTTCATTCCCTCTGCAGTGTTTGGAACCGGCCTCTGTTGGAAGACAGGATACTGGGCTAGGTGGATGGTTGGCTGTTCTTATGTTCTTGTCTGGATGTAGAACAGAGTTCACACTTACAGACATAACAGATAGGAGAAAAGTTGAACTTGTTTCCACTGCAGGGATCTGAATTTCCCTTTAAAAAACTCTACCCACTGCCGATGTTTGGGCAACAACGTTTCCCGGCTTTTCTTGAAGAGAAGTCTGATATTGACAGCCATGCATATTGACAGGGAACACAAGATGGGGAGAGTCAGAAGAGCTAAATCCTACTCCCAATTCTGTCAGTCTCCCACACCAGCTGCAAGACGGGGGTGGATAACATCCTAAACTCCATGTAAGAAGCTCAATTCTTTAGTGTCTGAAATATACCTGTGGACAGGTGGCCAGTATGAGAACTCTATGCATAACTGATGTCCCTAATTGTCCTCAGATACTTAAGAGGTTCATAGCCTTGTGCTAGCTCTCTGGAGCATTTGCAGAGCACATGAGCATGGAACTGAGAAATATTCTAACCAGCAGGAAAAGGAAAAGTTAGCACATATTTTTGCTCCAGATATTGTGACAGAAATCTTTTTCCAATTTCTCAGAACATTCCTCCAGAAAGTGTCTGGCGGACTTTCCCAGGGACCGTCTCTTCCCCACTTTCTTTTCTACATAGAGAAACCAAGAGTTTTCCTGTGAGCCCAGAAAATACCACTTTGTGGAAGAGAAGGCATCATTTAGGGTGTGTCTAGACTACATGCCTCCGTTGATGGAGGCATGTAGATTAGCCAGATCGGAAGAGGGAAATGAAGCCGCGATTAAAATAATCGCGGCTTCATTTAAATTTAAATGGCTGCCCCGATCTGCCGATCAGCTGTTTGTCGGCAGATCGGGGCAGTCTGGACGCGACGCGCCGACAAAGAAGCCTTTCTTCATCGGCACAGGTAAACCTGGTTTCACGAGGCTTACCTGTGCCGATGAAGAAAGGCTTCTTTGTCGGCGCGTCGCGTCCAGACTGCCCCGATCTGCCGACAAACAGCTGATCGGCAGATCGGGGCAGCCATTTAAATTTAAATGAAGCCGCGATTATTTTAATCGCGGCTTCATTTCCCTCTTCCGATCTGGCTAATCTACATGCCTCCGTCGAAGGAGGCATGTTGTCTAGACACACCCTCAGTGGCATCATTTCCTTCCCAAGAAGGAAGAAGGCGGAAGCCCCACATCTACATCTCTGTGTTGCTATTTGTGTCTGATATTGGAGCTAACTTATTTATAGAGGATTCATTTGAAAGAAGACATCCAATCTTTTGGCAGCGAAAGCAGAGGCTGCTGAGAATCCTAGAGGTAAACTGGGATGACTGCAAGGATTCAGAGCAGGATGCAAAGTGCCTCCAAAAATTCTAAAGCAATTGGGAATAAGAGCAGTTGCGTTGCGATCTGAGCCCTCCTTAGGTAAATAGGGACAGGACAATAGGACAACACTATACAAACAGAGGATGAGGTCAGACAATGCTACTGCACATGCTGGGGTGCATTTCAGAAAGATACAAAACCGAGCATTTGCACTAATATGAATCTATGTAAACATGTAACAATACACATTCAACTGCTCTTATTCTGACTCTTAATCGAAGCCTTATGAACACTGTGTCATGATGGACTCCCTCTCTCTGTTGTCCTCACTCTCACAGCTGCCTTCAGGTTTTTTTTTTAATGCCTTTTGCAGATGAAAGAGTTATGCCTGAGGGTATGTCTAGACTGCAGAAGAAAAACTCTGCTGCATCCAAGGAACATGTCTGCTCTTCCAAAATTTTTTTTGGAAGAGCAGATGCTTTTTTTCGGCATCCCTGTAAACCTCGTTTTACGAGGAAGAAGGGATGCTCCGAAAAAGTTTTTTCCCCCCGACATTTGGCCCAGTGTAGAATATTTCTCTATAGAAGAAAAGCGAGAAATATTCTCCTCTGGGAATTTTAATCACAAAGTCCTGAATAGTCCTCTGACAGGATGGAACCTCAAACAGCATTTCCAGATACAACCTAAACAGCAAAAGGCTTCTGAAAGGTCTTAATGGACCTAAAGCTAAATGGAATTACTGACTCCATGCAATCTCTCTAAGCCACAGGCTACTTGATGTGCAGGAATGATGTTAGTGAATGGGCTTGTTCCCTCTATAGGCCTGGGGAGAAGACATCCACACTTGTTATTCTTCCCCCTTTTGTTTCTCAGGGTATGTCTACACTATAGAGTTTTGTCAGAAAAACGGCCGTTTTTTCGACAAAACTCGAGGAATGTCCATGCTGCAATTGTGTTCTTCCACAAGAAAATCAAAAGAATAGAGGGGTTTTTCCCCAGCATTGGTATTCCTCATTCTCCAAGGAAGAAGCCTTTTTGCGAAAGAGCTCTTTCAGAAAAAGGTGCACGTGGACAGGGAAGAGGGAATTCTTTTGGAAGAAGAGGACAGAGGAAAAAGCACAGGTGCCCTGGTGGCCATTCCATCCATAGCAATCCCAGTTTACATGTGAGAGAGCATCCATTCAGTGTGGACGCTCTCTTTCGAAAAAGCAGATCGCTTTTTCAATGTTCTTTTGCAGTGTGGACACTCTCTTTCGGAAGAAGTTTTTTCCTAAGATCCCTTCCGAAAAAAGCTTCCTCCGAAAGAAGCCAGTAGTCTAGACGTAGCCTCAGTGAGCTGTAAGGGCACAAGAGGCTAGCAGAGAATTCTCCCCAGCGTAGGAGCAAGGTTGGGCTCTAATAACTGGTTGTGCTGCTCCTTTGCAACCCTTAGGGGTACATAAGAGCATAAGAACAGCCAGGCTGGGTCAGACCAAAGGTCCATGTAGCCCAGTGTCCTGTCTGCTGGAAGTGGCCAATACCAGATACCTCAGAGGGAGTGAATAGAACAGGTAATCCTCATGTGATCCCTACCCTGTCACCCATTTCCAGACAAACAGAGGCGAGGGGCACCATTCCTACCCATCCTGGCAAATAGCCAGTGACGGACCTTTCCTCCATGAATCTATCTAGCTCTTTTTGAACCCTGTTAAAGTCCTAGCCTTCACCACATCCTCTTGCAAGGAGTTCCACAGGTTGACTGTGTGTGGAGTGAAGAAAAACTTCTTTCGTTTGTTTTAAACCTGCTGCCTATTAATTTCATTTGGTGACCCCTAGTTCTTCTATTGTGGGAAAAGGTAAATAACTTTTCCTTATTCCCCTATTTTATTCCTCTCTTATGACTTGTTTTATAGCAGCTTATAGAGGCCCCAACCAAGATTAAGGCCCATTGTACAGGGCACTGTACATATACATGAGACAGAAGTTAAGTGACTTGCCCAAGTTCACACAGCACATCAGTTTCAGGGTTGGGAATAGAGCTCAGATCTCCTGAATCCCAGGCTGTATCCTGAGCCAGACTTTTTCCTTTTTGCTGTTCCTTTGGGCCTGTTTTCTAGTAGCTGCAGCTTCTCCTCAAAGGGTGAATAAATCTCTTTCCACTCAGGTGGGGGCAGGGAAGGTGGAAACTCAGGTTAGGTACTTGGGTGACAGTATGATGTAGGTCCCTCAAAGATTTTGCAAAGGTACAGAGAAAGCTGGCTCTATATATCTAACATAAGTAGCAAGTAAAATTCTTTATACTTTAGAAAACAAAGTTTAATGGCTTTATACATCATAAAGGATCAATAAAAGGGAAAATCAGAGGGTTTTTTGCTTTGCTGTTCACCTTCAGCATTAATCAAACTGCAAAGCACAGCTGGAATCCCTTGCATATGGCTAATCCATTTCCATATAAAAGCACATAGCTACAGTTTTATTTTTCTTTCATCTAACAAACTGCTTCTTCCAACAAAAGGAAAAGCTTATGCCGAATGTCAGCAATGAAATCTTGCAAAGCATCAGCAGACGCATCACACCACACAGACATACCATACAGCACGACCCGGGCGGGGGCGGGGAGGGGATTTTAACAGAACAGGCTCAAATACTCCTTTAGGAAGTAGGTACTTATGGATAATGACCCAACCTTAGATCCCATCTATTATTCAGCTGCATGTATTTTCTGACTGTCACTGGTTGGTATCGTTGCCAGAGAGAATTTCAAATCTACACACATTTATTTCTGCACACACTATGGGCGCTGATAGAGAGCCCTTGGAGACTGAAATCCTCTGCTCAAAAGAATAAATCCAGTGCATTGATGTGCAATACAAACTTCTTTCTTACTGACTTGCTAAGTCTACACTGCAATAAAAGATGTTTTTGTAACTCAGGTTAGCTGGTGCATGTTCTCTGCTATTCCCCCCCCCCCCCCCCCCCCCCCCAGTCTCCTCTGTCCCCTGCACAGATGGTGCTGGAGGGAACAGGCTTTTAACTGGTCGACTACATCCCTAATTTTAAGCAGAGTTAGCTCACACCAGTTAGTTAACCCAAGTGAAGAACACATCTTGCTTTTCCTCCTCCAGGGCAGACATGCCCTAAGGGTGAGGGGCTGTCTCCATACCAATTCAAAAACACTGACCATGCCAGTAAAGGGAGCAGTGACTGTCAGTTGTAATGGTGGGTTTTGTGATACAGGGATCAGTTCACTAGCCACAGAACTGGGTTTCACAAAGCTCTGCTCTCCGGTGTGAAAATCCTTTGGTCATTACTGCCCTGCAATACAGCTGAACCAGTGCCCTCCAATAGAAACCGTATGACCAGCCGTTGGTCATCAGCCCCCTAAGAACATCCTTTTCAGATATCACATCCTGCTGAGATCTCTATGCTTCAAGAAAGTGACGTAACCAACTACTGGAGGTGGTACTGGTGTGCTTTGTCCTCTGTAGCAACTCATTTAGACAATAACAAAGTAGTACTGTGGATTATAACACATTTAAAGTTAAATCAATGCCCCTATTTAGGGTTCAGATTTTTGTGGACAAGCTGAAGGATGCAAAAAAAAAAAAAAAAAAAGACATGAATATTCATTTACTTTTAAAATAAATGCCCTTCCATCATGCACACTCTCCTTATGTTCACTTTCCACAACTATTCATGCAGCCAAGTTTTATTGGTACGGGTGTTGGTGAAAAGTGAAGCTCCAACTTACATGTGTGACTATGTACAGAGAAGTAGTTTATACATGGAAGGATTTCAGCCATTGGGTTCATCCAATCAGGAAGCAGAAACACCACCATGAAACTAATCTGATTGAGCAAACATACCTCAAATGTATAATAGCAATTCCACACAGCAAACACATTCTGATATTACTATCTAATGTCGAAGGCCACAGAACAGTTTAATAAAATTTGAGGACATCACATACCCCTTCATATTCATTGAATACTTTGCCAAGCACAAATTACTTACTCCATTCTAGAAATGGAAATAGTTATAATAGTGACTATCCCCTCAACACTAGAGGGTGGTGTCTCATTAAGCACTGATCATCTGACCCAAACAGGTCTACATAGCTCTAAATTCTTACAGCTTGGTCGACACTACACGGTTAAGTTAACACAAGGCAGCTTATGTCAACCTGGTTATGGATGTCTCTACACTTAATTTTTGCTCCTGTGTCATAACTGCCAACTTAACACCACCAACTCTCCAAGCAACTGGGAGTCCATGTAGTTAGGTCGACGCAGTATCAGTGTAGACACTGCGTTACTTATGTCAGCTTCTGCTCGTCTCCAGGAACTGTCCCACAATGCCTCGCACTGACCTCTGACTCGTTACAAACGCTCCCTGTGAGGACTAGGCGTGCAGAGCGCATATGCGCACAAGGGAGCCGTGTGTCAGCGCAACTTAGGTATACATGATTTTGTAGCAAGATGTGGCCTAAATGTCTAACCAGCACAAGATGCTCCAAGAAACATTCTGTGTTGAATTAACACATTTAGAAAAGTGTGATCCTGCATTTTCCCTGCAGTGCTATGTACTCATTTGGGTAGTCGACAGGCAGCGCTGTTCAAGAGATGTGACATAAGGGTCTGTTTTCAAACACTGGCCGTCTTTTCCCGCCCTTTTAATTCTTCCCGATCAAAACTTGTGGTATGTATAGTGATGCTTCAAAAAGGGTTGTCCAGGTCTCACATCTCAACATTATTGACAGATGTCTCTGGATCACTTGTGCCCAGTTGCCTGTGAGGATAATGAAGGAGAATCTGGTAGTTTGCATGATCTTGTTCCAACTAAACAAAAGGCAGGTTATGGGAACTCTCCCATGGAGATTTTTTAGAGGTCATTTTAATGTGGATTCAACCTTGGGGCTAGCTGCCAAGTGTTAGCCCCGGAGCTGCAGAACTGGTAGTAATTTCCTTATTCTAACCTGTGAGCATGCATCAGCCTGGATAATGTGAAGACAATGTTTCTAGGGACAAGAGTAGTTCAATACAGAGCTGTGCCAACTGTAGGTTTTTTGGTTTGCCTGAAATTTTTAAAATAATTGGGGTCAAACCAAAAATGAATTTGGGGGGGGGGGGGGGGAGAGCGCGGAGCGGGGAATAAAAAAGTAAAAAAACCCACATTTTGTGTCAAACAAAAAGTTTCACTTGATGCAAAACAAAACCATTCCATTTGAATATTTTAAAATAAAGAAATTCCAAAATAAGTCATTTTGAACCAAAAAACCAACATATGTCACTTTGAAAATGTCAAAAATTAACATTTTAACTTTAACAAAAAATACATGAACTATTTGGTGTAGCCAACATTTGCTAAATGTTTCGATGTCACTGAATTTGAAAAATTGTCATCTGAAAAATGTTGCCCACTCTAGTTCAGTATCTCTTTCCTTTTGAATGCTGAAATGCATTATTGTGTGAAGTCTATTATTTAGTTACAACTTTTAGTAATAATTCTTAGATCTTCTAGGACAGAGAGTGCTTCATAAAACATACATACGAGTCATTCGTCCCTTTTTTACAAACAGTGAAATAAAGACATAGCTAAGGTGAAGTGACATGCCCAAGGTCATATCAAATGTCAGTAGCAGAGCTAAGACTAGCACCTATATCTCTGGACTCTGGGTTTAGTGCCTTATCCTCAGGACAATACATAATTCCTCTCAGGGAGGCTGCACTTGTACTAGGATGAACAGCCTGGAGAATATATTTTTGTAACTGTGAATGTATATGTCCTTAGGCAAGTGCCATTCCACTCAATCATTTTCAGTCTAGTGATCACAGCCTCTTATCGAGTCTTTTCCTGATGGTTTATATAGGCAAGATTCATATGTTTTATGCACAGGGATTTAGACAAGCTGAGTTCTAACACCATCTCTGCCACCTCTACAGCAGCTGCTTGAGAGTGGAAAAATGTGATTTAAAAATCAAGAGAAATGAAACAGGTTGCTGATGAGGGGGAGGGGTGGGACTCAAAGGTTTTCATACTCTTGATTCATTCTCGGTGTCCTGTGCACGCTTTCCCTCCGATTCACAACACTCCCTTGTTCCCATCTTCCCTCCCTGGCTGCGACTGTGTAACATCCCTGTGCCAGCTTCTGCAATTGCTTAAATGGAAAAAACGGCCTCAGGAAAGTATCTGACTGTCTTTGATGTGCCAGAAGGTTAAGCACACGGCTCACTTCTGCTCTTGCATTCATCACCCCCCTCCCATCCATTCCGTTTCATCTTCGATAGGGGGATTAAATGCTAAAATTGCAGAATGAGTCCAACCCACTAGATCTGTCCCGTCTCTAATTCTAACATCAGCTCTCATGGCAGGGTGGTATCTTCTAAAATGGAAGTAACACCCAAAGTATCTTGGTAGTAGGGGGCAGCTCTCCCCCACCCACTGAATATCCTCCTCCTCAGTGGGCCCGAGTACTTCCCTGCTGAAATTCCAGGGCACTAGCAGAATGTTAGCACTTCACACATCGCTGCTGGTCCCATCCACTGCAGCCTTTGGGATCATGGCACACAGATAGCATAGGAGGTAGTGCACAAGATGCTCTGTAGAAGACACCTGAACAGCTTTACTCCCATCCTTTTCATGACAAGCTGCTTATTAACTATGCTCTCGTTCTGCACCTCATTTTTGGGAGGAGCGCCCTGTAAGCCTCCACAAAACTGCCTCAGTGGCCTCCTTCAAATTCCTCTTTAAAACTCTGCTTTGCCAACAAAAAAATGAATAGTTAGGCCTTGGAGACCAGTGGCCATCATACCGACCCATACAGTCTCTCTCTTTTGCTGTATTCCTCCACCTGTCTGTAGCCATCTGTTTTCTCTGGTTTTATACTTAGATTGTAAGCTCCTGGGGGCAGGCTCCATCCTTTCCTTCTGTTTGTACAGCGCCTGGCGCAAAGGCCTCTGGTCCATTACTAGGGCTCCTAAGTGTAATAATAATAATAACAACAACAGACTGCAAGTGCCATGTAGTGATTTGTCCATGAGAAGAAGCAAGTGTTCGGGTCTCTTTGTGCTCAGCAAGCGCAGAGATGAATTGGGGAGGGTTCAGAGAAGAACATGGCTGACGGGTTAGAAAACCTGCCTGAGACCGATTGACTTTGTTTTGCTTAACAAAGAGAAGAACGAGGAGTGACTTGAGCACAGCCCATCAGTCTCTTCACAGGGAACAAATATTTAACACGGGGCTTGTGAGTCTAGTCAAGGTATGAAAGTTCCAATGGGTGGAGGATGAAGCTGGACAAATTCAAATGCGCAATAAAAATGATGAGGGGGCTGGGGCACACGACTTATGATAGGGGTGCTGGTCCGCTGACCCACAGAAAAATCACAGTGGAGTGGCAGGAGAAGGAGGTCCTGAGCCTTGGGGGCCGGATCCCAGTAAGTCAGGGTCTGCATCCGGCCTCTGGGCCTGATGCCCCTCCCCCCGACTTCTGAGGAGAAACCGAGGGAACTGAAAGTCTGCAGAAGAGAAGAATGAGGGGGGTTTGGAGAGCAGCCTTCAACTCCCTGAAGGAGGGTAACAAAGAGGATGGAGAGAGGCTGTTCTCAGTGGGGACAGATGACAGAATGAGGAACAATGGCCTCTAGTAGCAGTATCAAAGGTCGAGGTTGGATATTAGGAAAAACGATTTCCCTAGGAGGGTGGGGAAGCGCTGGGATGGGTTCCCTAGGGAGATGGAGGAATCTTCATTCTTAGAGGTTTTAAGTCCCGGCTTGACAAAGCCCTGGCTGGGATGATTTAATTGGGGTTGGTCCTACTTTGAGCAGCAGGTTGATCTAGATACCTCCTGAGGTCTCTCCCAACCCTAGAATTCTACGAGTCTGATTCTATGAAGCAAGGCGTACATTTTGAACCATGAGGGTAATTTATAGGCAGGTGTGTTAGACCAAGCTGGATGAGCAAGCATCTCAGAGAGGTGATTAAGAAAAAGCAGAAAGCATATAAGGAGTGGAAAATGAGAGGGATCAGTAAAGAAAGCTACCTTATTGAGGTTAGAGCATGTAGGGATAAAGTGAGAAAGGCTAAAAGTCAGGTAGAGTTAGACCTTGCAAAGGGAATTAAAACCAGTAGTAAAAGGTTTTATAGCCATATAAATAGGAAAAAAACAAAAAAAGAAGTAGGACCGCTAATTACTAAGGATGGAGTGGAGGTTAAGGATAATCTAGGAATGGCCCAATATTTGAACAAATACTTTGCTTCAGTCTTTAATGAGGCTAATGAAGAGCTTAGGGATAATGGTAAGTTAACAAATGGGACTAAAGATAAGGAGGTAGATATTACCATATCCGAGGTAAAAGCCAAACTTGAACAGCTTAATGGGAGTAAATCGGGGGGCCCCAGATAATCTTCATCCAAGAATATTAAAGGAACTGGCACATGAACTTGCAAGTCCATTAGCAAAATTTTTTAATAAATCTCTAAACTCAGGGGCTGTACCATTTGACTGGAGAATTGCTAATATAGTTCCGATTTTTAAGAAAGGAAAAAAAAGCGACCCGGGTAACTATAGGCCTGTTAGTTTGACATCTGTAGTATGCATGATCTTGGAAAAAAATTTGAAGGAGAAAGTAGTTAGAGACATTGAGGCTAATGGCAATTGGGACAAATTACAACATGGTTTTACAAAAGGTAGATCGTGCCAAACCAACCTGATCTCCTTTTTTGAGAAAATAACAGATTTTTTAGATAAAGGAAATGCAGTGGATCTAATCTACCTCGACTTTAGTAAGGCA
This sequence comes from Pelodiscus sinensis, assembly GCF_052426305.1. Taxonomy (NCBI): domain Eukaryota; kingdom Metazoa; phylum Chordata; order Testudines; family Trionychidae; genus Pelodiscus; species Pelodiscus sinensis. Next base: position 14,554,998 of record NC_143079.1, read on the forward strand.
TTTGATACAGTACCACGTGGGGAATTATTGGTTAAATTGGAAAAGATAGGGATTAATATGAAAGTTGAGAGGTGGATAAGCAACTGGTTAAAGGGGAGACTAGAGCGGGTCATATTGAAAGGTGAACTGTCAGGTTGGAGGAAGGTTACTAGCGGAGTTCCTCAGGGATCAGTTTTGGGGCCAATTTTATTTAATCTTTTTATCGCTGACCTTGGCACCAAAAGTGGAAGTGTCCTAATAAAATTTGCGGATGACACAAAGTTGGGAGCTATTCAGAAAAGGATCGGGATATCATACAGGAAGATCTGGATGATCTTGTAAATTGGAGTGATAGCAATAGGATGAAATTTAACAGTGAGAAGTGTAAGGTTATGCATTTAGGGATTAATAACAAGAATTTTCGTTATAAGCCGGGGACACATCAGTTGGAAGTAACGGAGGAGGAGAAGGACCTCGGAGTCCTGGTTGATTATAGAATGACTATGAGCCGCCATTGTGACATGGCCGTGAAAAAGGCTAATACGGTCTTGGGATGTATTAGGCGAGGTATTTCCAGTAGGGATAAGGAGGTGTTAGTGCCATTATAGAAGGCATTGGTGAGACCCCATTTGGAATACTGTGTGCAGTTCTGGTCTCCCATGTTTAAGAAGGATGAATTCAAACTGGAACAGGTACAAAGAAAGGTCACTAGGATGATCCGAGGAATGGAAAACCTGTCTTATGAAAGGAGACTCAAGGAGCTTGGCTTGTTTACTTTAACCAAAAGAAGGCTGAGGGGGGACATGATTGCACTCTTTAAATATATTAGAGGGATAAATACCAGGGAGGGAGAGGAATTATTTAAGTTTAATACCAATGTGGACACAAGAACAAATGGATATAAGCTGGCTAGTAGGATGTTTAGACTTGAGATTAGACGAAGGTTTCTAACCATTAGAGGAGTGAGGTTCTGGAACGGCCTTCCAAGGGAAGTAGTGGGGGCAAAAGATCTATCTGGTTTCAAGATTAAACTAGATGGGTTTCTGAAGGGGATGGTTTGATGAGATAACATGATCTTGGTAACTAATTGACCATTCATTATCAGTGGGAAATAGGTCAATGGAGGGATGATAGGAGTTACTATAGAGAACTTTATGGTTGTCTGGCTGGTGAGTCTTGCCCACACGCTCAGGGTTTAGCTGATCGCCATATTTGGGGTCAGGAAGGAATTTTCCTCCAGGGTAGATTGGCAGAGGCCCTGGAGGTTTTTGGCCTTCCTCTGTAGCATGGGGTACAGATCACAGCTAGAGGATTCTCTGCATCTTGGGGTCTTCAAAAATATTTGAGGGCTTCAATATCTGAGATATAGGTGAGAGGATTATTCTAGGAGGGGTGGGTGAGATTTCGTGGCCTGCACTGTGCAGGGGGTCAGACTAGATGATCATAATAGTCCCTTCTGACTCTAAAGTCTATGAGTCTATGAGCCACTGGCAGAGTTTACCTGGTGGATTCTCCATTTAAAAATCAAGATTGGATTTATTTAAACTATACTCTCGTTCAAAAGGGGTTATTTTGGGGGTGCTCTATGCACTGTGATCTACAGGAGGTCAGACGAGTTGAGCACAATGTCTCCTTCTAGCTTTGGAATAACTGACAAGATTTTTATTATAAGCATTTTAATGACATTTTCCCCCTCAAGATTTAAACAAACAATTTCACCGAAGGATCAGCCACCCAATAGCAGACAGATTGCACACAATTTCTTAAACTAAGTACCTGCCCAGAGCCCTTCGGTCCAGATGACACCACCATGTTGCCAAGCAACTGTCCCGCGCAAGCAAATGATTAATCTGAATCACAAAATGTCAGGCACAAAAACTACATCATTCTGTCACCTTGTCATCGGTGGTGGTGGTGGGGGAGAGGGGGAGAAATGGGAGTGGAGGGGGTCAGAGAAGCTAGAACCCCCATAATGGAAATATTATGGGTGCGCTGCACTTGTGTAAACTCATGCATGGGGGAGGGGAACCCAGAGGGACTGAAGCAAATGCCACAGAACCTGGGTTTCAGGATGGGAGCAGGGAGTGAAACTCAGAGGTGCTGGAATGGGCCCAGAGCAGGTAGAAACCACAGGGACTCGCTTGTCCATCTTGAAAATGGCTGGCATTCAGGGCTGGCCTTACCATGATGCAAACTGAGGCCGCCACCTCAGGTGCCAGACTGGGGGTGGGGAGGCGGGGGGGCCACTAGGACCCAGAGTGTAGAAAATTGTGTCTGCTGCTGGTGCCGATGTAGTCTCTCTGCTCTAGAGTAGAACAGGAAGAAGGCAGAATTGAGACCTTTCAAAGTTTTGGCCCAAGTGAGGGGGTATGGGAGTGTCATTTGAGCTCCCTGCCTCAGGTGCCAAAATGTTGTGGGCCAGCCCTGCTGGCATTCCCCTCTCAGTCCCTGTCCATTGAGTCTCAGTATGTCTCCTCCCTTCCCTCTGACCTCCTCTTCCATCACCCCCACTTGAAATCTTCCTTCCCACTACTCAGAAGGTTTCACTTGCACGTGAGAAACTTGCTGCCTGATTTTCTTGAAAGCAAATGCAGTTTCTCTGCTTTAGTCTCTCTGAGGAGCACCAGGGCAGGGATAGAATGATAAACGGGGGAGAAGGTTTACTTCTAGGGAAAGCCTCCAGTTCAAAGGAGGATTCTCTCTTGAACAGCTTGCACAAGTCAGTCAAAACCAGACAGTCTCACTGGGGAGTAATGATCAGAGAGAATTTAAAAACAGCCATTGTCTAAAGCAGCGTTTCCCAATTTTATTTGGCCATGGAACCTTTTTAAACTCAAAAGAATTTTGCAGAACCCCCTAATAAGTCTAATATATGGAGCTGAAAAAGCAGACCACAAATATGTAAGGAAAATAATAAACAAATGCTAAACAAGGTCAGGAGATCAACATTTAGTTTAATTGCACATATTTAAAAAAATCACATAATATTAATTATTTTTTTAAATCATAAAATGTTATTGTAATGGAATTTTCTCGTAGAACCCTTATTTTCACTTTGTGGAACTCCGGGGTTCCATGGAGCACCGTTTGGGAAACGCTGCTCTAAAGAGCTATGAAAATACACTGCATCTCCGCATTCTACAGAAATAGGAGAGCATCCTTTCAAGTAGTGTGTGAGTCCTCTCAGGTGCTTACGGTGTTCTGTGTTTGAGAAGCCACAAGAAACCAGCCAGAGCATGCTTATCTAAACCTAGCATGTTTATGTACAATTAGTAAGCGGAGTTGTTTGTACTAGGGATGCAATAGCACAACCATTTAAACGATTAACGGATAAGCATGACCGTATCGGTTATGGTAATGGACACATGCCAGCACTCAGCCCCACTCCCAGAATAAAGCAGAGCCTGCAGTTTGTAACTGTGCGGTTACATGATTACCTAATGAACTGCTTTCTAACATCCCTAATTTGGACCCAACTATTAGATACATTCTTGTTTCAACAGGAATCCTTTGGGGGGAGTTTTAGGGCCAGAGGTTAGACCAAAGGATCACAACGTCTCTTTCTGAAATCTGTGAACGGTGCCTGGGTAGTTTTCTTCCTCCTGCTATTATTGAATGAAAAGTAAGACAGTGCCCAAAGTCATTCCGATATGAACTTCAGCGCTTCCGATATGACACGTTCTAAGTGGCCGACCATGGTTTGACATGTAGCACAGCCATTTTGCTACTTTTCCTGCACCTAGTGCAGGCAGAGACAACCCCTGAGGGTGAAAGGTATTTCACACACTGCTCCAGTCACCGACCACAGAAAGGAAAGTGTGCAGCTGTACCACAAAAGAAGGTAATCATGCGCAGTGATGTGCTTGTTTCTTCCCCTCATCCTGGAGCGGGAGAGCTTTTCCAGGAAAAGACAGGCCAGACTGGGGAGCAAAGAGTGTGCATTAACTCAAGATTACACAGGCTCATTTCCTCAGGTTAGTGCGGGTTGTGAAGTCCTGTTCTCTGATTTTCCAGAAATACGCTTACTGAGTGACACGGGCTTTTTATGACCTCAGCTCTAATTCCATTGGCAGGACATGATTCCCACTACTCTCCGCCATGAGTCATGTCCAGGGAGCCGTTTCCTGCCACACCATGTGGAATATTTTACATACACAAAAGCTGTTTCGCTTCACAAAACTACAGAACACTAGAAGTGTCTGGCTGGTGAGTCTTGCCCACATGCTCAGGGTTTAGCTGATCGCCATATTTGGGGTCGGGAAGGAATTTTCCTCCAGGGTAGATTGGCAGAGGCCATGGAGGTTTTTCGCCTTCCTCTGTAGCATGGGGTACAGATCACAGCTGGAGGATCTCTGCATCTTGGGGTCTTCAAAGTATTTGAAGGCTTCAATATCTGAGATATAGGTGAGAGGATTATTCTAGGAGGGGTGGGTGAGATTTTGTGGCCTGCAATGTGCAGGGGGTCAGACTAGATGATCATAATGGTCCCTTCTGACCTTAAAGTCTATGAGTCTATGAGAAGTGGAAGGAACCCAGAGAGGCCATCAAGTCCAGTCCCCCACCCATGCCACAGCTCATTCCAGACAGTTTCTCCTTTGCCACCACTGACTGAGCACTAATGCTTTGGGAACCCTATGAATGTGCTGCCCACCTCCATGTCCTTGTCTCCGGTTTCATTTCCTCTCCAGGGCAGGAAAGGGGAAGCTGGGCCATTTCTTGCTCTAGGAAGGCCTGTGCTGCCACTAAACTGAATCAGTTGACTTATTCTACTCTCTCCGCATTGACAGACATACACACACCGCTATCGCCAATGCCAAACCTGTGACGTGGTCTCAGAGTTCCTGGCCCTCCACAGTTACCAGAAAGGACCAATGGGGCAGCAGGGGAGCTTAACAAATGTCAGAACTTCCTGGTCAAGTGGTTTTCTAGTTGCTGCTTAAAATGTGGCTCTTAGTGTCTATGTCCTCACACTACAAAACCCACAGTCCCTGCTAAATAAATATTGGCAGAAAGAGTATGCATGTTTGCCTGTATGTAGAAATATACTGTCTGTATGCATGCACACCCTCTCTCTCACCATCTACCCATTTGTTTAACACCTATCAAGTGCTCCTGCAGGCCAGGGACAATACACAGTTTGTCTTGTACCGTCTAAGACAGAGACAGTTAAGGCCTGATAAACTCAGAGGAAGGAGTAACTTAGAGGCGATGATATTATTGACTCATAGGGTGTGTCTAGACTACAGGGTTTTGTCGACAAAAGTTGGCTTTTGTCGACAAAACTATACCTGCGTCTACACTACCGCGGCATTCTGTCGACAGTACATCGACGGAACTCATTTCACGAGGAATAATGCCTTTTCTCGAAAGTACTCTTTCGAAAAAAACCCCACTATTGCTTGCAAACTGTGCTTTTTCGAAAGAGAGCATCTAGACTCTCTTTTGAAAAAGCGGCTTGCTTTTTCGACAATACTGATTGTAGTCTAGACACTCTTTCTACAGAGGCTTTGTCGACAGTATCTGTCAACAAAGCCTCTGTCGAAAAAGGCATGCAGTCTAGACGTAGCCGTAGTAGAGATGTGAGGTCATTTCCCAAGACAGAAGATCTTTGTTTCACCTGCCACCTCTCTCTCCTCAAAGATAAGAACGGAGTCTATTGTGAGTGGCCAGAATGCTCTTCATACTAGCATACTCAATAGAGGTTGAACCTTTCTAGTCCATAACTCTCTGGTCTGGAAACATCCATTGTCCAGAAAGATTTGACTTAGCCGGATGTCCACTTTTCATGGGTGCGGCCAAGTTTCCCATGGTCCCATAAAGTTGTTTACAGCCACCAGTCCTGGCTCTGAGGGTTCTGTGCTGTTATTTAGTTCTAATATACCCCTCAATGTCCTCTAACAGCCCAGTAAGCAGTGGAAGTGTTGGTAATGCCACTAGACAATACTGACTTCCCACAGTCTGGAAAATTCTCACTTTCAGAACCCGTCAGGTCCCAAGGATGCCAGACTAGAGAGGTTCAACCTGCATTAATATTTCAGATTGGGTGGTTATCAATGTCATAGAGGAGAACCCTCCCACCTTAGCCATCATGCACTGTAAGAGTAAACAGGGGAAGGCCTGCCCAATGTACTGTTCACAAAAATACCCTCATTAATCACACTGACATTGATGATTTCCCCTTCCTCCTCCAATGTGGGGGATACAGTATTGCAATTGCTCTGTCACAAGTTTACATTTCAGCCAACACCTCTGGAAGTGCTGTGCTGATTTGAACACAGGAAAGTGGCAATGCAATCTAGTGACTTTATTAATGGAGCGGCTAAGAGAGGAGGCTGACAATGGAGTTAATTATCTTCTTTCGCTCTGCTGTTTGACAGGGGCCTGAGCAATTCCTATTAAGCTTGTTACACGTCACAGAGAACGGGAGAGAACACCCCCAGTGACATTCTTATAAGCTAGCTAGGAACGCAAATGTGACTTGTTTGTTCTTTGCAGAAAAGCCGGTGCATGACCAACTGCATCTTCTATGGAGCTGAGAATTCAGTCTAGTTCAGCAAGAGAGTCGGGGGTCCTCCAGTGAAATCAGCGGACAGGCGCTACAAGGGAGATATGGACTCTAAGGGTACGTCTAGACTACATGGCTCCGTCAACGGAGCCACGTAAAGTAGTTTAGTCGGCATTGTCAATGAAGCGGGGATTTAAATAATCCCTGCTTTATTAAAATAAAAATGGCCTCCGCGCTGTGCTGCCGCTCAGCTGATCCGGCACAGCACGGCAGTCTAGACGTGGTGCGGTCGACAAGGGAAGCCTTTGTTAACCGCTCCGGTAAACCTTGTTTCACAAGGCATACCGTGGTGGTCGACAAAGGCTTCCTTTGTTGACCGTGCCATGTCTAGACTGCCGTGCTGTGCCGGATCAGCTGATCGTCAGCACAGCGCGGCAGCCATTTTTATTTTAATGAAGCGGGGATTATTTAAATCCCCGCTTCATTGACTATGCCGAGAAACTACTTTACATGGCTCTGTCGATGGAGCCATGTAGTCTAGACGTACTCTAATTGTTACAGCAAGAGGCCTGGCTCTCAAGGCTCTTTACTTGGCTTTGCCATCTATTTATTGCATGATGTTGGAGGACTTCTGTTTCCTCAGTTTTCAAAGCTGTCCAACAGGGATAATGTTTTCCTAATTCTCTGGTATATTACAAGATTTAGAGACTCCTTTTAAAATTATGGCCTCCCTTTGCATGGCCACATTTTGCATTCATCAGTAAGGCTATGAAAACAACAGCCTAATGGCACCGGCAAATTTTTTGTCCGGATGGGCCATTCCTTGCTCCAGCTGGCAAACTTTCTGTGCTCAGAACCCTGATCAGCTTGAACAGTAAAACAGGGTTCACAAGTACTGAGAGAGTTGGGCTAAGATGGTGCAGCTGTTGCAATGCACTTGATTTCATTTCATGGAGTCTAAAGGCAGATGGAACTATTAGATCACCTAATCTGACCTCCTATAGAACACAGACCGTTACGTTTTACACTGCACTGAGCCCAATAATGGGCTAGATTAACGAGCCCTCTAATGCTTCGTATTTCTTCCTGTCAAGGTTCTTACAATGTAATCATGCCACATCTCAGTCTTCTTTTTGAAGATGTGCCATGAATGCCACTCTGCCGTGCATATTGGCCAAGACAATCAGTCTCTGCGCCAAAGGACAGATGGACACAAATCAGACATCAAGAAAGGTAAATATAAAAACCAGCAGGAGAACATATTGAACTCCCTAGACACTCAGATTTAAAAGGAGCCATCCATTTACAAAAAACCCTTCAAAACCAGACTACAAAGAGAAATAGCAGAGCTGCAATTCATTTGCAAATGGAACACGATCAAATTAGGACTGAATAAGGACTTTGAATGGTTCTCTCACTACAAAGGCAGTTTTCCCTCTCTTGGTATTCACACCTCCCCATCAGTTGCTGGGAGTGAGCCACATCCACGCTGGGTGAACTGGCCTCTATGCCAGATTTACGCAGAAACTAAGTTAGCTACAGCTTAGGGTCGCAGATGATTAGGGGCCTATAAATAAAAAATACAGTAACTTTTAGTGGTGCTCTCGCTTACATGCCAGTATTTATGCAAACATAAAACTTTATTATTTCTATTTTCATTGTCCTTTCTGTTTAAATAACACACTTTTGCTAATGCTATGGGGCCTCTGAAACGTGATATAGCTTAGGGTGGCGGGGGGACCTTTTTTGAGTCAGGGGCCACTGACCCACAGAAAAATTAGTTGGGGGCCACACACAAGTGAGAAGCAATAAACCCCCCAAATCCAACTTCCTCCCCCAAAAGTGGCCCCGATCAAGAAGGAGAAAGACACTCCCCACATTCCCCTACACACCAGAGCTTAGAGAGGGCCCAGGTGAGTAGATATTGTGTGCTCCAGCCCCGTGGAGGGATGACAAGGTACTGGAGCACTAGTGTGGGCTCCCCAATGCTGAGGAGGAGTTCCAGCCCCTGGGTCTTAGGTTTCCTATCCCAGGTTTAGGACCTCAGAATATCTTAATCCAGTCCAGATTGGCCTCGTTAACACTGGTCCTACATTTAATAAGTAATTCCCTTCCCTTCCATACCTCTGTGATTTCCACTCCATGCATCTAACAAAGTGGTTTTTACCCACAAAAACTAATGCTCAAATCAATCTGTTCATCTCTAAGGTGCCACAGGACTCCTCATTTTCGGCAGGTACAGGCTGAGATTGGGTGCCAATCTCATGCTAAGGCATTTTCTGTTGTTCTCTTTGGTAGCTCTTTTCTCAACCTCTCCAATTTTTCAATCTACTTTTAAAACGGTGGCTGCTAGGACTATAGGCACGCTTGCAGAATCAGTGTCCCCACTGTCATATTCAGAGGTGAAAGTCACCTTCCTCCTCCAACTCATGACCCCTGCGTCTATATAACCAAAGTTCGCATTAGCCTGTTTTGCTCCAGCATTGCACTGGGAGCTCGTGTTCAGCTGCTTGTCCACTATGACCCCCTAAATACTTTTCAGTCAAAGCTTCCTAGGAGACAAAATGCAGGACAATGTAGCACTTTAAAGACTAACAAGATGGTTTATTAGATGATGAGCTTTCGTGGGCCAGACCCACTTCCTCAGATCAAATAGTGGAAGAAAGTAGTCACAACCATATATACCAAAGGATACAATTAAAAAAAATGAACAAATATGAAAAGGACAAATCACATTGCAGAACAGGAGGGGGATGCGGGGGGGGGGGGGAGGAAGGAAGGTAAGTGTCTGTGAATTGATGATATTAGAGGTAGGGAGAGTGGGATGTTTGTGAGTGAATGGTATTAGAGGTGATAATTGGGGAAACTATCTTGGTAATGGGTGAGATAGTTCAAATGTTTGTTGAGTCCTTTTTGGAAAGTGTCGAATTTTAACATGAATGACAGTTCAGAGGATTCCCTTTCAAGTGCAGATGTAAAAGGTCTTTGTAGCAGAATGCAGGTGGTTAAGTCATTGAGAGAGTGTCCTTTCTGGTTAAAATGGCAAGAAACTGTTTCCTCTTTGTGATCTTGTCTGATATCTGTTTTGTGGGCATTAATCCTTTGGCGAAGTGTCTGAGATGTTTGTCCAATGTACATAGCAGACGGACACTTTCGGCACATGATAGCATAGATTATATTTCTGGATGCGCAGGAATATGTGTTCTTGATCTTATAACTCACTTGGTTAGGTCCAATAATGGTATCAGCAGAATGAATATGTGGACAAAGCTGGCAACGGGGTTTGTTGCAAGGGAAGGTACCAGGGTTGGTATTAGTGTGGTATGTCCTGTGGTGGTTGGTAAGAATCATCTTGAGGTTAGGTGGTTGTCTATAGGAGACTATGGGTCTGTCTCCCAGAGCCTCTTTGAGTACACTACTGCCAATCTGATAGCAGACCTATGTAACTTTGTTCTCACCCACAATTATTTCCAGTTTGAGAACAACTTATACCTCCAGATCAGCGGCACAGCCATGGGTACACGCATGGCCCCACAGTATGCTAACATCTTTATGGCTGACCTAGAACAACGTTTCCTCAACTCCCATCCCCTTTCACCCCTCCTCTACCTACGGTACATCGATGACATCTTTATGATCTGGACGCATGGCCAAGAAACACTGGAGATATTCCACAGAGATTTCAACAACCTACACCCCACCACCAACCTCAGCCTGGACCATTCTACACGAGAGATCCACTTCCTGGACACCACCGTACAAATCAACAATGGAAAATTAGACACCACTCTCTACAGAAAACCCACCGACTCATACAGTTACCTACATGCTTCCAGCTCCCATCCAGAACACACCACACGATCCATCGTCTATAGCCAAGCCCTTCGATACAACCGCATCTGCTCTAATCCCACTGACAGAGACCAGAAGCTTCAGGATCTCTACCAACCATTTATAAACCTCAACTACCCACCCAGAGAAATAAAAAAGCAAATTGAAAGAGCCAGACGAATACCTAGAAACCATCTACTTCAAGACAGACCCAAGAAAACCAACAATAGAACACCACTTGTCATCACCTACAACCCCCAACTTAAACCTGTCCAACACATTATCAATAAACTACAGCCTATATTGGAACAGGATACCATATTCAAAGAGGCTCTGGGAGACTTTTTAAGATTTGCCAGTTGTCCCATTTAACATGCGCTTTATCGACAGAGCACACTGCTCACTTTTTAATCAAGGATCCACAGTACCAATGCCTTACAAAAGTCTTACTCTATTACATCTACTCAGTTGTTTATCAACCTAATTTATAAATCTCCTCAAAGAATGAAATAAGATTTGCCTGACAAGACTGATTCTCCACAAAGCCATGTTGATTGGCATTAATTTGATTCCTGTCCTTTAATCCTTTATTAATTGAATCCCATATCAGCGCTTTCATTTTTTGTGTGCTGAATACATGGCAGGCTGCTCATGGGAAACTTGCCCAACAGCTACCTGGGACACTTGCCCTTTTTGAATATTGTAGTTCATTTGCCTGAAAGACTTGGGGCCATTTTCTGTCCCTCTCTTGTGCCAGCTGTTAGTCTACGGCACATGCAAGCTGGAGGTAACGCGGCTAAGCACTGAAAAGGGTTCAGAAGTAACTCATTCAAATGGAAAGCAAATTTGGTTTGAGCTACTTGTCTTTGTGAATAATCCTGAAGTACCTGCAACTTCTAATTGAAAATAAAAACCTGTGAGACACAAACTGCAGCTGCTAAAGTGGACACCTAAATTTCAAGAACACATTTTTAGGATTGACTAGGGTGACCCTGCAAACCCCGAATCCCCCCTCCCCCGCCGACTCATGCTGGACTGCAGTGGGAGCTGGAAGGGCAGAACATCTTCAGCCAGGACAAATCTACAAGGCTACGTCTAGATTGTATCCCTCTGTCGGCAGAGGGATGCAGATTAGGCAGCTCGACATTGCAAATAAAGCGGGGATTTAAATATCCCGCACTTAATTTGCATAAAAATGGCCACCGTTTTTGCGGACTCAGCACTTTGTCGGCAAAAAGTGGCAGTCTAGAGGGGGATCTTTTGAGAAAGAAAGCCTTTTCCGACAGATCTCTTATGCCTCTTACAAGGAGGTTTACAGGATCTGTCGGAAAAGCCTTACTTTCTCGACAGATCCCCCTCTAGACTGCCGCTTTTTGCCAACAAAGTGCTGAGTCGGCAAAAACGGTGGCCATTTTTATGCAAATTAAATGCAGGATATTTAAATCGCCGCTTCCTTTGCAATGTCGACTGGCCTAATCTGCATCCCTCTGCCGACAGAAGGATGCAGTCTAGACATACCCCCAACAGTTAGTATCTTGCTGGATGTGGAAGAGAGAAGTTGGAGGAGAACTAACACCCGATCCTGAGAGGCACTGAAGGCTGCGGACAAGGGTGCACAGAACCTTTGTCTGTCTTTTTTTGTTGTTGTCAATGTCTCCAGGGATGGAGCAGAAGAGCCAACGCAGCCCCATCCCTGCTCTGGCCCCACCCCGCCCCCCAGCAGCCACTTTCTTATTACGTTATGGTAAATAAATCTCTTAAAGATCATAAAAATGCCTCCTGCATGCCAGAGGATGTTGTGAAGTCCAGGACTTTAACAGAGATCCAGAAAGAACTAGATAAATTCATGAAGCTATAGCCAGGATGGGAAGGGATGGTGTCCTTCGCCTCTGTTTGTCAGAGGCTGGGAATGGGTAACACAGGAGGGATCATTTGATGATTCCTTGTTCTGTTCATTCCCTCTGGGGCACTTGGCATTGGTCGCTATCAGATGAAAGGATACGGGGCCTTTGATCTGACTCAGAATGGTCGCTTTATTCAAGCACTTTTCAGCTGTAGATGTGAAAGTGCTTTAGAAATGGAGGTGTCATTTGTTTCCCTCATTTTGCAGATAGGGACATTGGCAAGTCTCTGCTTTGCTCGGTGCCTCAAATGCATTTGATTTCTGTGTATTCCCCAGGTTAAAAACTGACATACCTTCTTTGTGTTCTGGTAGTATGAAGGAGCCCCACTTGTGGACTGGTGTCCCCTATGGGTGTGTCTAGACTACCTAGTTTTGTCGACAAAAGTGGACTTTTGTCGACAAAACAATACCAGCGTCTACACTACCGCGGAGTTCTGTCGACATAACATTGACAGAACTCCGCGGTTTTGTCGACGCTGGTATACCTCATTTTACGAGGCAAAACACCTTCTGTCGACAGAACTCTGTCGACAGAAGGTGTTATTGCCTGTAACGCTGCGTCCAGACTACGGAGTTCTGTCGACAAAGCGGCTTGCTTTGTCGACAGAACTCCATGTGTCTAGACGCAAATTGTCGACGGAAGTTTTGTCGACAGTATCTGTCAACAAAACTTCCGTCGACAAAACGCGGTAGTCTAGACGTACCCTACGTTTGGTACTGTGCAAACACAGCCCTAAAAGATGGTCCTGGCTCCAAAGTGCTTACAATGGAACTACCAGTCATTTTTTCTTCTCCAAAATGGGCACCTCATGCTCCTGGATCCATGACAAGTTGCCTATTCCACCTTGTCTTTTTTTTTTATTATTCTCTACAGCTTCACAGCATAATGCCAACACATGGAGCTCTGCAGCCAGCTGCCTGCCTCTCTAATTCCCAGCCAGCCATCCAAGCTGAGAAAACAAACTATAAATTCTGTCTAATAACCATCACAGATCATGAGCCATCTCCTGGCAGGATAGTTAATCGACTTATTTATTACACAAAAAACTGGAAGTGAAGACAATTGGCAAAGATCCTAATATGAGAACCCCAACCTGTCACCATCTCTCTCCAGGAACACTCCCTATGCAATAAAGGAAGGGCTGAGCAATCATGGGGGAGGAGGAGAAAACATTGATCTTTGCAAAATGAATTATGAAATTGAGAGGAAAAGCATTTCATCTGTTGTATGGCCACTACAAAAGGGGACGGGAAAAAATAAAAACTTTAAAAAATTTACTAGAATCTTTGCAATTCTTACTCTAGTGATGCAAAGAAAGGACACCACGTGAATTTGTAATGCCGTCGTCAATAGCAGAACATGAGACCTTAATCAGAGCACTGGTTGGAGGCAAGAATTATTTCCATATCAGGTGTTTCCGAATGCAACACCAAATATACCCTTTAAAAAAAGTGTCATCTATTTCAGGTATAATTTCCCTAAATGTATCTCTTCGGAAAGTCACATATTCCAAAAATGCGCATTCTAGAGAACAAACATCCTGAGATAAAACACTGGAATAATTGAGTGGCCTTTTATGGTACAAAATTGCAGAATTTGATCCATTATTGAAGGAGGGATGTGTTGCACCTTTATCTGAGGCATTCAGTATTGGCTGCCACCAGCAACAGGGTACTGACCAAGAGTATGTCTGTATTGCACTTAAACACTGCAAGTGGCCCACGTCAGCTGACTCTGGCTTAGGCAACAGGGCTGTAAAGCTGCAGAGAAGGCTTTTGGACAGGGGCTGGAAACTGGGCTCTGGCCCTGTTGGCAGGAACCCTAGTCAGCTGACGTGCGCCAACAGCAGGTGTTTAATTACAGTTTGGATATACCCTGAATGACTGAGTGGCCTGTTCTGGTGCGGTCATGCCCAAGTCTGAGCATGTGTATTAACTTGGGACTAACGTCAGATCTTCCCTAGAAACTTCTGCCCGCTACAGCAGCATTTCTCCAAGTGGCCGCGGACCCACTCTGCGAAAGCTGCTAACAGGCCACTCCGGTTTGTATGCATACTGGCTCCGCGGCCATTGGCTCACCGTTTGCAGCCAAGGGGATCTGCGGGAAGCTGTCTCCAAAGTTATAAAGAGGTCCTGCCTGGAGGTGAGATCAGTTGCCCCACTTGCCTGCTGGCCATTCTCCTTCTCCTCCACCCTGCTGTCCTCCACGCTGCTGCCCAGCACTATCACAGGAGTGTCTTGGGGGGAATCCACAAATGGGCTAGGGAAGCTGGTCAGGTTCCCCCCTAGGAACGCATGCAGCTGCTCACATCACATGTTTGCGGTGATGTTCCAGACCATCCATTTGCCTCCTTTGTCTTCTGGTATGAATGCCTCATCTCCTTTATTTTCACACAGCACCCCTGGGCGTCCCGGGCCTTCCTCCTCCACGCCCTATGTGGTCAAGGCATAGATATCCATGTTTCTTTTGCTGGTTCTTAGTTCTGAGAGAACAGATTCTTCTCCCCACACAGCAGCGAGATCCAGGATCTCGTTTGCGACCCTTGGCATTCATGTTCAGGAGAGCTGCTGAGGTGCGCTGGCTACGCTGGCCACGCAGAAAATGAGATGCCAATTTTCCTGTGCACCTGGGGTGTGTCTAGACTACAGAGTTTTGTTGACAAAAGTGGACTTTTGTCGACAAAACTATACCTGCGTCCACACTACCACTGAGTTCTGTCGACATAACGTCGACAGAACTCAGCAGTTTTGTCGAAGCTGGTAAACCTCATTTTACGAGGCATAACACTTTCTGTCGACAGAGTTTCTGTCGACAGAAGGTGTTATTGCATGTAAACTGTCCTTTGCGTCTACACTACCATGTCAACAAAGCGGCTTGCTTTGTCGACAGAACTCAATATAGTCTAGACGCTCTTTGTCGACAGAAGTTTTGTCGACAGTATCTGTCGACAAAACTTCTGTTGACAGAAGCCTGTAGTCTAGACGTACCCCTGGAGAGCAGCAGAGTTGCAAGTCCTGGCCTGGGTGATCACAACATGGCACTGTGGGACACAGCCTGGAGGCCAAGAACGTCGTCTTTCACAGCACTGTGTCTGCCCTGCTGTAAAGTTGACCAAGCCAGGCTGAATTTACCATTACTCCTCACAAAAAGCAGAAGTATTGAAATCAACTTTCACAGCCCTAAAAGTTGATGGAACGGGCTTGGTAGTGTGGACTCACTGTTTAGAAAATCGACCTAATGTGGCTAAGTCTGACCTAACCCCCCAGTGTATGTTGCTATTGGTGTCGGCAGTAGCTCAATGAGAGGAGTAAGCAGGGCCGTCCTTAGGATTTACAGGGTCCTGTGCAGTACTAAACTGGGGCCCCTGTGCCTGATGGCAGCTGGCGGGATGACAGTTTTTTAGAGCTGTGATTTTATAATCTTCAGCAACATGCTAACGAAATAGTTTTCAAGCAAATTTTTAACTAAGGTCCTGTGAATTAACCCAGTAAATTCAGGTTCTGCTAATAGTCCTGGCAGGCTTTGTCACTGTTAAGTTAACAAGATCCTCTCTGGAGGAAGCAAAGCCACAGACCAGGGACAGGAAGAGGTAGGTGGACTTTAAGACCCCACGGTGCTCCACATTTCCAGGTTCCCAACGCAGCTGCATATGGGTAAGGCTGGCTCTGGGCGTAAGTGTACACGAGCCAGGGAATCACACCCTTACCTCATCATGCAGATGTAGCCATAAAAAACCCATCAGCAAATGCTGTCTTGTATTTGAAGGACATTTATCCAAATTGAATTCCGTGCTGTGAGTGAAAAGCGTCCATTTCAGTTAAGCTCTGATAGACTAGGGAGGGCCAATTCCAACTTCCCAGGCTGATTGTGCGAGAAGCTGCCAGGGTAACTGTATTATCTGGCTCGTGGGATTTTGTACGCTTTCTTTTTTTTTTAAAGATTTGTTTTGTGAATTTCATGCGTGAGGTGTGCTATGCACTGCAGTGATCCATGGGGCATTAGAACTCCGGCAGCCTGCATGCCAACCCGCCACTCAATCTCCTCCAAATCCATCGTATGGCTCAAGTCATAATTGGCCTGTTACGTGAGAATGCCAACCAGGAAACACCCTCATTAAACTGTGGGCAATGGCCTATTAAAACCAGGATCGAGGCCTCCTTGTATAGCTCATCTCTTGCTGATCACACAGAGATGCACAACCCAGCTTGGACTCTGACCAATGAGTGAGAAATGGGACGTTTTATATAAAGCCAGTTGAAAAAATGCTAATTTTTGTAGGGAAATTCAGATTTTTTTTGTGACAGATTTTCTGTTAAAACATTTGGTTTTCAAAACACATTTTCAGCCACAGCCCTTGACTTTGGGGGACATTTTTTTCAGTTTCACAAACCAAACCCAAACCAGAATACTTAATCAAAAATAAGCTTGGTTCATCAATATTTTTGTTTTAATGAAAAGCCACTTTTGTAAAAGGTCCCCCCCTAGGGAGGGACAAATGAAGGCAAATGAAGCATACCGAAATTGCAAATCAAGCCCGGGATTTAAATATCCTGCACTTGATTTGCATGTTCCCGGCTGGTCGCCATGTTAGAAATTCACTGGCCTGGAGTAACTGCCCGTGTCTACATGCGGCAGTGAAACAGGAGTCTGATTTAAAGCCCCTAATTCAAATTAGCTGGTAAATCTCATTGCAGAAGGAATGACTAGAACTTTTATATATATACACACACACACACATATATCTGGGCCTCTGTAACTTCCACTCTTAGTCATCTGATGGAGCATGATCAACACACCAGGGAAAGTCCTCTCAGCAATGTCATGACAAGGAGGGTCCTCCAAATGAGCAACCCCTTGGAATGCACAGCATCCACCCGCACCTAAAAGCACGCTGGAGGATATTAGCTTCAAACCCCTGAGATGTGATATTGCATGGGTAGGGGTCTAGCGGTGAAAGGGGTGCCTGGCAAACAGAATTCCCAGCAAAGTCTTGTCTATATGGGTTGCAGACAGAGCTGGCCTGAATTCAAAACCTGCTGCTGTGCTGAAACTTCAGTTTAGGGTGGCTTTAAGAAAGACTCGATAGCCTAATGATATAGCTACCGTCCCAACTGGTGGGCAATCTAGGTTCAAATCCTTGCTGTGCCTGAGTTAGAGCACTCTGGGATGTAAACCTGCTTCAAATCCCAGACCAAACCCCTAACTCCCCAGACTACCAAGTATGACTTAGGTTCCATGAAAACTTTCTGGAAGGTTTTGTTTTTGTTCCAAAGGAAAAACAAAAACAAAAAAACCAACAAGCAACTTTGTAACCTCAAATGTTGCTGTGAAGAGGGTGGGGAGAGTCCAGTCAGCTCAAGTGGTAAATGCATGATAGTCTACAAAAAGGGCAATGGGAGAGAGAGAGAGAAAAATAGACACCTGGGGGGACGTAGAGAAGAAAAAATCTGTTACGTGAAAGGCTGTTTGAGAAGGAATGATATGCAGGGGAGAAGGCTTTCAACCCAAGAGCCACATTGTGAGAAGTGACAGTGGAGACATGGACCATAAGACCCTAGGGAATTGTTATAAGGCTGCGTAATGGAGTGAACTAGGCACTGACATCACTGCTGGAGGCCTTACCGCACCCTGCCCAGTGACAGGAGCAGAAGAGAGGTCCTCCAAGCAGAGTAGAGTGTCAGCCTCTGCTGCAGCCAATCAGGGCATGGCAGGCTGATATAAAAGAAGCTGCTGGGCCAGGGCCTGCCAGTTCCTTTCTGGAGCTTGACCCAGGCAGACCTAAGGGCTGACTGGGAGAACAGCAGAACTCTGGACAGCTCCGCATGGAAGCTGGACTTCAGACCTGGTCATAACCAGGTCCAGTGGCTAAAGACTAGCTGGTAAGCCAATGGCAACACTTTGCAGAACCCTGAACAGAGAAGACTTGACCACAAGGCCCAAGGACAAAGCAGCTTCCTGGGAAAGTGGCCCAAGGAACGTGACAGCAACCGACCTCTTTGAGACTCAGCAGGTAACTGCTACTTACAGCTACTTACTGGTTGGGACCCAGAGGAATGGGCAGGCCTGGGTCCCTCCCAACCTCCAGCAGCCACAACAGAGGGTAAGAAAAAGCCTGGTCCCAAGCCACATACCAGACACTTCCTCTCCCACAGCCAGCCAGGCAGACAGACCACAAGACTCTCCTCGGCCACCAAGGGGCGCTCATGAGAAGGGCGGGGCCCATTACAGGCTGTTTTGATTAATGCTCCTCAATTCCTTCTCTTAACCGCTCAGTCTTCCTTACCTTCTTGATACAGCAAGTGTATGGAACGCCGCAGGCCAGAGCACCGCTGCTGTTGCATGAGTGGTACTGGTTGACAGTCCAGTCTGTATATTCGTCACCTCCACAGCAAGAGAACTGTGCAAAGAAAGAAAAATGCATCACAATGCAATCAAGAGATAAATAAAAGCGTGTCTGTGGTGTGAGAAACACTTGTACCATTTAACAAACTAACAAGAAGGGGATGCCTGAGTCATGCTACTGGACATGGACTGACTCTGAGGTTCTCTCCGACTCTGTATTGCTCAGTCAGACTAACACTGCCTCGTCTAATGTCACCCTAAAGGGGTGTTCTCTAAGTTGGGGCCTGAACTCATGGGCTGCGTCTAGACTGGCAAGTTTTTCCGCAAAAGCGATTGCTTTTGTGGAAAAACTTGCCAGCTGTTTACACTGGCCGCTTTGAATTTGCACAAGAACACTAACAATCTAATGTAAGATTGTCAGTGTTCTTCCGCAAATACAATGACTCTCTCGTTTGGGAAAAAGCCTTCTTGTGCAAATGCTTTTGTGCAAGAGGGCCAGTGTAGACAACTGAGAACCGTTTTGCACAAAAAAGCCCCGATGGCGAAAATGGCAATCAGGGCTTTCTTATGCAAAACCGCGTCTACATTGGCATGGACGCTTTTCTGCAAAAAGTGCTTTTGCGCAAAAGCGTCCGTGCCAATCTAGACGCTCTTTTCCACAAATGCTTTTAATGGAAAAACTTTTCCGTTAAAAGCATTTCCGGAAAATCATGCCAGTCTAGACGTAGCCAGTAATTCTGGACCAATGCTACAGGAGTCAGGTTGAATTTATTCGGCATGGCCAGTCAGAAGTGTATAGGAAGGCCAGGAAATTGTTTACTGTTCACTTAGTTTCAGACTAAGAGCAGCAATTACTTTTCCAAACTAAACAGCTTTCCTGACGTCTGTCTGTTAGGACTGCGAGGCTAGAAACAGGCTCAAGCTAGCAAGGCAGCTTTGACATGCCTGAAGCACTGAAGCAGAACAACAGGAAAGCTCAAGTAATTTTTAAATACTGAATATTTTCAATGCACACGTACATGTACCATCTAAGCCCATCGCTCCCTGGGGCACAGCTCGGATTTCAAGAGTTAGTGTGTGGAACAGACATTACAAGAGCTCAAATTATTTCTTGCTCAGTAGAGCAACAAAGACAACTCTCCAGAAGCCAGTCAGTTTGCTATGAACAATGAGAGGTGCACACAATCCTGAAGAGCAACTCGTCCTTAATGGCACAAAGATTTGAATGTAGGATTAAAATAAATTGATGAAAGAGTCAGATATTTATTGCACCTCGGTTTATTTACAAAGAACATACACAAATTCCTGTTTCTCTGAAATCCATAGGAGTCAGTTTTCTGTTCGCATTCCCAAAAGCCTCTTTCCAACCAATACTCTGTCCAAAAAGCTCTTTCCGGGCTATATGAACCAGTTATCTCTTGGCTCTTTATTTTCCTGCTTCTGGCAGCTTCTGAGTTAGAATGATAGAATCATAGAATCCCAGGGCTGGAAGAGACCTCAGGAGGACATTGAGTCCAGCCCCCTGCCCAAAGCAGGACCAACCCCAGCTAAATCACCCCAGCCAGGGCTTTATCAATCCGGGACTTAAAAGCCTCTAGGGATAGGGATTCTACCCCTTCCTAGGGAACCCATCCCAGTGCTTCCCCACCCTCCTTGGGAAATAGGTTTTTCTAATATCCAACCAAGACCTCCCCCACTGCAACTTGAGACCATTACTTCTCGTTCTGTCAGCTGTCCCCCATGAGAACAGCCTCTCTCCAGCCTCCTTGAATCCCCCCCTTCAGGTAGCTGAATGCTGCTATCAAATCCCCCCTCATTTGTCTCCTCTGTAGACTAAAAAAGCCCAAATCTCTCAGCCTTTCCTCATAAGGTATGTGCCCTGGTCCCCAATCATTTTTGTTGCCCTCTGCTGGATTCTTTCCAATGCGTCCACATCCTTTTCTGTAGTGGGGAGCCCAAAACTGGACACAATGCTCTATACGTGGCCTCACCAGTGCTGAAGAGAGGGGAATAATCACTTCCCTCCATCTGCTGGCAATGCTCTGTCTAATGCAGCCCAATATGCCGTTAGCCTTCTTGGCTGCAAGGGCATACTGATGACTCATAGCTAGCTTCTCATCTACTGCAATCCCCAGGTCAACTGCTGCTTAGCCAGTCAGTCCCCAGCCTGTAACAGTGCTTGGCATTCTTCCGTGCTAAGCATAGGACTCTGCACTTGTCCTTGTTGAACATCATCAGTTTTCTTTTGGCCCAATCCTCCAATTTGTCTAGGTCACTCTGGACCTCATCGTTATTGCCCAGTGTATCTACTTCTCCCTCCGGCTTCATGTCATCCAGGAACTTGCTGCTGGTGCAACCCAACCCATCTCCAGATCATTAATGAAGACGTGGAACAAAACCAGCCCCAGGACCAACCCCTAGGGCACTCTGCCTGTAACTGGCTGCCAGCTAGACATTGAGCCACTGATCACTACCCATTGAGCCTGACAATCTAGCCAGCTCTCCACATACCTTATAGTTCAGTCATCCAAGCCGTACTTCTTTAACTTACTAGCAAGAAGACTATGAGAGACCATATCAAAAGCTTTGCTAAGTCAAGGTATATTATGTCCACTGCTTTCTCCATAACCATAGAGCCAGTTATCTCATCAAACACTTAGATGTCTACAGCTTCATCAAATAATGACCAGCCCCTATACTTGCAATCAATTTCCAGGGAAAACCCCTCTGATCACACGACTCAGCTCCTACTCTAACCTTGTGCCATTGCTAGTTTGGACTTGGGTGGTGATTTCCATTGTTTCAGCTATCACTAAACCAAGGAGAATTTAGCTGCTCCCTCATTTTTTCTGAACAAAATGCTGCTCTTATGACCAACAGCTTCAAGTTGGCTTGTGATTGCCCATAAACCAAATATATACTCAACCCCAGCATTAACACCACTAAATGTTTTCCCGCACACGGCACCTGAGTGCTAAAGACATTGATTTTCACAAGTGATGACTTTTGATTTTCTATTCTCTTCGTCTTCCAAGAACAATATTATTTTCTCATTGCAGCTTTGCAGAGCTTTGAAATTGAAAAAGAACGTGCTGGAGTGAGTTAGAACTGTATAATGGACCCTCATCCTGCTGTTGGCAGCTGCAATACAGGCAGCATTATTCACAGAATGAAAGCGCCACATTTGTAACAAGAACAGCTTCTCCATAGAATGCACGCTCAGTACAACGTCTCCTTCGTGCTGGCCGTGGCAGAGGATAAGAGCTCAGACATAGCTCGTTGGTCCACTCACAAAAACACCTGGCTCCAGGGATTTCTCTGTTTGGCGCACTAAGCACCTCCCTCCAGGGTTGGCAGGGCCGTCCTGAGGATTTGTGGGGCCCTACGCGGTACTATTGAACCGGTGCCCCCGTGCATGATGGCAGCCCAGGAAGAGAGAATGATTTGTAGAGCTGGGATTTTATAATCCTCAGCAACGCACAAATGAAATAGCTTTAAAGCTGGTTTTAAACTAAGGTCCCGTCGACTGACCCAGTAAATTCAGAAACTGACACGGACTGGCAAATGTCGGTTAAATGGCTTCATTGCCACTTGACTGGCTCTTTCCCAGGTTCTGCCAATAGGTCAGGCTGGCTTTTCACTTTTAAGTTAGCTAGCTCCTCTCCGGAGGAGGCAGAGTCACCGAGCAGGGATAGGAAGAGCAGGTGGGTGGGCATTAAGACCTAACGTATGGGCGCCCTACGCAGAGGCATATTCTGCGTATGGATAAGGACGGCCCTGAGGGCTGGAACACCGTGAGTCAACGTCCCCAAAGGTGCACACTCGTCCTCTGGTTTGGATTATAGACTTGCCTCAAACTAAGCTGTTCTGCAGCTTGCCGTTTACCCAGCACTTCTGAGGGGCCCAGTTAAGGCCAGTTATCTGGTCAAATAGCAGGGTGGCACTCGCGTGTGCACTATTTTCAATCATTGTCTTTGATTCTTTGACCTCATTTGAGCTTATTGCCTGTGGGACCTGGTGGGGGATGGGTGACCACGTCACTAAAACTGGACCCCCCATTGTTAGCCTTGGCGGGGTTTGACTGGGTCATGGAGACCGACCGGTCCTCCTGATCCTAGAGCATCCTTGGCTAGCGAGTGGGCCACATGAGGGGCCTCCTTCAGTTCAGGAGGCTGCAAGATTCTCACAACCAAGACGGTCTCCCAGGATGGGGCAGTGTTGATCACTACGCTTGCACGCCTAGAATTTGTGGGATGTGCCAACTGAACGGTAGCAGCGCTGTGATTGGATGCAGAGGCAGCGCACGGCTCTCGCCGTCAGTGTTGGGTGCAACCAGCCCACACCTCTCTTCCCGGGCCCTAGCTTTGTGGGTGTGTCACTTTAGTAACACCGGTACCAAAAAAATGACACCGAGAGAAACCAGCAGAATCTGTCACGCCTGCATATGAGCAATGGCAAACAAAATCTCTTGTGGGCTGCACGTAGAATGCTTATGGGCCGCATAGGGCTCTTGGGCGGCAGGTTGCTCACTACTGTCCTAGAGGGGGGTGCCTGTAATTCTGACACTAGACGTACTGAAGGAGGAAAGAGCGATGAAGTCTGATGTGCTGCTCTCTCTGCTATCTCTCTCATGTGAATGCAAACAGGATTTTAGTCTCTCTCGCTGTCAAATTGGCCCCTTTAACTAGCACTAAATTCATTTCCAAGTCTTGTGAAAATAATTTAATTGTAGACTAAATTAACTAAAAACAATTAACTTAAGTTCAGTAAATCTCACAAAATTTATGTTTCACTTAACGGCCCATATAATCTCATTTTCAAGTCCTAAAATGGGAGGAGAGAGGAGAAAAGGTTGTTGTAAAATGTACTGTCATTTATTGAAATCTGTTTCCCTTCTGCAGCTTTTGTGCATTTTCATCTGCACATGAGTCAAGTAGATTTTGAGAGGAGACTTTCCCTTGGTTTAAACCAGGTTTATTCACCAACTGGTTAATTCACCAGTAATTTGTAGTGAGTTGTCCACTCCTTTGTGAGTGTGAATGAGTCTACTATATGGCAGTTCACCTCTTGTTGTTGTTTGTTCATCGTGGTCGATGAAGACCTCAACACCACTAAGTGCTTTGAGACTGGATACAGTGTGTCCGAAAATGACTTATCAGGCCAATTCGGGCACCAAATGTCCTGGAACATGTCGGGCAGACATGCGTAGGCATTGCATTTTGTTTGACCGCCATAATGGGACTCCCGCCAGCCGTGGTAAACTGGCCAGGATGTGGTGAAGCAGGCAATGTTTAGGGCACCTTTTCTAGCCCCTCCCCCAATTCTATGGAGGTGAGCAGTGCGTTCCTGAAAAGGACTGCTCAGTTGCACAGGTAGACGCCGGATTTCACTGCTGCTTCGATCATTAAACATGAGTCACCTGTGTGCAGGTCCGTGACTACAGCTCCCAGTGTGTCCACACCTGCTGCTTCGTCACTTGCCCATCACCACAGGACTTCGAAGGTTGCGATAATGATGATGGTAATAATGTAGTGTCGAGACTTGTGCGTGATTTGGATTTAAGTGAGGAAAAGTTGCGCAGCGTCAACCTCACTCTCTCTTCCCAATTCCCATCTGGGTCCAGTAGCAAGACAAAAGTCAAGACGGCTGGAGGTGGGACTGGGCGCAGTGGATGACCAGAGCGTCTTCTGTGTCTTGTCCTGCTCTGCATGTTCCACAACACTTGCGGAGACCGACTTCTTGACCGTTGGACCTTCCATTGGTCTCATCCACTCAATCCGCCGGAGTCTGTCTTCACATGCTGGGATAGACAACTCCCTGTCTCACTGAGGGTTTTGGGCCCATCGGCTACCCTCACCTGGTTTGGCGGGCCAGTCGTTGCCCAGGGTGTGGCCGCTGTCGCATGCAAACAGCTACGAGGAGCCACAGATGAGAGCTGGGTGCCAGGTGGGGGCCAAAGGAGGACGAACCACCCTGAAAGGATGCGACATGTACAGCCACCAGAGGTGCTACCCCTCCCTGACACCCCTTACCTCTCTACCGGTATCAGAATCACAGAATTGGAAGAGACCTCAGGAGGTCATAGAGTCCAACCCCCTGCCCAAAGCAGGACCAACCCCAACTCAATCATCCCAGCCAGGACTTTGTCAAACTGGGATTTAAAAACCTCTAGGGATGGAGATTCCACCATCTAAAAAGGGGGCTATTCATATTAAATCAATTCTCATTTCGGCTGAGAGGAACTCAGCATAAGATCCAGAGAGGCAGGCAACAAAGTTGACTTTATGCCACTTGTATGCTCCTTAGATTCTTGGACAAGTTGGGGACTGGTGCATTTCCATAGATAAAAGGAACCTTTGGGGTTGCTCTGAGTTATGGTGAGTGGTGGCAGCTCAAAATCACACCTCTGGCACACCCTACCCAAGGGGCTGTGAAGGGGCAAAGCGTAGGACTGTTCCACTCACCTTAGGGCACCAGATTCCCAAATGACCTGTTCCATTAGCTTTGCAAAACCGCTGCACAGTGGAGCCCAGAATTGTGCTGACGCTTCCTCAGTTCATATCTTTGTTTCCTCTCTCCAGCTCTAACCGATTTATCTTATTTTCTATGCATCTGACACACAGCTGCTGCAGGCTGCATTGAGGTTTCTCCCACACACATTTTCACATATGAGCAGAAGTATTTCAGCCCAGGAAACATCAGGCTCATTCATCTCTCCTTCAGGTTGACTGAACTAGAGCCAACTGCGATGTGTCCTTTCCATCTTTCCTTATATCCGGCAAGAAGTTTTATTTTATTGTCTTTTATGAATGTGTTTCTCAGCTGTCACCAATACCCAGGCTAGCTGATCACCAGTGCTTAAGCACTGGAATGGGTTCCCTAGGGAGGTGGTGGAATCTCCATCCCTAGAGGTTTTAAATCCCAACTTGACAAAGCCCTGGCTGGGATGATTGAGTTGGGGTTGGTCCTGCTTTGGGCAGGGAGCTGGACTTGATGACCTCTAAGTCTCTTCCAGCCCTAGGATTCTGAGGGTACATCTGGACTACATGGCTCCGTCGACGGAGTCACATTCATTCGAGGGAGCTTCCCTTGTCGACAATCACATTCATTGCTTCCCTTGTCAACCGTGCCGTGTCTAGACTGCTGCGTTGTGCCGGATCAGCTGATCGTCGGCACAGTGCGGCAGCCATTTTTATTTTCATGAAGCGGGGATTATTTAAATCCCCACTTCTTTGACCATGCTGAGTAAACTATTTTACATGGCTCCATCGACAGAGTCATGTAGTTCAGACATACCCTGAGAGTCCACAAAGGGCTAATCAGGCTCTGCTCACTAATGAGGATTTCTCTCTCTGTGTCAAACTAAATTAGAGATTAGACGTTACAGCTAAAAAAAGCCGTGCTTTTACTTCTTTCACCTTCACCTTGGGTATGTGTCCACTAGCAACTGGACCAAGACCATCACATTCATTGCTCCCAGTCCTCTGAACAAGTTGGGCTGGTTGTAATGTTAGTGGAAAGCCGTTTGTCCACACACAAAGGGAAACTACGTACTTCCAATGAGCACAGTGCTGTAGTTTAGACATAAGGAGCAAGAATAAATTGGCTGTGAAGGAACACCGGGGAAACATCTCCAGTATGACAGCCTCCAGCCAGAAGCAGGCTTCTAAAAGTTTAAAAATGTGCAGAACAAAGGGAACCAAATAGAAACTGTTTGTAGCTACATACCCCACACATTGGTACGAGCCACGTACTTGGCCCCCGTGTAAATCAGGAGCAGCTCCAGTGCACGTCAGAGAAGAATCAAGCCCACCGTTTTCCTCCTTTGCATTCAATATTTCACCCACATGAGCGTTCATTAAAGCTGCATGATGAACATAGGGTCTAGACATTATATTAACAAGTGGTGGAATCCAAATGTCTATAGATGGGGCCTGTAATGAGGCAGAGTGAGGAGCCACTACACTCCTCCTTGATGGGTGGAGCCAAACAAGCCCCGCCCCCTTGCCAGAAATACCGGGGTGAGACAGGACGTATAAAAGGAAGGCCCTTCAGCTCAGTTGGCCCAGAGACTGTGGAGGAGGAGAACAGCACAGGAGTTGGAAGTGTGCCCTGCCCCCAGAGGAGACGGAGCCCGACCCGATGAGGAGTTATCAGGGCTACCTTTGCTGTATACCCCAAGGAACCTGAAGACTTGTTCCATACTCCGGGGAGGTAGCAAGTAGCCCACAGGCGGCTGGTAACCGGCTGGCTGCAAGCCTGACGCCTCTCAGCCAGCATGTTGCAGCTGAATCCCCACTGCCCCCTGTTAGGGCCTTGGGCTGGGATGCTGTGGAGAAGGACGGGCTTGCATCCCCCCTGCCATCACAACCCTGGGGTGGCCAATTTCCCACCTTGGGCCAGGCAGCCTGTGCTCTGGGAACCTCCTCTGCAAGCACCCTAGACTGCCTGCCAGGTGTGTGAACCTCTTTCTGCACCCTGCACTGTCCGGGCACTCCTCCCTTCCCAGAATGCCCATGGAGCCTGAGCCCAGAAACCCAGGCTAAAGTCCACTCCCTACTCGACCCTGCCCAAGGGGCTGGAGCTAAGTGACTAGTGGTGTTTGTTTCTTGGCTGCCTACACCAGGAGGCTTGGGCTATAGCCTGCCATCACTCTAGCCCTACCCGCGGGGTAGGGCCCTAGTCTGCCTCTTGTGCTTACCCTTACTGGAGGGCTGCAAGCTAAAGAGTCCATAGGGCATCGCCCACCCAGGGGCCCCAGCCTGTTGTTGTGCCTTTGACTCTGCCGGACAGACCCAGAACTATAGACTCCTTATGGCTCAGCTCCATCACTGTGACCCGAGGCCGAAGACAACAAGGCAAAAGGGCCTCCAGAAAAGAGCGAGGGGGGATTTGACAGCAGCCTTGAACTACCTACCTGATGGGGGGTTCCAAAGAGGATGGAGAGTCAAATCAAAGTTTCAGTCTTTGATTTGACCCTCCAGACCCCAAACCCAGTTAGCTCAGGCCCAGCACTTTTGCCAACGCTCCTCTAACTCTGAAATGTCAAACTCTGGGAAAGCTCAGAATTAAAACCTGTTGGAAGTGGTACGGAAGTAGCACAACCCACGACCCTGGGAGGAAAGTTAAAGGAGGGTGAGCAGTCCTGAATGTGACACTTTACTCAACTTGGCATCTGCACCCAAGTTTTGGGAGCCGAGGGAAATGGATGACTCCTTCATTTGATGCAGGGAAAATGTAGTTTTGGTCAAACCAAAACAATTCATGAACAAATGGTTTTGGCCATTCACAAAGTGGCCAGCGGAGGCGCAGATGGGGGGTTATTGTGTTGCTGCTGTTCTCCCTCCTGCAACCTTTCTAATGTCCCATGATTAGGGCACTCTCCCAAATGTGGGAGAGGAAGGCTTGAAGGCCCACTCTGGAAAACGGACTTTTTCAGTTCCCCCAAAATTCTGAAAAATTCCAGATTCAGTTTATCCAAACTGACTGTTTTTAAAAAAAAATCCTAGAACACTAGAACTGGAAGGGACCTTGAGAGGTCATCAAGTCCAGTCCCCTGTCCTCATGGCAGGACCCAGCACCATCTAGACCATCCTGATAGATGTTGTGACGGCGTGTCAGGGTTCCACCGACTCATGCACCCACCTGACCCATCAGCTACTCTGCTGGGCCGGGGTACAGACAGCAGCCAGTGGGGGTCACCCACAGCCCAAGCCTAGCAATCAGCAAGGTACCAACACTACATCACAGTTCTCCCCCCTCCGAGAGCAAACTGAGCAGGGTCACTCCGTTTGTGGCCTAGGGAAGTTCGGGTCCCCTGCCTGGGAACCCGCCATGGGGACATTGGCGCTCCCCTTGGCTTGGGCTGGCCACAGCGATGCCCTGCAGGAACCGGCTCCCCCTGTCCGGTTGCTGTACAGCTCTGGGGGGACTGGCACAGGCCTGTCCTTTGTGGCCGCACCAGCCCTTCCACTAGCCTTGATCTCTGGCCAGAGTCTCCCAGGTCCACAAGGACCTCCTTGGGGAACCCCACCCTGCTGAAAATGGCTCGCAGGGCATCTGCCACCGTGGTTGCCTCGATACAGGGAAGAGCCACGGCCTCGGGGCAGTTGGTTGCTAATTCTATCGCCACCAAGATGTATTTGTTTCCCGTCTGGGTCGGCTGGCTGACAGGCTCCACTATCTCTATTACTGCCTTCCGGCACCGCTCCTCTACACAAGGTAGGGGCCTCAAAGCCACTTTCCTCCCCTCTTAGGCTTCCCCCACACTCTGGCAGGGATTGCAGGACCGGCAGTACCACTGCACGGCCGCAAATATCCCCGGCTAGTAGAAGTGTTGGAGCAGCCTCAGCCGCGTGCGCTGGATCCCCTGGTGTCCCGAGAGGGGAGTGTCATGGGCCAGGTGCAGAAGCTTGCGGCGATACCTTTGGGGGACCACCAGCTGCTGCTGGAGTCTCCATCCCCCCACCTTCCTGGGGGGAAGCCATTCCCGGTACAGGAGTCCCTTCTCCCATAGGAATCTCTCCTGGCAGCCTTTCCCCAGGGCCTGGGCCGTGCCAAGGCCAGCCTGGTCCCTCAGCACTTGTAAGGAGGGATCTGCCTTCACCACGGCCTGAAATTCAGCTGCTGGGGCAGGGATTGGGACCTGTTCCTGGCCCTGGCCTAGGTCCAGAGTCCCAGCCTGGCCGGACCCTGTGTCTGCTGGGATGGGGCCCTGAGGACCCTACCGGGAGTCCTTCCCTGGATCCAGGTTGCCAGCCCCTTGTTGGTTCTGGCTACGGGTGGTGACTAGAGCCCGCTGGGACTCATGGGGCCACTCCTCTAGGTCACTCCCCATCAGCACCTCCATGGGCAAATGCGGGTGCACCCCCGCTTCCTTGAGACCTTCGTTGGCCCCCCATTTCAGATGCACCCGGGCTACAGGCACCTTAACCGGGGACCCGTCTCATAGACTCATAGACTTTAAGGTCAGAAGGGACCATTATGATCATCTAGTCTGACCCCCTGCACAGTGCAGGCCACAGAAGCTCACCCACCCCTCCTAGAATAAACCTCTCACCTATATCTCAGATATTGAAGCCTTCAAATACTTTGAAGACCCCAAGATGCAGAGAATCCTCCAGCTGTGATCTGTACCCCATGCTACAGAGGAAGGCGAAAAAACTCCAGGGCCTCTGCCAATCTACCCTGGAGGAAAATTCCTTCCCGACACCAAATATGGCGATCAGCTAAACCCTGAGCATGTGGGCAAGACTCATCAGCCAGACACCAAGAAAGTTCTCTATAGTAACTCCTATCATCTCTCCATTGACCTATTTCCCACTGATAATGAATGGTCAATTAGTTACCAAGATCATGTTATCTCATCAAACCATCCCCTTCATAAACCCATCTAGTTTAATCTTGAAACCAGATAGATCTTTTGCCCCCACTACTTCCCTTGGAAGGCCGTTCCAGAACCTCACTCCTCTAATGGTTAGAAACCTTCGTCTAATCTCAAGTCTAAACTTCCTACTAGCCAGCTTATATCCATTTGTTCTTGTGTCCACATTGGTATTAAGCTTAAATAATTCCTCTCCCTCCCTGGTATTTATCCCTCTAATATATTTAAAGAGTGCAATCATGTCCCCCCTCAGCCTTCTTTTGGTTAAGGTAAACAAGCCAAGCTCCTTGAGTCTCCTTTCATAAGACAGGTTTTCCATTCCTCGGATCATCCTAGTGGCCCTTCTTTGTACCTGTTCTAGTTTGAATTCCTCCTTCTTAAACATGGGAGACCAGAACTGCACACAGTATTCCAAATGGGGTCTCACCAATGCCTTGTATAATGGCACTAACACCTCCTTATCCCTATTGGAAATACCTCGCCTAATACATCCCAAAACCGTATTAGCCTTTTTCACGGCCATGTCACAATGGCGGCTCATAGTCATCCTATAATCAACCAGGACTCCGAGGTCCTTCTCCTCCTCCGTTACTTCCAACTGATGTGTCCCCAGCTTATAACTAAAATTCTTGTTATTAATCCCTAAATGCATAACCTTACACTTCTCACTATTAAATTTCATCCTATTGCTATCACTCCAATTTACAAGATCATCCAGATCTTCCTGTATGATATCCCGATCCTTTTCTGAATTGGCAATAACTCCCAACTTTGTGTCATCCGCAAATTTTATCAGGACACTTCCACTTTTGGTACCAAGGTCAGCGATAAAAAGATTAAATAAAATTGGCCCCAAAACTGATCCCTGAGGAACTCCACTAGTAACCTTCTTCCAACCCGACAGTTCACCTTTCAATATGACCCGCTCTAGTCTCCCCTTTAACCAGTTGCTTATCCACCTCTCAACTTTCATATTAATCCCTATCTTTTCCAATTTAACCAATAATTCCTCATGTGGTACTGTATCAAATGCCTTACTAAAGTCGAGGTAGATTAGATCCACTGCATTTCCTTTATCTAAAAAATCTGTTACTTTCTCAAAAAAGGAGATCAGGTTGGTTTGGCACGATCTACCTTTTGTAAAACCATGTTGTAATTTGTCCCAATTGCCATTAGCCTCAATGTCTCTAACTACTTTCTCCTTCAAAATTTTTTCCAAGATCTTGCATACTACAGATGTCAAACTAACAGGCCTATAGTTACCCGGGTCGCTTTTTTTCCCTTTCTTAAAAATAGGAACTATATTAGCAATTCTCCAGTCAAATGGTACAACCCCTGAGTTTAGAGATTTATTAAAAAATTTTGCTAATGGACTTGCAAGTTCATGTGCCAGTTCCCTTAATATTCTTGGATGAAGATTATCTGGGCCCCCCGATTTACTCCCATTAAGCTGTTCAAGTTTGGCTTTTACCTCGGATATGGTAATATCTACCTCCACATCCTTAGTCCCATTTGTTATGTTACTGTTATCCCTGAGCTCTTCATTAGCCTCATTAAAGACTGAAGCAAAGTATTTGTTTAGATATTGGGCCATTCCTAGATTATCCTTAACCTCCACTCCATCCTTAGTAATTAGCGGTCCTACTTCTTCTTTTTTTGTATTTTTCCTATTTATATGGCTATAAAACCTTTTACTATTGGTTTTAATTCCCTTTGCAAGGTCCAACTCTACCTGACATTTAGCCTTTCTCACTTTGTCCCTTCATATTTAACCTCAATAAGGTAGCTTTCTTTACCATTTTCCACTCCTTATATGCTTTCTGCTTTTTCTTAATCACCTCTCTGAGATGCTTGCTCATCCAGCTTGGTCTAACACTCCTGCCTATAAATTTTTTCCCTTTTCTTGGGATACAGGCTTCTGACAGCTTCTGCAACTTTAACTTAAAATAATTCCAGGCCTCCTCCACCTCAAGATCCATAATTTCTTTAGTTCAATCAACTTCCCTAACTAATTTCCTTAATTTACTAAAGTTAGCCCTTTTGAAATCAAAAACCCTCGTCTCAGATTTATTTTTGTTTATCCTTCCATTTAATTTGAACTGAATTAGCTCATGATCACTCGAGCCAAGGTTGTCCCCTACAACCATTTCATCTATGAGGTCCTCGCTACTCACCAAAACCAAAGCTAAAATAGCATCCCCCCTTGTTGGTTCAGCAACTACTTGATGAAGGAATTCATCAGCTATCACATCTAGGAAAATCTGAGCCCTATTATTATTACTAGCACTTGTTCTCCAGTCTATATCTGGAAAGTTGAAATCTCCCATGATCACGCAGTTTCCCAATGTGATTTTTGCCCAAACAGACTCTGTCTTCTCCATTCCATCACTTTTTATTTCTTTACAATCTACCTCATCTTTGATATACAATGCGACTCCACCACCTTTACCCTTATTTCTGTCTTTCCTAAACAGCACATACCCTTCAATACCTGTACTCCAGTCATGCCTAGTATTCCACCATGTTTCTGTTATTCCTATAATATCTGGTTTCACGTCCTGGACCAATAGCTCTAGTTCCTCCTTTTTGTTACCTAGGCTCCTTGCATTGGTGTTCAAACATCTTAATTTTTGCTGTTTGGCCTCATTCACATTCTTTACCCAATTTGGCCCGGACATTGTACCTCCAATATGACCTATTAGACTAGTATCCACTCTACCCTTCCTCATATACATTCTCCTACCCCCAGCTATATCCTTTCTTATTTCATCTATGCCCTTCAGGGTCAGCTGCGTGTGGGGTAGTACCTGGTCTGAGGCCACTATGTCGGATCGGGCCAGCATCACCTCTGCCCCCGTGTCCCAGTAGCCTGTCACCTCCTTGCCATCCACCTGCAGGGGTATGAGGCACTCGCTCCGCAGGGGCCGTCCTGCCCCCACCCGGTACATGGAGAAATCTGCCTCCTGAGCGTCAGACTTCCCAGGGGAGGTGCACTGAGCATCCTTCCCCCCACTCTGAGCTGAGGTTTGCCTGCCAGCCCCTGCCTCTGGGGCGGCCTGCCCTTCCCCTTGCCCCAGCCAGTTAATCCTAGCAAGCCTCGGGTCATAGGATCTGTCCCGGCGTCTGGTGCACTGAGCCTCCTTGTGGCCCCTTTGCCCACAGTGATGGCAAGTTAGGTCCTGTGGCCCCCTTTGGGTTGGCTCTGCCCGGGTCCTGGCCGGTTCTCTGGGGTGCAGATTGTTGGTCCTGGTCTCTTGGGCTCGTCTCGTCGGTGCCACTCTCCGTCGCTCAGCCAGGAATCGATCTCGTCGTGCTTCTCTCTCTTGGGGACTCCTGTTCACACCCAGACCGGCTCTCTGTGAACTGATCCGCCAGTCTCCCAGCCTCCTGGGGGTCCCCTGGACTTTGGTCCTTGAGCCATAGCCTCAGGCGGGGCTTCATAGAACTGCTCCATCATGATCAGCTTAAGCAGGTCCTCTGCGGTCTGGGCTCCAACCCCAGACACCACTTGCGGCAGTATTGCACCAGGCGGGAGGCCAGATCCACATAGGTCTCCCATGGCCCCTTCTGCATCCCCCCGGAACTTCTTCCTGTACGTCTTGGGGGTCAGCCCGTACTTGTGCAGCAGGGCCTCCTTGACCCGTTGGTAATCCCCTGGCTGTAGGTCCTCCAGCTGCCTGAGCACTCCAGCAGCCTCCTGGTTCAGCACAGGGAGGAGCTCTCGTAGCCAGTCAGCTGGAGGGGACCCGTTGCAGTTCACAGGCCCTCTCAAAGGAGCTGAGAAACCCGTCTATGTTGCCCGCATCCTTCAACTGGGCCACCACAAGCTTCTCCAAGCGTCTGGCTGCCCCGGGACCTTTCCCCACTCAGCGCAGCCGGGGCCCCGTGTCGTCTCTGCTCCGCCATGGCCAGCTCATGCTGTCGCTGCCTCTCTCGGTCCTCTGCTTCCAATTCCTTCATCCGCAGCTTGATCTGCAGCCGCTGGAGCTCTGCTGACCTAGACCCTCCCCTAGACGGGGTATGGCTTGCAGGGCTTCCCTGGGAGGCCCTCTCGTCTCTCTGGCGGGCTCCAGTGCTCCGCCCCCTCTCTGAGCTTGAGACGCTCTCAGGCGGTGTCTGGCTGCTCCCCTCTGGGACAGGATCGTGGCCCCATGACTGGTCATTCTCTTCCAGCCAGGCAATCATCTGGGCCTTGGTTGTGTTCCCCACAGGCAGGCCCCTCTCTCTGCACAGCCTCACCAGGTCTGCCTTCAGGAATTGGGTGTAGGCCATCTCCCTGCCAGTCCCCTTGGTGCAGACTCCCCAGTCTAGTGCTGTAGCGCCCCACGATTCCCAGGAACTGCTTCGCTCTGTCTCCAGCATGCCTGGCTCTAAAGCCCTTGCTTCTACTGCGCCTTAATGCTCGCTGCTGGAAGCTCCATCCACGGCATGCAGTGCATCCCACTCCTGACACCACTGTGACGGTGCGTTGGAGTTCCCCCGCCTCCTGCACCCCCGTAATGGCACAAACAGACTTCACCAGCCAGTAGAATAGAGGGAGTTTATTGCTTCTCCAGGAGACAGCACAGCACAGATGTAATCTAGTTACAGGGCAGGCCTAGGATGCCTCAGCCCCCCTTGAGATGGGGGAGACTGGGCCCCTAAATCCCAGCCCCTTGCTTAGGCTGCTTCCTCAATGATACCAGACAGAAACTGCCCAACTTCCAGCCCTGACCCCCAGCCAGGGGCTGCCCTCCACCTTCCTCCTATTGTTCCTCTCCCTGGGAGGTTACCAGTAGAACAGGTTACCTCCCTGACCCATCAGCTACTCTGCTGGGCCGCGGTACAGACAGCAGCCAGTGGGTGTCACCCGCAGCCCAAGCCTAGCAACCAGCAAGGTACCAACACTACATCACAGACGTCTATCTAGCCTGCTCTTAAAAAGAAACATTCAGACCCCCAAACAGCTCACTCTTTGCCTAGCACAACTCCTGAGTCCTAGATGACAAGTTCTGACCACTAGACAACACAGCTCCTGAGTTCATACTCCTGCTCCTGAAATTGGCTGTGGAGAATTGGAGCCATCTAACCTTGAAGCAAAATAACACCCTGTATGGAGAACCTCCAGGCTGGGATGTTCACAGGAAGCCAAGGAAATTAGGTACCCAGCTCCCATTTGAAAATTCAGCACCTAACGTCTGCAGGGTCCTTTCAGGGTCTGAGCCTGATATGACAGAATTTTGATTAGAACGTCATTCCCACGACTTCAGGTACAAGGTGGCGGGTTAGTTCTAGTCAAACCCAATTTTATCAGTGAGCAGCTGATCAAGAGAGGCACAAGGGTTTCAGGTTTCTTAGCAAGAACATGAGATAAGCAAGCAGATTGTCACTCCTCAGAAATATCAGTCCAGCCAATGTGCTGATCCCAGTTCATTCCTCAGAAAACAGGTTCAGAAACCCGTTTGCACGTCCTTAAGATGCTTAGCCAGAGATGAGATTTGACAAGTAACAGCTTTCCCTAAGGAATTTCAATCCTGCAAACAGACAGCCTTCTTGCTGGCAGGTCAGTGGCAAAGATCTATTATGTTCTCTGTAAGCATCTCTGCTTCTCTTCTAGAGTAGTAGGGAAAAAACAGGCTTTTTAAAAAAGCAACTCCATAGCCTACTTTCTTCAGTCTCTGGTTTATCCTTAGCCAAGGATGTGGTCTTTGAAAGAGATGCCAGTACTGTATTTATGTCCCTAACTTGTATGTGGTTTCTTTTAATACAGAATTTACTTTGATCCAAATCAACTCCTCCTCCCATGAGAAATATATCTTCCTTCCCTGCCTAAATCGTACTCAGATTATGATCCAAACTTCATTGCAGATACCTCTCATCTGAACACAAATGCATTACAAAGTTTTAGGAAAGATGAAATCTTGTCTCCTAAAGTGTCAAAGGAAAATAAATGGGATGTTATCAATCAAGTATGTTCACCCGGACTCTAAAATCTAGTTTACAATGTCCATTTTGTTTTAATACTCTATATTTTTTATATTCTGTTTTGAAAGTTGTATAACAATCTTACTGTGGTTCTTGCTTTGTACATAACATTTTATAGACATCTTTATTGGCTTGTTGTAAATGTACTGCAAATAAAAGGACTACAATGATCAAAAGAGACAGCTGATCAGCAAGATCTTCTAGTCAAAAATCCATGTACATCTTTCTGGTATGAGACCCCAGTCTGATAGAAAGACGAGCTCTCTCTCAAGTAAATAACTTTATAACAATTCATGGATGTTGTACTCGGGATACTTTAGAAAGCAATAAGGTGGAGAGATCCTTTATCAAGAGCAGTAAACATGGGATTTTTCACCCTCCTGCTTGCTTCACAGAAGAAAAGCCTCCGTTTCAAATCCACACAAAAAGCGACAGAAATACCGAAGGTAATATTTTTTAGAAGCCCTCTCAAGTCTTCATCATTCATTTAACTTCAAAGGAAATGTGCAGTTGGGAAATATTTTCATTTAAGGGCTTGTCTACAAGATGCTGCTGTGTGCTCTAAAGGGTGTGAACTGTAGAGCACAAATGTGTTGCTCTAACTGCTCACTTTGTGTTGATGTGCTATATTAACATAGAATCATAGAATAATAGGACTGGAAGGGACCTCGAGAGGTCATTGAGTCCAACCCCCTGCCCTCAAGGCAGGACCAAGCTCCATCTACACCATCCCTGACAGATGTCTATCTAACCTGTTCTTAAATATCTCCAGAGAGGGAGATTCCACCACCTCCCTTGGCAATTTATTCCAATATTTGACCACCCTGACAGTTAGGAATTTTTTCCTAATGTCCAATCTAAACCTCCCCTGCTGCACTTTAAGCCCATTACTCCTTGTCCTGTCCTCAGAAACCAAGAGGAACAAATTTTCTCCTTCCTCCTTGTGACACCCTTTTAGATATTTGAAAACTGCTATCATGTCCCCCCTTAATTTTCTTTTTTCCAAACTAAACAAGCCCAGTTCATGAAGCCTGGCTTCATAGGTCATGTTCTCTAGACCTTTAATCATTCTTGTCGCTCTTCTCTGTACCCTTTCCAATTTCTCCACATCTTTCTTGAAATGTGGCGCCCAGAACTGGACACAGTACTCCAGCTGAGGCCTAACTAGTGCAGAGTAGAGCGGCAGAATGACTTCACGAGTTTTGCTTACAACACACCTGTTGATACAACCTAGAATTATATTTGCTTTTTTTGCAACAGCATCACACTGTTGACTCATATTCAACTTGTGGTCCACTATGACCCCTAGATCCCTTTCCGCCATGCTCCTTCCTAGACAGTCGCTTCCCATCTTGTATGTATGAACTGATTGTTCCTTCCTAAGTGGAGCACTTTGCATTTCTCTTTATTAAACCTCATCCTGTTTACCTCTGACCATTTCTCTAACTTGCTAAGGTCATTTTGAATTATATCCCTATCCTCCAAAGAAGTCGCAACCCCACCCAGTTTGGTATCATCTGCAAACTTAATAAGCGTACTCTCTATCCCAACATCTACATCATTGATGAAGATATTGAACAGTATGGGTCCCAAAACAGACCCTTGAGGAACTCCACTTGTTATCCCTTTCCAGCAGGATTTAGAACCATTAACAACAACTCTCTGACTACGGTTATCCAGCCAATTATGCCCCCACCTTATCGTGGCCCTATCTAAGTTATATTTGCCTAGTTTATCAATAAGAATATCATGCGAGACTGTATCAAATGCCTTACTAAAGTCTAGGTATATGACATCCACCGCTTCTCCCTTATCCACAAGGCTCATTATCTTATCAAAGAAAGCTATCAGATTAGTTAACATATAGTTAACATATATTAAGTCACTTTTAGTTTGTGCCAGACTAGGCCACCTGGTTCATTTAGGCCTTGTCTATACTATGTCTCCCTGCTGATCTAAGATACGCAACTTCAGCTACGTGAATAGGGTAGCTGAAGTTGACCTACTAAGACCTACTTACCGTGGTGTCTTCCATGAATTAAGGTCGGCAACTGATGGTCTCCTGTCAACTCTGCCTATTCTTCTTGTCATGGTGAACTACTAGAGTCAACAAGAGAGTGCTCGGACGTCAATTTATCGTGTCTAAGCAGACACGATAAATCAACTACTGGTGAATCGATTGCTTCAGCATCAATACTTTCGGTAGTGGAGACACGCCCTTAGAATGCATCATATTAGAAGGTTCTATATCTCGGAAGGAGAGGACAGTATACGCGGCTCAATTGGAGAGCTGAGTTGCAGAAGACCCACTGTGAGAACCATCGGCTGAGGGTCGCTCAGGAGAGACCGGTGCCACATTGAAAGCAAAACTAAAACTGACTAAATAGGGCTGCCTCAGAGAAGTGGGAGCTGCCTCATGAAAAGACTGTGTTCATAGGCGCTATCAACCAAAGAAAGGGGGTGCTAGAGGAAAGGCAGGTTCCGATCACAGGATGACAGCTAAACGCAGTACCCAGAGGGGCGCCTTCTTCCTGGGGGCTACAAAAGGTCAGACTTGAGACAGAAAACCCACATCTCATAGCTTCAGCAGCATCACAGAAGATTTTACAGGGCCCTCAGTTCAGCTCAAACTATTTAAGTTGAGACCTCGGCACTGTTTTTGATTTCGTAGGATTTAGTTAAGAGTATGTACATTGCCTACTTATGAACTCTTTATGGTATCTGTGATAAAGTGCATAGCACTCACTAACCTTTAAAGGAAAGTCTTTTGCTCATCTATAAACCGTTTCATTTATCTATGATGAACTGCAACATGGAGCCTGGTCTATAGCTTATGAGTAAGAATTGCCAGCTATCATTTATAGAATTACTATGTAGTTGGGGACTGCAATGTTCACAATTGCAACAGTCACACTATCGGAACTCATCTATACTCACAAATAAATAATCTATTAATACATTTAGCAAAGCCACACACCCTAACTCAGTAAGACAAATAGAGAGACTACAGTATGTACATCTGCCAGAAGCTGGCATTAGCTCATGTTTCCGTGGTCGGCAGAGGTCATTATGGACAAAATTCCCCCTACACTTTACTTCCAGTTCCCCTAAACTTATGGGTTACCTAAATTTATCCATGCCAAAGTTCATAGACCTCAAGCCTCACACTCCATCATGTCGTGGACACAAGCCCAATGCTGAAGCCAGTGTCTCACAGGTACAAGCCTGTAGGCTTACTACAAGCCTATAGCATTACTATGAATAAAATAAAGGACTGTGTCTAGACTGCATCCCTTTTCCGTAAAAGAGATGCAAATTAGACCTATTGCAATTGCAAACGAAGCGGGGATTTAAATCCCCCCCGCTTCATTAGCATAAAAATGGCTGCCACTTTTTTCCAGCTTGGAGCTTTGCTGTAAAAAAGCACCAGTCTAGACGCGGATCTTTCGGAAAAGGCTTTATTTTCCAAATATCCGCGTCTAGACTGGTGCTTTTTTACAGCAAAGCGCCAAGCCGTAAAAAAGCGGCAGCCATTTTTATGCTAATGAAGCGGGGGGGGGGTTTAAATCCCCACTTCATGTGCAATTGTGATAGGTCTAATTTGCATCCCTTTTACGGAAAAGGGATGCAGTCTCGACACAGCCCAGCAGAATGTAATGCAAAGTCGGGGCTGGGGGTTCTGTACATTTCAAAGGAGGAATGCGGAACTCTACGTGCTAGAGGCAGCAAGGGGGGGGGGAGGAGAATCGACTAGTCGACTGACTATCTGATAAGCATTTGACTAGTCTCTAACATCCCTAGGGTAGACCCCACTTTTAATGTATAATCTCTGTTAAAAGCTTTTACAGAAAGGCATCCACAAACTGCTGGAACTGTTTGTGCCTTATTTCGTTTTGCTTTTATTTCTTCCCCTTCTTTTTCATTTAGTCATAGTTGTTGTGACTGCTATGCTTAACTGTGGGGTCTTCTCAAGCACTGAAAGAACTGCATGTGACAAACAGTGGGAGTCACATCCCAGAATCGGCACCGAGAGACACAACTGCTAAGAATGGGATCCTACCATTTCTTGTTTCTCTAGACTACACTTTTTTGTGGGGGAGGGTAAATATTCTGGAGATAATTTACTTGGTTTCAGGAACTTGAAATACCCCTTTCTGGTGCTAAATCCCGAATGAAACTTTATTGTGCATGCACACTGCGCTGGAAGACATTATATCACTTACACAAGGAAGAGTCCTGAAAACCTCATGTGGCATTTTGTAGCTTCTTCAAAGTGTTGTTCAGGCTCTTGAGGGAGGGGAAGTTATAGATATAGTCCCAGATATTTATTGTGCCATATTTACTTCTCTCAAGATCTGGATGAGGGGATGGATTGCACCCTCAGCAAGTTTGCGGATGACACTAAGCTAGGGGGAGAGGTAGATACGCTTAAGGGCAGAGATAGGGTCCAGAATGACTTAGACAAATTGGAGGATTGGGCCACAAGAAATCCGATGAGGTTCAACAAGGACAAGTGTAGAGTCCTGCACTTGGAACAGAAGAATCCCAAGCATAGTTACAAGCGGGGACCAACCGGTTAAGTAGTAGTTCTGCAGAAAAGGACCTGGGGGTTACAGTGGATGAGAAGCTGGATATGAGTCAACAGTGTGCCCTTGTAGCCAAGAAGGCTAATGGCATATTAGGATGCATTAACAGGAGCATTGCCAGCAGATCCAGAGATGTCATTATTCCCCTGTATTCAGCTTTAGTGAGGCCACATCTGGAGTATTGTGTCCAGTTCTGGGCCCCCCACTACAAAAAGGACATGGATGCATTGGAGAGGGTCCAGCGGAGGGCAACCAAAATGATTAGGGGGCTGGAGCATATGACTTCTGAGGAGAGGCTGAGGGACTTGGGTCTGTTTAGTCTGCAAAAGCAAAGAGTGAGGGGGGATTTGATAGCAGCCTTCAACTTTCTGAAGGGAGGTTCCAAAGAGGCTGGAGAGAGGATGTTCTCAGTAGTGACACATGGTAGAACAAGGAGCAATGGTCTCAAGTTGTGGTGGGAGAGGTCCAGGTTGGATATTAGGAAAAACTATTTCACTAGGAGGGTGGTGAAGCACTGGAATAGGTTACCTAAGGAAGTAGTGGAGTCTCCATCCCTAGAGGTGTTTAAATCTCGGCTTGACAAAGCCCTGGCTGGGTTGATTTAGTTGGGATTGGTCCTGCCTAGAGCAGGGGGCTGGACTTGATGACCTTCTGAGGTCTCTTCCAGTTCTATGATTCTATGAAGATACCACCTACTTAAATGTGTTTTTAGATCTGAAAGAAGCAGTAGAACTAGTTTTCATTTTTTTTTACTTGCTACACTTTGATGGAACCCAATGGATGTAGCCTTATGGGTCACAGTATCAAAAATTATCCGTGTTGATGACCAGCAAGGAATTGTAGATATAAGAAATCTGATAGTGGTATTACAATCCTGCCTTCTAGATGGCTGTTGGCGTGTGTTTGTAAAAAAAAAAAAAAAAAAACCACAATTCGGGGACAGACTCAAAGAGACATGGGATAATGAGTAAGACTGATGAAAGAAACCTTTCATCTTTTCTAAGAGAGACTTAAAAGAAAGCACCTGTTTGCAAGAGAAACGCCCATTTGTAGGCAGACAGTGGTTCTGAATTTGCAAGCTAAAGAACTGGACACACACAGAAAATGTCTGTAGGTGCTAACAGTAAATCTGAACTCAGTAGGTAACTTGTTTTAAACATTTCTCATTTCTTTCTTATGAACTATTCTTAAGAAAAGAATCATTAAGCAGAGGAGGTTCTAGAATGCCTAAGAGGCAGACTTCCAATGGTCCAAGTAACATAGGCTATGTCTACACTACAGAATTGGGGTGAAATCCTTGCTCACGTACACATCCATGTGCTGACTCTCATCTAGTCAGCATGGCTGTCTCTACACCGGTGCGTTCTTGCATGAAAACGGCCACTCTTGTGCAAAAACATGCTGCCTGTCTACACTGGCCGCGCATTCTTGTGCAACTAAACTGATGCTGTACTGTAGAAAATCAGGGCTTCTTGCACGAGAACTCTGACGCTTCCTCTCAGGAAGAAGCCCTCTTGCACAAGAGCTCTTCCAGAAGAGGCCAGTGTAGACAGGCAACGTGAATTTCTTGCGCAAGAAGCCCCTGTGGTTAAAATGGCCATCAGAGCTTTCTTGCGGAAGAGAGCGTCTACACTGCCATGGATGCTCTTGTGCAAAAGCACATGCCAGTGTAGATGCTCTCTTATGGAAGAGTTTTTGCACAAGAAGTTGCCAGTGTAGAAGTAGCCCATATAAATAGGTGCAGTAAACGGTAACACAGGTAGTGGCAGTGAAGATATGGGTTAGCCAGGCTGAGTACAAACCATCTGAGTACAGGGAGCTGTTATTTATACTCATCCTATCTCGAAGAGAGCTAATGCAAGTAAGTATTTGAGCAAAGCTCACCTCTAGTTCATATGCAGACGTACTATAAGCACTTTTGAAAATCTCCCACCGTAGGTGGTCAGAGGAAGGGGCCGGAAATCAGGACCCTGAGGTTCTATTCCTGCCTGTGCCACTGGGAGGCATATTATATGATCTTGTGAAACACCTGTTAGCTCTCTAGGCCTCAGTCTACCCATATGTAAAATAGGTATAATAATACTTGCCTCCCAGGGCAGTGAAGCGAGGTGCGTTGGCTCCCCTCTGACCTGGGAGAGGCAGGCCATCCCAATATACCCTGGTGGGCAGGGCCAGATCAATCTGGCCCCACCTCCCAGAAGCAGA
The DNA here is from genome assembly GCF_052426305.1 of Pelodiscus sinensis. Lineage (NCBI taxonomy): Eukaryota > Metazoa > Chordata > Testudines > Trionychidae > Pelodiscus > Pelodiscus sinensis. The sequence goes on from NC_143079.1 coordinate 14,597,697, forward strand.
GGGGTGGGGCCGGAAGTATAAAGGCTGGCACTGAGAGCTCAGTCGAGGTCCAGCTACCGGAGGACCCACATGCCTGCCCCAAGCTCCTGAGGTGGGAGGTTCCTATGCATCTCAAGGCTGCGGAGTTTGATCCAGGACCACCAGGACCGTTGATGAACCCAGACCCAGAGAAACTGCAAGTCCTGACAGAGGCTCCATTTCTTGAAGACCCGGGGGACCTGCTCTCAAGGCAATTATGCACAAAGGGATGTTGGGAAGTAGCCAACCCGGGTCTGGCTGAAACTGTGCCAGTGAACGAGCCAGCTCCCCTCTGACCGAGTGACAGCCCAGTCGGTCGCTGTTAGGGCTTTAGGCTGGGACATGGTGGAGTGGGTGAGCCTGCATCCCTCCCTCCCCTGCTACCCCAGTCCATGGGTGGCAGTATCACCCTGTTCCTAGGAGACCCAACTCTGGCCCCACCCTAAGCAGGGCTAGGGCCAGACAATCGAACGGTTCTGCCTGCAGCCGGGCCGAGCCCAGTGCTCTCAGATTGCCTGCCCTGAACCAGAACCGGGGCTGGGGACTGCCTGTGGTGAGCGGGCAGCCTCCCTCTGACCTGGGACGGAATCAGGGCTCTGACCCGATTCCATACAGGGCGTCAGAAGGCTTAGAGCAGGTGCACAAGCAGAGTGGCACAGGTTTAATGTAAAGGCGTTGTTTTAATCCAGTTTCGTTAAACCAGTGCAAGTGTGTGTAGACCTGAGACTCAAACTCAGTTTACCTTAGGGCCAGTGCCCGTCCTCAAGTCCTGCTAGTGGACCCGCAGGCACTCCTCCCTGGTGCTAGGTACTAGGGCTGCAGGGAGGTAGCCAGGGAAGAAGGCAGCAGGTCCACACCCCCTTGTCAGTGATGAGTGGCCATTTCAGACTGCAGTGTGCCTCTGAGGCAGAGGCTAGTTGATGACTGGCAGTGGGTCAGTGAGGCAAGGTGGGTATATGGGGTTGGGTTCCCTGAGAGAGGAGGACCCCAGACTGAGGGGCACTGCCGTGGGGCAGTGCCATGAGAGAAGGGGCACTGTGGGTCAGGAGGAAGACGTGGCCTTGACGTGGTGGAGAAAGACAGATAACTGAGGGGGAGACACCGGCTAACAGGGGCACCCTACACCTGGAAGAGCTAATTCCCAGATAGACCAGCAGGAGGTGCCGTGCCCGTGACTGCCCAATTGCTACAGTGGCATTGTTTTAAGAGTCAACACAAATGAGTTTAACCCTCGGTAGGTTTGTTTTGTACCAGTTAGCAGCTCAGGCAGCAGGCCTCGGTCAGCACAACAGAATGATTTTCCTTTCACAATGAAGAAAGTCCTGTGGGGAAAAAACCTATAAAAATGAATAGGCTGATGGAAGGCCAAGATTTGCAACTCTTCTTGACTTTCAAGAGGAATGGGAGGCCTATCTCTCTCCCTTTGACAATCCTGGCCAGAGCCGATAGAAATCTGTAGAAATGCATTATGGTTTTAAAAGAAAGTTACTCTGAAACCTAAAAGAATGAAATCTAATCTCTAGGGATTTTGAATCTCTGGCAATCCATATCAGTCTCTGCGAAATTCTATGAGATGGATTGATGAGACAGCAAAAGGGTTATCATCTATTAAATTCCATAAGGGAAAGAGCCATAGAAATGCTGGAAGATTAACTCCGCTGATTTCTAGTTGAAAAGAGGCTTGAGATGTGAACAAGAAACACACATACCCGTCTCAGCTTTCAAGAGACTTTCTCCTGATTCAAGATTTCATTCAAGGATGTGTCTGTCTACAAATTGGGACCTGCCACAGCTCTCGGAAGCTTGTGTGTTGCAATATTTATTATGTGACTATTTCAACTTCTATGTTTCCACACTTCCATCTGATGATACCACAAATAAATGCAATAATGCTTGATGCAATGCCCTTTAAAGTGAAACTATTATATGGTCAAATTACTTGGTCTCAAATGTAAAGAAATGTGCAAAGACTACGCACCTCCCACGTATCATGTTGAAATCCTGAAATGGAATCCAGAGGGAAGGCGTGAATGAATGAATTAAAAAACCAACAGCCGTCATTAGAGTCTGTGGGAGGCAGGAAAAGGGCTGGACAGCCAACAGCACCGGGAGATTTTATGGGCAAACTCCAAGAGGTCCAGCTGACCACAGATTTTAAGATGCTCTCCAATGTATCCAGTGATACGCCTCTCGAGGTTGAGAACATAGTCGTGTTCTGATGTCTCCTGCTTCTGATCGGGGTGGAAATACAGTCGATCTTCTTGGGTTCGAATTAGTGGGCCCAGCGAAGATAGTCCTGTGTCTCACGAGGAGTAAGGAGAGTTGATAGGAACATTTGCTCCCGTTGACCTCCCGCTGGGTGGATGGCACAAAAACATGGTTTAAGACACGACAGTTCCTGCAACGTAATTAACGTAGCTGGAGTTGCATATCTTAAGTTGACTTTTCCCTTTGGCATAGACCAGGCCTAAATGATTTGTAGAAAGTATTCCTGTTTTCGTAAGAAAGCGTTCTGGAGATTTAGCTTGCCAAATCTAGGTGCTTGGCATTGCTGAGAAATAAAATAACGAGGGACTTCAAGCTTAAAATACCGGAGCTATTTGGGGAAGCCAGGGATGGAGAGGGAAGACCATGCGGAACAGAGGAAAGGAAATGCTACTTCTGAGAAGGCATTTTGTGGATGAATGGCCCCAACTCACTTAAAAAGACAAATGGAATCAGAGAGATAAAAGGACATTGCCAGCAGCAGGGACAGAGAAGCCAGGGGAAAGAATACAAAGCAGCAATTAGCACCTTGGGGGACTCCTCTCTCCAGCTTCAGGGGTCCAAACCCCAGCAAAGCACAAAGAGACATGAAGCTAATCAAGCCAGAAAGGACTCGCTTCTTGCATTCTACACTTAGTGCAATGCCCTGCTGACCAGGCTGAGTCCGGTATTGTCATCTGTGCTCTGCAACAGGGCTCCGTGAGCCTTCTGGGTATGTCTACACTACAACGTTAATTCGAACTAAGCTAATTCGAACTAACGGATCCAGACTAAAAAACTAGTTCAAATTAGCGTTTTGCTAATTCAAACTGGCATGTCCACATTAAGTGGACCCTGAACCGGGCTTAAGGATGGCCGGAAGCAGTGCCGGCAGGGCATCAGAGGAGGACTTAGAGCGTGGAGATGCTGTCTCAGGCTAGCCGAGGGCTGTGCTTAAAGGGTCCTGACCCCCACCCCGGACAGACAGTTCTCAGGGGTGCCCCACTTGCAAAGCAGTCCTGGCTTGGATTGCCCGGACTACCCTCACTGGGCACATCACACCACTCAGCCATCAGCCCGGCTGCACTTGCCGCAGGCTGCCATCTGGGGAGAGGGGGAAATTGGGGGTCTGCAGGAGAGCTTCCACCCCCAGAAGCCCGCAGAGCCAGCCCAGTCCTCCCCATCGGGGGCTCTTGCCCCATTCCTCCCTCACCTCCTTCCACTTACCCTTCCCTAGCCCCTCTTCTTGATGTACAAAATAAAGATAACGTGTCTTCCAAAATGGAATCTGTCTTTATTGAACAAAACTGGGGGAGACTGGGAAAAGGAGGTGGGAGGGGGGAAGAGAGAGGGGAGGGCAACTAAAATGATCAGGGGTTGGGAACAGGTCCCATATGAAGAGAGGCTAAAGAGACTAGGACTTTTCAGCTTAGAAAAGAGGAGACGGAGGGGGGACAGGATAGAGGTCTCTAAAAGCAGGAGTTGGGTGGAGAGGGTGCATACAGAAAAGTTCTTCATTAGTTCCCATAAAGAAGGACTAGAGGACACCAAAGGAAAGGAATGGGTAGCAGGCTTCAAACTAGTAACAGAAAGTTGTTCTTCACAAAGCAAAGAGTCAACCTGTGGAACTCCTTGCTGCTGGAGGCTGTGAAGGCTAGAACTAGAACAGAGTTTAAAGGGAAATGAGATCAAGTCATGGAGGTTGGGTCCATGGAGTGGTATTAGCCAGGGGGTAGGAGTGGTGTCCCTGCCCAAGGTTTGTGGAAGGCTGGAGAGGGATGGCATGAGACAAATGGCTTGGTCACTGTCTTCGGTCCATCCCCTCCAGGGTCCCTAGGGTTGGCCGCTGTTGGCAGACAGGCTACTGGGCTAGATGGACCTTTGGTCTGACCCAGGACGGCCATTGTAAGCTCAGGGCTCAGGGTCGGGGGTCTCAGTGGACTCCCTTGATTCTCTTGCACACCTGCTCCTGGGTGGCCAGGCTGGCAGCTCTCCTGCCCTAGCCGGCCACTTTTCTGTGCCTAGTGTGGAGATCATGGTCAAGGTCCACAATGTCCGCACTAGCCCAGGCGGGTGCCCGCCTCTTGCGGTCCTGTGCAAGCTCTTGGGAGCCGCCAGCCTGGTCCTGGGAAGAGGGGGAGGGCTGGGGAGCATCGGGTGGGTGGCTCAATCCGTGCCAGGTGCAGGGTCTGCTGGCTGGGTGCTGGCAGGCTTGCACCTGGCACGGGCACCGTAGCCAGCCTGTGCCCCTTTAAAGGGTCCGGGGCCGGGAGGGGGGCAGACGAGTTTCCCTGGTGTTGGCCAGAGTGGCCACCAGGGAAACCTGGGGAGGGCTAGCCTCCCACTAGTTCGAATTAAGGGGCTACACACCCCTTAATTCGAACTAGCTAGTTCGAACTAGGCTTAATCCTCATAAAATGAGGTTTTCCTAGTTCGAACTAAGCGCTCAGCTAGTTCGATTTAAATTCGAACTAACGGAGCGCTAGTGTAGCGCCTATTAAAGTTAATTCGAACTAACGTCTGTTAGTTCGAATTAACTTTGTAGTGTAGACATACCCTCTGAGATGCAGCTATGCTCAGAACAGCATCTTTTTTGGAAGGACTAGCCTGCTCCACGTGAATTTGAATCCAGGCTTAACCTTTTTGAGAAAAAACATTTAGCAACGGCACAATACCACCCCTAACCTCAGCAAAGAGGCTGAAAACTAACAGCACTTGAGAGAATTCCTTCTTTCCAAGGGCAGCCAATTAAAATCGTTATTAGTGAAACTACAAGACCCTGGTCCAGCAAGGGAGGAGTTTCATTCTGCAGACCGGAAATCTACATGTCAGAGACGTGAACAGCCTGATTTTTTAGAGTTGGCCAGCTCCCATTCAGCATCAGTACTCAGCACCCACGTACATCAGGCCACAAGAGAGAACCATGTAAAGTCGAACACAAAATCTGTGGCAGAACCAGCCATGGAACTCAGATGCTTTCAGTCCCAAGATCCTTCTCATTTTGAAATGTCTGAGACCCAGGTGAATAGCATCATTTGATACCCTGGGGGAGTCAAATCCTCTGTTTATGCACTAGAAGAGTTACCTGGCATTGCCTGGGTCCTTCAGGGCAGGGGGCTGACAATGGGGTGTGTGTGCAGCAGTCAGGGGCAGGGCCTTAGGGATGGGGGGCAGGGCGGGAGATTGGGTGCATGGAGGAGTTAGTGAGTGAGGGTTGTGGGGTGGGGCTCATGGCTGGAGGGGTCACATCTGGCAGGACCAGCTTTCCCAACCTGGCCACCAGGGGCCTTCTCTCTCTCCCCCCCCCCCCAAGCACCAAGTGTACCTCAAGCTGGTGTTTAGCAATTTTTAAAAGACCCACTAGGAGATATTAGCTCTTGCTATTTTTAAAGAAACACAGGTTCCAGCAACCTTCTCAAATAGCTATGAAAATGACAAAGTCTGTATCATCCCCAACTTCCCCTTTTTGTAAGGATGGAAATAGAACAATTACTTGTCTATTCACTTATCAAAAACTCTCTTGCTATGTATGGGTCACTGGTGAGAGACATCTCATATGACTGATATACATACATTAGGCTCTAGGTTACTGTAACAGGGGTGGACTAGGCCATGAAGCCCCCTGCTGGAGGGTTCTGGTCTTGCCACACCCTGTCCCAGAAAAGGCTATAGAGAAGTCCTCCAGGAAGGATAGAGTGGCTGCAGGGGAACAGCCAATTAGGGGCCAAGAAGGCCTATAAAAGGAGCTGGGGAATAGAGCAGCAGTCAGTTCAGTTCCTCTGGAGACCTCAAGCTGGGCAGGGTAGGGAAGAGGACTGCCTGGCAGAGAGAGAATGGCAGCATCATGGAGAGTTCCATTTGAAGAGCTCATTAGAGACTGATGAGCTGTGACAGGACTTTGAGATAAAGCCCTGAGAGAAGGGTGAAGATGGTCTCCAGGAGGAGAAGCCCTGGGGACCATCACTCTCTTTGGCTATCCAAAAGGCACCGAGACAGGCCCCTGTTAAATGTGTACCCTGGAAGGGGTTTGTGCTTGATCACACGTAGGTGGTGTGTGACTCGGCTGGGAGGGCTGAGTTGCTGAAGAGGCTTTTAAACGAGAGAGTGCAGGCACACACACTCTGCCAGAAGGAGGCGCTTGCAGGTGACGAGTGCCACTCCATTACACACAGGAATTATTTGGTATTTCTATACAAGACCATGTATACTACACCCAGCTCCCTGTAATAGAGTACACACATCTCAGGTCAGCAGATGCTGTGGAAGCCTCTCCCTAGTGAATTCACTAGTAGTTGCACTACTGGTGTCTTAGCTGGAGCTAAGCCAGTAGATCACGGAGCTAAGGAGGTAGACCACGCTCCGTGCCTTGGTTTTTTTCTTGAGCTTTGTGCTGAGAATCCCAGCATAGGCAATAGCGAAGGTGGGTTTTCAGGTATAAATACCTGTCCAATAGGAACATCAATGTATTTCATACAAACAATCTTACAGATGTCATAAGAATGGCCATACTGGGTCAGACCAAAGACCATTGAGTGCAGTCTTCTGACAGTGGCTAGGGCCAGGTGCTTCAGAGGGAAAGAACAGAACAGGTAACCATCAAGTGATCCATCCCCTGTCATCCCTTCCCAGTTTCTGACAAATAGTAGCAAATGGTAATGATGTTCAGTCCACAGGGTGGGATTCAAACCATGACCATGCAGATGATAAACTGTCCTTACTCCTAAAACATGAGCCCATTCACTCCCAGTGTGAGAGCAGAGAACCTTTGAAAAACTCTCACTACAACATACCGGCTTCAGGCAAAGTACATGACTTTTTTGAAATCATACCGCTTTGTTGAAATCAGATCATCTCTGCTGACAGGATATACTGAGATGAAGGAGGGTAAAATGGGCAGTGACTAGTCATACATGCTCCTGTGACTCTCTCATAACTCTTGTTAAGAAAATAAGTCTTGTTCCAGGAATCCATCTTCCAGGGTTTGATTTAGTGAGTCTAGCAAGGACCTGCTAAATCAACCACTGATGCGCGCCCATCGATCTTTCACAGTGGGTACACTGCAGAAATTCGACTTATGCTACATGAACATCAGCTACTTATTCGTGTAGCTGGAATTGCACATCTTAGGTCAACTTTCTCCGGTAGCATAGACCTGGTCTAAAACATTGCACGATATGGAAACTGTGGGAAGATGCTGACTCTTTAACAACAGTACTTTGACTGGATAAAATATCCTACAAACAATATAGTAGCTGGTATTCTTTCACTTTCATTCAGAGCGATCCCTAAGATTCACCTCACCTACTAATGAATAAAATGGATCCTACAGTAAAGCCATACAGAAATCCAGGACAGAAAGTGGACCCATTGGCCAAATAAGACTGCAAGGGAGTCTGGATAACTCCACAGTCTAGATCTCATACTATTTTTTCCCTCTTCAGAATTAAAACAAATTCAACCAACTAAACTTGCTTTGATCAGTCATGGTTTTAACAGCCTGGAAAATGAATTGAATAGAGAGATGCTTCTGGCATTCAAATTAAATCACAAAAGAGATACAATTTTGCAAGATGCAAAATATTTGGCTGTGATATTTTGTTACCATCCATTTCAAACACACTTTATAGCTGGAACCTTGCCTGAAATGTCAGGTTAGGAAGATGCAGATTACATTACAATTTATTGCCAACAGCAATATTCAGTCTTTCCTTTACAAGCACTTTTAACTTGCACATAAATTAGGGGTTGTGTTTATGAAGTATAACATATAATGGTTTATTCATTTCATGGATGGAGACATCATGGCTTTGATTACTAAAATTGGGATTTTTATGATTCATACAATAGTAAATAAATAACACTTGGGAAAAAAATTTAAGAGGATAGTGCTTGATGACAGAATACTGTATATGAAGGCACATTTTAATTCAATAGCCTACAGCAGTTATATTATATATATATATATATATATAAACAAATCAAACTCAACTGTGCATAAAACATAATTTTTTCATTTGGGCAGCTTCTCATCATTTTGTAACACCAACAACATATTGAAAGTTTGAGTCAATGATACTACCCCCATGAATAGAATTAGTCACAGACCTACTTGTGTGTCTGCAGGAATAGTCCCTCCCTACCATTGTGTGCCATAATTACAACTATACAACACACACACACACACACACACACACACACACACACACACACACACACACACACATATAGGTTGAACCTCTCGAGTCCGGCAACATCTGTGCTCCAGCATGATTTTAATTAGCCAAATATCCACTTATCATAGGAGTGGCCAAGTTTCCCACAGTCCCATAAAGTTTGTTTACAGCCATCAGTCCTGGCTCTCTGTGTTCTGTGCTGTTATTTAGCTCTAATTTATGCTTATATGTCTTCTAAGAGCTCAGTAAGCAGAGGAAGTGTTGTTAATGCTGATAGACAGTATTGACCTCCTGTGGCTTGGCAAATTCCCTGGTATGGTACTGGTCAGGTCCTCAGGGTGCTGGACTAGAGAGGTTCAAGCTCTCTCTCTCTCTCTCAAGTCTACAAAGATTTTATTTGGTGCTGGAAAGCATAGATTTCTTCCTCAAATGAAGAACAAAGAGCAAACAATTCTACTGTTACTTTAAATTTACAGAGAGGAAAGAAATATGAAGCACTTTCAAGAATAATAAATAACTATCACATTTTCCCTCAGTAGATCTCAAAGGGAGAAAAGTGTCATTATCCCCATTTTACAGGTGGGGAAACTGAGGCATGGTGAAGGGATGTGACTTGCAGGCCAGTAGCAGAGTCAGAAACAGAACCCAGTCTTCCTGAATCCCATTCCATATTCTAGCCCCCAAGTCACGTTGCCTCTCCCGAGAGACGTGGTGTGCTTTCTGGCTGTCATTACTATGTGATAATTAATAAAAATGTAGGGTAGGATTTACAAATGAACTTAAAGGACTTGGATTCCTAAGTCACGTAGGTGATTTTGAGAATTTTACCTCCATAGCATCTACTGGAGGCAGCGATGGGCAACCTAGGCTAGTGAGTGGGCAGCAAGATTGTCGTAACCAAAACGGTCTCCCGGGATGGGGTAGTTTTGCTCAGTGCACTTGTGTGCTTAGAATTTGTGGACTGTGCCAACTGAACTGGAGCAGTGCTGTGACTGGATGCAGGGGGAGCGCACGGCTCTCACAGTCAGTGTTGTGTGCAATCAGCACACACCTCACTTCCCGTGCCCTTGCTTTAAGTGCATATCACTTCAGTAATACAGGTAGGAAAAAAATCAACAGATGGAAACCAGCAAAATCTGGCAACCCTGTGAGTGGGCAACAGTGACCAAAATGCCTCGTGAGCCACACATAGAACCCCCATAGGCCACACGTGGCCTGCAAGTTGTCTACCACTGCACCAAGGCTTGTATATATGAAGTGTTAGCCTCCTTTGTAACCCTCCCCCTTGAAGCAGATTATCAAGCTTTGTTGTATTTCTGAGCCTTGGCCACAAGAGTCATGACGTTTAGCATGAAAGCTTAGCACCAGAGCTTATTTTTTTAAAAACTGGCACAATGCTGGGAGTTCATGGAAATTATGCACGAAAACTTGACGACAAAAAATAACTTTTCAAAACACAAAGGGACTCTCTTCTGGAGCGGGCTGCACACACTAGTATATAGTGCATAAATAATGAAGTGAGATTCTTCATAGTAAGCACAGGAGACTAACTCTTTAGCCTTAGTGATTTGCAATTGTAAAGCACTTGTAGGATTGGTCTGGATCATTGCAGAACCAAAAATAATTGGTTGATCGACAGATATATTTTTAAGGAAGATTGAATAACGGAGGAGGAGAAGGACCTCGGAGTCCTGGTTGATTATAGAATGACTATGAGCCGCCATTGTGACATGGCCGTGAAAAAGGCTAATATGGTCTTGGGATGCATTAGGCGAGGTAATTCCAGTAGGGATAAGGAGGTGCTAGTGCCATTATACAAGGCATTGGTGAGACCCCATTTGGAATACTGTGTGCAGTTCTGGTCTCCCATGTTTAAGAAGGAGGAATTCAAACTGGAACAGGTACAAAGAAGGGCCACTAGGATGATCCGAGGAATGGAAAACCTGTCTTATGAAAGGAGACTCAAGGAGCTTGGCTTGTTTACCTTAACCAAAAGAAGGCTGAGGGGGGACATGATTGCACTCTTTAAATATATTAGAGGGATAAATACCAGGGAGGGAGAGGAATTATTTAAGCTTAATACCAATGTGGACACAAGAACAAATGGATATAAGCTGGCTAGTAGGAAGTTTAGACTTGAGATTAGACGAAGGTTTCTAACCATTAGAGGAGTGAGGTTCTGGAATGGCCTTCCAAGGGAAGTAGTGGGGGCAAAAGATCTATCTGGTTTCAAGATTAAACTAGATGGGTTTATGAAGGGGATGGTTTGATGAGATAACGTGATCTTGGTAACTAATTGACCATTCATTATCAGTGGGAAATAGGTCAATGGAGGGATGATAGGAGTTACTATAGAGAACTTTCTGGGTGTCTGGCTGATGAGTCTTGCCCACATGCTCAGGGTTTAGCTGATCGCCATATTTGGGGTCAGGAAGGAATTTTCCTCCAGGGTAGATTGGCAGAGGCCCTGGAGGTTTTTCGCCTTCCTCTGTAGCATGGGATACAGATCACAGCTGGAGGATTCTCTGCATCTTGGGGTCTTCGAAGTATTTGAAGGCTTCAATATCTGAGATATAGGTGAAAGGATTATTCTAGGAGGGGTGGGTGAGATTTTGTGGCCTGCACTGTGCAGGGGGTCAGACTAGATGATCATAATGGTCCCTTCTGACATTAAAGTCTATGAGTCTATGAATAAAACATTCATAGATCCAAGAACGAATTCCAAGGAGGAAGGAAATTATCACCTATCAAATATGCTGTTTAATTTCTCTCTCACTTACAGAAATTGCAATTTATATACACTCACGAGACATTGTTTTCAGCAAGGAAAACAAAAATCAATAACTGGTTTCAATTAACAGTCTTCTCATTGAGTATTTGGCTGCTATTTAACGAAACACAGGTGGCGCTTCTAGAAGCAGCACCCGAATCATTATGCCAAGTCAGTCGTTACAATAGCATGTTAACACTTATAATAAAAAAGAAAAACCACAGCGAAACTAACCTTTTCTTGTACAAAATCCAAAATGTTCTTGAAATCCAGGTCATCATAATAGTGCCTAATCCCCTCTTGGATGTTGGAATGAAAAACTGCATTCATCTGGGGAAACAAAAGAAAAAACCAGCATGATGCCAAAGTGAAACAGATGCTGAAAAAAAATACCAAGAACAGTAGACCAGCACAACGCTACCGAGAAGATGCCTTTCCACAGACCTCCATCATCTTTCTAGATCCCCATCCGAGGGTTAGGCCTTGCAGTGATTTTGAGTCTCACGGGCCGTGGTGTTTATTTATAAACGTGCCAGCAGCGAAAAGCGGGTGCTCACATGAGAATAGCAATGTTCATTTAAAAAACAAAGAACACTCTTAGTACCACAGGACATACCACACTAATACCAACCCTGGTACCTTCCCTTGCAACAAACCCCGTTGCCAGCTTTGTCCACATATTCACTCTGCTGATACCATTATTGGACCTAACCAAGTGAGTTATAAGATCAAGAACACATATTCCTACGCATCCAGAAATATAATTTATGCTATCATGTGCCGAAAGTGTCCGTCTGCTATGTACATTGGACAAACGTCTCAGATGCTTCGCCAAAGGATCAATGCCCACAAAACAGATATTAGACAGGATCACAAAGAAAAAACAGTTTCTTGCCATTTCAACCAGAAAGGACATTGTCTCAATGACTTGATTACCTGCATCCTGCTTCATAGGTCTTTTAAGACTGCACTTGAAAGAGAATCCTCTGAATGCCAGTTCAGAGGATTCCCTTTCAAGTACAGATTTGAAAGTCCTTTTCATATGTGTTCATTTTTTAAAATTGTATCCTTTGGTATATATGGTTGTGACTATTTTCTTCCACTATTTGATCTGAGGAAGTGGGTCTGGTCCACGAAAGCTCATCATCTACTAAACCATCTTGTTAGTCTTTAAAGTGCTACATAGTCCTGTATTTTGTTTCAGCTACACCAGACTAACACGGCTACATTTCTATCACTTTAAAGTGCTACACAGTCCTGTTTTTTGCTTCACTCTTAGTTTTTGTGATTGTGAGTAAAAACTTGACAATCTGAGTCCTAAGGACTGAAACAGCAGAAGGCAAATAAGAATCCCATTTATTGTTTAAAGCTTCATGATTTTGGGGGAGCTGACTCTTGACTTTTCAGTCTCCTAGAATTCTAGGGCTGGAAGAGACCTGAGGAGGTCATCGAGTCCAACCCCCTGCCCAAGGCAGGACCAACCCCAACTCAATCATCCCAGCCAGGGCTTTGTCAAGCCGGGACTTCAAAACCTCTAGGAATGGAGATTCCACCCACTCCCTAGGGAACCCAGCCCAGTGCTTCACCACCCTCCCAGGAAATAGTTTCTCTTAATATCCAACCTAGATCTCCCACACCTCAACTTGAGACCATTGCTCCTCATTCTGTCATCTGCCACTACTCTCTCCATCCTCTTTGGAACCCCCTTTCAGGAAGCTGAAAGCTGCTTTCAAATCCCCCCTCACTCTTCTCTTCTGCAGACTAAATAAGCCCAAATCCCTCCGCCTCTCCTCATAAGTCTTGTGCTTCAGCCCCCGAATCATTTTTGCTGCTCTCCACCGGACTATCTGCAAGTGCGGCCACATCCTTTCTGTAATGGGGGGGACCCAAAACTGGACTCCAGATGTGGCCTCACCAGTGTGGAATAAAGGGGAAAGCCAGGCCTGGGGAATGATTGGTGGGATTTTGAAATTATTTTGGCGTTCATGTTATCAGAATAAGCCCAGTCCCCAAGAAGGGTGTGTTGATTAGCTGAGCAAAGGGGCACAGGCAGATGTAAAAAGGGACTAAAAGGGGAAATAAAAAACCTGGCAGTCTCCAGCTGCAAGGGGACACATGAGTGATGGCCAATTGTTTACAGACATCTGTTCCACTTGTTTTCATTGGAAGCTGCACTTGGGTAATGGACAAGGTTGCCAAATCTGGTTGGATGTATTCCTGGAGGTTTCATTACATGACCTAATCTTCCAATGTATTTTAGAAGCGTACGTCTGTCGGCCTGTCTGTCTGTCCATCTGTGAGTCTGTGCTTCCCACCTGGCCCTAAGCTACTGTGATAAGAGGGGGCTGGGGTTGTCCTCTCTCCCCAGGACAGCCTGCACCCAACCCCTCATCCCCAGCCCAGAGCAATTATTTAAATACATGTTTCTCAGCCGTTTTTTTTAAAAGCACCCCTTTACAAAAATTATAAGTACCCCCAGTATCTGGTTTTCAGACGCAAGTTTTTTCTACCATTACAACACATTTGTTTAAAGAACTTAAACGTAGCCAGGCAGGCAATCGAAATTGTGGGTGTAAAAAGTACAAAAATAATAAAGCGCCGTAAAGCTTAAAACGAAAATTCAGTTTTCTCCAAATTTCAGTTGTTGACGTACCTCCCAGACTTCTCTCGAGTACCCCTAAGGGTACTCGTACCACTGGTTGAGAAACACTGATTTAAATGAAACATGGACATTTTCATTTTTTCCCCCAGAATCAAAAATGCCTTGCGTTAAAGACCCAACAAATGCTAAGTACATCTAGTCGACTGTATATTTGAGAAAGTTTGTCTGTCTGTTTTTCCAAGAACTGCTCCTAAATGGTAAGAGCTAAAACCACTACATCTGGTAGGCAGCTTCCTCTTATCATAAATTAAAGCAAGATCAGGGTTTGGTGGTGCCAGGAAAATGGGATGTGCCTGGAATGGGATTACAGCTCAGAAAATCGTACAGAAAAGAGAGAATCACCAGCCAGGTGAAAGGGGCTGGCTGAGGGACCCTTGTCTGGGACTGAGTCAGACCCAAGCCTCCTACCCCTTGAAATGTCCTTTAGGGAAGATAAGGAGGGGGCTGAAACTCCACTTCTTCCTCCCCCCAGTTCATACAGGAGCATTGCTGGCTGTAGGCTGAAACTCCACTCCTTCCTCCCCCCAGTTCATACAGAAGCATTGCTGGCTGTTCCCCTTCATCAGGGAGTGAGGGGAAAGTGCACAGTTTGCTGCATTCTTCACTCTGAGGGAGCACAGAGGGCAGATGAACCTGGACCTGTCCGAGCTGGGGACATGTGCCCCTGCCCTGCCTGCTGCAGTTGCAGCGGCCATGGAGAGGCAATTCTCACGTGGCCAGAAGCTCCTGCAGTGAGAGGTAGTCCTCTCTCCCCAGAACAGCTCTGAGGTAAAACCCAGGCCTGGGGATGGACTGGTGCCATTTTGAAATTACTTTGGTGTTATCTGAATCAGCACACACACCACAATTTTGTTTTAAAACACAAAAATGAATGGAGTTAAGGATCCAAGCAATGCCAGGTAAATCTTCTAATGGGCTTAGTGCAGGAGCCACTACCCTGGGCCCCGCGAAATGGTCATCTGCCCCTGGCTCCCTTGTTCTTATCTCTCCTTGTAACTGGTCTACGTGCCACTCCATGGGACAGTGACCCACACTAGGTGTGTAGTTTACACAAGCACATGATCTCCAGTAAATAAACGCATCTTAATCCACCTGCCCGCCATTCTCAGCGTGTCGCGTGCAGATAGCTGTCCAGGTACCCAGCAGCACCTTAGATTGTGTCAGTTGAGCAGTGGTTCCCAAACTTTTCGGCATCATGCCCCCTTTTTTATTTTTGAGAAACCCTCCCCCCCCAAAAAATCAGCAAAATTTGTTGGGGGAAAAAAAGGAACTGACTGGGACAGCAAAACTTGATGGGGGCGGGGGCTGGGTTGCCTCATGCCCCCCCCTAGAATTTCTTCACCGCCCAAGGGGGCAAGCCCCCCAGTTTGGGAACCCATGCTGTAGAGAAATCCTGCCTGAAAACAGGATTCATTAAGGTTAGCTGAAATACATTGGGATTCAGTCCTTCAAAAACAGGGCAAGGCAGCACTGAGGTTTGTCGCACTGCTGTTGGCTACAATTATGATTTGTTGCATTGGAATTGATTCTTTCCCTCTGGTTTTGTTTATTTACTATTCACAGGTTTGCATTTTGGTGAACAAATGCTGTGTTGCTGACAATTCCAGAGATCTAAGTATTCTCTCCATAGAGTCCTTTGTACATTTAATTCGCTCTCTGCTGAACATTTCTCATCCAATTAGGAACATTGTTCTCTGACTGCATCACATAAAAGCTTGTGTTGCAACACAATGGCTAATTGCATAAAGAGAGGTTCTGGGACCTATTCTCAGCAGTGGCTCAGAGTTTCTTTAGCTCATATAGTGAGGATCTGTATTTAAGAATTGCAGGACTAGGTCTCGACCCCCATGTCTGACAGCAAAAGATACGTGTCTAATACTGAGGTCTATCTGCAGTGCATGGATTTGTTAGCACGTCCACAACACTTCTTGCAAAGGCATGGGCCACAGAAAAGATTAAATTTATTATGGATGTTGCTTTTCTGACATCATTCACCCGGTGAACAAGAGATTATTTGCAACACAGACTACAGCTCACAGAGCGATGGAGGGAGGAAGCACAAGATCCAGTTATCTCTATGCCCTGTGTGAAAAAATTAGCCCTTTCACTGGGATGGGAAGAGAACTGTGCTAAAGACAAAGAGAGCTGACCTGCTGGCAAAGGGTTGGGTTTCCACTGAGTGGAACTGTCTTTCTGCCCAGTGCGCATGCAGGGTCCAATCCTACGCATCACTACATCAACAGGCAGACGCCTGTCAGGAAAGCGATTGGGCTATGACACCCTGCAGCGAGTAACTGACTCGCAACTCTGTAAGCTTGCCCAGACCCAAATGCATCAAGCTCATGAAAGAATGAGGCTGAGGGAGCCTGGAGAGCTACCACCAACAGAACGGGGAACCAGAAGGCTTTGCACTGCAGGGCTACAACCAATGTCTTTCAGGAGCACTACATTCATTTGGGAGGAAATAAACGTAAGAATTAGGGGTCACCAAATGAAATTAATAAGTAGCAGGTTTAAAACAAACCAAAGAAAGTTTTTCTTTATGCAGTGCACAATCAATCTGTGGAACTCCTTGCTAGAGGATGTTACGAAGACCAGGGTTCAAAAAACAACTAGATCAACTCACGGAGGACACGTCCATTGATACTTATTAGCCAGGATGGGCAGGAATGGTGTCCCTAGCCTCTGTTTGCCAGAAGCTGGAAATGGGTGACAGGGGAGGGATCACTTGATGATTCCCTGTTCTGTTCACTCCCTCTGGGGCATCTGGAATTGGTCACTGTCAGAAGAGAGGACATCGGGTTCAATGGCCCTTTGGTCTGACCCAGAATGGCCACTCTTATGTTCTTAAACCAAAATGGCTGAACACCACAGAGGAGAGAGTAAGAATTACCCGAGAGTGAACCAGGGCAATGCGAAAGTCTGGCAAAGCGGCGTTGAGAGTTCTGCAAGTTTCTGCCACTAAAATAAGCAAGGGCAGCAGGTTTGCAGACATTTTGGTGGTGGCCAGAATGCCCACTGTTCTCCCCTACCAAGCTCCCTCCCTCCCCTCACCTGCCTAAGGCTCTGGGAGGGAGTTTGGAGACTGGGGCAGGGTATTGGGGTGCAGGGGGAGACTCTGGGAAGGAGCATGTGTGCAGGAGGAGGGCTGAGGGGTCAGGCTCTGGGAGGGAATGTGGGTGTGGGAGGAGGTCTGGGGTGAAGGCTCGGGGACAGAGTCTGGATGCTGGGTGCAGGAGGGGGTGAGGGGCGCAGGCTCGGGGGGTGGGGTGAGATGCCGGTAAGGGTGCAAGGGGAGAGGGTGCGTAATGTGGTACTTACCTGGGGCACCCCCCTCTGGAGGCAGCTCCTAGGTAAATGTATGTGTCTCTGCTTCTCCCATTGGCAAAAGGGGTGCTCAAGGCAGGGGCAACAGACACTTTGCTGAAGCTGGGCCCCGGGCCAGGAATATTCCTAGTGCTCGGACATCACGGACCCATAGAACTTGCTGCCCATTAAAATAAGGGGACTAGAAACAGGACTTCAGCCTGCATGCTGATTCTCAGATCTCCCGAAGGCCGTCACAGACAACACTGCAGGTCTCTAAAGGTGCATTCGGACCGTTAGGTAGCACGTAGAACACTAAGTGACAAGTCAACTCATCATCAGCAAATGAGGCTGAAAAGAATTGCAATTAAAATTGTGCCTTCTGATGGGCTAAAGGGCAGAATCAGATGTTAAGATCTTTTGGACAGTTCGCATCCATTGATAATACAGCTGTTCCCAAATTGTATCCTGTGCCGGAGTAAAATCATAGAATCACAGAATCCTAGGGCTGAAAGAGACCGTAGGAGGTGATCAAGTCCAGCCCCCGGCCCAAGGCAGGACCAATCCCAACTCAATCATCCCAGCCAGGGCTTTGTCCAGCTGGGACTTAAAAACCTCTCGGGACGGAGGGCATTCAAAAATGCTGGGGCACTCACACTGGAGATTCAAAATAATAAAGACCAGTTACAGAAAAGTAACCTCTGGGGACTTTTTCAATTCCTTTAGTTCTCCATACAAAGTTGCCTGCCTGACAGCCATGGGACAGACACCCTAGCTAGCCTGGTGAAGTCACGAAGGAGAAGGTGCAACGAAAATTCCTTCTGAGCAATGTTTCTGAGGTACTGCACTGAGAGTCCTTAAGCCTGGTTGCTAACGAACTTGACCAGAAAAAGGTCCCTTTGAGAAGGGGGCCTGATGGTGTCTGGTCAAACTTACTGACTGGACACCCCAAGGCTGGTCACTGCGGGTGGGGGAGGTGCAGGGTCACACCTGTGCCAGGCCCGACTCCATCGGCACTGCCTCCTATCTGTGTCGGGTAACTGCAGCTCTCAGCCCTGGCGCTCAGGCAAATCTTGGCATGAGGTGGGTGTGGAAGGGGGAAAGCAGCAAGCAGGGGTGCGGGGGGGGGGGAGAAAAAAAGTGGATGAGGGTGAGGCCTTAGAGAAGGGGGTTTGGGAAAGAGGGGAGGCAGGGGCAGGGCTTTGGGGGAATAGGTGGGGCAGGGGTGGAGCTTCAGGGGGAAGGGGCAGAGCAAGGGAGGTTCTGGCATTCCTGGTGGACTGTCGGGTTTTCGGACACTACCAAGTTGGCAACCCCCTGTGTCCACACATGGACACATGCAAAAAGGCTTTCCTCGCCGGTTCCTCCCCCAATGGTGCCTGTTAGAGAAGAAACAGGCGACCCAGGAGCGGATGGGGTACACGGAACTGCTTTGGGCTCTGGGCCCTTCCTTGAAAAGAGAGTGGGGGAGTGTTGGGATATGTAAAATGAACAGGGGTCTGGGATGGTGGTAAGGGGTTCAGCCACAGTCGGCAATACCCTTGAACATGATCTTTCCCTTCATTTTTGCAGCCTAGAAAAATAGATAAGCCTGCAGCTGCTCTTCTTCGTTGTGTCTTCTACCTACATTCACTGGCGCCGTATAAATATTTCAGGGTTACTTTTCTTGTAATCTCTGTAACCTGCTGATTCGGAGAGCCTGTAGCATAGGAAAGTGTTAATTTAATTGAAAAAATTGTAAATAGTAATTAGGAGCGGGTATACTAATATTCATCACCTGCTTATTAATATTCATTTTATGGAAGTTAACGTTACGAAATAAGGGTTTAAAAAAGGAGTAATAAATGTGTAAATTAACATACTAAAATAAATAAAATGGTGAAATTGGTGCCAAGTTGTTACCACACAAACGTTGTGTTAAATGTCCAAGGTAAACGTGCACGGGCAACAAAGCAGTCCTGCTTACCCCATCTGCTCCTGGGTCGCCTGTTTCTTTTCTAACAGTGTCTAGCTAGTCCTGTCTCTTCAGAGCTCAGCCTTTGACATGCTTGCGAGGCATTACATCTCATCATGGCCAGCTCAGCTACTTTCACAATCACTGTAGCGGTGGTGTCATCTCAGAGGCCGTCTTCACCCTTTCTCCGCCAACTCCTATAGAGTCCCGGCTTTTATCACACTGAAAAGCAACCCGTCGTGCTGCCAAAAACAAGTTGAAAAGAGGTCTTTTGCTGTACATTTGCAGGCAACGGCAGGACTGATTTTATTCTGTTGCAAGAAGGAACGTGTTGGGATACTCCATTTGCCACCCAGGCGGTCCAATGCTCAATGGGGTGGGAGGGAAAACTGTTCTCAGTGGAGGATGACAACCATGGAATCAAGTCTACTCACTAGGAACGACAGGGTTGAATTGTGTGTGGAAATCTCACATTCCATGCAGAGGACTTTACAAGACAGGGAGGAGAGCACAAATGGCCTTCAGAATGTGAACGGATTGCGAGGAGGGTTGTGAAGCTTCTCCTCACACAATTAAAAAGCCAGTCATGTTTGGGTGTATCCTGAGGTATCATGCCACATGATCTCTCCTCCACATCCTCAGGAGCGCTGTCTCCTTGGAGCAGTGATTCTCATCCCATCTCATCCCATCCCAATCAGCACACAGCTGCGGCCTACATCACATCTTCAGGACCAGACCGGTAGTGCTGGATGAGGCCCACAAAGGTCAATCAGTTGAGAACCGCCGCCTTGGAAGCTTGAGCCTGGGGGAAAGAGTGCTATCTTTGGGGGTGGGGTGGGACCACCTGAAAAATGCTACGGCTCCCTCTGTCCGCAGCTGGCACCTCCTCTCCCCTGGGCCCTCTCTCCAGCCTTTCACAGTCAAACTGCAGTTACCAGACTGCAGTGTGGGTCATGAATCTAGCACAAGTTCAATGTGGAGTTGAACATTTCAATGGAGCAAGGGAGTTACAAACAGGAAAGAAACCCGCCTGCAAGCACTAACACAGCTTACCTACCTTTATCCTACCATGGATTTAAAAGTAGCTGTTCTTCTACAAGGGGATTTCACTACCCAGTTACAGAGAGCGAGACTGCTGAACTGGAATTCATCTACAAATTTGACACTATTACCCTGGGCTTGACTAAAGACACTAATTGGTTAACTCACTGCAAAGCCAACTTCCCTGCCTTTGACAATCAGATTTTCACATCTAAAGCTATGAATGGGACACCTCCAGCCCACTTAATTAGCTTCATTACCACAAGTCCTACAATGGACAGGTAACTGCTTTCACTGTTCTATATCTCTTGGATTCTGATATTTCCACTCCAACTCATCCGAGGAAGTGGGTTTCATTCATAAAAGCCATGATCCTATATATTTTTGTTAGTCTCTTAAGGTGCCACAGGACTACTTGTTGTTTTCAACCTTAATCCAGTTCCTTTTTGGTAATTTAATTATGCAAGCTACATTAAGGGGTAATTTAATTATGCAAGCTACATTACGTAAGAGATAGCCAGTAAAGGACCTATAAAGAAAACTTTAAAGATGTCGGATACTTCCAATTAAGCAGCCGTTTAATATGAAAATCAGTTCACAGATTCTTGGAAATGATTAGTTTGCTCAAAACAAAGCCTCTAATTCTAAACAGCAGGCCCTATTCCCAGAATATGTTTGAGGTTTGACTTCTGACAAGATACTGTCAGCCACAAAGATTCAGAAATATTAATGAAGGGAAGGGACCGGGGGGGGGGGGGGGGTTGTTTTGCATAATTAATTCTGACATGAGAATCAGAAATGTTGGGCAAGCTGGTGAATTGAGAAGAAGAATGCCAGAGGAATTCAAAAAACAAGAAAACAAGAGGTGAGAGGAGAGACAGCAGGCACCTTGCAGGAGAAGACAGCCTGCTGAGATGGAAAAATTAGCAGGATATTCTGAAAAGGCCTTTAAGAAACTGCTCATGCAGAAGTTTATTAAAATGTTAATTTTGATTTTTCTACACATAAAGATAGGCTGCCAGCAATTTTGTTATGGCCATCATTACCTTGAAGACAAACAAGATAATTAAAGCCCCAAGTTTGCCACAGCTGACAGCGCTGCCCTGAGTCAATATTTTTGGAGGTTTTTCAATTAAAAAAATTGGTTTTTTGGCTTCAGATTTAATTTAATTTCTCCTGGTGAAAAAGCTATTTTTTGCCATATCTTTTATCAATATTTTTAATTTTAGTTTTTTAATTGCAAAATTGCCAACCCCCGAGGTAGGGAGGGATTTATCCCTTATATTTGAAGTAAAGATAACGAGGCACAGAGTGACTTACTCAGTGTCACTCAGGGAAGAAATCGCTGCTTTTTGTGAAGGCCTGCGCTCTTAGGGCATGTCTATACTTAGCGCAAGATCGACGCTTCAGAGGTCAAACTTCGGAGTTTGATATAGCAGGTCTAGTACAGACCCGTAAATTGAACACTGAGGGCAGCCCCCACCGATGTCCGGTTTTTCTCCTTCTGAGAGGAGTAAGGGAAGCATTTGCTCCTGTCAGCCTCCGCTGTGTGGATGCCACCATGGCTTGGTTTAAAGTAAACTGAGTTGCGTACCTTAAGCCGACCTGCCTGGTCTAGTATAGACCAGGCCTTACAGAATAGAGAGCCGCTCCATGTTAGACTGAGGGCCAGATCTCTCTAAAAACTTATTGCACTTATAAATCAGGTAACTGTTTGTTTAGTGTGAGGAAACAATTTAAAGCAAGTTATATTCCTATGATGAGGCTGTTTGTGACCTTTCTATGTTTAGCTGTTTCCAGAAGCTACAAGCTCCAGAATATTTTATACTGTAGGCACCACGAAGACATACTATTCTCCATTTAAAAGAATTTTATCCCCTAGACAGTGCTACAATCCATTTACAACACCCCGAATTAAATCTAGACTTTAAGACAGTGGCTAAAGGCCAAGGGCTAAATAATTCAATTCTAGCTTTATAAACTCTCCACTTCAGTTGACACAAGACAGCAAAAGCAGGTTCTTAATTTAAATCATCTGCAACTTCATGAGCACATTTACATATCAATTGGCATAATTAAATGCCTAGTAGTTTATTCCAAATGTAGATTCACATTTGCTTTGTGCAGTGTGACAATTACAGGTCAAGAAGATTCACCGCTCGTTAAATCTCTGTTCTCTTTCACCAATTGTTTGATTTTTAATTAATTTTTTATATTGCCCATTAAATGAAATTAAGGGACGATTTAGATGCTAATGGTTTTACTCAAGCCACAAGTTTAATGGAAGGCTTGCAATTCCTTCTCAAAATGTTTGCAGCTTTTCTCTCTCCAGCTGATCATCCTCTTTCCCTGGCGCTTGGGCATGTGCTATTAATAAGAGAAGAGGAAAAGGTGGGAAAATCACAATGGGACAGCTGCCAGAGCTCAGTCTCAGACAGGTTGAGAGGAGACGGAGGTTCTGTCTGCATTTGTAATTAAACAACAACACTTTTGTTATTCATGGGTGCTTAATCGCTCCCCCAGGAATGACAAATGAACTGGTGAATGCTGGAGTACTCTGCTGCCAACAAAGAAAACCCTTTCAAAGGGGATGGAAGTGCTGACAGAGTTCACACACGCTGACTTTGAGTGACAGGGCTGTGTTGACGTAGCCTTGTCAGTAAAAGCGGCATAGTATAGACACACCTTGAAGGTGAATCTATACAACAGCAAGGGTGGAGCCCTGCGTAGATCCAAAATCCCACAGCTGCAAAAAGAACTCACTGAGGCTACGACTCGATTGCAAGCCTCTTTCAAAAAAGAGCGTCTAGACTACAACCAGCACGTTCAAAAAAGCAAGCCGTTTTTTCAAAAGACAGTACCCAGGGCAGTCTGGATGCTCTCTTTCGAAAAAGCACAGTTTGCATAACAAAGCACTTTCGAGAAAAGGCGTTCTTCCTCAAAAGGACACATTGGAGAGGGTCCAGCAGAGGGCGACCAAAATGATTAGGGGGCTGGAGCGCGTGACCTATGAGGAGAAGATGAGGGATTTGGGTCTGTTTAGTCTGCAGAAGAGAAGTGTGAAGGGGGATTTGGTAGCAGCCTTCAACTTCCTGAAGGGAGGTTCCAAAGAGGATGGAGAGAGGCTGTTCTCAGTAGTGACGGATGGTAGAACAAGGAGCAATGGTCTCCAGTTGTGGTGGGAGAGGTCCAGGTTGGATATTAGGAAAAACTATTTCACTAGGAGGGTGGTGAATCACTGGAATGGGTTACCTAGGTAAGTAGTAGAATCTCCATCCCTAATCTCAGCTTGACAAAGCCCTGGCCGAGTTGATTTAGTTGGGATTGGTCCTGCCTAGAGCAGGGTGCTGGACTTGATGATCTTCTGAGGTCTCTTCCAGCTCTATGGGTCTATAATTCTATCAAATGAGGTTTTCCGTGGTCGAAAAAACTGATGAGTTCTTTCGATTTACTTTCGAAAGAATGTAGCAGCAGTCTAGACGCAGGGGAAGTTTTTTTTTTGAAAAAAGGCTACTTTTTTAAAAAAAACCTGTAGTCTAGACACTCTGTAATATCTGCATCCATATCCACAGATGCAGACACTTGTGGCTATAAAGCGGATATCCGAGCACATCCAGGGTTCTAGATACAAAAAATATATCTGTGTCCGCAAAAATGAGCCGCGGATATCTACATCCACATATGCGGACTCCCATGGATATAACGCTGATGTGACAAAATGGAGACTGGATTGACTTTTTTATGTTGCACATGGGTTCTACTGTCCTGCAGTAACCCCGTGTGTGCTTCAGTTTCCCTGGGCACTGCTCTAATACCTAGATGTGGATTTCAGGTGTGAGTCTCAGGGTATGTCTACACTACAGCTCTATTTCAAATCAACTTAATTCGAAATAGTTAATTTGAATTAAGCTAATTTGAATTAACGCATCTACACACAAAAACTATTTTGAAATAGCGTTTTGCTATTTTGAAATAGCACGTCCACACTGAGTGGACCCTGAACCGAAGTTAAGGCTGGCTGGAACCAGTGCCGGCAGGACATCAGGTTAGGACTTAGTGTGTGGGACTGCTGCCTGAGGCTAACTGAGCTCCATGCTTAAAGGGACCCTACCCCCATCCCAGACAGACAATTCTCAGGGTTCCCCCCTTGCTTGCCTACCTCAATGAGGGACAGCAAAGCAGTCATGTCTTGGACTGCCCTGAGTGCTTGCACTCGGGACACCACAGCACTCAGCCACATGGAGCCAGACCTGCCCCTGGGCACGCTGGTGCGTCTTGTGTGGTTGCTGCCATCAGCCCGGCTGCACTTGCTGCAGGCTGCCATGCGGGAAGTCCATCGGGGGGCTGTCAGGATCCAGGGGGCCCTGCGGGAGAGCGTCCACCCCGAGGAGCCCTCAGAGCCACCCCAGTCCTCCCCACCGGGGGCTCGTGCCCCATTCCTCCCTCACGTCCTTCCACTTACCCCTCCCTAGCCCCCCTTCCTGATGTCAAATAAAAGACACGTATGTTCAAAAATAGAAACTGGGCTTATTGAACAAAACTGGGGGGGGGGAGATGAACCTCTGGGGAGACTGGGAAAAGGAGGTGGGAGAGGGGAAGAGAGAGGGTGGGAGAGGGGAGGGGGAAACCTGGGAGGAGGGAGCTGAAAGGGGGAAGCAAGGGGAAGAAGAGGGAGGGGAAGCTCAGGGCCCAGGGTTGGGGGTCTCGCTGAACCAACTTGATTTTCATGCACATCTGCTCTTGGGTTCGCATGTGGCCATTGTTGGCCAGGCTGGCAGCTATCCTACCATAGCATTCCTCCATCTAGTGCGGAGATCATGGATGTTGGGGGCATCCCCCCCAAACCTGAATAAGGTCCATGATCTCCACCCTGGGCCAGGAAGGCGCCCGCCTTCTCCAGCCCGTCAGGCTCCTGGGAGCTGGCAGACTGCTCCTGGGGAGTGGTGGAGGGCTGGCTGCCAGTGGCTTTCTGGCTCTTGTTTTGGGGACACTGGGTCAGGGGCCCCGGTGGCCACTGCTGGCTCTGGGCTGGCAGGCTTGGAGCTGGCACAGGCACTGTGGCCAGAGTCAGCCCCTTTAATGGCTACGGGGCTGGGAGCGAAGAGAGTAAGTTTTCCTGGTTGTGCCCAGAGGTTGTGCCCACCAGGGCCCCCCGGGAAGAGCTGGAGGCCCCCTATTTCGAATTAAGTGTCTACATAGCACTTAATTCAAAATAGCTATTTCGAATTTGGCGTTGTGCCTCGTAGAATGAGGTTTACCAAATTTGAATTAAGCGCTCCGCTATTTCGAATTAATTTCGAAATAGCAGTTTGCCTGTACAGAAGCTATTAAAGTTAATTCAGAATAACGGCTGTTATTTCAAATTAACTTTGCAATGTAGACATACCCTCACTGAGGGAGGGGACCCTAACCACAGCACATACACAGTGGCCAATGCCCTTTATAATCTGAGCCCAGGAGCGGTTTGGCAAGGTTACTCCTTTTGCCTGGGGAAGGAGAACAGGGGCAGAGAAGGGGCTGGCCCGGGGCTGATAGGTGTGGGAGTCAGTCTTGGGTGGTGCACAGGGTGTAGGAGGGGTCAGATGTCTTGGCTCTGAGCTCCTTCTCCCCAAGATGGATTGTACTAACTGCTTCTGGTTCCTGTGCTGACAAGTCTGTTCTACAAGTCTGCATTAACAGGTGTGTTGTGAGCAAGATATGAGGAGTCATTCTTCCGCTCTACTCAGTGCTGATTAGGCCTCAGTTGGAGTACTGTATCCAGTTCTGGGCACCACATTTCAGGAAAGATGTGGAGAAATTGGAGAAAGTCCAAAGAAGAGCAACAAAAATGATTAAAGGTCTAGAAAACATGAGCTATGAGGGAAGGCTGAAGGAATTGGGCTTGTTTAGTTTGGAAAAGAGAAGACTGAGAAGGGACATGAGAGCAGTTTCCAGATCTCTAAAAGGGTGTTACAGGAAGGAGGGAGAAAAATTGTTCTCCTTGGCCTCTGAGGATAGGACAAAAAGCAATGGGCTTAAATTGCAGCAAGGGAGGTTTAGGTTGGACATTAGGGAAAACTTCCTGTCAGGGTGGTTAAACACTGGAATAAATTGCCTAGGGGGGTTGTGGAATCTCTATCTCTGGAGATACTTAAGAGGAGGTTGGACAGACACCTGTCAGAGATGATATAGAGGGTGCTTGGTCCTACCATAGTGTTCTATGATACGCTGTACCCTTGTCAATTAATAAACTTTCAATTCTACCTGCTGGCTGAGTCTCACCTCTGACTATAGATGGGGGTGCAGGCCCCAAGGGCTCCCCATACCTCTGTGACACAGGGCTCTTAGAACAGGGCACAAGGCTCTTAGAACATGGACCAAATGGACCCCGCTATGAGCAATCTCCGATGGAAGGTGCCAGGCGCACAAGCACACGGTACCTACAGTGGAGCACCTGTAGGGACAGAAGCAAACAGAGCTAAAAGGGGCCCAATTCCTCCCTGCCTCACCCCTCATGCTTCTGGCACCAAAACGAGAGCCTTGCACTCTGCCGTGCACCCGGAAGCATTTGACATCCATTGTCGCCTGGTATAAATGACACAGAAGCTGTAAGGCAATGAAAGATCAGGCCCAGCATCTCTAAATTCAGGTGACTCAGCCTGCTTGTTTGAACATGGTGCCTCATGCAGAGAGAATCCATCCTGGGTACCAACCCTGGAGGAGGAACTGGAATCCATCCATGCGACTAGTGGCATCTGCTACCCCTGCAGTGGAACAACCAAGCTGTGTGAACTTCTTCTGTTTCACAAGCGGCTCATGCGAACCTCTCTTTCGCTATGGCTCATATGGAATCGAGTTTCCTGAGGACGGATTTGTGTTCAGGGCTTGAGTTCACTGTGGAGATAATACACTCTTTAATATTGCCCCTCCTGGAATACTGTACTGCCAAAGGAGCCATTACATCATTTATGCGAACAGAATAGATTTGTATAAAGCCCTTAAGTATGCATTTTAGAAATGGTTCGGCCACACCGGGTACAATGTAAGCCAGCTGAGATTATGGTTCCATATTTAAGGCATTTAACTGATTGTGATGTCAAGTTAATATTGGAAGTAGAAGGGTTTCTTCTGCTTACTTCAAGGAGTGCCAGAAAAAGTATACCTGTTGTAAGCATTTTTAATCTGTCCATTACTGTGATATACAGGTATGGTATGGAAAAGTTTCAAGCGTCCTTTAATGTAACTGAGGCAAAAAGCAGAGCAGGTTCCAAAGAGGATTTATGGTGGGGTAAAAAAATCAATTATTTGCTGGAAGACTGCGGAAAAACTTGAGCGATGCACAGGGCTTTGAGTGGAGCCTTGGACACTGGGGGTGGGGCGGAATTTCACCCTCCAATATATAACTAAGCTAGAGTAAAAATGACAAGGACCATCAATCCTTATGCTACCGGGCAAATCTTGACCCTTAACCAAGGTAAGGAAGATCTCTCTTCCCCATTATAACGCAAAGCTGCATATTTAACGTGGTGCATCAGTACTTGGCATTGACCACTGGGCGAGAGGAGACGCTGGATTTCATAGAATCTTAGAATCCCAGGGCGGGCAGAGACCACAGGAGTCATCGAGTCCAGCCCCCTGCCCAAGGCAGGACCAACCCCAACTCAATCATCCCAGCCAGGGCTTTGTCCAGCCAGAACTTAAACACCTCTAGGGATGGAGATTCCACCCCTCCCTAAGGAACCCATCCCAGTGCTTCACCCCCCTCCTAGGGAAATAGCTTTTCCCAATATCCAACCTGGACCTCCCCCGCTGCAACTTATTGCTCCTTGTTCTGCCATCCATCACCACTGAGAACATCCTCTCTCCCTCCTTCAGGTAGTTAAAGGCTGCTCTCAAATCCCCCCTCACTCTTCTCTTCTGCAAACTAAATAAGCCCAAATCCCTCAGCCTCTCCTCGTAGGTCATGTGGTCCAGCCCCCGAATCATTTGTGTTGCCCTCCATTGGACTCTCTCCAATGTGTCCATATCCTTTCTGCAGTGGGAAGCCCAGAATGGACACAATACTCCAGATGTGGCCTCACCAGAGCCCAATAAAAGGGAACAATCACTTCTCTAGATCTGCTGGCAATGCTCCTCCTAATGCACTCCTAATATGCCATTTGATGCAATAATTATCTGTCCCTATCTCACAATTCTTCTGGCCTGTAAAATCTCATTATTGTCCTTGACATTGCAACAGAGTGAATGTAACTGAAGATCAGGGACATTTCCATTGGACTTTCAGCAATTTCAAGCTTCTGCTTTTAAAACAGCAGGAGGGCTGGTTTAGTCTCCCAGAGAGACGTTCTCAATATCCAGGCCCACTCTCTGCTCTTGCTAGGCCCTGGATTGTTTTGACAAATGTAACTGAGGCTGTGTCTAGACTACATGGCTCCAACGACGGAGCCATGTAGATTAGACAGATAGGCAAAGGCAAATGAAGCCGCGATTTAAATGATCGCGGCTTCATTTAAATTTACATGGCTGCCGCGCTGAGCTGACAAACAGCTAATCAGCTGTTTGTCCGCTCAGCGCTCTAGTCTGGACGTTCCCCCTGTCGACATCAAAGCCCTTTATCGGCAGCCCTGTTATTCCTCGTGGGATGAAGTTTACCGGGGCTGCCGACAAAGGGCTTTGATGTCGGCAAGGGAGCGTCCAGACTAGCGCGCTGAGCGGACAAACAGCTGTTTGTCGGCTCAGCGCGGCAGCCATGTAAATTTAAATGAAGCCGCGATCATTTAAATCGCGGCTTCATTTGCCTTTGCCAAAAAAACAAATCTACATGGCTCCGTTGACGGAGCCATGTAGTTTAGACGTACCCTAAATGTCCATACAAGCAGTGGCAAAATAGTGGTCAGTACAAGAGGGAGACTGCAAACTACATTTTCCCAGTTGTTATTTAGCACTTCAATTAATCATGTGCAACTAGGATCCAATTTGACTTTTAACCTAAGTCATAGAATCATAGACAATTAAGGTTAGAGGAGATCTAGTGGGGTTAGAGGAGATCAAGTCTCACCCCCTGCTCAAAGTCAGACTAACTCCAACCAACTCATCCCATCCAAGGCTTTGGCAAGTCTCGCCTTAAAAACCTCGAAGGACAGAGATTCCCCCACCTACCTAGGGAACCCATCCCAGTGCTTCCCCACCCTCCGAGGGAAATCGTTTTTCCTGATATCCAACCCAGACCTTCCCCACTGTAATTTGCTCTCAAATCCCCCCTCGCTCTTTTCTTCTGCAGACTAAATAAGCCCAAATCCCTCAGCCTCGTTTTGTAGGTCATGTGCGCTCCAGCCCCCTCATCCTTTTCGTTGCCCTCCACTGGATTCTTACCAATTTGTGCACATCCTTTCTGTAAGGAGGGTCTCAAGATGTGTCCTCACCAGAGCCAAATAGAGGGGAATAATCACTTTTCTCGACCTGCCGGCAATGCTCCTCCTAATGCACCCCCAATATGCCATTAGCCTTCTTGGCAACAAGGGCATCCTGGGGACTCACATCGAGTGCTCATCTACTGTCATCCCCAGGGCCTTTTCTGCTGAACTGCTACTTAGCCAGTTGGTCCCCAACCTGCAACAATACTTGGGATTCTTCCATTCCCAGTGCAGGACTCTGCACTTGGCCTTGTCAAACCTCATCAGATTTCTTTTGGCCCAACTCTCCAATTTGTTTAGGTCATGTCCCTCCCCTACCTTTCCCTGTGGGTGGGGGGACTTGCTGAGAGTGCTTGAAGTTGCTGAGGGTGAAAACCATCCCATCATCTAGATCATTAATGAAGATGTTCCAAGAGGACATCGTTCCAAAGAGGATGGAGAAAGGCTGTTCCCAGTAGTGACGGATGGCAGAACAAGGAGCAATGGTCTCAAGTTACAGTGAGAGAGGTCTAGGTTGGAGATTAGAAAAACCTATTTCACTGGGAGGGTGGTGAAGTACTGGAATGGGTTCCCGAGGGAGGTGGTGGACTCTCCATCCCTAGGGATTTTAAAGTCTCGGCTTGACAAAGCCCTGGCTGGGTTGACTGAGTTGGGACTGGTCCTTCCTTGGGCAGGGGGCTGGACTTGACGACCTAATTTGTCCTAATTTGTCTCTTCCAGCCCTGGGATTCTATGTTGAACAAAACTGGCCCCAGAACTAACCCTTGGGGCACTCCACTTGATACTGGCTGTTAACTAGACATTGAGCCATTGATCACTACCTGCTGCGCCCAACTTTCTCTCCACCTTACAGTCCATTTATCCAATCTATATTTCATTAACTTGCTCACAAGAATTATGTGAGAGACGGTATCAAAAGCTTTGCTAAAGTCAAGGTATATCATATCCACCACTTTCCCCATGTCCACAGAGCCAGTTACCTCACCATAGAAGGCAATCAGGTTGGTCAGGCTTGACTTGCCCTTGGCAAATCCATGCTGACTATTCCTGATCACTTTCTGCATCTCCAAGTGTTTAAAAATAGATTCCCAGGCTAGGGAAGGAAGTCATGTAGCTGGTGTTCCTCCATGTCCTCCCTCACCAGACACCCCTGCCAACTCGGATTTTCCAAAGGAAATGAAATGCAGTAGGCACCCACCTCCCACTGACCTCTACTTTCAATTGATTTAATATCCATAGGCACAGGCATTGGAAACCTTGCTGCGTGGGTGAGGGACTGCCAGTGGAAGGTTTGCCCTTTAACAATTTCCCCACATGGAACTTCAACCCCAAGTTTAGACAGAGAATCTTGCCATCCAGGAGAACTAAAAGTCTCTCCCATCCTTGGTTTACCATATTCTCCAAGCCTCTCTAACGATGTGGTCATAAAATGGTAGAAGGAAATTTCTTGTAAGGGATCAGTTGAGTCCTCCAATTGCAACATGGTGTTCAGCTCTGGTGTCCAAATCTAATTGTGTTTTGCTCACCTAATTTGTGGGCAAGAGCGAAGTGAAAGAACTTTGTACCTTTATTAATAATTGACACAATTTGTCCTAATTCAGAGTGTATGGGATGTCTCCACAGTACCCTTATCTCGAAATAAGATACGCAATTTGTGCTATGCTAATTGCGTATCTTATTTCAACTTTATTTTGAAATAAGCTATTTTGAAATTTGGTGCTGTCTACACTGTCTACCAAATTTCAAAATAAAGGGCTATTTCGAAACATCCCCTAACCCTTATGGAATGAGGGTTACTGGGATGTCGAAATAGCATGCCCATTATTTCAAAAAATATTTTGAAATAACAGGCGTCTTGTGAAGATGTGGGGCAGCTATTTCAGGTATCCCAAAATAGCTCCGCTGTGTAGACATACCCTATAACTGCAGATCTAATATACAATATAGGGATAAGTGGTCTATGAGAAACATTCAGCTTTTAGCCAGGCACAGAAGAAGAGGGGAAAATCTCTTAAATCACTTAACACCGAGAACAATGACTTGAGAGAAAACAAAACCTCATTTGCTCATGTCACGGGTTAACTGAACAGGTTCTTCCCCATTCTCCTTCCAACAGACAAATGTGATTTGCACTCATCAAGAAAGAAGTTAAAAAATCTCACCTGTTGTTCAAAGATTATTTCAATGAATATCAACAGCATCTCCATGATGAAAATCACCAGAAGGACCCAGAAGAACTGCACAGAAAAGAAACAGCAGGCCATTACTATCATTCTAGTCAAAGATGCATTCACTCTGACTCATTACACTGGTCATAAGGCATGAACAAAAGGTGTTAGTGTAACCCACACATGTGCTGGGTGTGGTGCACTGTCCCACCTATGGCACTTAGACCACTTACAGAGAAAAAGCATGAGTTTCGTCTACAGTCTTAGCTGAGAGCCAATCCATGCACTAAGCTCCAGAGGTCCCAGGTTCAGTTACGCTTGTCGGTGATACATAATTACTTCTATCAAATTATTATTTGAAGAAATATTAGGGGGTTATACCACAAATATATATATATATACACATACACATACACATACACAAACATTTTTCATGAAGAGCAGTAAAGTCCATTACATACTAGTTATATACTATGGATTGCTTCGCCCACCAAAGAGACTTGGGGCAGCCTACATTACAAAATTAAACTGACCTAAGTAACATCGATGTACAGCCATACCAGTTACTGAATGGCTTTTGCACGTCCGCACTACGCTCCTTCAGTCAGCGTAGCTTCTCGTCCCAGCTTGTGTGGGGCATTGTGGGATGGCTTCTAAAAGGCGGCACCAGTTGATGTGAGCAACACAGCATCTGACGATGCGTCAGCCTCACAACATTGACTTATGCACTAAAAATGTTGTTACGGCAAGTTACATGGGTGGGCACTGCATTTTAGTGTCAATGCTTCCAGACGTAGGTCAATGTAAGCGGCTTTATGATCTGACGCTTCTAGTCTAGACAAGGTCCTTGTCATAGTAATGGAAAGGAGAAAAGGAAAGGAAAAATGTGCCATCCCACTTGGAGTAGACAGATTTCAGGGAGTCAAAATATAAGGACTCCACTGGATTCCAGCTAGGGCTCTAGCATTAACACTCCTACTTTTACAAAATCTGCCACGAGGAGACATTTATATTTTAATGAGAAACTCTCTCAAAGTGTTAATCAGTGTAGCATCTAGGTGCTCATCAGGGGAGGGGCTAGGACCACCCCTACACTCACCGGTGGAGTGTACAGATCAGCATCTAAGCACACAGGCAGGCGAGAAGCCAGCAGACCAAGAAGGAGATGAGAATTGGTCAGAGCACTGATCACAATTTGTGTGCCCACATATTCATGACATCTTATTAACTGTAACTGCATGGTGGCAGCAGTGCTTAGCATGAATCTATTTCTAATATCCTCATTATGCCTCTGCTTTTATTGCTTGTCCTTCTGATACGTCTGAGTCAATGTTATTGCTCCTCGCGATAATAGTTAATGTAATGAAATGTGATTTACTCCTGGTTTCTTCTCACAGGATACAAGATACCAGCTAGTTCATCACCGACTTGCTTTATTGTCACTGACCAGGGCCTCCTAGGATGCGGCTTCTCATTCCATAAGCAGGATCTTTAAACGCGTCTCACCGCAACATTCTATCCTCCCCAAAAATCATTTTGTTTCCTTTATGAAGGCCTGATCCTATGCCACTGAGCTCAGGGGCAATTTTGCCACGGATTCCAATGCGAGTGGGAGCAGACCCCAACTCTCCTGCTGCATGCACTGACCTATTAGCCCAGTGTAGTGGTGCAGCTGGATGGGGTTAAAACAGATTGAAGGGAGCCTGTGCAGAGCCCCGGCCAATCAAGGAGAGGCTTATAAGAAGCCAATCAGGGAGAGGCTTGTAAGAAGCCAATCAGAGGGTGGCTTCCTCGGGAAGCCCTGCTTATAAGGAGCTGCTCAGCAGAGCAGTGAGCAGTTGGGCCCTGACCAGGGAAGGTGCTGAGCTTGGGGAAGCAGATCAAGAGAGGTCCAGCTTGTCACCTGCTAGGCTGTAAGCCTTGTAAGGGCCAAGGACGTGCAAGAGGCCAAAGGAAAGTGGCCGAGGCAGTAGAGAAGAGTGAAGAAGAGCAGGACAAGGCTGTTGCCAGAGGGTCTATGGGCTTGAACCCAGAGACGTGGGTGGGATTGGGTCCCCCCCTTTCCCCTTACACCACACTGTGCAACACTAAAGCATGGCCCTTTATAGGCTGTGGCTTGCCCCTGAGGTGAAGGGCTGGACTTCGGGGCTGCAGTTGGCCTTGGTCGCAGAAGGTGAGACTCAGGACTGCTGGTATCTCCAGAAGTGGGTGAGAGACCGGAGTAGTGAGCACTGCTGCAGGGCAGTGTCCTGAAGAGGACACTGTGGTCCTGGGAGCAATGCGGGTCCAGAGCTAGAGCGTGGAGAGAGCACAGAGCGATGGCGGGAGAGACACTAGGAGAGGGCGCCTTGTTGAGTATCAGAACTAATTCCCAGAGTGATCAGCAGGAGGCGCCACGATG
Source organism: Pelodiscus sinensis (assembly GCF_052426305.1). Taxonomy (NCBI): domain Eukaryota; kingdom Metazoa; phylum Chordata; order Testudines; family Trionychidae; genus Pelodiscus; species Pelodiscus sinensis. Next base: position 14,631,826 of record NC_143079.1, read on the forward strand.
GTGCGCCCACCTCGTTACACCCAGATATTGCCAGAATTTATGCTCCTATGTCCTAAATCTGTGTTTCTCCACCTTTTCAGGTAGACAAGCACGTATTGGAACCAAAAAGTGTTCCCGATCCCCTACTTATATTTACTTGTAAGAACGAAACACTGCAACCGAGAGAAGCCTACGCAGTGTCATGGCGTGTGCTCTGAGACGCTGACCGAGAACATCTGACTTCGAAGGGCGAGGGGATTAGGATTACAGTCTAAAGCAAAGCACATCTAAAAGTGCACCCCAGCTGTGTACCTTCCAGGTCCCCACTGGGGGTCCCAACCCCAGTGTCGAGAAATACTGTTTGGCCTAATTGACAGCTGCTTCTCAGACACTCGGACTGCGACACCTTCTCTGCTACACGGTGCCCTGGGCTTAGGGAATTTAAATGCCAGAGAAATGATCGCTAAAAAAAACGTATTTTATTCCTACAAAACCCACGAGGTGTCAATGCAACTGTAATAAGCAGAAGATAGCCCAACAGGGACATCACCAGAACCCCATTACACAAAGGGCTAACTCTGCAGTGTCCCTTTATACAGGCAGCCAGAGGAAAGGCTGGATAAGAGGGGCTGGAGAGAGAGGAGAAAGAATGCCTGGAAGAAATGCCAGCTCATCCCAGCCGGAATCTCTCCTGGCCAGAACTCACTAGGGATGTAAAAGAGCAGTTGAATAGTCGACTACCCGATTAGCCTAGGCTTATGGGGTAATCGAGTTGACTACTCACATTCTCTCCCACCTGCCTGCTGCCTCTATATCAGAGGCAGCAAGAGCAGGGGGAGCAGTAGGAGCCAGTGCTGGAGGGAGCTGTCTTAAAAGCCAGGTGGCTCTTACTAAATTTAAAAGTCAGAGCTGCATCGGAGTTAGCTGCCATCCGGCTCCTACTACATTGCAACTGCAGAGCTGCAGACGGGGTAGTGAGCCCCCTCCTTATCAATTAACCGAGTAGTCGATGGAAATTCCGATGATCTGATTATCTGAAATGTCACATCCGTAGCTGTTATCTGTATTGAGCTTCTGCCAAGCCGTCCCACCAGTTCAGGCCATGTCTATGCTAGGAACAAGATGTGCTTTTCAACACGTTAGCTAAAATCCTAATGCAGACCAGGCCAGCTGTAGTTTTAACACGAGTTACCCTTGTTGAGGTTAACCCTACCCTGCTGTTAAGCCTGGCCTTGGCCACTATCACATTAAATACAGCTTGCCCTGTCTACATTAGAATAGAAACACATGTTAGATAATAAACTGATAAGAACAGATACTAAGAACATAGGAATGGCCAGACTGCATCAGAGCAAATGTCCACCTAGCCCAGCATCCTGCCTTCCAACAGTGGCCAATGCCAGATGCCCCCAGGGAGTGAACAGAACAGGGAATCATCAAGCGATCTCACCCGTGTCACCCATTTCCAACCTCTGACAAACAGAAGCTAAGGACACCATCCCTACCCATTCTGGCTAATAGCCATCAATGGACCCAACCTCCATGAATTTGTCTAGTTCTGTTTTAAACCCTGTTAAAGTCCAGGTCTTCACAACATCCTCTAGCAAGGAGTTCCACAGGTTAATTCTGGGCTGCATGAAGAAAAACTTCCTTTTGTTTTAAACCTGCTATCTATTAATTTCGTTTGGTGGCCCTTAGTTCTTATGTTATGGGAATAAGTAAATAACTTTTCCTTATTCACTTTCTGCATTCCTGTATGCAGTATTCAAGATGTGGGTGTACCATGGATTTATAGAGAGGCACTAAGATAGTCTCTGTCTTATTCTCTATCCCTTTTTAAAAGTTTCCTAAAATTCTGTTTTCTTTTTTGACTGCCACTGCACACGGAGTGGATATTTTCAGAGAACTATCCACAATGACTCCAAGATCTCTCTCCTGAGTAGTTTTAGCTAAATTAATCCCCATCATTTTGTATGTATAATTGGGATTATTTTTTCTAATGTGCCAACATTTACCAACATTAAAATTCATCTGCCATTTTGTTGCCCAATCACAGTATGTGAAAAAGCACCTTCTTTTCTCCTGAAGACAAGGGCTCACAGTGACACAATGGTACAGACAGTCTCTCTTGCATTTCAGACCTCCCATGCAAGACCTTTCTAAAGAGCTGAGAACCAGTTTCTGTAACAGCTGCTGGCTCGTATGGGCGCATGGAGGTTAGCAACAGCAGAACTGCTGTTTAGAATCCTGTCTCTGGTTATGGAGGGGGTTCCTTAGGGAGGTGGTGGAATCTCCATCCCTAGAGGTTTATAAGTCCCAGCTTGACACAGCCCTGGCTGGGACGATTGAGTTGGAATTGGCCTTGCTTTTAGCAGGGTGTTGGCGTTGATGATTGCCTGAGGTCTCTTCCAACCCTATGATTCTATGATTAATCCTAGCTTTGTAGCTCAGGCTTACCAAAACCCCACTTCCGACTCCCTGATGAGAAAGGAAGGATATCCCCTGTACATGTTTTCATGTTGATTTAACAAGCTCTCTAACCAGGCTCCGATATAATCCACTGGAAATGAAAGAGTCACCATAGTAACTAACTCCCCTATCAGATGTTGCCTTTAAAACACAGAACAACTTTCTACAGGCAATTTACTTACCCAGGCATTCAATTTGCTCCTTGTGTCAGTACAATGAGCATTTACAAAGCACCTTTCCAGGCAAGTATCACAGGGAATAGTAGGTGAAGAAATCATTTACCAAACTCAATGAGACCAGTCCAAAGGCTTTAAGAAATGGTGACAACTTAATAGCACGGTTACAATGAAATAACTTGCAGTTGCACCGCAACTCCACTGGAAGCAGGAGTGATTATGTGTTAAACTGATAGCTATCAGGAGCAAAGCTGCAATTAATAATGAACTGTTAGGGTTTGTTGATATGGGGACAACCAGGAAAGTTAATCCCAAATAATTCAAGGTGTGACTTTGAAGTGGGTTAGTTAAATTGCATTCACCTGTGCAACAAACAACTTTATTCAGAATTGAAGTGGTTTAGTTTAATTCACTTTGGAAATGAATTAAGAAAAAACAAACTAAGGTCACTTTTGTTCTAATTAGGGTGTTTATATAGGGGCTGAATGCAGTTTAACCAATACAATTCAAATTCACACCTTTACTTAATTTGGATTAACTTTCCTGGATGTCCCCATGCCAACAATCCCGTCTAGGCCACGTCAACATTGCAATAAAACACCTGCCGCTGGCCGATATCAGCTGATTTGGGCTCCCATGGTTTGGAATGCAGGGCTATAAACTGTAATATGGACTTGGGCCACGGCCTGGGCTGAGAGACCCTATGATGCAGGAGGGTCCCAGAGCCCAGACTGCACCCTAACCCCAAAAGTCTACGCAGCATTTTATAGCCCCACAGCCTGCGCTAGCTAACACAGGCCAGCTGTGGGTGTTTTATTGCAGTGTGTACGCACCCACCGACAGCACTACAGAGACATCACCACATGTACTATCATCTGGATTAGGATACAGTGGGTCTAATGCCATCAGACAAGGAATTCCACAACAAAACCACAACAATTAACCCAAAGTCGGTTCTGCTCTCTCTATTTAGGGATGGAAAACTGGGGCAAATACTTAGAAGAAGGAACGATGTACAGAAAGGAGCCCAGCAAAGAAACCTGAGGCTGTGATGGGCACGAGGAGAAGACGACCTAGCTCATAAAAAGAATTTTAATCCATCAGAAAGAAAAGTTTTCTTGTGAGTAGGCTACCAGAATTGTAGTTCCATTCTCGTTTCTGCCCACGGTTCACTGTGTGACCATGGGACCATCTGTTTCCCTAAATGCAAAATAAAAGTAGTGTGCATCCACCTTTATAAAGGGCTTTCAGAGCAAGAGAAGAAAAGGACTATTAGAAAGGGCAGAGAATAAGACAGAGAATATCTTATTGCTTCTATATAAAACCATAAGACGTCCACATCTTGAATACTGCATACAGATGTAGTCACCTCATCTCAAAAAAGATATATTGGCATTGGAAAAGGTTCAGAAAAGGGCAACAAAAATGATGAGGGGTTTGGAATGGGTCCCATATGAAGAGAGATTAAAGAGACTTGGAATTTTCATCTTAGAAAAGAGGAGACTAAGGGGGAAGGATATGATAGAGGTCTATAAAATCATCACAGATGTGGAGAAAGGAAATAAAGAAAAGTTATTTACTTGTTCCCATAACATAAGAACTAGGGGTCACCAAATGAAATTAATAGGTAGGTGTTTTTCTTCACGCAGTGCACAGTCAACCTGTGGAACTCCTTGCCAGAGGATGTTGTGAAGACTAGGACTTTAACAGGGTTCCAAAAAAAGAACTTGGTAAATTCATAGAGGTTAGGTCCATCAATGGCTATTAGCCAGGATGGATAGCAATGGTGTCCCTAACCTCTGTCTGGAAATGGATGACAGGGGAGACATCACTTGATGATTCCCTGTTCTGTTCACTCCCTCTGGGGCATCTGGCATTGGCCACTGTCGGATGACAGGACACTGGGCTAGATGGACCTTTGGTCTGACCCAGTAGGGACATGCTTATGTTCTTATGCTATTATTATGGGGCAAATGGATCACTTCATGAAAATATATCATTGACTTTACATTTGTCTCAAATTATCAGAACAAAATATCTCTGCAGTACTTTGCAACCAAGGAAAAAGAGCGAATATATTCATCAGCCAAAATAAATATTTACCAGAGGGTTCTTAGAAATATTTATTTAGCTCCAGTCCAGCTAAATAATGCAAGAAAACTGAATGGAAGATGAAACAGGTGCAGATTTGTATTGACCCTCTCATGGAATTAATCAGTTTGGCACACGTCGCGAGTGAAAGCAATTTTAGAAGGGGCAAAACTGTGCTGCCCACAGACTCCTTGTGGTCACAGTCAAACATGATGAGCTCTTGAAAGAATTATAAAAGGACACCAGTCCAACATTTGTTTAGCCCTAAAACGAACTCTTCTTTTTGCTAGGAGGAGCACAGGAATTGCAGATAAGGTGAGTATGCAGAACACTGAAATGAGACCTCTTAGATCGCAGTGAATCTACAAAGAAAGGCCAGTTAATTAACTCCATAAGCTGAAAAGCTTTAATTTGCAAGAAAGAAACCCAAGCAGATAATTAGATGTGTAATTTCTCTTTGCATTCCAACCAGTTTGCCCTTCACAGAGCAGACGCAAATTTCTTGCCAGTTCTTGGCTTTACTTTAATCCTCTCTATTGAGTTCCTTTATTAGTACACCCGTATTTCTGCATTTCTATTGGATACTTTCTCTCAAATTATGATAATCATTAAGTTTCTATTAGATAATTTAGCCTCTTCTGTGTTTATTAAGAACACATTTGATCTGATAAAATGTATAGGCTTATAAACATGTTTGTGTGCTATTGAAATAAATTCAGAGGTTGTGAGCAGTTCTTCTCTATTTTGTTACATTATAGTGTACCTTCCTGCATGGCTTCTAAATGCTTCCTTTGATCCGATGGGTCAAATTTGCACCTATGTTCTTCAACCGACAGCACAGACACATGTCGCAGTCACTTTAACCACCGTTAATTGCAGCCAAATGGAAGGAGAGACCCAGGCACGTTAGCCCAAGAAATGGAAAATGCCCCGAGAAATGTAGGAGAACAGAGTGAGGGTCTATGTAATTAGTAACTGTTTTCTATTCTACCTTAGGCTATGTCTAGACTGCAAGCCTCTTTCGAAAGAGGCTTTTTCGAAAGATACTTTTGAAAAAGCCTCTTTCGAAAAAGAGCGTCTAGACTGCAAGCGGAACTTTTGAAAAAGCAAGCCGCTTTTTCGAAAGGCAGTCTGGATGCTCTCTTTCGAAAAACCCCTGTTTGCATTCAAGAATGCCTTTTTTCGAAAGAGCACTTTCGAAAAAAGGCGTTCTTCCTCGTAAAATGAGGTTTACCACCATCGAAAGAAAAGCCGCATTCTTTCGATTTAATTTCAAAAGAACGCGGCTGCAGTCTAGACGCAGGTAAAGTTTTTTTGGAAAAAGGCTACTTTTTCGGAAAAAAACCCTGAGTCTGGACACAGCCTTAAAGGGTAAGGTCTGTTAGCACAGTGATGCCAGAGATAGTTCAAGGTACTGATTAATGAGGCATGCACATTGTGTTTTCCTTTGTATAACCTTTATATGTGGCCTGTGTTTGTTGTTTCCTTTGCTTTAGAATCAAACCATCCACACCGAAATGATATTTCTTTTTTTAGCGTATGTCTAGACTGTAGTCACTGGATATAAACTTCAGTTACAATGTGCCTAAACTATCTTTGAGCTAGCTAGCTCATCTCCGAAAACAGCAAGGTTATAGTACTGCAAACTTCATGCTTGGCTAGCCCTGAGAGTCCTGGGTAGGTTTGTAGAGGTCATGTTGCCGTAACTTTTCTGTTCAGTGACCCAAGCTAGTTAAATTAAAGTGAGTTTGAGAATGTCGATTTAAGCTACAAAAACATCCAGGGACTGCAGTCTAGACATACCATTACTGTATGTGGAAACATAACAATATAATTAATCAAAATGCCGCAATGTCATGATGATGGTATATTTAGATAGGGCAGGTATACTTAGATAGGATAGAGGAGTTGAAATAAGGCTTGGACATTTAGATTAGCCCCTCCTCTTGAATAAAGAGTCAATGGTTAATGTCTTTAAACACTGCATGTGCTATTAAGAAACATACCTCCTTGATATTGACGAAATGGTTTTGTTTTTGTCAGAGTGATCTGAATATAATTTTCAATCCTCAAGTACGTAACTACGAGTCTTTAATCACCCTGCTTGTGTCTGATTTCATCAGAACAACTACATGGGACGTCACAGAATTTTAATTATGTCAGCGCCACAAAATGATAATAGGTAATGCACATTGTGACCTGGAAGGGGTTAAGTATTGCTAAAGAGAGAATGGTATGATGGAAAGAGCACAGTGGGAGGAGTCAGGAGTCATGTGATCAAAGTTCTATTCCTGCTCTATCATAAAATTAAGGTACCACTGCTAGGTGGTGTATTTCTTTACTGAGGTCACGTAGATTCCAGTTTGACTCTTTTCATCCATTTCCCCTGTGAAGCGGCAGAAAAGAATTTGCTCCTTCACCTTTTCTCTGCTTCCCATGTATCTTAAACACATCTCTCTTCTTCAGCTGGGCAACTGTTTGCCATTGACGCTAGGCCCAACTGCAACACGTGTTAGACGACAGATTCTTTGGCGATAGGACTCCTTTGCAAGGCTTTATACATACATGGTTAGCCAAAAGGAGCCAAAGTCATTGTCTCAGGGCTACATTTCACTCACTGTATCCAATCCCTGGACAACTGAGCAGCCTCCTTAAAAAACAGCAACAAAATTGCACTCAACTTTAAGGAGCAAAAACAGCCAATAAAGGCTTTTAGCTGTCAATTTATCCTGCTCAAAACAGGCCAGATGAAGTGGGGACAAGTTCCTGGTTTCTTATTAAATTAACACTCGTCTGAGCCAGTTCCTTTTAAAAACTTCATCAATCCCAATGTGGGCAATAAATTATACTTCCCATTTGCTCAGATGCTTTGGGGAAAGATTAATTATTTCAATTGCTGGGAAGCCAGGCCAGGGGCTGCTTTTTTACTCATTTAACAAATACCCAACACCATTTTTTTTAAACAAATATTATTAGTCTTGCCTACAGCAAAATTGAGAATAGAAGCAAGGCTCCACAGGAGAGGGGATTTAATACATGATCAATGCCCTTTGTCCCAAACAAGAATGACTTGGGGCTTGGATGAATTAGCAATGCTTGGATGTAATTGTCCTAATGTAGCCAGTGCATGAGGCTAAATCCCAAAACCTGGCTGCACTGATATTCTCTTCTATACAGACTTGTCTCTCTGTGGAAGCTAGGGGGTGAATGCAGGTTCCCCTCTCCTGTGTGGAAGTTCATATTGCAGGAATAAAATGGCCTTTTCCTGGTTTCGTTCATATCCCTTTGAAAGAGGCTCACACTGAGCCTTGAGGAAGTTTACAGCTGCACAACTCTAGCACTTCCAATTCACAGCTTACCTTACACACCATTTAACTGGAAAATATCCCTCAGAGAGAACCAAAAGATGCAAATGCAACATGGTATGAAACCTAATACCCCTGGAGCACTGTTACCTCAAAGAATCACAAGTCCATAGATGCCAGGTAGAATGCAGTTGTAATCATAGAATACTAGGACTGGAAGGGACCTTGAGAGGTCATCGAGTCCAGTCCCCTACTCTCACGGCAGGACCAAGTACTGTCTAGACCATCCCTGATAGACATTTATCTAACCTGCTCTTAAATATCTCCAGAGATGGGGATTCCACAACCTCCCTGGGCAATTTATTCCAGTGTTTGACCACCCTGACAGACAGGAACTTTTTCCTAATGTCCAACCTGAACCTCCCTTGCTGCAGTTTAAGCCCATTGCTTCTTGTTCTATCCTCAGAAGCCAAGATGAACAAGTTTTCTCCCTCCTCCTTGTAACAACCTTTTAGATACCTGAAAACGGCTCTCATGTCCCCCCTCAATCTTCTCTTTTCTAAACTAAACAAACCCAATTCTTTCAGTTTGGAGAATGATAGGTTGGAAGAGACCTCAGGAGTCAGGAACCCAACCCCAACTCAATCATCCCAGCCAGGGCTTTGTCAAGCCGGGACTTCAAAACCTCTAGGGATGGAGATTCCACCCCCTCCCTAGAGAACCTGTCCCAGTGCTTCCCCACTCTCCTTAGGAAATAGTTTTCCCTAATATCCAACCTACCACTGCAACTTGAGACCGTTGCTCCTTGGTCTGCCATCTGCCACCACTGAGAACAGCTTCTCTCCATACTCTTTGGAAACCCCCTCCCCTTCAGGTAGCTCAAGGCTGCTACCAAATCCCTCCCTCACTCGTCTGTCCACTAAATAAGCCCAAATGAGCAGAGGGGGCTAAACCCATAAACTCCAATGGCTACATTTCAATAGGAAGATGCAAAGCACAGCGCAGCTATTGGACGGATTACACTATGGTATTTTCTGTTTGCCCAAAGGACGGACTATCTGTTTCTAGGGATAGAGACAGGCACGAGGAGATGTGAGCCGAGTGCAGTCGGGGGGACCAGAGGGGAGAGTAAGCTGGTACACCCGGTACACCACACTGGGAAGAAAGTGGCTGGCAAGGGCCGGCATGCTGTACCAGCTACGTACAGCTGACACGGCACATTGGAAGGACATCGTAGCACCCTCAGTCCCTCGAGACAGCTGCTTGTCAGGAGAACAGGGCTGGGGTCGGGAGCTGGGAGTGGTACAGCAGCTGGCGGAGCTCCTGGCGGTCTGCTCCTTTCTCTGCACACTGCTGCCCCTACCCACGCCCTGCCTCCCCAGCAGCGCACTCCGGCCGGGCAGCGTCTGTCCAAAGAGAAGACTCAGATAGACACCGATTTCTCACTTTGCCAGGGTGCTCGACCCCTTCCTCTGGTCCAGGCCCCGCCCCCACTACAGCCTTCCTTCAAAGCCCCACCCCCAGCGCTCCCTGCCATCTGCTCCACGCCCCCTCCCCAGCCCTTCCCACCCCCATTTTACCACCCGTAAGTACCCACCCTGGCAGGGGTGGGGTGGGGTCATATGGAGGGTTAAGTGGGGTTGTCATGTGCCTCCTCTTAGCTGATGTGCCCTGCCCATACTGGGAAGAAATTAATTCCTCTTCCACCCCCGATGTAGACAGGAAATAAAGCTCCACCGTTACATGAAAAAATGCACCAAGCACAGATCAACTCTGATGTTTATTTAATAAAAGCAGCCTCAAGTCATGAAACATTTCGGTCATCTCACACGGCACGGAAATTCCAACAGGCTCCCCATCACGGCAGACGCCTCAAGCACGTATGAACCCCCCCCAAGTGTCTCTCTTCTTCCATGCTAACCCCTCCACGTTCCTCCTGTAGAAAGGATTCTCTGTGCTCTGCTTCTTCAAAAGCAAATCTTCAGCCTGTCTTCAGTTGCTCCAGGCAAGAGTAAGGAGGCATGAACATGGCTTGGTAGGGAAGAGACCCAAACAAAGGGAACTCAACCTTTTCTGACTTTAGGACTGTCCTAAAAATGTCTTTCAAGTGTGGCCTGGCCCCGCCCCCACAGACACCAAGTACCCTAGGTTATGGATAAAATGAAAGTCTCCCTTTCCAGGATTCTAGTGTTCAGAGGAGAAACAATTAACGCTTTTATTACACAGATGCTGCCTTCATCAAAAATGGTGGAAACCAGGTAAAGGTGGTAAACAGGTAAAGCATAACACCAGCTTTGGTTTGCTGGCCAATGTCTTTTCCTCTATGAACCTTGCCTACAAGATCAGAGGGTTCTCTCTGTCTGGAGTAAGACAAGGTACCATGGGCAATGAGGAGCTGTAAGCCAAACCAATTCCCCACTTTGAGTCTGACTGGATTCGGGCTGTACACACGGAGGTAAGGGGTTTTCCTTCCAACAGCAGGCGAGAGGCAGGGTGCTAGTGGGAGCTGGGCCTTTGAACAACAAGGCGCTGGAAAAAATGCATCCTACCTGGGAACTCCCAGGATTCCACTGACCCAGAATTCCCAGGACAGGAAGCCTCCAAAATCTTGCCAGAAAGTGTCGCAAGATTTCCAGCCTGATTCCTGGCTGAGGGGGAGCCTGGATATTCTGACTGATGGGCAACTATCTGAAACCAAATCTCCAACACTTGGAAAAAGTTCACTCATCACGAAGCAGCTTCGTCTGAGGAATCAAACCATTACTACCAGCCTGGCTTTCCCAGGTAGAGAACGCCAGCAGTTCCTCATTGCGCTAGGACTCAGCACCTTTGAAAGGTCAGAAAGCAGCTCCTTCTTCAGATGGCCACTGATTGGTACAGTCTGATACAGAGAAGAGAGGCTAACGGGTTCTTCTAAAAAAAACAAAAACAAAAAAAATCAAACCACTCCTCACCAAAGAGGACAAAAGGCGAGGAGGGGTGGATGGTGACCCGTGCATTACAGCACAGGGGAGAATTTCACTGTGTAAAAATATTGGGTTGGCGCTCCAAAAACAGCTCTGCCGTTCATTGATTAAGAGAAGGGCCAGACTGGTTCAGATCAATGGTCCATCCCGTCCACTATTCTGTTTTCCGACAGTGGCCAATGCCAGGTGTCCCAGAGGGAATGAACAGAGCAGGGAAACCTCTAGTGACCCATTCCCTGTCGTCCACTCGCAGCTTCTGACAGTCAAAGATTGAGGACATGGTGGAGCTCAGGACTGCATCCCTGACTTAACCATTGGTGGAATGATCCTCCATTAACTTATAGAATATTTTTGGCTTCACAACCCGCCTTGGCAATGAATTCCACAGGCTGATGGTGCATTGTGCGCAATCCTTCCTCTCATCTTTTCCAGCCATGCGGCGACTTTTTCCATCCATGTGCAGAATACATTTTATTATGAGCACAGAGGCATGTGTGAATGTGCACCACCAGGAGAAACACAGACTGAGCTGTCAGTGTTCTGCTAATCAGCTGGGTGACATTGGAATCTCAGAGGCTACGGCTACACGGCTGTTTTTTGCGGACGAGGATATACCAATCACGCTCGCATTTGCATATTGTTTTCCAATTCTTTTTGCAGAAGAGGTTTTGCCACTATTTGGCCCCGTGTAGATGGGGCAAAATGCAGGAAAAAACCTCTCTTTTGCAAGATCCTGTAAACCTGCACAAGCACCCAGCTTATCGAGAACGCTGAATGTGTGAAGTACTTCCTTCTGTTTGTTTTAAACCTGCTGCCTATTAATTTCATTTGGTGACCCCCAGTTCTTATGTTATGTGAAGAATAAATAACTCTTCCTTATTTACTTTCTCCACACCACTCGCTGTTTTACGGACCTCGGTCTATCTCCACTGAGCCATCTCTTTTCCAAGTTGAAAAGCCCTAGTCGTTTCAATCTCTCCTCATACAGAAGCTGTTCTGTATCCTTAATGACGTCTGTTGCCCTTCTCCGTACCTTTTCCAGTTCTAATAGACCTTTTTGAGATGGGATGATCAGAACTACATGCATCTACTCTACCCAATATCATGCGAGCCAGTGATGTCAAAGCTTTCTGGATATTACCTGCATATACACCTCTAAGTGCTTTTCTCTGAAGATGCAGTTGATGGAGCAGGTAGCATGCTGCTTAGAGACTTGAAAAGCTCTACTCAACACAGGAAATATTAAAGAGTACACTTTCCTTCTTGATTATATATTTCCATTTCCTAATTCAGCTCAACAGTTGCAGGAAAAAGGCATAGGGCAGAGAAAATTGCTGTAATTTTTAAAGTGCAGATTTTTCCAAGGCTCAGTCTATAAATACAACCCCACGTATGTTACATGGGGATAGCAGGATACCTACAAGTAAAAGCGGAACGTACATAGATTTCACTAATGTTTAAAGATTTCTTTGTGACAACTATCCTTTGTGATGTCAGTCTGGTGTTACTGGAGATGGGCCATTTGGGGATTAAGCTAAACCACACGCAGGAAGCAGAGCAGCGTGGTTCTGTAAAGACACTGACGTTTAGACTGAATATAGGTGTTTGGCCCTGCAAGGAACATGAGGTGGGATAAGAAGGTACCATTTCTTGTTTATAAAGGCTATAAGAGAAGGTGATAAGATAAGACTGTCCAGGTGTGTTATGAGCTGATCAAGGATAGAATCATAGAACACTACAATTGGAAGGGACCTCGAGAAGTCATTGAGTCCAGTCCACTGTCCTCATGGCAGGACCAAGCACCGTCTAGGCCATCCGTGATAGATGTCTGTCTAACCTGTTCTTAAGTATCTCAACCTCCTGTATGGCCTATTACTGTTTTAGTGATTTCCCCACAACAGCTAGCAAGTACTGATCTTGTACTTATCTGGGTGCTGTAAACTTTTGGGGGGCAGTTCCTGTATTTATACATGCCAGGAAAGACATATAAACCATTTTATGGGTCTGGCCCACAAAAGCTCATCGTCTAATAAACCATCTTGTTAGTCCTGTATTTTGTTTCAGCTACCCTAGACTAACACGGCTACATTTCTATCACTATATAAACCAACAGTGCTATATAAACAAATTTCCTCAATATCCATTTCCATACAGAAACAAACAAAAATAAATGCTTCCTCAGGCTTGTTTCTTAAAAGGAATATTTTAGAGACTTAAGTCTAGATCCACAAAGGCCTGGTCTACACTAGAGCAGCAGGTCGACTTAAGTTACAGCAACTCCAGATACATTAATTACGTAGCTGGAGTAAAAGGATCTTAAATTGCTGTCTGCCGAGTGGGAGGTTGACAGGAGCAAATGCTCTCCTCTGGTTGCTTTATTGCTCATGAGGAGCAGAAGTACCAGTGCTGATGGGGCGCCCTCTGAGTTTGATTAAGCAGGCCTTCGCTAGACCCACTAAATCGAACCCCAGAAGATTAACCATGGCAGTGTCAATCTTCCACATGGTGTAGACATGGCCAAAGGGATTTAGGTGCTACAAAGCTCAGAATCACACTACCTAAATTTTAGATGCCTAGAAAGTTACAGAACTAACACTCTGATCCACAAATCCTGAGTTAGACACCTAGTGTTGCTAGTCCTAATTCAGCAAAGCACTTAAGCACATGCTTAACAGGATTCAGCATGGACTGCAGGATTGAGACCTAAACTACACTCACTATGATGGAGGCACTAATTTTCCATTATTGGGAAGCTGTATGTCTGTGTATATCAAAGAGAATACACCTCATCATTTTGATCTGGAAGTTCTAGTATTTTGCAGTTAACAAACCTGTCTAAGACAGTCAGAACTAAACAGCTTCTCTCAAACCTGGTGCTCAGAGTTTAAAAACAATGTATTTTCCCTTCAAGTTCTTCTAAGAACATTGTGACAAAGGATGACATACAAAACTGCTCTCCCTCGCTGTTTAGAAACAGACCTATCATTTTTGCCTACATCATATGCCATTGCAATGATCTTAAAAATCGAATCCTTGTCAAAACATTCAAAGCAAAGAATAAATAGACATGGTGTAATAACAGTTCACAACTTCAGAGAGGCAGGCTTGCTCATTAGATGGGATCGCTCTGAAAAGCAGGTGCAATATAAATATATAGTGTCCTTATTACAAAGAGCTGCATGGGGAAATAATTGCACCATTTATAAATCAGCCAAGAAAAATAATAATCCACTTCTCACTTTCTTCCATTGACTCTGTATTGTTTATAAAAACAGGCAAATTTAATATACTACAACCCCTTAATTTTACCATGAAAACTGATTTTCCTCAGCAAAAGCCTACAGTTCTCAGAGCCTGATGTTACAAATTCATGCAATATTTAAACAAAAATGGAAACCTAGTATTGTTGAACCCTCCAATGAAATTTAAGGATAGTGCCTGTCACAGAATTCTTTAGGAATGCTCAACATGCCTATTAAACTAACCAGATTCGGTATTAAAAGAGTTGAAGAGCAATTTCTGTAGAACCTTACTGGTTTATTTTCCATCGAGTTCTACGATTTCTCATACGAGTTTACCTACACAAGTAATCCCACTGAAGTCAAAAAGCCTGTGCCCAGGAATAGGGTTTACAGGATAAAATTGTCATTTTCCACATATGGAAATTCACTATTCTATGCTCGACAAAACATGATTCTGCTCACATGAAAAAAATAGGGACACAACCCAGAATAAATTACTTTTCATGCGTAAAGGTATCTGAAGCTCCCTCTCAGATTTTTATTCTACTTTTAAAGTTAGAAAGTCTACTTTGAGGGGAATGTTTTTCCTCAAAATTATATTAGAAGTTCCATTCTCCTCTGCTTCAGAGAGAGGAATGAAAAAAAAAAGAGACCAACTTTTTTGAAGATCTTTGCAGCAAACTCCTGAAAATCCAAATAATTGTTCATTCCTATATAGGAAGGGAACTTTCAAAGCTGCTTTGAAGAACACAGCCCATCAGGAATATCTCCTTTATGCAGACTAAAGGAGGACAATAAAAACTGGATGAACATGCTGCAGGGCCTTTGCAGAGCACCTTGTGTTTGATCAACAATATTAATGAGCTATTCGGTCTTGTGTGCAGCACACAACAGTAATTTATTTATACAAGCCAGGCGGTTTTATGTGGCAGGTGACTGTTCATCTTTTGTTCCATCCATTCAGTCTGGTGTATTAGGTTTATTTTATTATTTATTTTTATTATTATGGGAAAAACGCAGCAACTACAGTGGAATGACAAAGGGATTGCGACAGGAAGATGGCGTCTGAACATTTTAACTCCCTGAGTTCTCCTCTCTCTGCTGGACAGATGGCACAGTGCTTCCTTCGATATTGGCTTCTAAACCAAGTGGGGGTGAATTGGCACTCGCCACACAAATCAATAGATTTAAGTGAAGACCTGGGCAGTCAGTCACAGAGAAACTAATGCCAAGTTTCCCGGAACTGGAAAGAACAAAACCCCTTATTGGGAGGGCCATCATCCAATCATTAACGGCAGAGGACTGGTCATTAAGACTGAGCTCTATCCCAGTTTAGTTTCAGGGAGTGGCCTTAAAGGAGTCATAGCTTGTATGTGCCTCGGTTTCCCAAACTGTAAAACGGCATGAAAAAACACATTGCTGAGCATCATTAGAAAGGTTTTGGAGATCTTCCAAAGACAAGCCATGCAACCACCCCACTCTGAAATCCCCCCTTCAAACCCATCGTTTCTTCACAATCCTTCAAACAGTCCCTTAATTATCTTGAAATGATACTGGAACGCGATTAGACAAATAGAACAGGAACTTGCTGTGTGCTGTGCCACATACAGACTCCCCCCCATCACCTAATTCTGTCTTTCTCTCCTGTCCTGCCTCCCCAGCATCCTGCTGGGTCACGGTCTATTGAGATTGCAAGCAGAACCCACGTATTTTGGAATTAGCATTTGGGAGGTGCACCACCTCATTGTGCTCCTGGCAAAGTATAAATTGCCAAGTGGAGTGCCTCCGCATGGCTTGCTTAGACTGCTCTATACAACCCACACACTGAAACGTAAAAACTTATAAAACAACGAATAGTCTGGTAGCACTTTAAAGACCAACAAAACATGTAGATGGTATCACGAGCTCCTGTGGGCACAACACACTTCTTCAGATGTTCTTTTTCAGAGAATCATAGAGCTGGAAGAGAACTTAGAAGGTCATCAAGTCCAACCCCCTGCCCTAGGCAGGACCAATCCCAACTAAATCAACCTAACCAGGGCTTTGTCAAGCCGAGACTTAAACATCTCTAGGGATGGAGACTCCACTACTTCCCTAGGTAACCCATTCCAGTGCTTCACTACCCTCCTAGTGAAATAGTTTTTCCTAATATCTAACCTGGACCTCTCCCACCACAACTTGAGACCATTGTTCCTTGTTCTGCCATCCATCACTAAGGAGAACAGCCTTTCTCCATCCTCTTTGGAACCTCCCTTCAGGAAGTTGAAGGCTGCTATCAAATCCCCCCTCACTCTTCTCTTCTGCAGGCTAAACAGACTCAACTCCCTTAGTCTCTCCTTCTAGGTCATATGCTCCAGCCCCATAATCATTTTGGTTGCCTTCCGCAGGACCCTCTCCAATGCATCCACATCGTTTTTGTAGTGTGGGGCCCAGAACTGAACACAATACTCCAGATGTGGCCTCACCAGAGCCGAATAAATTTCTTACACTGGTGTAAGAAATCTGACACGAGAGCCTACAGAGCTGAAGTATAGAATTTTAACATACCTGGAGTTGGCTGGTATGGAGAATATGTGGCAGAGAGAGAATAATGGATTTTTTTTCCATGTCACTCACAGAATTTTCCTGAAATTGTTCATATAACACTGATGAATGGTGTTGATGGAAGGGGTGACGCCACCGTGAATTAAATTTGAAAGTTTAAATTATTATAATGTCAATAGAGACATTATCTCCCCTGGAGAAATCCAGTAAAAGAAATTACATGCTATACTGAACAATGTGTCACCTGCACAAGTGAATTCCAGTGATTTAAAAGTCTTAGCGTTCAGGGACAATTAATTTAAACCAATTTTTTAGCTCATAATGAATCACAGAGTGTTTAAAACTTTCACAATGCTCGGTTTATCCCCACAGACTTACCTATTAGATAAGTTAAAAACACAGATTAACTTGAGTTAGAAAACAAAACCAGGGACCTCCCACAACTTCACAGCAGTAACACAAACCCATTGTTCAGTGATTACCAAAGCTGCAATTGCTAGATAATAGATAAACTCTGAAAAGATGTTCAAATACAAACACCCAAAATGTATGTTTCCCACCCCTGGATGCTTAGAATGTAAAGAACGGATCCATTTCCCATGGGGACTGACTATAAAAGCAGACTATCAGATTTTTATAAGTCTGTTTTATAAGTCTTGCTATCCAAGCAAAGAACTGTGAGTGAGGCCAGGTCTACACCTCATAGAGAACGCTGAAGCACTACTCTAGCTACGTTAATTACGTAGTTGGAGTCGACGTACCTTGTTTTGCATTTCCCCGCTGTCCCCACAGCAGGAAGCCAATGGCTTCCCTTACTCCCTGCACAAGCAGGAGTACCAGCAGCTGGCGGGGGCACCCTCTGAGTTTGATTTAGCGAGTCTTAACTAGACCCACTAAATCAAACTCTGGAGGATCAATGGTAGCAGCAGTGTTTAGTGTAGACATGGCCTTAGAGGGTTGGTCTACACTCTAACATTAGATTGACATAGCCACATTGTTCTGGGGTGTGAAAAATCCAAATCCTTGTACAATGTGGTTAAGCCAACCAAAGTCCCTGCGTAAACTCAATACTCCTCCTTACATCCTTCCTCCAGGTCAAAATCCGGTCTTGCACCCATACTCCCTTTTGGACCCTGCACCTCATCCTGCACCCTAGTCTCTTGCCCCATTTCACATCCGACTCCTTCACCTAAACTCCCAGATCCCACACCTCCACCTGCACCCCAATCCCCTATCCCGAGCTTCCTTCTGCACCCAACCTCTATCCCAGACCCCGCACCTCATCCATTAATATCATGGAAGTGTGCAGCCCTCGACCACTTACAAAATTCTTGGAGTGCCCCCCCCCATCAAAAATTATTGCCTGCCCCAGGTTAGATTATGTTGGGTTCTGCCATGAGGGCAAGGGACTGGACTTGACCTCTCAAGGTTCCTTCCAGTTCTGTGACTCTATGATTCTATGTCAATAGGAAGACTCACCTACAACTAAGCTGATTTGCAGATGCACACACACACACCACTGAAGCAACAGAAGGAAGAAATACAACACACTGGGAATATTAAAGAGTTCAGATTGTCAGTATCTGTCTCAGTCTTTAGCTTTCCTAATTCTTTAAAATCACCTCGGCTTTTTTTTTTAAACTCATGCAGAAAAAGAATCCCTTGATACCTGAGTATTAGAAAAGAATCTTTTAAACGATGGGGGATAGAATTTGGGGTACAAATTTGTAAGACAGTGCTCTTTTGCTTGGGCAGAATGTGTTGCAATTCTTGAAACAGCTGAATTCTTGCAGTGCAAGAGACAGCATAAGATCAGCCATACTAAGTCACACCAAAGGTCCACTCCATATTCAATAGTGGCCAATGCCACAGAGGTTCAACTACATTCAGTATTTAGTTGTTCCTAAAAAACAAAAAAACAAAAAAAAACTAAAAACCCCTCCCTGCTGCTAATGTGACAGTTGGTCAAATTCTCCTTCTAAGCATGTGTTGTTGGAAGATGGATAGTTTATTCTGCATCATTGCTAGAAAGCCAGACCAGTGCCCAATGGTAGAACCATGTGCATTTCACTTGTTGATAGTTTTTTAGCATTTTCAAAGTACATAAGGAGAGTTCTCCAAAACAAAAAGAACACACCCTGTGTCTACACTGCTCATTGTGTGACAAAACTTTTGTTGTTCACAGGTGCTCGACCTCCCCTTCCCAAAAAGTTTTACCTTGGCAAGTGGCAGTGTAAAGGGCTCCTTGGCAGGAGCGCTCTCCTACACAACACAAACCCCGCTCACAGGGGCTGCAAGCTTTTTGTCACCACTTCTGCTGACAAACAGCCTTTGCACTGCCTGAGGTGTAACAACACCCCTGTGCCGCTGAGAGCGGAGCAGTGGAGACAGAGCTGGTTCCTGGTTAAATCCTAGCAGCTTAAGGCCGGGTGCTCTGGGATAAGTCTCTCTCCCCCATGGTATGTGGGGAAGAATTGCCCTCGGTGCCCCCAAAAGCAGCAGAAAAGACATTATTTGGCTGCTGCTGTACTCTCAGGAATTTAAGAGCCCTCACGATTTACGTTTTCTCCTTCAAGGAGCAGGAGGAGAGAAGTTCCTGAGAGACGTGTATTAGACATGGACCTACTAGCCCAGTTCCATAACTAAAGAGAACAATGCATCTCTGAGTTTTGGACCCCCAAACTCTTAGGTCATGTCTACAGTATGCGGAAGATCGATGCTGCCACGGCCAATCTTTCAGGGTCTGATTTAACAGGTCTAGTGAAGACCCGCTAAATCAAACTCAGAGGGCACCCCCATCAGTGCCAGTACTCTGTTCCTCATGAGTAGTAAGGGAAGCCAATGGGAGTGTTTGCTCCCATCAGCCTCCTGCTGTGTGGATGGTGATTTAAGATACGTCAACTCCAACTACATAATCAACGTAGCTGTAGTTGCGTATCTTAAGTCGACCTTCCCCTACATAATTTCTCACTACTGAACATGAGGATAGAGCTTCCTGAAGATTTCAGTGTTTGATGGTCCAGGGTTTCAAGTCTGACCCCCATCTTTTATTTAGACAGACAGAAATAGACTGCTCTACTCCCTCCCTTTGGCCTCAGAAAGTTATGTCTGACACGTGACGCTTCCATCTTGTTTTTATTGTACAATTGTTTCATCTGCTCACTGCGAGAAGCTCTGCAAGGTCTTTGGCAAACAGTGAAAAGGAAGTCAAATCACAAAAGCCACTTGTTTGCAAGGAAGGGTGGCATCACCCTCTTTAGAGGGAGAAAGCATCTATTGCAATCATTTCCATTCCAAAAAACACTTCATGCTGAATGCAGAATGAACAGTTAATGGATGCTGTAAGAAAATACCAGGGTGAATTCAGGGATTGGCTGCACAGTTGGGGAGATGTGATTTCTAACGTGGACTAATGTGCTCTGTATTAATTGGTCTGTGTGGGCCCTGCTAGTGGGCACTAAATGATTCTTACTGTGCTGTCACGTAGCACAGTTTCAAACGGCACTCTGGTAAAAGGCAGCTGCAGGGTCTATATGGACCAGTGAATGTACAATGTTAATGTGCTTTAGAAACCAGAGCCCCATATAAAGCACTGCTCTATCGGGTCGGCTGGCCCTAAAATTGAGACAGGTGGCATAGAAAGCGTTAAATTCTCTCCTGCTGATCAGCAAAACAAAGGACAGTGTCGAAGGATGTTCATCCAAGTTTGAACTGACCTAAGGCAAAAAAAAGTTTGCCTTTTTTTTAGGGATATACAGGTTGAAGCTCTCTAGTCCGGCATGCTCTGCTTTGGCAACATCTGGGGAACAGCATTATTTTAGTTAGCCAGATGTCCAGTTATCATGGGTGTGGCCAACTATCCCACAGTCCTATAAAGTTTGTTTAAAGCCACCAGTCCTGGATCTCTGTGTTCTGTGCTGTTATTTTGCTCTAATTTACCCCTAAATATCTTTTAACAGCCCAGCAAGTGGTGGAAGTGTTAATAATGCTGCTAGACAATACTGACCTCCCGTAGTTTGGGAAATTCTCGGGCTTGGCACCGGTCGGGTCCTGAGGGTGCCGAATTAGAGAGGTTAAACCTGTACTTACTTCACTCTTAGAATCATAAAATCACAGAGCTGGAAGAGATCTCAGGAGGTCATCACGTCCAGCCTCCTGCCCAAGGCAGGACCAATCCCAACTAAATCAACCCAGCCAGGGCTTTGTCAATCCAAGACTTAAGAACCTCTAGGGACGGAGAGTCCACTACCTCCTTAGGGAACCCATCCCAGTGCTTCCCCACCCTCCTAGGGAAATAGTTTTTCCTAATATCCAACCTGGATCTCCCCCACTGTAACTTGAGACCATTGCTCCTTGTTCTGATATCCATCACTACTGAGAACAACCTTTCTCCATCCTCTTTGGAACCTCCCTTCAGGAAGTTGAAGGCTGCTCTCAAATCCCCCCTCCCTCTTCTCTTCTGCAGACTAAACAAACCCAAATCCCTCAGCCTCTCCTCATTGGTCATGCGCTTCAGCCCCCTAATCATTTTGGTTGCCCTCCGCTGGACCCTCTCCAATGCGTCCACATCCTTTCTATAGTGGGATTTCTCTTCTGATTTTTCTCCTTCCACACCCCCACATTGTGTCCCTTTCTGCTCATCCTCTTCTTCCCCAGGTTTGGGCCATATTCAGTGTTGGGCCATATTCTTACCAGATGGAAATCAACGTGGTTCCACCAGTTATTAGAGCTATGCCACTTACTCCAGCAGAAAATCTTGCCCTTTGGATCTAATCTTCTCCCATTGTAACATATTCCTTTTCTTTGACACTGCTGCTCTGGCATTCCCAACACATTCTGATTCCTGGCTTCAGGATCGGCTCCCCTTAGCAGTCTGAAACATTTGCTGCTGTGGAACTATTAGGCTCTGCCTTTTATCAACTCCTTTCAAGCCCCGTCTGCTTTGTCAGCCTCTTTCAGGGATTCTGAAAGACCTTCTGAGTGGTTACAGCAGAAAATTAAGAAAGTGGCGTGTTAATATAGAAATCCTTTAATAATAGAGCATTCCAGAATTACTACACTTGACAATAAGTAAATATCCTTGAGAGCATGCCAGTAAGAATGATTTACACAAATCCCTTTTTGGTGGTTCTATGTTTGTATTCTAATTACCAGGTTCTTCAGAAATCTACCCTTCCTGACAGTACTGCTATATGAAGGGAAAATGTCAGTCACTGGGGGGGGGGGGGGGGGAGAAGATAATATAAAAACGTACAAACCCCTCCGCTATTCCCCTTCCCCCCATCACTCCTCTTTGTGCACGTGCAGGAAAACAGCCATTTTCTTTCAGCTCTTAAAATCAAGAGGCACGGTGGCTGAATGCCAGGAAAGAATATTAGTGGTGAAGTCTATTAGATTGAGAATAACCTCTCAAAGAAAAGGTGGAAACCCCACTGCTTTGACATTTGAAGCTCACAAAGTAGTTGGATGTGTCACTATAATGCAGAAATCAATCCTACATTAGCCGGTAGGAGGCCAAGACATGACGAATTCAGTCAATTTAATGGTAAATGCCCATTTGCAGACAACGCACAATTGTTATGGGGCATAAAACTGAAGCATGGAGAAGTTGAACCACTTGCACAAGACCAGCAATTCAGTAGGAAATTTGATATTAGTATTCAGGAGTCTTCACTCCCAGTTTCCTTCCGTAACTTCTAGCTAGCTGCTTCCCAATGTGAACTACACAACCCTGCAAAACTGCAGGTATCCACTTTGTATCCACGGTTATTCCCATTCGTGGATGTGGCTGTCCCTGGCTCACTTTTGCCGATATGGATAAAGATACAATTTGTATTTAGAACCTTGCAAATGTGCAGATATCTGCTTTATATCCTAGGTATCTGCATCCGCAAATGTGGATGGGGCTATGTGCCGGTCAGTTTTGCAACACCCTCTCCATCATCCCTGATGGATGTT
The DNA here is from genome assembly GCF_052426305.1 of Pelodiscus sinensis. Taxonomy (NCBI): domain Eukaryota; kingdom Metazoa; phylum Chordata; order Testudines; family Trionychidae; genus Pelodiscus; species Pelodiscus sinensis. The sequence continues at coordinate 14,654,556 of NC_143079.1, forward strand.
TATCTAACTTCCTCTTAAATATTGCCAACGATGGAGATTCCGCAGCCTCCCTACGCAATTTCTTCCAGTGCTGGCCTTAAAAACCTCTAAGGATGGCGATTCCACTCTGTCATGTCGTTCCATTCCACCATCTCGTTTGTCCACACTTGGTCCACAACATCTTCTCTGTAGACGGGAAGATGGCGAAGTGAGCAACTCATTTAAATGGCTTGCAATGTGAGTAGTGCTGCAGGAGCAGCAGCCTCACGTCTGACAGCTTTGCGGCGGGTGGGGAGTGGCGGTGAGGGGGAGGATGTAGGTTCCCCTGGGCAGATGCCCTGGTGGTTCTGGAGTGGAGAAACTTGCACAATGCCATAATGCTGGTATGAAGGGAGGACTAAGAGATGGTGGTTCAACCTCTCTGGACAATTGTCTTCCTGCCAAGATGTCACATTGGATGTTTGTCTACGCTGCAAAAAGACCCACAGCAGTAAAACTCAGAGCCCAGGGCAAAACACTGAGGCTCATGCAAGGGGGTTAACAGAAGTTTGGGTTCAGCCTGTGGCTCAGGCTTTACGACCCATCCCTTCACCAATTTTCAAAGGCCAAGGTCTGGCTTGAGCCTAAATGTCTATATTTAGCCCCATAGTCCTAGCTCAAGCTATGGAAATACCCAGCCAGCAAAAGGAAGATGAAATGTGTTTAAAAAGAAGAGTTAAAAATATATCAGAGCCGAAGAAATTTTAACTATAGGTACAGCACCTGTGTGTGCATATATATACATACAGAGATCTGTTTAGATTTACACGCATGTGTATGAACACAGACTTTTGACAATTTGGCAATACAGTCGACTTCCTTTCACAAGGTAACAACAAAGAATAAATAAAAGACATGAGCTTTGAGTGTTCTCATACCGACTTAAATTAGCGCTTGTTTTAAGCAGCTGGCACAGAGAACTGGATAATGCAAGTAGATCTTAGCAACATTGACGGAAGCTCTGTACAGCGCGGTGATAATCGAAGGCTACATGAAACAGAAACATGAACATCAGCTTTCTAACCCCTTGGACAAGCTTAAAAGGGAAAGGCTGGTTGAGCATTTGTTATTCTAATTGCTGCTTTTCAGAAACAGCAGGAGGTCAGGTTTCAAATCAGTGTACTATCTGATTTTCTCCAGGAAGGAATGTATCTTTCCCTGTGAATGAACAATACACTAACTCTGTGACTGCAGCCAATTCAACCTCTGTGTTATTCTTCCTCCATTTTAGGTTGAAGATAACTGCATTTTTCTAGTATTTGACATTCGTGTGTGTGAATCAAAGTTCCTAGCATGACAGTTAAATATAACTTTCTGAAGTCTCATCATGTGCTTGACCTTTAATAGAGAAGATTGTGCATAAAATGAGCATTAAAACGATTGGGGGCTCCTACAATTTGCCTGGTAGGTGTTTTACTACTGCTGAAATGTGAAAAATGGTCAAACACCACTTGTAAAATAGTGATAGAAATGTAGCCGAGTTAGTCCATGTTAGTTTCTTCCACTATTTGATCTGAGGAAGTGGGTCTGGCCCACAAAAGCTCATCATCTAATAAACCATCTTGTTAGTCTTTAAAGTGCTACATAGTCCTGTATTTTGTTTCAACCACTTGTAAAAGACGGTGTGGCCAGGCACACCACTGATATAACAGCTGACATTTCACTTGTGAAGATATTAAAGGGACAAAGCAGGAGAGGTCCAATATCTTTTATCAGACCAACTTCTGTGGGTGAGCGAGACAAGCTATACAGAACTTCCTCCATCATCGGCGGCTGGTAATGTAGGCAGGGCCAGCCCATACCATTTTGGCACCTGAGGCGGGGAGCTCAAATGACACCCCCATCCTCCCTCACTTGGGCCAAAACTTTGAAAGGTCTCAATTCTCTGGGTCCTAGGGGCACCTCCCCCCCCCCCATACATACAGTCTGGCACCTGAGGCGGCCGCCTCAGTTCGCCTGATGGCACTGATTCCCAACCTTTCTCCTGTGGAGGAACCTCTAAAATAATTTTTCATATCCCAAGGAACCTATGAAAACATTTGCTTGGCCAGAAAAAGTTGACAGCGGGGCGTGCAATTCAATTACTGCTAAATTATTGTCAAGAAAATGTATTTGTAAAGAGCTGTTTTATATATATATATATATATATATATATATGTGTGTCAACTTACATGGCAAGAAAAAAAATTGGAGCATTTTTCCTGTCTTTTTTTGTATTATCTAATTTTTTTTCAAATATCAAAATATCAAATCAAAATCAAGTTTACTTAAACATCGAAATAAAGTTCACATCCAAAGTCAATGTAAAGTTTACTTTCAGTGTGACACTTGGGGTTGTTTCTTTTTGCACAAATGTTGAATTCTTGGCCGAATTTTTGACAAACACACTCAGAGTTCTTCCTCGACAGACAGCAGACGATTTCTTTCTTTGCTTTTAATGTTTGTAAGACATGAGAACGCTTGTTCACAGAGGTAAGAAGTTGAAAACTGGAGTAAGATGTTCACTGCTTTTGCTGAGATCACAGGATACTCTCTTCTTATTGAAATCCAAAACACATCAAGTGGCACTTCATTGAATTTTATCTTCAAAGTTCGATCGCACTGTAGTTCAGTCAGTTTTTCTTCTTCTTGCAGACTGAGTAAATTTTGTGAGAACTCAACAAAAGAGTTCCTAACCCAATCATACATTTCTGATGACAAAGAAGAAAAGTATTGGTCAAGCTTTTCTGTCAGTGATTCCAAATGACTGGTAATTAATGGGATGACTTCTTTATAATCTGCCTGACTCAAACTGAAGTAGGAGAGGAAACATTTCAATATTTCCACTTGAAAGGTGTCTTTTCCAAACCTTGAGTTTATTCTTGAATGCAAGAAGTTTGTCTGCGGAAGTCAGAGTGTTTTCTTTTGGGCTCTGCATGGTGGTGTTCAAGGTGTTAAAGTGCTGATAAATATCTGCTAAATAGGCTAGTTTTAGCAGCCATTTTGTATCTTCAAGAAAGTCAGAAAAACTGGCTTTATTATCTTTGAAGAAAAGCAGAAGTTCCTCTCGCAGCTCAAATACCCTTGTTAAAACTTTCCCTCTTGAAAGCCATCTAACGTCCGTGTGGAGGAGGAGAGTCACATGGTCTTTTTGCATATTTTCACACAGCTTTGCAAACGTGTGACTTAAGAGGGCGCTGCTTTATAACATTGACCATGTTCACAGCTACATCAAGGACTTGTTTTAAATCCTCCCCAATAGTTTTTGAAACAAGAACTTCCCGGTGGAGGAAGCAGTAGATCGTTATGACATCAGGGTTTTCTTCTTTGACGAGTGTTACAAAGCCTTTTATTGAGCCGATCATTGAGGGGGTACCATCAGTGCAAATTCCAATACACTGGCTCCATGACAAACCACAGGATTCCAAATAAGACGACAAGATGTTGAAAATGTCTTGACCTTTGGTCATTTCTGGCAGCTCTTTACAACAATAAACATTTTCCATTATTTCACCTTCATTTTCAAATCGTACGAATACCAACACCTGAGCTTTACTTGTTATGACTGTTGACTCATCGACTTGGAGAGCAAAGTTAGTATTGTTTACTATCTCAGACAAGACATCTTCAATGTCGTGTGACATGTCATCCACACTCCTACTAATAGTATTATTAGAAACAGGAACTTTGTCAATTTCACTTTCAGCCTCTTTGCCTATCATTGCACTCACTATTATTTTGCAAGCAGGCATTATCAGGCTTTCAGCAATAGTGTGACTTTTCATTTTTTGTGCAACCAGCTCAGCGACTAACTAGCTTGCTTCTTGAGCCTTTTCACTGATAGTTACCTTCTCAAAAACTTTTCCTTGTCAATCCAAAAGTCATTGAAAGTAATAAACTGTTTTATTTGACAAGTGGCTGTGATTAGTAGTGAAGTGTCGATTTAACTTGGCTGGGGCCAAAGCTGCGTTAGTTAGTTTTTTCCTGCAAACAATGCACAACGGAACAGGGCAATTTTTGTCTCCAGTCCATGTAAAACCCATGGCCAACTAACTGTCATTACAAAGGCAATTTTTTTTTAATATCAGTCACTTCTCTTCCTGTTTTACTCATACTTGGCTCTAATCATTTTGATTCATTTTCACTGTCCTCTCCTTTGCTGACATGCCTTCTTTTCATATACTTCCACATTTTTTAAATTTTTGACGGCCGTATGAAAATACTGTTACGTAGGTAAGATTTTAGACACATGAAAACAACCACAGTTTCGGTAAAAACGTTAATTATAAAACTGCGCAAAGACTACAAATCTACAAAATAGCGAACGACCGTAACGTGCACTAGAAAAGACTAGAAACGTGAAGAATTCTGGGAAGCAGAAGAGCAGGCACAATACAACTAAATATAACCTTAGATACAAACTGACCAACAAAACAAAGAGGCAGTTGGTAGCGTACAAAGATTACTGTACGAAGTGCCCCCATATAAAACTATGGGATACCCACATCTGGAATACTGTGTACAGATGTGGTCTCCTCACCTCAAAAAAGATATTTTGGCCTTGGAAAGGGTTCTGAAAAGGGCAACTAAAATGATTAGGGGTTTGGAACGGGTCCCATATGAGGAGAGGTTAAAGCGACTGGGACTTTTCAGTTTAGAAAAGAGGAGACCGAGGGGGGATATGATAGAGGTTTATAAAATCATGAGTGGTGTGGAGAGGGCCGATAAAGAAAAGTTATTTATTAGTTTCCATAATAGAAGAACTAGAGGACACCAAATGAAATTAACGGGTAGCAGGTTTAAAACTAATAAAAGAAAGTTCTTCACACAGAGTGTAGTTAACCTGTGGAACTCCTTGCCAGAGGAGGCTGTGAAGGCCAGGACTATAACAGAGTTTAAAGAGAAGCTAGATAATTTCCTAGAGGTTAGGTCCATAAAAGGCTATTAGCCAGGGGATAGAATTGGTGTCCCTGGCCTCTGTTTGTCAGAGGCTGGAGAGGGATGGCAGGAGACAAATCGCTTCATCATTGTCCACCTGGTGCTGGCCACTGTCAGCAGACAGGATACTGGGCTAGATGGACCTTTGGTCTGACCCAGTACAGCCGTTCTTATGTACTCCAGTATTTCCAATTGCTGGACAAACAATTCTGCGATATTTCGAGGGATATTTGGAATTGTTAACAGTATTTCAAAATTTTTATTTATTTATTCCACGATTTCTCGCGGAACCCCTGACGATAGTCTGTGAAACACTGCCTCATGGTAAGGCCAGCCCTGAATGTAGGCTGCCCAGGAAGGTTGGGGCCACAGCATGGCAGCCCGGCTTCCCCAGACCCTAAGGAGGTGGCCAGAAAGGACTGGGCTGGGGGCGGGTGGGGCTTGGCTCCAGAGGCAGAGCCTCAGGCAGAAAGGGCGCAGGTGGGGTTTGCTTTCCCCAGCTGGGCCTTCACCCATGGCCCATGCCCTCCATCTTGTGAAAGTGTCCGTTCAAATCCTGCCTAAAGAAACAAGCGAGAATGCGTTTGATGACGGTTTCACATAGCTGCCAGTGGAACTATGATTACAAGTGGGTAAAATCTTTGCACTCGGGCTTTCTTTTCCCTCTGAAAAATGCAGATTCAAGCTGAACCAAATCTTTTTCAAATTTGCACTGAATATATTGAATTACTTCAGTCCATAAGAATGGGAGAGAAAAAAAATAAAGCATTTTGTTTTGACACATTTGATGTTAAATATCTGTTTGTTTTGAATTTTACTGAAATATTTAAGGAAAAGCAATTTCAAAAAAGCCTGAAAAGAAAATTAATTTTGTTTGACAGAAGAGACATGTTTTTACTCTCCTTTTGCCAGAAGATTCAAATAATTTTTCTTTTGGATTTCAGAATGTAAATGATTTTTCAATTTAGCTACTGAAAGGGGGGAAAACCCCCAGTGATTTGCATTTTTTTTATCCAACTCAGTCATGGTACCACGATAAATCACACTTGTTTTTCAGCAGCCCAGGGCAAAGGTGGAGTTTTTCAGGTTCATGGAACCCAAAGGTACAGTAACAGGTTCATAGAGAGCTATGTTGACTATGGTGGGTGGTACAGGAAGCGGGGGAAGGCAATGCCTTCCCGAACTTCTAGGCTCACCCCAGCCACTCTATTCCCTGCTCCCCCATTCAGCATGATTTCCCCAGTCTAATATCCAACTTAAACCTCCCCCACTGCAACTTGAGACCATTGCTCCTCGTTCTGCCATGTGCAGCCACTAAGAACAGCCTCTCTCCATCCTCTTTGGCCCTCCCCTCCAGGGAATTAAAAGATGCTATCAAATCCCCCCTCACTCCAGTCGGTTTCTAGTGGAGTGTCACAAGAATCTGTTTTATGTGTAAAGTAATGCACATCGGGAAAAATAACTCCAACTATACATATAGTATGATGGGGGCTAATTTGGCTATGACAAATCAGGAAAGAGATCTTGGCGTTATCATGGATAGTTCTCTGAAAACTTCCACACAGTGTGCAGCGGCAGTCAAAAAGGCAAATAGGATGCTAGGAATTATTAAGAAAGGGATAGAAAATAAGACACAGAATATCTTACTGCCCCTGTATAAAACTATGGTACGAACACATCTTGTTTCAGGCATTGTTTCGGGCTGGGGACTGACTGGCTAAGCAGCAGTTCAGCAGGAAAGGAGCTGGGGATGACAGTGGATAAGAAGGTAGATATGAGTCAACACTATGCCCTTGTAGCCAAGGTGGCTCATGACATATTAGGGTGACTTAGGAGGAGCATTGCCAGCAGATCTAGAGAGGTGATTATTCTCCTTTATTTGGCTCTGGCAGAAAGGAGGAGGCAGAAAACTTGTTCTTCCTGGCCTCTGAGGATAGGACAAGAAGCAATGGGCTTAAACTGCAGCAAGGGAGGCTTAGGTTGGGTATTAGAAAAAAGTTCCTAACTCTCAAGGTGGTCAAACACTGGAATAAATTGCCTAGGGTGGTTGTGGAATCCCCATCTCTGGAGATATTTAAGAGTAGGTTAGATAAATGTCTATCAGGGATGGTCTAGACTGTACTGGGTCCTGCCATGAGGGCAGGAGACTGGACTCGATGACCTCTCGAGGTCCCTTCCAGTCCTAGTATTCTATGACTCTTAGCAGCTCCCTCTCACCCACCAGGGTAAGAAGACGACAAGACTGAATTCCAGAGAGGGGACCAGGAATCGTGAAAGGACACTTACTGAATTCCCAAGGAACACTCATGGGAGGTGAGGAAACAAGGCAGGGAATTATAGATGGACATACTGTATTGTGGATCGCTCTGTATCTCTCTTGGGTGGTACAGTAAAGAACGATAGACTGAAAAAACCTTCTGAAAAGCCTCTGTTTTATTGGCGACAACTATCCACTACAAAGGACTCCACTACAAACAATGAGGCTAGAATCATAGAGCTGGAGGAGACCTCAGGAGGTCACCAAGTCCAGCCCCCTGCTCTAGGCAGGGCCAATCCCAACTCTGGGGATGGCATGATTACAGCTCTTGGGGAATCCCAGAGGGATTAGACACTCGTGTTGTGGCATACAGCAGCTGGACTCTAAGGACCCCTTTCCGAGGAATATCCAATAGAGCTTGTGCTTGGGGGTGGGGGTGAAGAGGCCAAAGGAGAAGACAGTGCCTGCAGCCCATTCAAACTTAAAAGCTCCCCACCACGTAGGTGCAAACACAGCCACCTGGCGGGCCAGGGCGACTTGACTAGTGCTGTGAAAGAGAATCGGACAGAAAAGATCTTATTGCCTCTGTAAATCCACGGCACGCCTGCATCTTGAGTACTGCACGCAGATGTGGTCACCCCATGTCAAAAGGCATTGGCAAAGGTACAGAAAAGGGCAACAAACATGATTAAGATATGGAACGGTGGTCATCTGAGGAGAGATTAATAAAACTGGGACTTTTCAGCTTGGAAAAGAGGCGACTAAGGGGGATGTGACAGAGGTTTATGCAATCATGATTTCTGTAGAGAAAAACAGTGTTAATGATTCCTCACCGTACAAGAATGAGGGGGTCACCAAATGAAATTAATAGGTAGCTGGTTTAAAACAAACAACACAATGTATAATCAACCTATGGAACTCCTTGCCAGAGGATGTTGTGAATGCCGAGAATATAACAAGGTTCAAAAAATAATTAGATAAATTCATGGAGGACAGGACCGTCAATGGCTATCAGCCAGGATGGACAGGGATGGTGTCCTTAGCCTTTGTTTGCCAGAAGCTGGGAATGAGTGACAGGAAATGGAACACTTGACCCCCTGTTCTGTTCATTCCCTCTGGGTCATTGGCCACTGTCAGAAGACAGGATACTAGGCTAATGGACCTTGGTTTGACCCGGTCTGGCTATTCTAATGTGACAAGGTCTGGGTAGGAAAGATGGTCTGGAACAAATCTTGGTCTTACTGAAATCAATCACAAAACTCCCATTATTTCCAGTAAGATTTGGTAATCTATAAATGCCAAGTATTGGGGTCTGTAATACAGAGGTATTTAAATGACCTAGGAAACAGAGGATATGGTGTACTGGCTACTCACGGAGAAGAGTAAATTCCCATCAAGGAAACTAACAGACTAGCCTTCGTGAGAATTTAAAAGCATTTTAAATCTCAGGTACAATTTGCATGCTCATTTGAGCTTTGGCAAATTTCTAACTTGATGAAAGAATGAACTGAAAATTGAATTTAAAGTAGGAATTTCTATCCCACCTATTAAATATGTGTATTCATAACACTGATTAAATATCCAGTAACCCAAATCCCTGGGTCTTCTCTGTAATTTTTCTAATAAACTTGTGGTTAGAACTGCAAGTGGGTTGAAGGTTTATAGGGTATTCTTTGCCTTGGATATTACAGAAGTAATTAAAGGGTTGATAACTCAGACCACAAACAGGTAAGAGTTGCATTTATTTCCATTGCACAAAATGGGAATGTGAATTAGGGATAATGACTGAGGAAATTAAGTTTGATAGGAGGAAAAAACAAAGTGTCATTTCAGTTAAAAAAAACTTGCCAAAATGGTATTGGAACCATATATCAATTTCCAGAGTTAAAGGGTTTTCAAAATAGTAAGTTATGAAATATGTAAATTTTCTTTGATGTCTGTCCAGAGAATTGGGAGGGAAGAAACAATCAACTCGCACAAAATTATCCAGAGTAACTAAAGCACCTGAACCTTCTTACTTCTCATTTTAAAAAGAAGTGTTATAAATAGTTTGTTATAGCTCATGCAAAGTCTCACAAAATAACATTCCAATTTTCTGATGAAGTGGTAATAGATTCCATTTGTATTTGCTTGTGATTTGTCATGTAAAAAGCTATTTTTTTAGTGCAGGCATGCAATTAAAATATATTGAAAGTGTGCGGCAGAAATTCAGCAAGAGAGAACACAAACTTTCTCATTTAATCTACTTGAATCGCATTGAAAGGACTTGCACAGCAGCTCTTAGTAATTAGTATAGTTGTTTTCATATGGTGCATATCATAGCACAAACCCAATGAGCTATTCTCAGGGCTCCTTTAAGTTCTGTGTACACTACAACACTTCTGCCATCTTTGATGGCTGCCTTTCCATCCCATTCAATCATGAAATGGTATTGTCCTTTTGCTCTGTACAAGGTCAACTGAATGCAATTACCATTTTAACACTGTTTTAAGAAGACCATTCCCCTCTAAATTCTATGCAGCTGACTCCTGCCAGATATACACTGCTCCCAAGTCCGTCTCCATAGAGAAAGTAGCACTGCTGGGACAGAAGCCCTCTAAAACAAAGCAGCCAGATACCGTGTATTGCTGAATAGCAACCTCTGTCATGGAAGAGCTACTGGATGAACTTCAATGGTCAGAGGTGTCCCGGAAGGTAACTGAAAGAGAGACTTGTCAGGATTTTTCATCTGATGATCTTAAAGGGCTTTACAGATTCTTCACACAAAGCCACAAACCTCATCTTCTGTGGGAAGGAAGCATTATCTACAATTAACAAGTGAGGAAACAGCATAGAGATTTGGGGCTGAGATTTTTAAAGGTTTTTAGGCAGCTATGCCATTTCTTCACTACGCTGAAGATTGATGCTGATGTGATCCGATCTTCCGCAGTTTGATTTAGCAGGTCTAGTAAAGACCTACTAAATTGAACTTAGAGGGCGCCCTCATGAGTGCCGGTACTCCTGCTCCTTGCGAAGAGTAAGGGAAGCCAAATGGATTGTTTGCGCCTGTCAATCTCTGACTGTGGAGACTGCAGGAACTCAAATAAAGATACGTCGACTCCAGGTACGTAATTAACATAGTTGAAATTACGTATCATAATTCGACCTTGCTGCATAGTGAAGACATGGCCTGGGATTTGCAAAAGCAGTTGAAGTGGCCTGACATCAACCAAATTCCAGGAGGATTAGGTGCCTAGGTGCTTCTGAAAATTCTTTCAGGCACCAAAATATCTTCAGAGCTCTGGCCTTTAGTGACTCATCTAAGGTCACACAGCATGCTGACATCAGAGGTGGAATGAGACATGCCCATCTCCTGACTTCCCTCTTGTGGGAGAGACTCTGAGCCTCTCTTTAAGATGTATTTTTCCATCAACATGAGGACTCTTGGGGTATGTCTAGACTACATGCCTGGCGACCCGGCATAGGGAAATGAAGCCGCAATTTAAATAATCGCAGCTTCATTTAAATTTAAATGGCTGCCGCGCTCTGCCGACTAGCTGATGATCACTCCTGACACTGAAGACAAGAGCCGGTGCTCCAGTGGGAGACCTGGGTCCTATTTAGCACAGCAAGAGCAAAGTTTGGAACATAAGCCTCTCCAAGATGCTGAGGATGTGTGCAAACACAGGACAGCAGACAAGCCTTTTCAAAAACCCGGCCGAGTTGCTGCACAAGGCAGGGAAATCAGTCTAAGCACGATATTACAGGGTCATTTTACCACACGTCTCTTAATGAAAAGCTTCAATAGAGATTAATAGAATTTTAAACCAATATACAGAATTCTACACAGCAAGACTATAATTCAACTGGCTGATTTAAAAGATACCTATAGAAAGGTTCTCTCTAAATCTATTTTAGAGGGTTTGCACATCTGTGTGTCTGTCTGGGAGTTGGCTTGTTCAAGAACTCCTCCCAAATGGTAAGAGTTAGGATCCCAGATTGGCCATGCACCACAATCTTCACGTGCACTAATCCGTGAAATTCCAGACCCGGGCCTTAGCACAATAATGTCAATTCAGTTATCCCCTATCTTGCTGCCCCTCCAGCCACTCCACTCATAGAAACCCAGACAGCATTGGAAAAGCCCTTTTCCTAACTCTGGCTAGGCCTGCCGATGGGGCGAGGAGGGGAAGGGGGAAGCCACAGGCCTTGCGCCCTTTTAATCACAGCTGGAGCCCCAGGTGGCATGATCTAAGAAGTGCTAAGAGTTGGTGAGGGGGAGGGCACAGCATGGTCCAGGCAGCAATGGGGGCTGATTTTCCCCACCCCCACCCCTTCTGCCTGAGGCTCTGCGCCTTCTGGGAGCACAGAGCTACCCCCTCCCCCACCTTGCCCAGTGGCCCTGCAATTCCAATGGTCCACTCCCTGGCTATTCTAGCTCTTTATCAATCTCACACCGTTATCCTGCAGTAACCCCTCCTGTGCCAGTGCTACATTCCCACACGTCTTTGCCCATGTGCTCCGATCCTCACCTTCCCCCCTGCCACTGCACCCCAACCTCCCATCATGCTACATTGTGTGATAGACCCTGGAAGCTAGAGAGATACCAGACACTTCCACTTGACTGAGATCCAAACCCAGGTTCGAGCATACACAGGCAGAATGCGATGTGCTGGCTTGGAGCCTTTAAACACAGCACCTGTACTGTGAATTAAAGGGTTCCTTATACGCCATCTATAACCGGTTTTCATTTACAAAGGATTTGATAGGGTCTTTTACACGGGAAGAGGCTTAACTATTGCTCCAAGCTTTTCTTTTTTTCAGTTTATTCATTGTTTTGAAAGGAGGCAGCCATTTCAAATGAAATGTTCATTTGAAAATGGAGGCAACCTGTTTTCCAGCGGACTCTTGTCTGCACCAGGAGTTGGTCACAGGTTTGCATCAGGGCATAATTTGTAATGAAAGAGGTGCTGGACCACAGGGAGTTAGGCGGTAGGGCTTAGCCCTGGTGAGCCCTGGCACACCTGATGCACTGGTTTCAGGCTTAGAGCTCTCCCTAACCTACTGGATGATCACAGGTAAATGAGTTGGGGTTGATCTGGCTTTGAGCAGGGGGTTGAAGTAGATGATCTCCTGATGTCTCCTTCCTAATCTAATCTTCTATGATAAACCCGTATCTTTCATGGACTATCTGAGTATCGCAATCCACCTGCACAGATCACAGTGCAGGAAACGGCACTGAAGGGTAATCCCCAGGCAATATGGCAGGTCAGAATCGACTCACGAACCATTAGACAGGACAGTGGTGGCCATTCACAATCAGAAGAGTGGATGGGCAAGATGAATTCAAATGGGGACAGGTGCAGAGAAGGGTTCCTAAGATGAGGAGGGCAAAGAAGCACCTGTCTAACGGGAGGAAGCTGAAAGAGCTTGGCTTGTTTATTCTACCCAAACAAAGGCAGAGAGAATGTTATTGCTCACAATAAATACTTCAGGGCGGTAAACACCAGGGATGGAGAAGACCTATTTAAACTAAGGGACAGTGCTGCCAACTGGATACAAACTGGCCATGGATAAATGCAGACTGGAAATGAGAAGGTTTCTAACATTCAGAGGAAGGCGGTTCTGGAGCAGCATTTTAATAGGGGTACCGGGAGCAAACAACCAGAGCCATCCTCAGAATTTTTGGGGTCCTTCATAATACTATTAAACAGTTGCCTTTTTGCTCGATGGCAGCCGGGGGGCAGGGATGGCAACTTTTTAGCAACATGATTTTATAATCTTCAGTATCACACGAATGAAATAGGTTCGAAACAAATTTTAAACTAAGATCCTGTCGACTACCACAATAAACTCAGATACTGATGGTATATATCTGGGGCTGGAAAATGCCTGTTAAATGGTTTCATTACTGCTTGAATGGCTTTTTCACAGGCAGTGGTCTAATAGCTCTGGTAGACGTTGTCACTTGTAAGTTAACTAGATCTTCTCCGGAGGAAGAAGTCACAGAACAGGGCTAGGAAGAGATGGGTGGGTGGACATTAAGATCCAGTGGTGCCCCAAGTTTTTGGATGCCCTACGCAGCTGAATATTCTGTGTAAGGACGGCCCTGCAAACACCTAACTAGTTAGGGTATGTCTCCACCTGTCCCCTACTTCGGGCTAGGGAGGCAAATGAAGCATACCGAAGTTGCTAATGAAGTGCGGGATTTAAATATCCCGTGCCTGATTAGCATATTCGCGGCCGGTTGCCCGATTTAACTTGCCGCGTGTAGATGCGGTAGTCCGATTTAAAACCCTTCCCTCGAATTAACTGTTACTCCTCCTTGCATGAGGAGTAACAGTTAATTCGAGGGAAGGGTTTTAAATCGGACTACCACGTCTACACGCGGCAAGTTAAATCAGGCGACCTGCATTTTAAAATGGCGACCGGCCGTGAATATGTTAATCAAGCATGGAATATTTAAATCCCGCACTTCATTAGCAACTTCGGTATGCTTCATTTGCCTCCCTAGTCCGAACTAGGGGACAAGTGTAGACATACCCTAAGAGATGGAGCCAGTGGTAACAGCCCTCAATGTGGTAAGCCAGGCTCCCTTTCAATTCCTAGTTATGTGGGGATTTGACAGCCTCAGATGAAAAGCACTGAAGACATTTTATTTCACTTGAAGCAGCTCTCTCTCTGTAAAGTTACTGTTTGGCAATGGATATTTTTATGTGCAAACCGGCTGTTCAGATAACAACGGAAGCTAATTTTGAATCGGCACTGTTCCAAAGATGAGTATGTTCAGTTATAGGACTAAATAAAACTTTGATCGCAGTGCAATGACTGTCAAGTAACCCACGTTTTTAACTAATGTAAATTTAGATCAATGTTAATTAAAAATATGTGGGATCTCTTAGCTACACTGGGCAATACTACCTTATCAACTAAGCCTAGCACTTGATCCTACAGTGTGATCTAGGCAAACAGAACCTTCTGCCCAGGAAGAGGCTCAAAATGACTGCTGGACCAGCGTGCTAGCCTCATGTGAAACATACAAGTTTCAGCAAACTGCCACTGACATTCCAAACTTCTTTCTGCAAGGAAACTGGAAGCCAGGTTTATAAAAAAATATTAGGTTGACCAAGTTACAAAAATCCACCCTCCTGACAGAGTTCAGCTGACAACCTCCAGCGTAGACAATGTGGTAGATTATTTACATAGACGGGAGATCCTCTCATCAGCACAGGTAGACAAGCCCCCCTCCAAAAGAGTTTGAACTACAGGTTCACTTTGCCAACGCTACCTTTCTTCCTGAACAAAGGTGGTCTGGTCAGAACCAATCTCAAATATGGTAGCTCTGTCATGCCAATGTCAAGGAATAGCTGCACCTAGTTGTTCAGGACTTCGAATAGTGGAACAAAGCTGAATCTGATCCACTTTTACAACATTTCCACTCAATAGGCAAAATATTCTCTGCCTCCTTCAATTTATTACCCTTCTCCAGAATGAGACAGCCCCATGATTACTAACACTGTAGAATTTGTTCTCTTAATTACACATTTGTTCCTTCTTAGTGGAGCAGAGGGAAGTCACTTAAAAGCGTCTCTTGAGTCTATACAAAATAGTTTAAGTTGACAAACTTTTACTGAGATTAATTTTACTTGCAGTGACTGACAGTCACCATGAAAATTGGAGAGCAGATGTTCAAACTGTCAAATCAATGCAACAGGCTTCAACGTGATTAAAACTACTCATAAGGAAAGAAAGTGTATGTAACAACTTCTTAGAGCATTAAGCTTATCTGGCATCTTGTTTTATTTAGCTTCGTAGCTTACTTTGACCTGTCTGTTATCACTTGCAACCACTTAAAATCCTTCTTTTCTCTGAGGGGGAATTGAGCACTTACAGAAGGTTTGCTGAAAGCACTGACTACTTGGCTACGTCTAGACTGGCCACATAAGACGGAATAGGCATGCAAAGCAGGCAAGTCAGAATAGGGAAATCCGCGGGGGATTTAAATATCCCCCGCGGGATTTAAATAAACATGGCCGCCGCTTTTTTTCCGGCTTGGGGAAAAGCCGGAAAAGAGCGTCTACTTGCAAGTAGGAAGAAGAGATCCTCCAGAAAAGGGCTTTATTCCGGAGGATCGCGCCAGTCTAGACGCTCTTTTCCGGCTTTTCCCCAAGCCAGAAAAAAAGCGGCGGCCATGTTTATTTAAATCCCGCGGGGGGATATTTAAATCCCCCGCGGATTTCCCTATTCTGACTTGCCTGCTTTGCATGCCTATTCCGTCTTATGTGGCCAGTCTAGACGTAGCCCTTATGTATACACACTAGGGCTGTGTCTACACTGGGCCACTTATTCTGGAAAAGCAGCCGCTTTTCCGGAATAAGCTGCGAGCTGTCTACACTGGCCGCTTGCTTTTCCAGAAAAGCAATGATGATCTAATGTAAAATCGTCATTGTTTTTCCGGAAAAACTATGCTGCTCCCGTTCAGGCAAAAGTCCTTTTCTGGAAAAACTGTTCCGGAAAAGGGCCAGTGTAGACAGCACAGTAGTCTTTTCCGCAAAAAAGCCCCAATCGTGAAAATGACGACCGGGGCTTTTTTGCGGAAAAGCGTGTCTACATTGGCACGGACGCTTTTCCGGAAAAAGTGCTTTTCCAGAAAAGCATCCTGCCAATGTAGACGCGCTTTTCCGGAAATACTTATAACGGAAAAACGGTTCCGTTTTAAGCATTTCCGGAAAAGGGTGCAAGTGTAGACGTAGCCTAGGGGTGTGTCTAGACTACATGGCTCCGTCGACGGAGCCATGTAGATAAGTTTTCTAGACATAGGAAAATGAAGCGGCGATGTAAATAATCGCCGCTTCATTTACATCAAAATGGTCGCCCCGTTGTGCCGATCAGCTGATTGGCGGCACAGCAAGGCAGTCTGGACGCGTCGCGGTCGACAAGGGAAGCCTTTGTCGACTGCTCCGGTAAACCTCATTTCACAAGGCATACTGGAGCGGTCAACAAAGGCTTCCCTTGTTGACCGTGGTGCGTCCAGACTGCCCCGCTGTGCCACCAAACAGCTGACCGGCACAGCAGGGCGACCATTTTGATGTAAATGAAGCAGCGATTATTTACATCGTCGCTTCATTTTCCTATATCTAGTAAACTCATCTACATGGCTCCGTCGATGGAGCCATGTAGTCTAGACATACCCTTGGTGTTTCATTCCCTTCCAACATAAGGTCCCCTAGTTTGAAAAGAGAAGATTGGGGTAGAGGGTCTAGGATACTGGTCTTCAAGTATTTGACAGGCTGCCATAAAAAAGACAGAGAAATGTTGTTCTTACTTGCCATAGAGGTGGGACAAGTGGCAAAATACAGAAGGTTAGGATTGGAAGAGACTTCAGGAGTCATCCAGTCCAACCACCTGCTCAAAGAAGGACCAACCCCAATTAAATCATCTCAGCCAGGGGCTTAGTCAAGCCAGGACTTAAAAACCTCTAGGGATGGAGATTCCACCCCCTCCCTAGGGAACCCTCCTAGTATGTAACCTAGACCTCTCCCACTGCAACTGGAGAAGAAACGATTGCTCCTCGTTCTGTCATCTGTCACCACTGAGAACAGCCTTTCTCCATCCTCTTTGGAACCTCCCTTCAGGAAGTTGAAGGCTGCTGCCAAATCCCCCCTTCTTTTCTGTTGCAAACTAAACGAGCTCTCAGCCTTGTCTCAGAAGTCACTTGCCCCAGTCTCCTAATCATTTGTGTTGCCTTCCACTGCACTCTCTCCAATTGGTCCACATCCTTTCTGGATGCAGTACTCCAGATCTTCAAAGTGCAGCAGACCAGAAAAGTTTTCTAACTGTAAGAACAGTAGGACAGTGGCAAGTTGTAGAAGCTCCTTCACTGAAGGTTTTCAAAGAGAGGCTGGAGACCCATCTGCCCTGGATGGTTTAACACACAGCACATCCTGCCTCTTGGCAGGGGGTTAGACAAGGTGACCCTGGAGATCCTATCTAACTCCGTGTCTCTATGATTCATAGACAGGTGCAGGGAAATTTCGAGACTTGTGCAGAGCTGGTTTATGACTTTATAAATGCAAAAAACGGCTTCCCCTCAAATCACCAGAGGAGTGCTTTAGATGAAGGGGCCCACGTCTCACTCTCACACTGAACCATCCCATATTAAAGAGAGTTAGCTGAAAAATCTATGCACCGCCAGCTGAATCACAACAATGATTGGCTAATGCGTACTTATCACTGCCCCCACCAGTTTCTGCGCATGCAATTGCAACAATATCCTCTAATGGGGGGACTCAGAATTACTCAACAGTGTTTCTTACCGAGTTAATACTCCCCTCTGCAAACTGGACTGTGTGGGGAGCAGACAGCATCAGGTTTTTTTACCAGCTTTGCTATTATGCAGCATCATTTTTGCCTACTCCTTCCTATTCTGCTATAATTCAAAAACTAGACTGGACTAAAAAATGCTCCTTAATAGACTCCTCAAATCATCGGTAATAGCAGTCAGCCAACTTCAGTTACTTCCAATGTTGCCTCAAACAGACCATGAGTCACCATAACATTGGTTACTAAATCCCATTCCTGCAGCTTACAAGTGTGATTTGTACCCTTATTAGAGCAATACCCCCGAGGCTCACCACATTGCCGTCTGTTTCAACTTCCTGTTCCTTTACATCAGTGGTTCTCGTTAAAAGGCAGGTTTCCCGCCACATCTGTTAAGGTTAGATGCACCTGCCAGCTCTCGTTCATTCATTCTTCTATACAGGGGTGGGCAAAATGAGACCCCTGGGCTGGATCCAGCCTGCCATGACACTGGATCCAGCCCACGGACAATGTGGGGAGCCCAGGCAGGCTTCCCACTTGTCTCGCCCTGCCCGCATACAGGCGAGGAGGGGAGGAGGGGAGAAGGCTTAAGGTGCTATCCCTGCCCCCAGCACAATTCCACTGACTGGTTTCTGGCCAGAAACCAGCCAATGCGAGCTGCCTGTTTGAATAACAGGCAGCCACGAAGCACCACTGCCCCACCCCTCCAGGGATCATGGTAATTCACAGACCACATGACTGCAGCCTGTGCATCATGGGACAGGCAGGGAGCCTGCTTCAGAAACACGCAGGGTTCTGGTCAGGAGTCACCCAGGTAAGTCTTCTGGCCAGATCCTGCCTCTGGCACCTAAGCCCCTCCTCCCCCCAACCCTCTGCACCCATGTCCCCTCCCAGATCTGGCATCCCAATCTCCTGCCCAAGATCACTATCCCTTCCTGCCCTAGCTCGCGATCCAATCCCCTGCACCTCCTCCTATATCCCAATTTCCTGCCCTAGGTCACAACCCAACCCCCGGCACCCCAGTCCAGTGCCCCAGGTCACAACTGCCCCCTTCACCCAAACTTCCTCCCAGACCCCACAATCCCTCCTGCACCCCAATCCCTTATCCCAAGCTCCCTTCTGCACCTCACCTCCACCCCAGACCCCGTACTTCCTCCATCCGATATCATGGAAGAGAGCGGCCCTCAACCACTTTCCAAATTCTTGGAGTGGATCCCCTATCAAAAATTATTGACCTCCCCTGTTCTATACCATGCATTATTTCTGTATAGAAGCCTGAAAGAGGGGAGAGTACTAAAGGCCTAGGAAATTAACAGAAATATCTGACTTCTTATTAAACAGAGACTGATATCCTATGAACAATGTAACTTCATTGCCCCAGTTCCAGTATTCTGCATCTAACTTGCACTGGAAGACAGCTAGCCCCCAGGACATTCTCAGTGGTTTTATCCAAGAGGAGCATGACCCAGTGAATAAGGCACTGGACTGGGAATCATGGCTCTTACACTGATCAGCAGAGTGACCTTGGTCAACTCACTTTGCCTCCACTTTCCTTCCCATCCTGTGCCTTGTTCATGTAAATATAAAGCTCCTTGAGACAGTAACTATTATAGTAGATTCGTATGGTGCCTGGTTCAATGGGGCCCTCAGTCTCAACTAGGGCCTCAAGGTGCCACCACACAATTAACTTACGATTTCTAGGGTGATAGTGACCAAATGCCCCAAGTAGCATTGTACAGCACCTGACACCATATTGCCCCAGAGGAAAAAATACCAGTGAGTTTCCAACCCTACAGGGCTTATATATAAACAGGGAAAGGAACAGAGCATGGGGAAGCGACATAGACCCCAAACTATTGCTTGTTTGATGTTACACTGACTTACTTTGATTTCCATCTGAATCCATTTTTCAAATTAATATACATCCCCCCCTCTGATTAGGGTGGACCAGAAAAGATGATAAACATACAGAATTCCCCTTCCAAGCCAAAATATCCTCCTGAACAGTTTCCACCCAATATCCATTAGGATGGCAACTCCCAGTATGGCTTTAAATATGCCATCCAGCTAGCCCGTATGCCATTCCATTCACAGAAATCTCACACTCCCACATGAATTTGTGCATGGGGGAAAATGAATGACAACCAAGGAACTATAGTGAAGGCTGCATGGTAGGGATGCTGGCTGCATGGTGGGGATTTTCCACCGGGTTGTGAAAGCAAACAGGAGACTTGCCTTATTTCACAAAAACATGAATGGTTGCGAACCAAACGGAAAAAAAAAAAAAAAAAAAAGATTAGCTCAGAAGTTACAGAAGACAGGTCACTGTGCCCCAATGGGACGTCCAGTCCTGTTCAGGAAGCAAAGTGCTTCGAAGGTCATTCTCAAGCTAGCAGCCTAGATTGGCTCCATTGAAAGAAAATTGTTTTACTTATCCACTCAGAGACAATTCATCGCTCTGACGGCATTCAGCCGCTGCTTACGTTGCTCTGCATTCTGCTGCATTGTATTTTGTAATGCAAGATGGCATGGAAATGAGCAACACTGGAAGCAGCACGCAGCCAGGCAATTTCCTTCAGGGGACGAGAAGAGGCATGTAAGGCTGGAACAGGGTGCCGGGGACAACCGGAGCTGTGGGAGCCACTGAGTTTCCTCTCCCTCAGAAACAGTGAGCTTTCCTGGAGAACAGATTGTTAGCGCACTGTTAGCCTGTCCTTCCTTACCACCAGACTCCTCAAGGTTCTCCAGGGCCACACCTTGCCCAGCAGCTCAAGACCCACTAAATCAACTGCCAATCACTCTCCAGTTGACTCCAGTCCTCCACCAGAATGAGAAGCGTATGGGAAGTCGACGGGAGAGTTTCTCCTGTTGACCCCCGGCAGTAGAAACCTGTGGTGTGGAGATGCTGCTTGTAATTATTAGAACTTGGAGCACTGGCTATTGGGAATCTGGAAGCACAGGAAACAGGAAGGAGGGGGGAGGAGATGGGCCAGGCCTGAGTGAGAGCTACAGAGGGGAGCAGCAGCAGCTTTGTAAAGAGGTTTCACCTTTGTTAAATAAAGACCTGCTGAAGTTTGTTACTACCTTGCTTGCATGATACAACAAAACCCTGCGGCAACTCAACTTACAGTAGGTAGCTGGAGTTACTCAACCAAAGGTAAGTAGCTGTTCACGTAGCTGGAGTTGTGTACGTTGGGTCGACATTGTCCCGTAGTGTAGACCAGCCTGTAACCCTGTTCTGGAACAGAGTCTACAGACCGCTCAGGCCTAACGGTTGATCAGGGCCCATAATAATTGAGATGATACACTCTAAAACTTTTCTGTTGTTAATAAACGAACACGTGCATCCCTAGTGAATTCTACTGGACTTCTCCACAAACGACACATAAAATTCAAAAAGATGAGCTTATCTTTGATCCTTCACACAGTATGTTACAAAACACTTGTGCTATGTAAGTGATTTCTAAGGGCTCTACATCAGCTTGAAGAGTCCTGCTTGAACAACCCCTACCAATGTATTCATTTTAGGAGTTGAACATAGCAGCATGAAATAAAAAGCATTAGCCGGGGGTGGGGGTGTGTTTTATTTCAGTAATTTCAAAACTTCACAAGGTACATTTTACATCACGCTACTCTATACTGGGCAGGCCGCTGTTAATATTCACAGTAAAATATTTTACCAATACATATGCTGGTGTTTTACTGCAGGACCGAGCTTACTCTGTGAATTTGGTGAGATTTTGTGTGTGCTGCCTTTTGTCACAGTAAGCATAAAATTATCACTGTATTGTGTTCCCCCTCTCCCCCCTCACTTTCTTGCTTATCCATAGGCAGAGAAAATAGAATGTTATCTATAAATAGTTAGCAGCTATAAATCAGCATAAAGAGAAAAACAGTGAGATACTTGAAGAATCTACTTTGAAGTTCTGCATTCACAAAGTTATCCTTCTGTAGAATAATCACACAAAGGGAGAAGACATACAAACATATATGTCTGATTTTAAAGGAAAGAGAAAGGGAAAAGCTACTCCTTGGAAGGATGTCAGTAAATATTGGTAGTCATCCTGTTGTATGGGAGGCCACGTTCATGTTATGTTACTGCTGATGTCTAGAAGCAAAGGTAATAAAATTATGTCTAGATATCCAGAGTAATGCCTAGAAAAAATTCAAATGCCCTATATTATAAGGAAGAAATTGAGCTTAAGTTATGAAAAAAATGAAAGAAGTATGCAAATAGGGTTGGCCCCAAACTGGAGGGAGTGGTGCAACTTTTGCTTAATAACTTTGGTCTCTCCCCTTTTTTCCCCCCTCGACAGAATTTTTCCCCGGTGGTTCTTTTTTGGCGGGGGGAGGGAGGTTCAGTATTTTTTGTTAAACCATCTAGCAATCCTATATCTGAGGGAGTCAGAGAAGGGCCTGGCTGTGCAGGAGCTAACGAGGCCTTTTTGCCCAATTAGCCCCACCCCATTTTACCTGCAGCCAATGCCAGGCCTGGAGGGGGAAATAAAAGGAGGGAAGCTGGCTCAGTTCAGGGCTGACCAGCGAAGAAGCAGGAGCTGGTTCTGCTGTCCACAGGACCTGAGCCAGAACTATCGGCTGAATCGGCCGCAGGAGGACCTAAGCCTCCAACCCCCCCACCCCCACCCCAAACCTCTAGGTCAGTGTTTCCCAATTGGTGCTCCGTGGAACCCCAGGGTTCCGCGAAGTGAAAGTAAGGGTTCCATGAGAGTGTGGCATTGCCCCGCCCCCTCTTAAAGAGACAGTATATTTTGCAGGGTTTTTTTTGCTCGACCAATTCTGACGGGTGTTTTTTTGTTTTTTTTTCCTTGCCAAATTTTACGCTGGGAACCCTAGGCGTTCCTTGAAATTATTTTAAGCTGAAAAGGGTTCCGTGGCCAAATAAAATTGGGAAACACTGCTCTAGGTGCAAAGGGGGAGAACCAGAGGGAAATTGGACTCTTGGCTCCACTCCCCACACTGAAGGAGCAGACTTTGCTGAGTGGCTGGAAGTCCTAAAAGCCTGGGCCTCCAGCTAATCCTGGGACCTAACCACCCAGGAACCCCCCTGCCTGCAGGACCTGACTACACCCTGTAAACCTCATTTTATGAGGAAGAAGGGATGTTCTGAAAGAGGGGTTTCCCCCCCGACATCTGGCCCCATGTAGACGGGCCAAATGTCGGAAAAGCCTCTTTTGGAAGAAAAACGGAAAAAGATATGCAAATTGTGTATCTTTTTCCAACTTTTCTTTGTAGTGTAGACATTGCCTCAGTGTTGAATTTGCTAAGCTGTTTGGCTGCGTCTAGACTGGCATGATTTTGCAGAAATACTTTTAACTGAAAAGTTTTTCCGTTAAAAGTATTTCCGCAAAAGAGCGTCTAGATTGGCAAGTGCCTTTGTGCAAAGGATTTGCTTTTGCGCAAAAGCATCTGTGCCCAGTATAGATGTGGTTTTGCGCAAGAAAGCTCCGGCGGCCATTTTCGCCTTCGGGGCTTTCTTATGCAAAAAATTCCTGTCCCTGTCTACACTGGCCCTCTTGCGCAAGAACACTTGTGCAAGAGGGCTTTTTCCCAAGCGGGAGCGTCAGAGTTCTTGTGCAAGAACACTGACAATCTTACATTAGATCATCCGTGTTCTTGCACAAATTCAAGCGGCCAATGTAGACAGGCGGCAAGTTTTTGCGCAAAAGCAACTGCTTTTGTGCAAAATCTTGCCAGTCTAGATGCACCCTTTCAGTTTCCACAAAAGCTGAACTGCTCATTTCAATATTTTCTAAATGTGTTGATTTTTCAATTGGAACTGACTTTTTAAAATTTTACTTAAAATTGTACTTAAAATTTACTTTAAAAAAACTCCTTCAAATGTGTTATATTTAGATAAAAAATGTTTACGTCAACTGGCTAGCTTTTTCTTCCACTTCTTCAGCCTTGCCACCAAACTGAATCCCTGTGCCCCCACTGTTTGCATGGATCTGTATGGAAAAGTGGTAGGGGGAGAAAGTTATGATCTTTAGCTGAACGCACGTATTTGTGAAAGTGGTGGTGATAATGCTACTATGAGGTTCGTTATTGAATCTGTTTAGATTGTAGGGAAGGTTGTCACTCATTTTTGACTCATTCTTTGCTCAAGCAAACTCCCACTGAAATAAACTGGTGTTTGTCTAATGAGAATCAGAAAACGATTATAATAAAAAATCAATAAAGAACTTGAGCCAGAATTAAATATTTTAGCAAAAGTAACAGAGTGGATAACCCCTCCCTCTCCCAGCAAAACAGGATTCTCAAATTTGACTTTAAACACACTTGTGAGCACGATTCTACAGATCTGTCCCAAATTTGGGAGTTGCATTCTTTCATAAGACATTTCAGCAGGATACTTTGATGTCACAAATAATTAGGCAGCATTAACTGAAATTGGCAATTCTTATCAGTGAATGTAGTGTATGAATAATGCATACATATTTGTTAATTCTTGAAATAACTGATCCTCCTGCTTGTGCATTCATTATGAGTCCTTGGTACAAGCCGAATACCGATAATATATGATCACGTTCCAAGCAACACGTTTTACATACATACATATTATGGTAGCTGCAAAGCAAGCTGGGAACACAGAAGCTACTGAAAAACAACGACAATCTTTTAACATCAATACCCGTAGTTGCCAGGCGGCAAAGACAAGGGCAATTTGTTCCCCTAGTTAAGAGAACATTGAGATCAATGCAAGATGCAAGTGCACAGCAGTTAAAAGCAACGTTACACCTACATGCAAGAGCCTGCGTGCTCTTATTGGTGTTTAATTAAAATAAGAACAATAAAAATAAACAGGACTGGCATCAGACAGGGTCTTGAGTGGTGTTAACTCCACTATCCAAACAATTAACACTTCCCCTCCCCCCAGACACACAATAGCACAAGTCCTCAAAGGAGCATCCCGGAGCGATGCAAGTGAGACGTCTATTGAGAAGGAAGTGGCGGGGGCTGAACAAGCAGAGCGGACCTGAAGCCACCTACCGAGGTCAGACCTAGCGAGGAGGAACAGGAAGCTTTGGCTGGGTAGAATGCAAACCCCGGGGAGCAGAAACCAGTTGGTGGGGATCGACCTGAACGACTGGCCCAGATTTTTTAGAGCGTCACTGAGTTGGGCCCAGAACCATCTCCCTCCATAGGTACTTATAGGGCTCCCACTGCCAGATCATCAGAGCTGCTTCTTGTGCAGACCCTGAGGGAGACCTCAAGGGACACAGAGTGCACAGGCTGAGCAAGTGTGAAGAAGCTGTTGACCTCACCCCTGCCAGGGGTAACTGGTCCCAAAAGAGGCAGCTGGGGATGGGACATAACTTCGGCAAGTGAGGAGGAATCCATATTGCATCTCCCACAGAAGCCTACACTATCCTAATGACTACCCCTTCCAGAGTCCTAAGGGAAGACAGGCGGCACAACACTACCGCCCCGTCCAGAGTAAACCTCCAGAAGGTGCGAGAGAGGTGGGCAGAAGGGAGTGCTGGGTTTCATTTCTGCTGTAGTCTGCAGTCACAGGAGGGTGATGGGTGATTATACACTATAGCAAGTCTCACAATATTCTTCAGTAGAGAGCAGCAGGGAACAGGGAGGGGCAAAAGAGGCCGAGCGACCAATATGTTACGTTGGGACCATCAGCAGATGTGTTTCCACAAGAGTCCCAGGGTAACTGACTGACGAATATACCAACACACTGGAGATCTCAGGATTCGTAACCTATGGAAGAAGGGCTCCTCCACATTCCTAGGGTGAGGATGTGCAAATAAGAAAGGAGGAGAAACCTCGACTGGATACACATTAGGCATGGGGGTGTCAGCATCACACCTGATCAATTGAACCCAACCAGGGTCCCTTGGGACAGGGGTTTTCAAAGTTGGGTCACAGGCCTGCTCAGATAAGCTGCTGGTGGACTGCAAGAGGCTTTGTTGAAGTATCCACGGGCCCAGCGCCTCAGCTCCCAGTGGCTGCGAGTTGCCGTTTCCAGCCAAGGGGAGCTGCGGGTAGTGGCGTGGGTTAGGACCACCCAATTTGGAAGGCCGCTTCCTCTTCTCCGAACTTAAAGCAAGGTCGGGGTTTGGTTGTGCTAAGAAAATGGGAAGTGCCTGGAATGGGACGGTTTTCCATACCATGGAAAGGGAGGGGCAGTTTGGAGGGATGCTATACTCAAAGTGGCCACTGCAGAGAAACCCCCCTTCCCACCATGACCCCTCCTCAAACCTCACTCTTGCATCCTCCATGCCCTCAGCCTCCTGCCCTGCCTCCCTCCATCCCAAAGATCCTTCCCTGACTCCTGCACCCCCCCACACACCACCAGCCCCCAGCCCTGATGTACCTGGGCAATGCCAGGTAAATTTGCTAGCAAAAACTATTACAAATACAGGCTGAACCTCTCTGGTCTGGTACCCTCAGGACCTGACTGGTCCTCAATCAGGGAATTCACCACAGGGGAAATCAAAGCGGTTGGGCTCCGCTTCCCGCACCCGGCTGCTAGGCGGCTCTGCTTTTCCCTTGGGGCTGCCCAGAGCTCTGCTCTCCCCACAGTGGACTCTGTGCTCCTGCTGGCAGCTGGGGACTCCACTCTCTTCTCAGCGGCTCCGCTGCTGCCTGGGGCACCGCTTCTCAGCCCCCCTGGTCTGGCAACACTCCTGGCCCCAGCCCGCCGGCTTCTCCCCGTGAGTGCTCCCAACGATGCCAACCAGGCCGTTGCCAGACGAGGGCCGTCCGGATTAGAGTTTCAACCTGTTCCGAAAGCTTTTGCTGAGTGTTGTACCTGGCCCTCTCAGGGTTAAAATTAAACTTTCATTTGCATAGCACCGGGCCTGCATTTGGGACAAGAACCTAACGAACCGCAGAGTGTTAATTGGGAATCAACGTAGGTCATACCCCGTGATTAGTCAACAAGCAACAGCGTGCAGCCATCGCCTGACCATCCATGGCTCTTTGCCCCACCTTTGTGGCTTGGCAACCGCGCTGGCGCCATCACGAACCCACTCATGTCTCTCAGCTGACGGACCAGGTTCATTAGCTCTCAGACATCAGCAGATTTGTGCTTCTTGATGCAGAAGTCCTGGCTTCTGTCCCCACCAACCAGCTCTCCTGGAGCATCATGACAAATGATCACCTGGCTGGGGAATGTGGACTGCTGTTGTAGCTAAAAGGTGTATTTTAGTATTGGTTATAAAAATGTAAGTGTGGCACATAATGATTTGCTTGTAAGTTCTGTAGGCTTCTATTTTACCCGGTTTCTCGTGATTAGACAACGTCTGCACTGCAAACGGAGCTGTGTTTTCTGGTAACTCCAGCACTCCTTGTCCAGAGAGCACTGCAGATTGTTTGGTGTGAGTGAAGGGAGCATGGGAAAGTCATCAGGAAGGTCCAGCTGGTCAAGACGACTTGAGACACTTGGAGGTGATGAGAGAACATCCCTGGTGCTTGTGGCTGGATGAAAGCTGAAGAAATGGGCAGAACAGCCCAGCCCTGGCAACAGGAAGACACTCCCAAAGGGGGGGAGACAAACAAAAGGAGAAGAAGCTTAACAATGAGCATCAAAGAATAACTGAAAAACCCGAGATTAACACCTTTAAGGATAAGTGACTGCAGCATGACACTGCAATGCCCATAGCCTCAAATGGGAACTTTCCTAAAAAGGGGAGCTTTTGCCCATCACACTCAGGGTTCAGTGCCGCAAGCCAAGCCTCATGAGGAACCCCCACTCCTTCTCAGTCAGCCTTGGCTGGCCAGCAAGACGGACTTGAGCCAGGACAGACTGGTAACTATGGACCATCTGCAGCACCTGTGTGTGTGTGGGGATCTGTGTGTGTGTGTGTGTGGGGGGGGGGCGGGGGGTTGTCTATGAAGCTGCTTTTCTACTGTATTCTCCATAAATGCAGCATGTTGCCCATGTGCTTTTTATGAGCATAACACTGGGGATGTCTGAGGAAAATCAGATCTGGCTGCCCCAGCCATGGAGAGTGAAACCCATGCTCATGCTATGTGCCTAGAGGGTTGTGACTCTAAACTACAGCTCCTTTAGCTGGGAGGCAATCTCTTTAAGACCATGAGCCTCTGCTGCCCGAGCTAGAGCAGAGGGTCCCGACTCAGACCCTGCGCACAACCTGACAAAGGGCATCATTACACATGCACGTGGCAGGAGAGGTGACACCCAAAGACAACGCATGATGTTACAGAGCAGACCCCTTGTAATGGCCCTAGATAGATGATGCAAAAGCGACAAGAAATCCTGTGGCACCTTATAGACGAACAGATGTATTGGAGCATAAGTTTTTGTGGGCAAAGACCCACTTCGTCAGATGCATGTAGTGGAAATTTCCAGAGGCAGATATAAATATGCAGGCAAGAACAAGGCTAAAGCTAACGAGACAAATTCAGTCAGGGAGGATTAGGCCCACTTCTAGCAGCTAATGTGGAGGTGAGAATACCAAGAGAAGAGAAACTGCTTTTGTACTTGGCTAGCCATTCACAGTCTTTGTTTAATCCTAAACTGATGGCGTCAAATTTGCAGATGAACTGTAGCTCAGCAGTTTCTCTTTGAAGTCTGGCTTTGAAGTTTTTTTGCTGCAAGATGGCTACCGTTAAATCTGCTCCTGTGTGTCCAGGGAGATTGAATGTTCTTCTACAGGTTTCTGTATATTGCCATTCCTAAGATCTGATTTGTGTCCGTTTATTCTTTTACGTAGGGACTGTCCAGTTTGGCTGATGTAGGTAGATGATAGTGGCTGATAGTTCGGTGAACCCAGTGTCCGCAAGATACCAGCTGGAGCTGCCTGTTAATTACTGGAAGCTGCAACTTCACTTCACAGGGAGGGGCTGCCTTACAAATTCGGAAATCGGGCCTTTCCAGGAAGTTCTGGAAGAGACCCAGCTGTGGGAAGGTGCCCCTCAAACCTTACAAGACCTGGAACGTTGCAGTTTAGGTGGCTCCCCAGGCTGGGTGCTTTAAGACTGTCAGTATCATCTAATAATCTCAGATCTGGGAGGTACAACTCCCCAGACCCTCTGGTACCGACTTGTCAGTGCTCTGTCAACGTGAACCGAGTTGCACAGCAACGATCTTGCCATGGTTCACTCCAGCCTTCCAGGGCAAGGACAGAATGAAAATGCAGCAACTCCAGCCTCAGAAAACGTTTATGACTCCCAGGGTGTGATTCTGCCCCAGAAAACCGTGGAGTTGTTACAGAAAAGGGAATTCTATCCGCCACCCCATAAAAATTGCCTCACAAAGGGAAGCAAAGCTATTGATTCTTAGAACTGTCTGAAGTCAAACTTAACGAGGAGTTTGGCAAGCCGGAGACGGAACAGCAGACTAAAAATAGTTTTATATTTTTACCCAGAAGGAACCTAGCAACCCTTGCCACAGAGGCTACCGAGCCAAGGTAAGAAGAGACCGTGGAGGTCTCAGCTCCACAAGTAAATGATACCGGCCATTGGGCAGGGCTGGATCCTGTGCAGAAGTTAAAACAGCAAATAGTGAGTCTGTGCAAATATACCATCGCAATGCTGCAAGAGCAGGGCCCAACGTTAGCAAGGTGGCAGGTGCTAGCTGGGAAATGTTTAGAGCAGAGATGGGAGAACACCACACATGCTGTGAATGGAGCTGAAGACTGAAGCTTGCACTTTAAATTGTAGCGAATCCATCGCTCCCTAGGACTTCAGGGTTGTTGCTATGCAACACACCATGGCCACTTGGAATTTATAGCAACAGTAGCAAGGAGAGAACAATTTTCCAGTTTCAGAAACACAGGCTCCTACCTCATGAGCGAAGGGAGAATCTTCAGGACCTGACAGGCCTTTTCTGCTGTGCCTGATCTCAGCAGCTCTGCTTCTGTCCAGCAGCTGAGCGTGGTGCACATTTGCACATACACCAGTGGGTCACTTTCCGTGTTCCCGCTAAGCTGAGCACTTGGGAAATGCCTCCCAGCTGATTCGCAGGGTGCCCACAGCTAGCACCAGCTGGCAGCATGTGTTTGTATGGGTGGTGCACATTCACATATACCTCAGTGCGTGTAACAAAATTTATTCTGCACATGGATGGAGACAATTAGAGGGAACATTGGTCAGTTCCCTGTAACATATTTTAGAAATGAAAATTCAATGCTCTGTGAAGGGAAGAGGGTGTGGAAGAGAGAAATCTGAGGCTAGAAAAAAGCATTTTGCAACCAACGAAAAGGTAGTTTGGAAAGAACATGTGTGGGATTCCCCTGTCGTCTCCACCTGTTTCTAAATGAATAGCTGCTTCTGCCCTACAGGAAAGATTTTGCCTTGAAAGGTTGTTTTCCAGCATGATTAATCTCAACAAGCAAGGGTCACGTACGAGCTCAGGTGTCATGCTCCCATTCCTACCTGGATGTACTACAATTTGTTGATGAGATATTTATATGCTATCTGCCACAATCCATGGGCTGTTTCTTGCTCCAGCCCTTCAAACGTATCCAGCTTCACATCACAACACTACGCGCCATACATCAAGTGGTGCTACCATTGACTTTGTTGTGTTCATCAACAGAGCAAGAGTCCCCTACGAATCTATGGCTAACGAACAAACGCACTCTTTGTGTAGCCCGACCGTCATTAGAATGGGACAAAGATTTTCAACAATACTTGGTCTCTACCTGGTTGCCTCGTAGGAATATTTTGAAAGGTCTCCATGAGGTAAAACTGAGTTAATCATCCAGCTTCCATTGAATAGGTTCATTGGAAAGAACTTTTATGAATGAAATACTACACCCTGTCTCCAGCCCATCTTCTCACAAAGAAGAATCCATGCCACAGACTGGAAATCCCATTCAATTTTTTTTTAAACCTGCTTCAGTATAGATTCAGGGAGATCCTGGAAAGTTAAGTGACTCTCACCCTTCAGCTTGTAAAACATGGGCCTACAACTCCACAGGGTCAAAAGCTCTTACCATCTTCAGCAGTGTTCTGTTGTCTCGGAGGGACCCAACCATTCCAATAAAGGAAACAGCAAACATTGTGATGCCCAGAAGGAGGAGAAGCACAGCCGGAGCTAGGAAAATCCCTTCCAAGGTTCTGTGCTTTTGTCTTTCCACTTCTGCATAGATTCCAATGCAGAGAATCACCAAGCCAATTATCTGCAACAGAAACACATACATTACGTCAGACATAAGGGCTGCTGCAGGGTTACAATAAAACAAACCCAGCTCTTATCTGGAGAGACAGAAGGGTGAGATCTAGTGTTAAACTCACCAGGGCCTGGTTTTGGTCTCATTTTCACCAACGTATCACGAGGGATGGGTTAGAAAACTTGATTTGCCATGGTAGCCACCCAACACCGGGCACTGACGTCTCCACTGAATTGCTTTGGCCCGGCTGTGGCGACCACAGCGAAGTGGATTTGGCATTAGTGATTAGCTCCAATGAAGCAAATGGAGTTCCATCAGGGCAGAAAGCAGAGAGAGCAGAATGCCTGGGCCTCTAAATTTGTATTAAAAAAAGACCCGTCTCAGCTTGGACCTTCATAGCCCAGTCCCCACACTCTGCATGCCTGAAATCCAAACTCCAATCTGGCTTTTGTAAATGATAGTGGGCAAACAAAACACACTCCAGCTGTGAACGTAACCCAAACATTAGGAACTTAAATGTGAAGCCAAAGATTGCAGCTCCAGCCCCCTAATACCCGTGGAAAGTGAAACACCCAGTGACAGCCTGAATTAGTGTTAGGATTAGGCCAACCCTTGCCTACAGACAACCCCCTACCCTGAAGCAAATTTTTTTCCAGCAACCACACATCATACCTCAGACATTCACCCAGGAACCTACTCCTGCTATAAACCCCGTTGCCAATTCTGTCTACACATCTGTACAAGCAGCAACACCATTACAGGACCTAACCACATAAGCCACCACATCAGAGGCTCATACAACAGCACATCCTTCTAATGTGATCTATGCCATCAAGTGCCAGCAATGCCCCTCGGCCGTGGCTATTGGAGAAACTGGACAGTCTCTGCAACAAAGGTTAAACGAACACAAGTTGGATATCAGAATTGGTAACACAAATGCCCAGAGGAGCACATTCTAACTTACCTGGGCAATCATGACAGGATTTAAAAGCAGCCATTCTTCTACAAAGGAATTTCAGGAACCAACTAGAGAGATATACCTATCTCATAGAACTGGAAGGGCCCTTGAGAGGTCATCGAGTCCAGTCCCCTGCCCTCATGGCAGGACCAAGTACCATCCCTGACAGATTTGCCCCAGATCCCTAAATGACCCTCTTAAGGATTGAGCTCAACCCTGGGTTTAGTGGGCCAATGCTCAAACCACTGAGCTATCCCTTCCCCTGAAAGGGCAGAACTGGCCGTCATATGCAAATTTGACACCGTCTCTCATGGCTTGAACAAAGACATGAACTGGATGGGCCGTTATATTCAAATGAAATCAAAAGCTAAATAGGAGACACTTGCAGCCCACTCAAATAGCCTCATTAGCACCGGCACTTCTGTTGACAGGGTTTCCCTCCCCCACTTCTTTTTCTGTTATAAATCTGGAGGTTCCACCTTTTTTTCTCCACTCATCTGAGGAAGTGGGTTGTGCTCACGAAAGCTCATGATATTATTTATATATTTTTGTTAGCCCCTACGGTGCTACAGGGCCCCTCTTTATTTTTTAGAGGGGAGAGGGGGTACGGAAAACCAGGGACCTTGGGAACTGATGCTTTTCGATCCCCAGCTTGAGTGAAAAGGCTCCATATTGTTCCCGCTGACACAACAAGTTATTATGTAAGGGACAGAACAGCAGGTAAATGAAATGAAATGTAAGAATTAGACAGCAAAGAGCAATTAGTTATCTGAAGGCTGTAGCAGCTTGAGCTGCAGCAGTGACATTTTAATACCTGCTGTAAGTCTCTGGGCTCAAGAGCAAACACCTGCTGCCTGCATTTTAAAGCTGCTGAGCACCCCCAAATCCTTCTGGATTCAACAGGTGCTCAGGACCTGTCATCACTGCTCAACATGTTCCTCTGCTGTTTACTCCATTTGGATGTGATACATTCCTTTGCTGTGCAGGGGTTTTTCTGGCTCTTCCTCATGGAATCATCGAATCGTCAGAGAATCCTAGGATGGGCAGAGACCACAGGAGTCATCGAGTCCAAAGCAGGACCAACCGCCCAAAGCAGGACCAACTGCAACTACATCATCCCAGCCAGGGCTTTGTCAAGCCGGGACTTAAACACCTTTAGGGATGGAGATTCTGTCCCCTCCCTAGGGAACCCATCCCAGTGCTTCCCCAACCTCCTAGGGACATAGCTTTTCCCTCATATCCCAGCTAGAGCTCCCTCACTGCAACTTGAGACCATTGCTCCTCGTTCTGCCATCCGTCACCACTGAGAACGGCTTCTCTCCAGCCCCTTTGGATGCTCATAAGTACAACTACAGCGGGAAAAGCTGTTCAAGAGGCCGTGCTCTCTAAGTTAGCTCATTAGAGATGCAACACTCCATTATGGATAGAGCGCTGGCCAGGGTACTGGGCTAGGAGTCAAGGGACATGGCCTCTGTGCCCAGATCTGCCACTGGCCTGCCAATGCGGGTGGGGGGAAGGGTTGATTCAAAGGGCTCTGGCCACTGCTACCCTTGACTGCCGCACCACCCATTTCGGGCAGCGTGAAGGGCTGGAGCAACTCACACTATGCTCCGGGTGGCACTGAGGGCTGGCATGGTGCACTCCGGGCTGGCTGCTCCTGGCCCCGCCCCTTCCACCTGAGGCCCCGCCCCTTCTGGGAGCAGGAGCCAGAACCCCTCTACACCTTGCCCAGAGTCCTGCAGAGGCTGTCAGGGCCCCTGGATGTGGAGCAAGTCGCTTTTCTGATGTTCGCAGCAAACAAGCAGAGACGTCTGATCCAAATGTAAAATACTCTTTTGAACAGGCTGCAGCAGAACAACCTTTTACTTTCTTGAAATCCAGAATCTTAACACACAAGAACCAAAACCAGAGAGAAATCGACAACAAGCTGCTCCATCGTGCCAAGAGACATGGCTGCCCAACACCCAGTCTCAGCTGGCCTGCTCCCCTACAGACCTTCCTAGCCTGAAAGCAAGCCCTGCAAACCCCTTCAAGAGCTAAGGAATGTTAAGACGGTTTTCAATATAGTGCCACTTTCCTTCTCTGTGCCTCCATTTCCTCTTCTAAACCCTTTGTCTGCCTTCTCTGTTGAAACTGTAAAGCTTCGGGAGCATGGATTGTCCCAGGTAGGGATATAAGCAAATGCTTATCAGATAGTCGGCTCAACTACACGCTCCCCCCGCTTGCTACCTCTATCAGCGAGAAAAAGCTGCTTAAAAGCCGCCCCCCCAGCACTGTCTTCATGGGGAGGGGTCAGGGGCATAATGGGGAACTAGCAGCGCTTCCGCCTTTGAAGTGTAGCAAGAGTGGGGCTCTTGTATATTTCAAAAGCAGAAGCGTCAGGGGAGCAGGGGGTGAATGGGGGATGCAAGCAGTCCCCCGCTGGCCCTGCACTCCCTGCTTCTGAAATGTACTAGAGCCCCACAGGGTAGGGTAGGACCTTGATTTTTAAGGATGTTTATGGATATGAATCATTTCATTAAGCATCACAACAGCCCTGCTGGATAAGCAAGTGTTACCCCTGTTGGATTCATATCCGTAAAGAGCACGGAGATCTTTGGATGAAGGCATGATATAAACGAGCTCATTACTAAACATTCTGAATCTGAATCTTCTTCAAAATATAGCAAAGGATGGTCAGAGGTCAAACAATGTGTTCTCTCAAGTCTAGCTTCGGTTTCCCAGGGGACTGGCTATAATTCTTAGGAACCATTCTACAGGTTGAACTTCACTTGTGTAGCACCCTCAGGCCCAGACCCGAACCAGAGAATTTGCTGAACTATGGTAGGTCAATATTGTCTAGCAACATTACCAACACTGCCACGGCTTATTGGCCTCTAAGACGACGTTTACGGGTAAATTAGAGGTAAATAAAGCACAGCACACTGAAAGCCAGGACTAGTTGCTGTAAACAAACTTTATGGGACCACGGAAAACTTGGACACACTCATGAGAAGTGGACATCTGGGTAACTAAAATCATGCCTGACCATGGATGCCGCTGGATCAGAAGATGCTGGACTAGAGGAGTTTAACCTGTACCACATGCACAGCGTATTAAAAAGATCTTCCATGATTCTCATAAGGGAAGCTTGACTTTGTCTACTAACCTAGACTTGCTTTGGTTTCATATCAGTCAAATATAGTTTCTAATATCCGTTATATACCAATGCCAAGCTGCAGAAATTCCATGTAAGACAGTGAAATTACACCAGTGAGATTCTAGTTACATGAGATCTGTGTCACACCCCATGTCTCTTTTCCTTAAACTGTTCCAAGCGGGCAGTGTCTTCATCTAGCCACTCAAGTGTCAAACTGGATTCTATTCCTGGCTCTACTATTAACATGCTGCATGACCTGAGGAAGTCGTGTCTACATGCGACTCAGTTTCCCTATCTATAAATTAAGCTAACAACATTTAATCACCACTTGAAAGTGCTTTGAGATCTATGGTTGTGAAGCACTATGAAAAAGCAACCTATTAAGAGAGTCTTCCCACATCCACTTCCTTATTGAGATAATCCTAATTTAAACAGAGAACACAAAAGTTTCTACAAAACAGTCTCCTACCAAGGGAAGGCTGAAAGCTCTACAGCTAAGAATAACCTCTTGCACACATGCAGATTAAGTTGATGGGTGACAATTTCTCTTAGCCACTTGTGTTCTTCAGATTGAAAGTGGCAATTAGTTCTGAAGTGCTTCGTAGTGTCAAAAGCTGGTGCAGAAATTGGGGAGGGGGGAGACATGATTCCTTCTCAGCCAGCTTCAAGCTGACATATGAAAAAGTCAGCAAGAAAACACAAAGTGCACTCAGTCTCAACAACCCTTCATGCTTTTGCAAGCACTACAGGGGACAGTTGTTTCCAGCCCCTTCAGTTTCTTTTTCTGCTGGAAAGCGTTATGGGGGATTTGAAATCCTGCAGTGTGAGAATTAGCCCAGTGACAGTCTGCAAGAGTCAAGTGCGCCTGGGAGGAAGCTCAAATGACTGACCCTGGGTTGTCCCCTCAGCCCCCCCGTGGTGCTCAGAGTTTGGGTGTGAAGGCATTCCAGATTGGTGCCCGTAATAAAAGCCCCCATGATGATGCAGGAGGCGAATGGGATAGAGCACAAGGGATGATTTCGCAGTGTTTGCGATGTATTTCCTTTTGCATAGGTGTTTCCAGAGCTAGGGAAAGATACAAAGGCAGGGTGAGCCATATGGAGCTGATTTGTCCGTCGGGTCGAGAGATGCTAATTTTGTTTGGACATATCTAAAAGGGTGTCACAAAGAGGGGGACACACAGTTCTCCTTGACATCTGAAGACAGGACAGGAAGCAACGGACTAAAACTGCAGCAAGTGAGGTTTAGGTTGGACATTAGGAAAAACGTCCTCACTGTTAGGGGGGTTAAACGCTGGAATGAATTGCCCAGGGAGGTTGTGGAATCTCCATCTCTGGAGATATTTAAGAGCAGGTTGGACAGACATCTATCAAGGATGCTCTAGACGGTGCTTGATTCTGCCATGAGGGCAGGGGACTGGACTTGATGACCTGTCAAGGTCCCTTCCTGTTCTAGGATTCTCTGATTCTATATTCTTGCAAGTTTCATTACGCAACATCTTTAAAAATTAATTTTTACTGTGCATGTGCAACCTTGTGGGGTGTGGCGTGCCATCCCATGCAGTGTCACTTAGACCACGTACAGAGATAGACTAGACTCTGTGGCTATGTCTAGACTGGCATGATTTTCCGGAAATGCTTTTAACGGAAAAGTTTTCCATTAAAAGCATTTTCAGAACAGAGTGTCTAGATTGGCACGGACGCTTTTCCGCAAAAGCGTCTGTGCCAATCTAGATGCGCTTTTCCGCCAAAAAGCCCCGGTCGCCATTTTCGCGATCGGGGCTTTTTGGTGGAAAACAAATCTGGGCTGTCTACACCTTTTGCGCAAAAGGACTTTTGCCCGAACGGGAGCAGCATAGTATTTCCGCAAAAACACTGACAATCTTACATGAGATCGTCAGTGCTTTTGCAGAAATTCAAGCAGCCAGTGTAGACAGCTGGCAAGTTTTCTGGAAAAGCGGATGATTTTCCGGAAAAACTGGCCAGTCTAGACACAGCCTATAGGATTAGCCAAGAGCCAGCAGGTAGAGGCTCATGCTCCAGACGTGGCAGGTTTGGTTCCACCTATCCACATTACACACGTGCATGTGGGAGGAAAGGGGATTGGGTAGAGGAGGGTGGGGACTGGGGCTATTTAAGCTCTGCCATGGGGTTTCTGGGTGGTCTTAGGCAAATACTTGGTTCTCCATGTAAAAAACTCTCCTCCCCTCACTGTCTGGACCAGGGCTAGGCAAAATACAGCCCGGGGGTTGTATCCAGCCCGCCAAGCCCCTGGATCCGGCCCGTGGACCATTCTGCCGGGACACTCAGGCACACAGCTGCCACGGTTTAAAGCACAGTCCCTGCAGCTCTCGGCTCTGCTGGGAGGAGGAGGTTTCATGTGATCTCCCCACCCCCAGCCCAATCCTCAGCTCCTTTAGGCTGGAAACAACCGGCCAATAGGAATTGACCCCACCCAATCTCCCAGCTCTTATTGGCTAGAAACAGCCAGCCAATAGGAGCTGAGAGATTGGGCTGGGCGATGGGGATAGCACAAGCCTCTTTTCCCTTCCAGGAGCTGAGCGCCATGTGGAGGGAGCAGCCTGTAGTTTCAAGTGATCTGGGGCTGCAGCAGGCAGGGAGCCCAGCCCGCCTTGGGGGTGCTGCAGGGCTGCTGGCCAGGAGACACTTAGGTAAGCACCTCCCAGCCAGAGCCTGCCTCTGGCACCCCTGCCCCAGGTCACCATCCAAACCCCTTGAACTTTCCTGCCCCAGGTCACAACTCCATCCCAGATGCTATATCCCCTCCTACACCCCTCCCCCAGGCCAGAATCCTCTCCCGCACCCAAACACCCTCCCAGACCCTGCACCCCAGTCCCCTCTCCAGGTCACTACCCAAATCCTCTGCAGTCGGCACCCCCTTCTCCCCAGTCACAATTCCCTCCCAGACTTTGCAGCTCCTCCAAGAGCCCCTCCC
This sequence comes from Pelodiscus sinensis, assembly GCF_052426305.1. Classification (NCBI taxonomy): domain Eukaryota; kingdom Metazoa; phylum Chordata; order Testudines; family Trionychidae; genus Pelodiscus; species Pelodiscus sinensis. The sequence goes on from NC_143079.1 coordinate 14,692,217, forward strand.
CCCAGGACAGAATCCTCTCCTGCACCCATACTCCCTCCCTGACCCTACACCCTAATCCCCTGACCCTGACCACAACCCCCTCCTTCGCCCAAACTCCCTCTCAGACCTCACACCGTCTCCTCCCCCCCCCCCAGTCCCTTACCCCGTGTGCCCTTCTGCACCCAACCTCCATCCTAGACCCCCACACTCGCTCCATAGTAAGGTGATCTGACTACTTTCCAAATTCTTGGAGTGGCCCCCCCACCAAAAATTATTGCCCACGCCTGGTCTGGACCATCAAGATTGCAAACTCTCAGACAGAGCTTATTACTATGAGTATATAGAGCACTGAGCCCCAAAAAATCTCTGCTCTTATTTGTCGCCTGTACCACTACTGTCGCATTACTGCTTTATAAAGCAGCCCTCTGGGAAAGAAAGGGTTTCTGATGTTATTGCTAGAAATATATTTCTTTGACGCTATTCACCATAATATTAACATTACAATGCAGAAATAAAATTGCAGAAGTGACAACTGAACTCTTCCTTTGCATCGCAAAGGTATCAGTGACGTGTTTTCGCCTTTCCAAGCCAGCCACAGAGTTTTACTGCTTCTCATTCAGTGTCTCTCTAGTGTTTTCATGCTAATTTATGTTGATATGCCAGGCCTTAACTTTCACACATGTTCAATCTTGCTCATTCCTGGAGATTTTTTAAAATTGTAGTCAGATTATTTCTGGAGTATAATTAATGGCTGGTTATGTCCATCAATCGCTGTCTACATTCAGACTTTTCTCTTAAAGGAAATTAAATCGATAGCAAAGTGAGGATTTCACTCAGGATACTTTTAGCTATTTAAAGTCAAACTGGCAGAAGTAATTCTGAAAAATGTCCTTTAATCATCATTTTATCTTTAGATTCTACTTTTATCTACCAATATTGTGCAATGAGGCGAGGTTTGGCTTAAAGTTAGTTTAAATCTTATCTGACGTTCCAGACAATATATCAAGATTTGGACAATGAAGACAAATACAAAAAAAACCCAAGTCATGGCTACGTCTTTGATCAGGTTCTTTACTGTTTCTAATCTTTGTGTCACTGTTTGAAGTGGATCAGACCTGAACACTTAATTTTTTTTAATTGATTAGTCTATTCATAATTAATTATTCAACAATTGTGTGTCAGATTTGGAAGCTGGTTGAAGAGCTGCTTATGTACCCTAGCAACAAAATCTCAATTTCCATTAATTACTGAAAGCTTGTGAAACTGACAAAGCAGGACCAAACAAGATATACCCAGTGTGCCACGCTACCCATGCATATAAACCCAAACAGGTGTTTGGCACTTGGGCACCTGCATTTTGCATGCTGCTTTAAAACACAGCCCTTCTGGGACTCAGCTCAACTAGGTATATCTGAAGCAGGGTTTATTCAAGACACATACCAAAATACAGGCAGCTCACACTTTTTTACACTCTTCTATTTGGAGGGTGTGGTTTTGTAAGGAGACGTGGGCAAAAATTTTGGAGTTATTCCCTCCCCCCCCCGCCATGCAGATTTGGGGAAACAGCAATTTTGCAAATTCACTTCAGTTTTGCCAGCTGTTTTGATACCAAACCAAATACCAATATTTTTCTTGAAAATGGCTTTTCATTTAGAAATTTATTTGGCTTTTATTAAAACATTTTTTTTAAAAAATCCAAATATGATAAAATGTTTCATTTCACCCCAAACTAATTTTTATTTTTATTGTTTTTTGCATTGCCATTGGGGAAAAAAACCCACAGTTCTTTGCCCAGCTCCAGTTGTAAGCACTTTCCCTATCAGAGTCCTGAACCCCTCGCTGACCTCCAGTGATGGATTATAGCGCTGCCAACAGGCACCTGCTCCCCCTTCTTACAGATTAAAGCCGATTCCTGCGGTGGTGCTCACTCACCCTCTGAGCGCACCCTGGTGGCTGTGCGGGATGTTTTCGCTGCTACCTTTGGCTTCAGAACCCCCTGCTGGCCGCGGGCCTCTCCCCCAGAGGCTTCTGTGGCTCAGCCTGAGTCCCCTAAGTTCAGAATCTCTTCAGAAATCATGGACATGTCCAACCCAACCTGCCCTCTTGGGCGACTCCATCTCTACTGACAATAAGGCGGGAAACAGAGTCAATGAGACCTTCCACCCTGCACCTGGGAGCGAGCGTCGCAGGAGAGACAGACTCACCCTCGCAGGGATCCCGCTAGTACACTAAAAATAGTAGCATTGTCCTACCAGCTCAGGCAGCTCATACCTACTTGATCCAGTGGGTCCAAGCTAGCCTAACTCTCCACTAGCACCACCAAGTCCTCACAGCCCGGCTTGGCATACTAGCTGATCAGAGGCCATTTGTTAGCTTCTACGGAACCAAACTGAACTTGGGATTGGCTGCAGCAGCCTGATCCTATGAGGTATTGAAGAGTGCATCCACTCAGCCTCGTCCAACCACAGACCCAGCAAGTGTGAACCCACGCTCCAGCACAGCAAGGGGCAGGCCACATGCAGCCCATCGGGGGCTATGTGTGGCCTGCAAGACATTTTGTTTACCGTTGCCCATGCGCAGCGATGGCAGAGTCCACTGGTTTCCATCTGGTATTACTAAAGTGACATGTGACGTGAGAACATAAAAATGGCCGTCGAGCCCAGAATCCTGTCATCCGACAGCGGCCTATGCCAGGTGCCCCCGAGGGAGTGAACAGAACAGAGAATCATCAAGTGATCCCTCCCCTACTGCCCATTCACAACTTCTGATAAACAGTCAAGGGACACCATCCCTGCCCATCCTGGCTAATAGCCATTGACGGACCTAACGTCAAATCTACTCCAGCTCTTTTTTGAACCCTGTTATAGTCTTGGCCTTCACAGCATCCTCTGGTGAAGAGTTTCACACTTTGTGCGTTGTGTGAAGAAAAACTTCCTTTTGCTTGTTTTAAACCTGCTACCTATTCATTTATTTTGGCAACCCCTAGCTCATGTTATAGTAAATAACTCTTCTTTCTTCACTTTCTCCACACAAGTCATGATTTCATATATCTCTATCATACCCCCCTTAATCATCTCTTTTCCCAGATGAAAAGTCCCAGTCTTACTAATCTCTCCTGATATGGCTGCTGCTCCATACCCCTAACCATTTTTGTTGCCCTTTTCTGAACTTTTTCCAATGCCACAATATCCTTTTTCAGATGAGGTGACCACACCGTCAGATAGTTTTCAAGATGTGGGCATACCATGGGTTTATATAGAGGCAATAAAATAATCTCTTAGAATCCTAGAATCCTAGGGTTGGAAGAGACCGCAGGAGGTCATCGAGTCCAGCCCCCTGCCCAAAGCAGGACCAACCCCAACACAATCATCGCATAGAGAGTCTTATTCTCCATCCCTTTTTAAACTATTCCCAACATTCTTATTTGCCTTTCTGACAGCTGATGCAAATGGAGAGGATGTTTTCACAATGACTCCAAAACCTCTCTCTCTCGAGTGGGAAAGCTAATTTAGTCCCCATCATGTCATATGTATAATTTGGAAAACTTAATCCCATATGAATTTACTTTGCATTTTATCAACATGCTGATTGCACGCAAGACTGGCTGTAAGAGCCGTGCACTCCTTCTGCATCCAAAGTGCGGCTATGGTTCACTCGGCACTTCCCACAAATTTTAGGATACAAGTACAAATAGCAAAACTACCCTATCCCGGGAGACCATCCTGGGTATGACGATTTTGCAGCCCACTGAGACAAAGGAGGGCTCTTCACTAGCTGAGGTGGCCCATCAGTTCTCCAGCCCAAGGCAATGGGATGTCATATCTACATAATGATTCAAAATGCCAAGTATCATAAAACTCTCTTATCTCCAAGGAGGTATTGAGAGTCTTACTTGATGCTGAAGTGCTTTGAGATCCTGTGATGAAAGGCATGAATCAGGGAAGAACAACTATTACTGCCGGCAATGAACACATTCAAGTAGAGCTTTCTTTACATTGCTCAAATTAAAGAGAGACCTGTGTGTCTCATGTGTACTATAAGAAATTGCAACCTTTATTCTAAGCACGACAGAGGAGCAAAGGAATCAAAGTTGGCAAATATTGAACTGATACGCTGCGGAAAATCTCGAAGTGCTTCTTCCCATCAAACACCAGTTTAATTTCATTTTGTAAAAGGTCAGCCATTCGAACCGATACAGCTTTCTCCGTGTCTAGCTTTCTCCATGCATGGACAGTGGTGCATCATCAGCTGCTTCACATTTTAAACACTTCTGAGCCCTTTACTCATTTTGGAGTATTTTTCCTTCACAGTCAATCTACGCTGTGCCAATCAAATCTGCTCACTCTATCTGTTTGAGTTTAATGTGAGTTCTGAGGAAAATAACTGTGTTCCAACACTGTGAAGGTTCATATGTTGTTATTCCAGATCGGCTCCAAGAAAGACGACACCCTCCCTGGCTTGGGGCCTCCAGGCACGTACTCCAGGCTCAGCTATTGTTGTGCCTGCCACCCCCTTTGTTACCGGAGAACCTGCAGTCCAATTCTCTAGGTGCCAAAATTAGTGCGATCTTTTATAGTCTTCTCCCCAGCACGTTCCACAGAATCCCTTGGAAGGTGCGAACCTTCTAGGTTACAGCCTACTCTTTGGGGCACATGACCATGAAAGTAAATAGACAAAGAGCTAGTCAAAAGTTTCTAACTCGGTGACTCTTTACTCAAGAGATAAAGCACAAGTGGAAATAGAACATTTAGAAATCAAAGCCCCTGAATGTAATGCCCCTTACTGGATCTCACCTTTCCCTCGGGCATCAGTCTGTGTTTAGGTAGCCATGGGTTCCTCATCTCCCCCAAATCAGTTTCCCCTTAGCTTGAGCTGATGAAAACGGTCAAAGACTCTGAGTAGAACAGCTCCTGCTCTGTGGTAGCCTTCCAGGTTTCTCTGTCATGTGGCTTGTAGGGCAGCCTACACAGATGAGTCTAGACTTCTATAAGCTGGCTTCACTGCCAGATTCCCAACATAACTGGTTCTGCAGGGGGGAAGCTAAGAGCCAACCTTTTGTCTAGAGTGCTTCTATTTGTATGAAGAACCATCCAGGCTACATGGCCCTCTCTTGTTAACTCTGTCTCCCTCTATCCTTTGGAATTCCAGCCCAATATGGGCCCTCAAAAAAAGTCAACAGCAGCAAAGTTATTTCGATGGAGTCACTTTGCTTTATTAATTTATTCAAAGATGCCTAAAAGATTACAGTAGTTCCCTTACAGAATGCATACGGATGCGTAGCTGTGTTTTGTACTAGCCTATCCTCAATTTCACTTGGTTTTCCCTATTTCCGAGGTGAGGCACAGCAATTTATAATTACGGAACTACCGATACAAAGTTCACGTCCCTGAACTGGGTTAAATTGACATTAAGAGGCTGTCATGTTGGCGCTCCTTCAGCCCTCTTGGTAGTTATTACACAGGCAGAAGCTTGCATGGGAGCTGAACGAAAGAGAAGGTTACAAGAAGGCATCAAGCTAAAAAACAGATGACTGATTGGAGATGGATTTCCTTACCATCAAATAAGCTTTTGGCAGGTCACTAGAGTTTTCTAGGAGATGTAAGCAAGGGCACGTGGCTGTGTAGGGTCCAATGGCATTTCTAGGAAGAGCAGTGATGTTCAAAGTACCCTAACACCCTGGCCAAATTCCCATTTGCATGATTACATCTATGATGGGCCGTTACATATGCTTTATGAAAACATGCTTGTGACATGAATATGTCATGCCTGAGCTATGCTTTAAGCAAGTTGTCTCATGTAACATATCATTGGAAAGGTTGTGATTTATGGAATATGATTATCCCACTCGTATGCAAGTATCATGTTTGTAGGTGAAGTTAGTCATACTGACCCCTGCATCTGTATTACATATTTGCTGCTATGAGTCATTCTGATGCCTGGCCCAGACGACAATGGAAAAACGAGGCAGTGCTGATGGCCCATCAGCGAGAAACAGTACACGGGGAACAGCTTAGCCTTTCTGCGAATGCAGAGTGGGGGAACCTGTGCAGAATGGCTACAGGGGCCCTACAGAGACAGGGGAGCACGTCCACCGATACTGGAACCCATCTCGAATTCTGCACTTGGCTATGAGACGTTGGAAGGTTGTCACACTAGGCAACACAGGACTCCCACCTTATGCAAATCCTATTTAAGGGTAGGGAGTGAGGTAGCCCAGGTTGTCAGTTTTCCCTTGCTACCCCATCCAAGATGACAGCTGGAAACAACTAAAACTAAACTAGTGGAAGGAACTGGGTTCCGGGTGTCTGGCTTGTGAAAAAGATTTTTAGATCCATATTTAGGGTCAGATCTTGCATGTAACTAATTTCTCTACTGTCTACATTGATGTTTGTATTATTTTCTTAGAAATTTCCTTTGCTCGGATTGCTATCTCCTGGACCATTTAAAATACATTTTTTTTTTAAAGTTAACAAGGATATTTCCGGTTTGTACTGTAACCCAGTTTATGTAATTTCTAACGGGGGGCAGGGGGAAGGGGGACAGGCTCTGTATGCCGTCCTTCACATCGAGGAAGGAAGCGAACTTCATATACCTTTGGATTTGTACCTCAAAAGAGGGTGAACATCTGGTTGCTGGAGTAAATTCCATAAGCTGAGTCTTCGCAGAGCTGTTCTCAGTGTCTCGGTCTACAGCTAGATGTGGCCTCGCTGGTGGGTTTTGTTAGTGGAGGCTGTAGGGCCTGACTCAGCAAGACCAGATAAAAGTGGGCCGAAGCTGGTTGGGGGAGGGCACAGCTAGCATAGAATCATAGAACCACAGAGCTAGAAGAGACCTTAGAAGGCCATCAAGTCCAGACCCCTGCCCAAGGCAGGACCAATCAGGACCACGAGGGGGCTCTCAGTGGTTTCTAAGCACCTCAGGTGATAACCCAGGGGTCCTAACCCATCACAATATATTGCTTGCCTAAAATTGCCTCTGAGCAGTGACTTTTTCTGTCTAGATCTTGGACACTGTATTGAACTCAGGACAACAGTCCCAGACATTCAAACTGTGTTTGACTACTATGAAAGGAAGAAAGCTTGGGGGGAGGGGGAGGAGGAGACAGGAGGTGACTAGAAATTCAGTGCAAATTACAAGAGGAAAGCATGAAAATAGTGATTTACAAAAATGTGACTGTTACGTTTTTGCTGACACGGCGAGCACATGCGCACTTTCAGTCCCACTAGAACCGTTCAGATTGAAGCAAGAACAACAACAAACTCAAGCAAAGTTTCCCTGAGAGAGCACAAGGCGCCTCTCTGTGATGGCCAGCAACTCTTCTGGATCTAAATAACTGCCTCCCTCTTTAGAGAACACACTTGTGGGCACGTACAGACGCCGTGCACTGCAAACTAAGGCATAACAGTAACAGCCACGCATTCACTGACATTTAAGATTTGACTCGTCAAGGAAACGCTGCATTATAAAACACATAGAGAATTTCATAAAGAACCAGTGAAGTTTGACATAACCCAGAAGAAAAATTCCCCAGCTCTAACCATGAAAAATGTACACTTGAATACACACACAAGTACAACCCCCTGAATGCATAGGCCCGTGGTTTCACAAGTATGTGCAAGTATACACAGGATTGGGGATTAGTGTCTTTTAAACCAAACCAAGATAGTAAGTACTCGAAAAAAAAGAGTAGGTAAAAATTGATTCAATGTTCCTTAAATCAGTAAAGATGCTTTCTGAAAAATATTGTATTGTCATGGCAACAACTATCAAATGATTAACTGCCTTAGTGATACATCTGTCTTTCCTGAGGTAATGAACCGTATTCCTCACGTCTAGCCTGAATTTTATCCTTCTATAGTTTAACCTGCCTCATTCTGTAGTGTGTGTGCGTGTGTGTCTCCCTGTGGAGATATACAAATATTTCTGTGACTCAACATTCCATGATATGGGTAAAAACAAAAAAAAATCAATAGCACTTTCTCTCCTCTCACATCAGCATCTCTTACTATTTTTATTATAATCTCTCTTGTATGACACAGGACAAGCAGCTAAATTTACCAACCTTTCTGCAAAATACACGTATAACACCCTATAATTATAGAAAGAAAGGACTAATAGATCTACAAATACTTTAGTGCAAGACAACGGAGGAATTCAAGGGCTACCGCAATGCCAACAAATCTAAAGACAGTCTGTGATTCAGCTGAATGTGTTTTCAAGTTACATTTAAACCTCACGAAGGACTCAGTGAGGTAGGGTGTTTCATAAATTAGACCGAAACTCCCAGCCAACACTTTGTTTTTGGATGTAAGATGACTTTTTGAGAGAGAGGGAAAAAAAGCATTCCCAATGAAAATGTGAGTTTCTGTTTCAAAATAGAAATGGGGTGAGGAAGATTGATTTTGGCAACATTACAGTTTTGGGGTCTTTGCCAAACCTGTCAAAATGTCAAAGAAAACTGACAAAACTAAAGACATTTCTCAGCTGACTACCTTCAGGAGTCCTTTGAACCATGCATTCTGCCTAAGCCAGTCCTAGGGTATTAGAGCAGTTTTCAAGAATTACTGACAAAGTATCACAGTGGGTAAAAGAAGTATTCACAACCAGTTTCAAAACCACACTAACCTCCCACCCGATTCAGGGTTTTGTTACACACTAACCAGAAACCCAAGACCACCTCTTCAAAATATCTGCTAAAATTCAAACGCTTTTCAAACAGAGCCAGGATCAAGCTACAACATTAATCTCTTGATCTGAGTTCTGATTTGTAACCATCTGCTTTCCCCAAAGTGTAAGGAGCATATGTCGCTAGTTTCACGTTTCTGGTGTGTGTCTATAAGAATATCCCATTCTCCTCTTCGATTAATCTCTAGTGGATGGAAATCAATATTTTCCTCTACTTTTCCCTCCTACCTTGCCATTATCCCCAGTACCTTTATCCCCACCCACTTACAAAATAGCTGCTTTGGAACAGCAACCGTTTGGTACTGCCATATTTAAAGGGCAAACACCAGAAAGACAAGCCAGGGGAAAAAGAGCAAACCTGCGGTGAAGCAGGTTAAAGACCAGACGGTCACAAGGGAAGTCATTACTTGATATCTTTGACTCAAAGTGCTGTGTTACAGAATGTGTATGTAACCTTGCTACCTGGCTGCAAGCAACCCTGCTGGTTTTGTGTCACTCACTGTTTTGGGAAATAGGCTGCGTACCCATGAAACAGAAATACTAGATGAAAGCCCACCTCCTAAATTCCTACTTCCACCCTACAGAAAGAAATAAGATAATGGTATCATAAGGTACCACTCATCTCCCCTCCCAATGATGGTTGCTTACTGCATTCCTTCACCAAAAAGCTTCTCGAGGAAGGGTCTCTCTGGAATCCTACAAGGTTTTTAATCACTACTAATTATGCTAGTTGCACACTGTTTTCTCAGTGGGGCTGATACGATGATTCCCTAAGAGGTCGCAATGCAAAATGCCGCCTGGTTAGAATAGTAGGGCCTGATTCTGCTCTCTGGTGTGAGTAAATCCACTACAGTCAATAGTTACGACGACTGTAAGTCAGACCAGGTTTCCACCATTAGGATTGGGGAGAGATTTTACACTCTCTGCATAAGGTACTTCCACTAGGTGCAGGGCATCAGAGGTTGTGTCAACATGAGGGCTAGATCTACAGTGGGAAGGTTGAGCAACGAAAGTGCTGTCGATATCCAAAAGTCACCAAAAGTGAAAATCCATCAAACTGGTTTTTTGCCTCCCATTGTTGACAGTTCATGGCCACATGGCTAGCGCCCTGTTGACAGCAGAGCATAGCAGTGTGGGGAAGCATCCCACAGTGCAGGGTGGTGGGAAGGCAGAACTCATCACTGTGCTTTTTGGGATTCCCTCATGGCTCTGTGAGCTCTCCATGTTGAGGAATGGCAAAGCAGCACAGCCCTCCCCTTGCAGCAGCAGCCTGCCTGCCACTGTGTTCCTAGCAGGGCAGAACAGAAGCATCCCAATGATTTGCACTTTGTTTGTTCCCCAAAGGGAACAACTCACTCAGCTGTCAGATATTTCCTGGAGCTTTGAAAGGGGAGGGGCTTATGCCTGCAGGGCAGCAGAGATCACAAAACACTGAGCAGAGCTGCCAGGGCAGGCACTGTGGGATATTGGCAGAAGCCAGTTCTCTCAACAGAAACAAATAGTAGAGTCCACACTAGCTCTTTGTTACCAATAAAGGGAAGGGAAACACAAAACTCTTTTGCGGGGCTTCAAGTTTTTTGTCACCAAAACAGTGTGTTTTTCCCAGCAAAAGCAGCATTGCAGTATAAATGCTCTCACTGTTTTGTCTCCAAAGGCAGTTTTGGCAACAAAATGTGCCAGTGTAGGCAAGGCCTAGGTGTACTTCACTCGCATAGGTATCCCGGTATACCATCTAGTAGCAAAGTGTGGAGGCCCTTTATAGGAGTCAAACTTGATGGCTACGTCTAGACTGGCATGATTTTCGACAAATGCTTTTCGACAAATGCTTTTAACGGAAAAGTTTTCTGTTAAAAGCATTTGTGGAAAAGAGCATCTAGATTGGCACTGACGCTTTTCCGCAAAAGCACTTTTTGCAGAAAAGCGTCCGTGCCAATCTAGACTCGCTTTTGCGCAAAAAAGCCCCAATCGCCATTTTTGCGATCGGGGCTTTTTTGCACAAAACAAATCTGAGCTGTCTACACTGGCTCTTTTGCGCAAAAGCTTTTGCACAAAAGGACTTGCCCGAACGGGAGCAGCATAGTATTTCCACAAGAAGCACTGATTTCTTACAAGAGATCGTGGTAGAGATGTAGCCGTGTTAGTCTGGGGTAGCTGAAGCAAAATGCAGGACAATGTAGCACTTTAAAGACTAACAAGATGGTTTATTAGATGATGAGCTTTCGTGGGCCAGACCCCCTTCCTCAGATCAAATAATGGAAGAAAACAGTCACAACCATGACTGTTTTCTTCCATTATTTGATCTGAGGAAGTGGGTCTGGCCCATCATCTAATAAACCATCTTGTTAGTCTTTAAAGTGCTACATTGTCCTGCATTTTACAAGAGATCGTCAGTGTTCTTGCGGAAGTTCAAGCGGCCAGTCTAGACACAGCCTACGAGTGTAAAACTGCCAGAATAGCTTATTCCAGTTACTCCCCGCCCCTAGCAAAGTAATCCAGACCTCCAGAAGCCAGCTTTGCTAGTCCATAGCTGCATCTATACTAGGGGCTTTTGTCAGCATCACTACATCGGTCAAGGATCATGCCTCTTCGTAGTCCAATGGACAGAGTTGAGCTGGTAGTAATCTGTGGTGGAGATGGAGAGAAAGTCTTCTCTTCTGTAGACTAAATAAACCCAAATCCCACAGCTTCTCCTCATAGGTCATGTGCTCCATCCCCCTCATTTTTGTTGCCCTCTGCTGGACCCTCTTCAATGTGTTCTCATCCTTTCTGTAATAGGGGCCCAGAATTGGATGAAATACTTCATCTGTGGCCTCACCATTGCCGTATAAAGGGGAATAAACACTTCCCTAGATCTGCTCCAATATACTATTAGTCTTCTTGGCTACAAGGGCACACAGTTTACTCTTATCCAGCTTCTCACCCACTGTAACCCCCAGGTCTTTCTCCTGCCGAACTCCTGCTCAATTGTGAACGCTTCCAGCAAGCACACCGAATACCTGTAGTTTGCCAAGTGGTCACCCTTCCCTCCGTAGTCATGGAAAGTATCTTTGTTTACACAGGGGAAACAAATTAACAGATTCAAGGCACAGGATTGGTCACAGGCTGGACAGAGAGGGGAACAGCAGATCATGGGAGCACTTTGCTAAGGTATCGGCAGCCATCACTGATGTCAAACCAGGTGAAACGAAATGTCAGCCACTGGCATGCTGAAGTTCTGAATTTCTTTGAATACCAGAGGCAGGAAAAGTTTGCATAATCCACACTGCAAAGAAAAGCTGCAGTTGTGTCCTTGACTCTGGGTTCCACCTAGGGATGTGAATGATTAACATGATAATCACTAGAAAGAGAGTGGATGGGGAGGGAAAGAGAAGGGGGGAAAATGTCTTGTCGATTACAGGGGATGGACAAGATTTTCCCCCCTTTCTCTCCTCATCTGCTCTTTTCCTGCTATTTATTTGTAACTCTGGACCCCTTGCTCCATGCATCTTAAGAAGTGGGTTGTGCCCATGAAAGCTGGTGACACCATCTACATTTGTTGTTAGTCTCTAACGTGCTGCAGGATAATTTGTTGTTTTTTTAAGTCTTTTCAGTTAGGGTACATCTAGACGACAGGCTTTTGTCGACAGAGGCTTTGTCGACAGATACTGTCAACAAAGCTTCTGTCGACAAAGAGCATCTAGACTACATCCAGTTCTGTCGACAAAGCAAGCCGCTTTGTCAACATGAGAGTGTAGACGTAAAGGACAGCGTAGATGCAATAATGCCTTTTGTCGACAGAATTGTCGACAAAAGGCGTTACTCCTCATCGAATGAGGTTTACCGCTGTCGACAAAACTGCTGAGTTCTGTCGACAGAACTCGGCGGTAGCGTAGACACAGGTATAGTTTTGTCGACATAAGTCCACTTTTGTCTACAAAACCCTGTATTCTAGACACACCCTTACAGATTAACCGGCTATTCTTCAGAGATAGATAATCACCATACTGGGTGATGCTTACTGGGTATGGTTAACCAGTAGGAGCTGGAGCTGTGCCCCACCCAATGTAGGCAGGGGGCTGCTCCAGCTTGGTGGGGCCCACTGCGGGCGGGGAGCCTATCATCCCGGCTAGAGCAACCTGCCGCAGGTGGGGCTCCTCCCACTTGCTCCCACTTAAACAGTGGACCAATTTAGCATAATGTTTAACTGTTTAAACAAGATTCTACATCCCTAGACACACATTTTCTCCACTACTTTTAATTACTGAGCCACAGATATAATAGAATTTGCTGGTAAGTCCTCTGTAATTACACAGTAATTGCCTAGCAATCGCCTTAATGTAATACAAATGCAACAATCTTCATCAGCCTATAATTACTATGGGTCCTCCAGTGCATCTGAGGGAACGCACACAAGCCCGTGTTTCCCTTGTCATGAGATGGTAAGTTCCCAGTTACCACATGGCAATAGCCAGCCAGTTCAGTGACCGACATTCGCAAGGTTAAGTCAAGACGGGGCAAGAGAGACTTCGCAAGGGCGGGGCAAGAACAACATAAAGAGAACGGCCTTGTGGTAAAGGCACTGGGCTCAGATTCCCAGCTCTGCCACAAGACTCCCTTTATGACTTTTGTAAGTTATTTAATGTCTCTGTGCCTTGATTCCCAGGTGAAAACTGGGAGATAAAATGTCCCTTCCTCACGCGTGTCTTGTAGAACTAACTTCAGAGTGGTAAGACTGCCTATGCGAAGTAGTAATAGAGATGTAGCTGTGTTAGTCTGGTCTTGCTGAAACAAGAGACAGGACTATGCAGCACTTTAAAGACTAACAAGATGGTTTATTCTGTGATGAGCTTTCGTGGGCCAGACCCACTTCCTCAGATCAAATTGTGGAAGAAAATTGGCATGACCATATATACCAAAGGGATACAATCAATAAAAGGGATACAATCAGTGCCAAGTGTGGCATCTGTCTCTCACCTGACAGAACTACAAACCCTGCACCCTGGTGTGGGCCAACCCTAAGGGAGTTGCTGAACATTCAATCTAAACAGCCAAGACAGACCAAAGGTTACGAGGAAAAGGGAACGGCACACAAGCAAAACGAACTGGGAGACAGGCAGCGAAGGTCGTGTTAGTTCCTCACCGTCTGTTTAATTCCAGTGTTTGTTTTAGATTTGGGGTGGAGTTTAGCCAAGCAGAGAGAAAGGAAGAGCGAAGGTGGACGGTGATGGAGGGGAAGGAACACACAGGGGTCAGATGCGGAACATGAGGGGCAGATGGAGAGTGGGTGAATTGAAGGGACTAGGTAGGAGGGAAATGGAGCAACCAGCCAATCAGCACAGGGGGGAGAAAATCAAAGTGAAGTGAAAAAATATTAGTGGGTACTGATGGGGGGCTCCACTCTCGCAAGGTTGGTCACCTTCTCCTGTCATCAATGGCTTTGGGATGTTTACACTGCAGTGAGGAGGTGGGACTGCAGCACGTGTAGATGGACACTCAGTTAGCTTTGATCTAGCTCTCTTGAACAATGGCAGCAAAGCTGTGGCAACATAAGCCAGCCAACCAAGTAGATATCTAGGATTCCAGACAGCTGGCTGGGCTGTCATTGGTTCACTACCGTTATTTGAGTTAGCTAGATCAAAGCTAACTCCCGTATGTGATGTCTACACATACAGCAGTCACACATCTGATGGCAGGGTAGACAGCCCCTTTATCTTGCAAGGCAACAAGCACCCTCCATCATCTTCTTACCAGATCTTTGTGTCTGTCTGTCTGTCCATCTGTGAGTCCATTTGTTCAAGAACTACTCCTAAGCAGCAAGAGCTAGGGCCACCAAATTTTGTAGACAACTTCCCCGATCATAACATAAAGCCAGGGAGGAGTGTGGCTGTGCCAGGACAAATGGATGTACCTGAAATCCAATTGTTTTCCGTAAAATGGAAGGGGACAGTTTTGCTCTGGAATAACCCAAAGGGGCGGCAAGCACTGAGGACAGTTATACAGGTTGAACCTCTCTAGTCCGGCACTCTCTGGTCTGACATGATGTTAGCCAGCCCGATGGCCACTTTTTCATGGGGGCGGCCAAGTTTCCTGTGGACGCATAACGTTTGTTTACAGCCACCAGTCCTGGCTCTCAGTGTTCTGTGATATTCTTTAGCTTTTATTTACCCCTAAATGTCCTCCAAGAGCCCAGTAAGCAGTGGCCCTAGTTAATGCTGCTAGACAATATCGACCTTCCATGGTTCGACAAATTCTCCGGTTCAGCATCGATCAGGTCCCAAAGGTGCTAGACTAGAGAGGTTCAGCTTGTGATGCAGAGTGACCACAGGGAGGTGGCCACATCTCTGACAGAGTGGCCAGCTGGGGGCAGGCCTCCGCATGTTGCCGGCCACCAATAAGTAGCCCTTTGCTCCAAAGCAGCGTCCAAACCATTTTCTCCCCTGGCCATCAGGCCCTGTGCAGGATATCAGGGAATCCCTGCTGGATCCCTGGGGATCACCTGCTGGCCAGGCAGAGCAGCCCTGGCTGGCCTAGGAAGCAGCTACCAGCTGAAGCCGGGCAGCACAGTCCCACTGGACACCAGCTGGGCAGCACGGGCCTGGCTGGAACTTAGGGCTGCACTGAGCCTCCCCACACCTCCCAACCCCCTTTTCTGCTGAGCCCCCCACCTCCTGCACTCCCCACCCCCTTCCTGATTCTGCCACACCCTACGCTGAGCCCCCCATGCCTTCCCGGGACTCCTTCACTCCCCATATCCCCGCCTCCTTCCCTGAGCCCTCACACTTCCCAACCCCCTGCCCTGACTCCTGCACCTCCCACCTCTTGCCCTGCACCCCCCAAAAGACCCAAGCACTGCTGGGTAAATGCTCTAGTTCTTCATAATCAGGGCTTGACGAACGGTGGCGAAAGCTGCTCGCCAGCCCCGCACCGCACGTGCACAAGACCCGCGTTGTGCCCAGGTGAAATCTACTTGCCACGGGCGAGTAGATTCAATACTTTGTTGAGCCCTGCTCCTAATACACCATTAAGATTTACTATGGGCCTCCTCCAAAGTCCACAAAATTGGACGGAAGGCCTCCCACTGACCTGCACGATCCTTAGCTCAGGCCCTTCAGCATGTCTGACATCCAACCCAGACAAGGGCACTCCGTATCTTGCAAACGTGGGCCTGAGTTTCCATTCAATGGGTCTCCTGTGCTTCGGCTTTCCTTCCCGCCTACTCTGTTCATTTCAGATGCGGATAATCAGTTTGAATTGCTGGATTTTGTGTGTCCATACAAATCAACAATCCAAACGGCAAGACATTCATGAAAGACGACAAATGGCTCACTATCATTTTAGAACTGCAGAATTGCAATTAGGCCTCGGGGGTGGAAAAAGGCAAAGACTAGAAGTTCTGACAGCTTGCCCCATGTTGTGACGTGTTTGGCACATTACATTAGAATCCACTGTGACAGAAAGTGCGAACACAGCTTGATGTCGCATGAGCCACGAGAGATTAAACTCCGGAGTTTCTGAGCTGAAGAACACTGTTCTCTAGGTTACAATGAGCGGCGTGTCTGGTGGAACTTTTTCTACTTCTCTGTCACCTTGCTTCTTGGGAGGACAGCGGAGAAGCAAATTGTGCCCTTATGATGCCTTGTTAATAAATTTCTCTATGCAGTCAAATGGGAAAAACAAGCGGTGTTCATAGCTGATGCTCAGTAAAAGGAACAGGGATTGTTTCCCCTTTTTGTGAACATGTGAAAAGGGGACAACGGATGAGGATAGAGGAATTACATCGTGTAACTGCTCAGGAGCAAATATATTGAACAAACGACCCTCCCATTTGTTGGAGATTGGATCAGTGGACCATCTTGAAGGATGTAAAATCCTGATTAATTAGTTAACCGGTTAAACGTAAGGTTAATCTAATGTTTAACTGGTTAACTGACTAAGCAGGATCCTAGGCCTCTGCTGCACCTGACTGGCTGCTGGCTCCCAGACCCCGCTGCCAGCTGCACGGGGCAGGTAGCCAGCTGGCAGCCCCAATGGGGGTGGAACAGCCCTCCACCCATGGCAGGTGGGGGGCTGCTCATGGGTAACTGGTTTACCGTTACCCAGTAAGCAGTTCACCGGTTACCTAGTCACGTCCCTACCTTCTATTCTAGTATCTTATGTTGGATGTCTGCCAGTAGCAAATGCTTCAGAGGCAGCGTAAATTCCCCGAATTATCAGGCAACAACTAACCTGTAGGAGAAGTTGTTTTCCTTTCTTCAAGCAAAAAGCAGGACGGCTGATAGCCTTTCCAGTCTGTATTCTAGCAAGTGCAACTGTGAGCAATGGTCTCATTTTTCACAGAAATATCCAGCCTGCTCTTGAATCTTTGTAAGCTCTCTGCATCAATCTCTCAAGCCAGAAAGCTGCATAGAAGTCACAGCCGCCCCGGTACAGAGTTGGGATGCGGTGCCAGATTTTCAGACGTAAGCTCTTCGTTCACGCTTAAAACGTGATGCTTCCTCTCTCCTGCAGATGCCATTATGCAAGTTGTGAGTTTGGCAACACTTTCCTTGGGCTGGCTGGGATGTTCCTACCTACCCCACCCCATGCAGCTTTGTGAGCTTGCAGGGCCTTTGATTTTTGTATGCACCCTCTGTTTCCTGATGGAGCTGGCAATTTCAGACTTTCCAGGATCTTCACCACTTTTATCTGCTCATTAACACGTGACCATGGCTCTGCTCTCTGACTTATTCTCATGAAGTAGAAATTCACTCCAAGGCGAAGCTCAGCAGAGATCCTGCTCTCTAAACCTCACCGTCTTTGAAAGAGGCTGTGTTTTCACCCGCCAGTCAGCCTGGATACTGGGGTCAGGGGGCTATTTCCTCTCAGGGAGGCAACCCTGCCTATTGGTCTACAGAAGAAAGTTGTGGACGTGCACATGGAGCAAGCCTCGCCCTGTGGCATTAACAGAAAAGGGCTGGAATTTGGAAAGGGAAATTTACTCCCCTACCGAGTCCACCTTGATCAGCAAAGCTTGTACTGACGACGCACAATCCCTCGGGCCTCAGATCGCTTACTTAGGGCAGCGCCTGGAATGGTACGTGCAAAGAGAGCTCCAAACTCAGAAGGACAACATCTGCAGGACCTGAGGGGACGTCTATGCTACAGGTCGAACCTCCCTCGTCCGGCAGCCTTGGATCCTGAGTGGGCCCTGGCCAGGGCTGACCCCTGACCGTGCCAGCCCCGGACAGAGGCTGGCCCTGCTGCTTCCAGACCCAGCTGTTGTGACCCCCACAGTGCTGGCCAAGCTGTGTGCCCAGCGGCTGGCACCGCTGCCTCCAGCCGTGGCTGGGACAGAACTTCCCGCTGCCAGCCCTGACTGGGGCTGAGCCTTGGCTTCCACCCCTCCCCACTGCTGCACCAGCCTCGATCGAGGCTGTGTTTCCCACCACGCCAGCCCCGGCCGGGGCTGCATGCCTGGCCACTGGCCCATCTCCCTCCAGCCCCGCCTGGGGCTGCGCTCCTTGCCCTGAGCCCTGGCCAGGCCAGGCCTGTACTCACCACCGCATGCTTCCCACTGCCAGCCCAGCCCACCCAGCACTTCAAAACCTGGTCAGCCGGTGCTCTCTGGCCCAGAAATATCCGTGGCCCTGCTGGATTTGAAAGGTTCGACCTGTACCAAGTTTTGTCAAGAAAACTTATGTCAACGCCCAAAAGATAACAAAGCAAAAATTGCCAGAGTGCGCTCACGCTTGCTCCCTCTGTCAATAGATCATGTCTACACTGTGGGGCCCCATTGTCAGCAGTGTGAGCACTGCATTGTGAGTAGGTATCCCCCAGCCTCCTCAGCTAGGAGCAGCATCATGAGTAGCTCTGGGAGCTCTCCGTGCTGAGGAATGTCAAAGCAGCACAGCTGTCTCTCCAGCCCTCCCTCTACAGCAGCCATCTGCCCGCCGTCATGTTCCTAGTGCAGGGCAGAACAGGAGCAGTCTAGTGATTTGTTCCCCAACTGGAGCAGCTCACTCAGCTGTCCAGATACTTCCTGGAACTCCAAAGGGAGAGGTGCGCCGGCCTGCAGGGCAGCAGAGATCACAAAATACTGTGCACAGCCACCAGAGCAAGCATTGTGGGGTACTGGCAGTAGCCAATTCTGTGGACAAAACAAACAGCAACGTCTACGCTGGCTCTTTGTCCATGTAAGCCAGATGGTTTAGTCCTGATGCTTGGGCCTGTGCTCTGGCCAGTAATAACCCCCCGATGGTCCCTTTCACACCTGACCCTGCGTACGGGGCAGGGCAAGCAAACAAGCACCGTTCAACAGTTTAGGTAGACCCAAGCCCTGGTGCAAGGCAGGGCAGGTAAAAATACAGAAGTTCACTTGCAGGAGAGGGGGAGACTGCCACACAGAGTGAGGGGTGGCAGGGGGGACGCAGGCCCTCCCTACTGCACTGCATCCTGACCCAGACAGTGGCAGGACTGTCTGCCACTGGGGTTGGTGGGGATCCAGCTCCCAACACGCTGACTCACTCAAATATGAGATCAGCCTGACGGTCGTTGGCTTCCCCTGAGCCACTTCCAAACTCCCCCTTGGTGCGTACCTGACGTCGCAGCAGGTCATCAGGGTCTGGACCCTCAGGCACAGCTAACAGGGTTTCCTCGTTGGTCTGAGGACCTGGGGGTCCAAGCCAGTTCTTGGCCTCTGTAGCGTCCTCAGTGGCCTCCCAGTTCAGGAGCTCAGGGAAGGCCTCTGCTTCCTCCAGTGGCTGGGGCTCCACTGAGCTCCTCACCTGGGTTTTTATACAGCTCACCCACCCCTTGTCTTCTGGGGAATTAAAGAGGCAGGGCCAGGCTTGGCCCACCATGGCTCAGAGAGGGGCTCTTCCCCCTCTGGGTCAGTGACCCCTGCTCCCCACGGTCCACAATAAAGGGAGAGGAAAAGAAAAAAGTCTCTCAGGGGTGGAAGCTTTTCTGCTGCTGACACTGGGTGCCGTTCCTGACACAAGTTGCCTTGCTGGAATTGCTTTGTTGCCAAAAGGCAGTTTTTCGCCAACACAACTTGTCAGTGGAGACAAATAAGTAACGTAAAGCCCCAAGACCGGGGTGTATGCCCTACAGGTTGAATCTCTTGCAAAGCAAAAGCTGGAAACTCTTGCCTGACCCCTGCAGCTTAGCGACAGAGCTGGAGGAAAGGCAACATGGAACGGGAGAAAGCTGGTACATAAATAAAAGCAGAGGAACACAAGCTGAGGCATCGTTCAAAACATCTTTGAGGGAAGGAAGCAACTCAGGTCAGGGACTGCTGCCATCTGATGAGTAAAGGAGATGGCATTGAGAAGCCAGTAACGCATCACTTTCAGAAACGTCAGTGGGTCACGATGACAACGGCTTCAAGGCCACAAAGCTCATCATAGAAAAATCAGACCCTTAAAACACACATGCACACACACACACACCTGGACCAGGGTTTGTGTGTGCGCACTGAATAATTCCTGGCTGGAGTGTGGGAGAGGATGTGGGAACATCACTCCGGTCTCAGCTTCTGGCCCATGGGGCTGTTCCGTACAGCGGGAGAACCTCAGAACGTGGGAGGCGGAGGTTGGATAAGGCCCCACAAGTCTGGATACTTAAGCTGAACTCTAAGAACCTCATGAGACTGTACCATTTGGGTGCAAATCTCATGAGCGGATGCTCCTACTGGGACCTAGCCTAGAGAATTTAAATCTGGATTTTAATCCCTCTGCCTCAAATTTTGGGCTTTTTGAACCTAGGGTTCAGATTTATTACTTGTTACCTGAGATGTTTGATAGCTTGTGCTTCTAGCGGAGTTAGAAACACTGTAAAGCCAGCGTCTGTCCACTAGAATTTCTGCACTCCTAGGGTATGTCTACACTACAGCACTAATTCGAACTAACTTAATTCAAATTAGTTAATTTGAACTAAGCTAATTCGAACTAGTGCATCTAGACCTAAAAACTAGTTCGAATTAGCGTTTTGCTAATTCGAACTAGCATGTCCACATTAAGTGGACCCTGAACCGGGCTTAAGGATGGCCGGAAACAGTGCCGGCAGGGCATCAGATTAGGACTTAGAGCATGGAGCTGCTGTCTCAGGCTAGCCGAGGGCTGCGCTTAAAGGGTCCCGACCCCCACCCTGGACAGACAGTTCTCAGGGGTGCCCCGCTTGCAAAGCAGTCCTGGCTTGGAGTGCCCTGAGTGCCCACACTGGGCACATCACAGCACTCGGCCATCAGACCGGCTGCACTTGCCGCAGGCTGCCATCCGGGGGGGAGGGGTCAATCGGGGGGCTGCAGGAGAGCTTCCACCCCAGGAGCCTGCAGAGCCACCCCAGTCCTCCCCCACCTCCTTCCACTTACCCTTCCCTAGCCCCCCTTCCTGATGTACAAAATAAAGGACACGTGTGTTCAAAAATAGAAACTCTCTTTATTGAACAAAGCTCGGGGAGACTGGGAAAAGGAGGTGGGAGAGGGGAAGAGAGAGGCTGGGAGAGGGGAGGGCAACTAAAATGATGAGGGTTTGGAACAGGTCCCATATGAAGAGAGGCTAAAGAGACTGGGACTTCTCAGCTTAGAAAAGAGGAGACGGAGGGGGGATATGATAGAGGTCTATAAAAGCATGAGTGGGGTGGAGAGGGTGCATACAGAAAAGTTCTTCATTAGTTCCCATAATATAAGGACTAGAGGACACCAAAACAAATGAATGGGTAGCAGGCTTCAAACTAATAAAAGAAAGTTCTTCTTCACAAAGCAAATAGTCAACTGGTGGAACTCCTTGCTGCAGGAAGCTGTGAAGACTAGAACTATAACAGAGTTTAAAGAGAAGTTAGATAAATTCATGGAGGTTGGGTCCATGGAGTGCTATTAGCCAGGGGATAGAAATGGTGTCCCTGGTCTCTGTTTGTGGAAGGCTGGAGATGGACGGCACGAGACAAATGGCTTGGTCATTGTCTTCGGTCCATCCCCTCCGGGGTAGTTGGTGTTGGCCGCTGTCGGCAGACAGGCTACTGGGCTAGATGGACCTTTGGTCTGACCCAGAACGGACATTCTAAGCTCAGGGCTCAGGGTCGGGGGTCTCACTGGACCACCTTGATTTTCATGCAGACCTGCTCCTGGGTGGCCAGGCTGGCAGCTCTCCTGCCCTAGACGGCCACTTTCCTGTGCCTAGTGCGGAGGTTGTAGATGAGGTCCACGATCTCCGCACTAGACCAGGCGGGCACCCGCCTCTTGCAGCCCCAGGCAGGCTCCTGGGAGCCGCCAGCCTGGTCCTGGGAAGAGGCGGAGGGCTGGGTGGCAGCGGGTGGCTGGCTCGTGCCGTGCCAGGTGCAGGGTCCGCTGGCTGGGTGCTAGCAGGCTTGCACCTGGCATGGGCACCGTAGCCAGACCATGCCCCTTTAAGGGCTCCGGGGCCGGGAGGGGGGCAGACGAGTTTCCCTGGTGGTGCCCAGAGTGGCCACCAGGGAAAGCTGGGGAGGGCTAGCCTCCCACTAGTTCGAATTAAGTGGCTACACAGCCCTTAATTCGAACTACTTAATTCGAACTAGGCATTAGTCCTCGTAGAATGAGGTTTACCTAGTTCGAATTAAGCGCTCCGCTAGTTCGAATTAAGTTTGAACTAGCGGTTTGTATGTGTAGCGCCTATCAAAGTTAATTCGAACTAACGGCTGTTAGTTCGAATTAACTTTGTAGAGTAGACATACCCCTAGAAACAGAAAAACCCCAATATAACAACAATAGAATGGGATGTCTGTATTGAATCTAGGGGAGGAGGGGGCAGCTATGGAGTCTGGCAAGATGTGTAAAAGTTAACCAAACTTTTCAATACTTAATTTTCCCTTTTAAAAGAGGGCTTCACTCAGGGATTGATAGAGAATTGTTAGTTCCAAACCAACATCCAAACCACCCTATTTTTTTTGTTACAAAATCAAAACCCAATAATTCTGACACACAGAATCATATAGAATCATAGAATACTGGGACTGGAAGGGATCTCGAGAGGTCGTTGAGTCCAGTCCCCTGCCCTCATGGCAGGAGCAAATACTGTCTACACCATCCCTGATAGACATTTATCTAACCTACTCTTTAAATATCTCCAGAGATGGAGATTCCACAACCTCCCTGGGCAATTTATTCCAGTGTTTGACCACCCTGACAGTTAGAAACTTTTTCCTAATGTCCAACCTAAACCTCCCTTGCTGCGGTTTAAGCCCATTGCTTCTTGTTCTATCCCCAGAGGCCAAGATGAACAAGTTTTCTCCCTCCTCCTTATGACTCCCTTTTAGATACCTGAAAACGGCTCTCATGTCCCCCCTCAATCTTCTCTTTTCTAAACTAAACAAACCCAATTCCTTCAGCCTTCCCTCATAGGTCATGTTCTCTAGACCTTTAATCATTCTTGTTGCTCTTCTCTGGACCCTCTCCAATTTCTCCACCTCTTTCTTAAAATGTGGTGCCCAGAACTGG
This sequence comes from Pelodiscus sinensis, assembly GCF_052426305.1. Lineage (NCBI taxonomy): Eukaryota > Metazoa > Chordata > Testudines > Trionychidae > Pelodiscus > Pelodiscus sinensis. The sequence continues at coordinate 14,715,312 of NC_143079.1, forward strand.
ACACAGTACTCCAAGTGAGGCCTAATTAGTACAGAGTAGAGCAGAAGAATGACTTCTCGTGTCTGGGCAATAGCATCACACTGCTGACTCATATTCAATTGTGGTCCACTATAACCCCTAGATCCCTTTCTACCATACTCCTTCCCAGACAGTCGCTTCCCATTCTGTATGTATGAAACTGATTGTTCCTTCCTAAGTGGAGCACTTTTCATTTGTCTTTATTAAACTTCATCCTATTTACCTCAGACCATTTCTCCAATTTGTCCAGGTCATTTTGAATTATGACCCTATCCTCCGGATTAATCGCAATCCCTCCCAGCTTGGTATCATCTGCAAACTTAATAAGCGTACTTTCTATACCAATATCTAAATTGTTGATGAAGATATTGAACAGAGACGGCCCCAAAACAGACCCCTGCGGAACCCCACTTATGTCTTTCCAACACGATTGTGAAGCACTAATAACTACTCTCTGACTACGGTTATCCAGCCAGTTATGCACCCACCTTATAGTAGCACCATCTAAGTTGTATTTACCTAGTTTATTGATAAGAATATCATGCGAGACCGTATCAAACACCTTACAAAAGTCTAGGTATATCTCATCCACCGCTTCTCCCTTATCCACAAGACTCGTTATCCTATCAAAGAAAGCTATCAGATTGGTTTGACATGATTTGTTCTTTACACATCCATGCTGGCTGGTCCCTATCACCTTGCCACTTTCCAAGTGTTTACAGATTATTTCCTTAATTACTTGCTCCATTATCTTTCCTGGCACAGAAGTTAAACTAACTGGTCTGTAGTTTCCTGGGTTGTTCTTATTTCCCTTTTTATAGATGGGCACTAGATTTGCCCTTTTCCAGTCCTCTGGAGTCTCTCCTGTCTCCCATGATTTTCCAAAGATGCTAGCTAGAGGCTCAGATACCTCCTCTATCAGCTCCTTGAGTATTCTAGGATGCATTTCATCAGGCCCTGGTGACTTGCAGGCATCTAATTTTCTAGGTGATTTTTAACTTATTCTTTTTTTATTTTACCTTCTAAAACTACCCCCTTCCCACTAGCATTCACTATGTTAGGCATTCCTTCAGACTTCTCCGTGAAGACCGAAACAAAGTCATTGAGCATCTCTGCCATTTCCAAGTTTCCTGTTACTGTTTCTCCCTCCTAACTGACCAGTGGGCCTACCCTGTCCTTGGTCTTCCTCTTGCTTCTAATGTATTTAGAAAAAGTCTTCTTGTTTCCCTTTATTCCCCTAGCTAGTTTGAGCTCATTCTGTGCCTTTGCCTTTCTAATCTTGCCCCTGCATTCCTGTGCTGTTTGCCTATATTCATCCTTTGTAATTTGTCCTACTTTCCATTTTGTATATGACTCCTTTTTTATTTTTAGATCATGCAAGATCTCGTGGTTAAGCCAAGGCGGTCTTTTTCCATAATTTCTATCCAGATTGCTCAAACCCACTGCAACTGGCTCTTCCTAAGTCATGCATCCCAGTGGAAATAAACATGCCAGTTACAAATATTTTTTATCAGAGGTCCATAAGAACAGAATCCACTTGGAAAATGGACACTTCAAAACAAATTGCAGAGAAACAAGAAAGGAGTCCACTAAAACACTGACACGTACATTGATGTGGTGCTGAGTCATTGTGTCCAGCACGGAACCCCCTCAGATAACCATGTGATAGCTGAGAGCTCAGAAGTGGGTGCAACTAAAAACAGGAGGGGAGAGAACCATTTCTCAGCTAAGCCATGCTCCCCAACAGGCCAAGAACAGCAACAATGGAAAATGAGCTCCTGGAATCTAATTTTGAATACAAGTTACAAGCGGCAGCTGTTCCCCTTTTAGATACCTGAAAACTGCTATCATGTCCCCCCTCAATGTTCTCTTTACTAAACTAAACAAACCCAATTCTTTCAGCCTTCCCTTCAAAGGTCATGTTCTCTCGACCTTTAATCATTCTTGTTGCTCTTCTCTGGACCCTCTTCAATTTCTCCACATCTTTCTTGAAATGCAGTGCCCAGAACTGGATGCAATACTCCAACTGAGGCCTAACCAGTGCAGAGTAGAGCGGAAGAATGACGTCTCGTGTCTTGCTCACAACACACCTGTTAATGCAGCCCAGAATCATGTTTGCTTTTTTTGCAACAGCATCACACTGTTGACTCATATTTAGCTCGTGGTCCACCCTAGATCCCTTTCTGCCGTACTCCTTCCTAGAGAGTTGCTTTCCATTCTATATGTGTGAAAACTTATTGTTCCTTCCTAAATGGAGCACTTTTCATTTGTCTTTATTAAAGTTCATCATTCCTGACAGATGTCTATCTATCTAACCTACTCATAAATATCTCCAGTGACAGAGATTCCACAACCTCCCTAGGCAATTTATTCGCGTGTTTAACCATCCTGACAGTTCAGAAGATTTTCCTAATGTCCAACTTAAATCTCCCTTGCTGCAATTTAACTCCATTGCTTCTTGTCCTATCTTCAGAGGTCAAGGAGAACAATTTTTCTCCCTCCTCCTTGTAACACCCTTTTAGGTACTTGAAAACTGCTATTGGTATAAGCAACTTTGCCTGTAAAAAGGTAGAAACAACTGGAAAAAAGAATGTGTGTTTTCCTAACATGAGAACAGACATACTGTGTGAGACCAAAGGACCATATACCTCAGTATCCTGTCTTCCGACAGTGGCCAGTGCCAGGTGCCTCAGGGGAAATGATCAGAAGAGGGAATCATCACGTGATCTATCCCCCGTCATCCATTCCCAACTTCTGGCAAACAGGCTAGGGACACCATCCCTGCCTACCCTGCCTAATAGCCATTGATGGACCATGAATTTATCTGGCTCTTTTTTGAACCCTGTTATAGTCTCTTCACAACATCCTCTGGCAAGGAGTTCCACAGGCTGACTGTGCATTGTGTGAAGAAATACTTCCTTTCGTTTGCTTTAAACCTGCTGCCTATTAATTTCATTTGGTGGCCCCTAGTTCTTGTGTTATGGGAAGGAGTAAATAACTCTTCTTTCTTCACCTTTTCCACACCGGTCATGATTTTATAGACCTCTAGTATATCCCCCCATAGTTGTCTGTTTTCCAGCAGAAAAGTTCCAATCTTAGCAGGATTTTCCTACCCTGTGAATGGCTCTGAGTGCCACAGGATTTGTAAAATGAAGGATTTGCAGATAAGAACTGCATAAGTCACAGAAAAGGTAAAATAAGTTTCCCAGAATGGATGGGGGGCCAATGACTTGTCTGAGGTAGAGCAGTTTAAAAACTATCCCTCAGGGAATTTAGAGATTGGTAATGGCTGAGTCACCACTGAGTCACCAGCTGGGAGGGATTGAAAGTGATTCCGTTTTTTCCGTGATTTCCTTTCTTAGGCCATGTGAAATCACCTTTTCTCTGTTCCTTGCAGACAGATATTTCTCTCACAAGCATGGAGAGCAGCTCGCTTTCCTCTTTGTCAACATCATAAAATACTAGAATCCATAGCTAAGCTGGCCTGGCCTGACGACCCCGTAGATAGCTCAATAATGTTTGGTTTTTATATTGTGCTTAATGAAACCTATAATTCAGGAACATTTACAGTGTAAAAGGAAATACTGATTGGCTGCGTCTAGACTGGCATGATTTTCTGCAAAAGCTTTTTAACGGAAAAGTTTTCCGTTAAAAGCATTTGTGGAAAAGAGCGTCTAGAGTGGCACGGATGCTTTTGCGCAAAAGCACTTTTTGCGGAAAAGCGTCCATGCCGATCTAGACGCTATTTTGCGCAAGAAAGCCCCGATCGACATTTTCACCATCGGGGCTTTTTTCCACAAAACGGTTCTCAGTTGTCTACACTGGCCCTCTTGCGCAAAAGCATTTGCGCAAGAGGGCTTTTCCCCGAACGGGAGAGTCATTGTATTTGTGGAAGAACATTGTATTTGCGGAAGATTCAGATTAGCTGAATCTTACATTAGATCATCAGTGTTCTTGCGCAAATTCAAAGCGGCTAGTGTAGACAGCTGGCAAGTTTTTCCGCAAAAGCAAGCGCTTTTGCGGAAAAACTTGCCAGTCTAGACGCAGCCATTGAGTTTGCTTGGAGGAAAAATATACCCGCCTCATGACGTGAACTGTTCAATGCAGTTGTTTTCCTGGTTTGGAGTTGGAAGAAATTCCACACCAGGCAAAACCCACCTGGTTTTCAGTTTCCAGTTAAACCCTAAGCTTAGTCAACAGCCATTTCACCAAGGTTTACAAAACTTTGTCATGAAGATGAGCCAAGTTATTTGGTGGGAGGGGGGAAAATGAGCACAAAGCTTATACGCTTGAGGTTCATGTAGGTTAAAAACTAGCTATATAGGTGATGGCAGAGATTCTTCTATCAGCCCTAGTGTCCCATTGCAGTCAGTCTTCAGGATGCTGTCTATTACACCGGATCTCTTCCAAGAAATTGAACAGGCTCCTGGGGACTGTAGGTGGATAATGATAAGTTCCAATCTTTTATAAACTAACAGAAAGCGAACCCAGAATGTTGGTCACTTCACCAGATTCACTGGTTTCGGTTTCTGAGATTTCTGCAAACTTGTATTTCTGGTTTCCCTCCTGCCCTTGCCCAAATTGTGGTTTCGAATAAGCCACAAAAATGCAAAAGAGAACACCAGAGAAACCACTTACAATTTAGGACAGATTAGCTGAATCCACTGAGTATTGTTCTGTTGCCTCCCATAGCTCACAAGCCAGCCTACGCTCACTCAAACGCTGGCTTAGATTGACTTAAAAGGTCTGTGAATTTTGGTGTATTTGCTGGGGTTTCAAAGGTGTTAGGAAACTCTAATGATGCACGTTGCATCTGGCTGCTTTATCAAGACATTGACACCCTGGATATATTCTTATCCTAGAATCTCTCGTTCATGAGCTGATGTAAAGACACAATCTATACGCTGGAGCTTGTCCTCCCTTCTCGAGACTCGACTGTTTATAGGACTGCTCCCTCAAGACCAAGATACTTTTTTCATTCCCACTCCTTTACATCTAGGGAAAGTCTCAAGTCACTCAGGCCTTGTCCTTACTAAACGCAAGACGGACGCTGCCATTATCAGTCTTCCAGAGTTCAATTTAGTGGGTCTAGTTAAGACGCACTAAGTCAAACTCAGAGAGCACCCCAGTCAGTGGCCAGTACTCCTGCTTTTGTGAGGAGTAAGGGTAGCCGACAGGAGTGTTTGCTCCCATCGGCCTCCCACTGTGCAGACGGAAACAAGGTATGTCAGTTCCAGCTACGTAATTAACATAGCTGGAGTTGTGTATCTTGATTCAATCTTCCCCTAATGGAGAGCTGGCTTCAGTGAAACTCTAGAACTCACATAGCTTTTTCTCAGCAGGATCAGCACCTGCTAACAGGGTGTGTATTTCAGGCAAATATTGCGGAGTTCATTCATCAAAAAGGCATTCTCAAAAGGCCAGTATTTGTTTGTATTCCTGTTTGAGTCAGCAAATCAGGGAGCTAACACAATACCATGTGACTAAGGGCAGCCTAACAATGCTGAATAGTGGGAAATAATTCATAAGATGAAAATGACTCGTCAAAATGGTCAAATATTTACAAATAATCACTATGATTGGTTCCAAAAGAACTAACTTCACAATACATATTCTCATTGAATGACATAGTTATAACAGGGTTACACAGGCAATATTGCAATGCCCAATGTCTAAACGGGATTCGTGTATTCACTTGCTGTTCTGCAGCCTGTTTGCAGAGACTCTGTGAATTTTCCCTGCCCCTCATTTGCATAGCTTTGCAACACTTCTCAGATTTGACTCCAGGTCTGTGTGACACTAGCAGAGCAGAGCTGAGGTTTGCATTAATGACTAACAGCTTCACAATTCTGCCGATTACATGGAGATTTTAAAAAAAATTAAAAAGGACAAGTCTAGCCAAAACCACAACCCCTCAGCAGCTGGCAGATCTCATGCCCCATTCCTGCCTGATTTCCACTAAAAGTGACAAAGCTTTAAGCATGGAGGCGGATGCAGAGTACAGACCATCTAGTTGGGAATAATAAAGGTTTGAACCATTAGAGTCCCAAAGTAATTTGTGTTTTTAAAACAAAGGTTTGTCTGATATGATCTATGCAAAAGAGGACGGAGAGGGGAAGAGATCAAACAAAAGGAATATTAAATCCATCAAAATGGACATTGTTGTGTATTAAATACAACCAGAATCCTAGCAGCACAAGTGGGTACACCTCCTACAATGCAGTCCAATTCCAGACAGCGTTATTGACTGGTAGATTTTATATTTCAGAGGGTGAAGCTGTAAAGAACAGAAAGTAAAACATACCACAAAGCAGGTATTGTGTGTTAATTCCCAGAGACCACGTAAAAGTTGGAAATGACAAACACCTACCGAAAACAAGGTGGAATAGGCAGAGAGGGCAAATTTGATGCAGTAGTAATAGACAACGGAATCTTTCCCATCGGATTCTTTTGTCATCTTTTCAGCTCTGCTCCTGAGCTTGCTTTGTGTGTATTGGACCCTCCCTGCTTTGACAGTTTCAGGGTAATGTCTCCTACTTTCAGTAGCTAGACTTTAAAAAAAAAAAATCAACAAAACCAAAAAAAACCACCCTTAAACTTCAGCTGCTATCTACAACTTCCGCCTGAGAGAAACAGAAAGCAATTAGAAGGGAGGCAGGAACAAGAGCAGGACAATATTAACCCTTTAGAGCATTTACTGCCTAATGGAACTAGCGTGTATTTGTTTCTCAAATAAACAGTGAACTGCTTTAACAAAAAAACAAAAAACCCAAGGAGTAGTCCGGTAGCACCTTAGAGCCTCCAAAACCAGATCTATAATGTCATGAGCTTTCGTGGGCAGAACCCACTTCCCCACGAGCATAAGATGTAATGTAGATTGTGATGTCATGTCAAGTGTGTCTGGTATTTTTGTTGAAACCATCTGGCAACTCTAAACACCACACGCAGCTGCCTAACTTTTGAGCGACCTTCTTTTAGAAAATAACTATGCTACAGGGAATAAATCACAATAGGAGACACTTATCTTGTCCTTTATGGCACAAAAAGCATATTGCAATTCTAATGTGATCACTCACTTTCCCAAAGCTCTGTTTTACAGTAGGGATGTTAAAATGTGTGTAATTGAGTAAATGTGGAACTGCTGAAAATCAAGCAGGGTGGCAGTAGGCTTTCCGGGAGCTGGTTCATGGGCTCCCATCTGCTGCCCCATTCCCAGGAGGCCGGCTGGGAGCTGGTGCATGCTGGTAACCAGCTTTTAAGATGGCTCCTGGTACACACTGGCTCCTGCCTGCTGCCCCACTTCCAGGAGGCTGGCTGCCAGCCCCACACTGCTGCCTCTGATACAGGGGCAGCAGCACAAGGTGGCAGCCAACTCTCCAGGAGCACGGCAGGAGCGTGCGTGTAACCGTGAACATTAACCAGTAAGTTCAGGCTTAGCAGTTAACCGTTTACACGGTTAAACATTCACATCCCTCTTTTACAGACGTGGATATTGAAGCATCAAGAGGTTCAGTGACTGCTCAAAGCCAAACACGACGTCAGCAGCAGAGCTGGGAATACAAGCCAGATTTTCCACCTTCCCGGCTTGGATTCATGTTTCTGTGATACATCCTCGATCGGTACCCACTGCCCTGACAGAGAGAGATGGGTTCAGTGGCCTAAGAGTCCGCATGTTCTTATGGATGGGGTACAAGATAGGGAGGCAGAGACCAAATAAATGTAGGCAAGACGCACTGAGCATAAAGTCTACTCTGCAGCTTCGGCTAAGTGCTTGTTGCCTTTTAGCTCATGCTGTAGACTCATGAGTTTAGCCTCCAGGGTCCCAGGTTCAATCCCTCCTGCCCATGACCTGGCTCTGTTGGCTTCACATCTAGACATTGCAGTTTTGACAAGGACTTGCTATGTGCAAGGTTGAAGTCCCAAAAATGGTCTATTATGGGGAGAGGCGCGAACTTGAGACAAACAGGTTCTATCTACACTTCCGATGGGAACAAGCCTCCCAGCCCTGTAGACACATTCATGCTAGCAAGGCTTGTGTTAGTGTGCTAGAAACAGTCATTTGGATATGGGGGCTCTGGCTCCCACACCCACCCGATGTGCATCAGATCTGATTGCCAGAGATGCAAGCACACAGCATCTGCACTTGCTACGGACACTAGCCACAGGAAAATATTAGTTAGCCCAGAGGAAGTGTCCACATTCTAAATCCGAGAAGATGAAGAGTTTTCATCAACTTATGTCGGGCCCCATGTTTGCTCTCTGAACCTTCTAAGAGATTCTTCAAGGACATGGACGGGGCAGTTTCCCTGCACTGGAGTGAAAAGGGTTAAAACAGCCCCGGCAGAGGGCTGAGGCTGGGAACCAATCAGCGGAGGGCCCCAGGCACCGAACTCTCATCTCGTTTTGGAATTCTCATCCAGAGAGCTCCAGCAAGGACATACATGCCGGTTACTTAGCGACAGTTCACTGAACATAGAGAAAATCTGGTTTGAGCAAGTCAGAGAAACTGGTCTCCCCTTCACCATCATGGCCATTCTTCACGGTATGCTAGGTCTGTCATATCTGGTATCTCAGTGTGCTGGTTCATTAGCTCTTTTGTCCTTACTCTGCTATTAGCCTGTTTGGTATTGGCGGGTGTTGTGGAGAAACAAAGTATTCAAAGAGTCTTGCCCCCACTGAGCTCAGATAGCTTCCTCCCCAGCATCTCCCCCCGTGGGGTCTATTTTGCTGCTTAGCGCTCCAAGTCCTCTGGTTTCAGGTGTGGTGAGATCTAACAATGTCGGTACTTGAATGAAGCCCCTACTAAGGAGAAGACTTGCAGCATTAACAACACTTAACAAAACCAAGCTCAGAGGCCACTCTTTCTGGTCCAAGACCCCTTCGCGCAGCCTAGGCAGTGCAAAACTTCCAGTGCTGAGGCAATGCAAAATGGACAGGCTCCAGCTGCAGGTGGCCAAAGGCGAATTCATAAGAACAGTCGCACTGGGTCAGACCAAAGGTCCTTCTAGCCCAGTGTCCTGCCATAGAATCATACAATAGACTCATAGAATTCTAGGGCTGGAAGAGACCTTGGGAGTCATCGAGTCCAGCCCCCTGCACAAAGCAGGACCAACCCCAACCAAATCATTCCAACCAGGGCTCTGCGGGAGGGATAGCTCAGTGGTTTGAGCATTGGCCTGCTAAACCCAGAGCTGTGAGCTCAATCTTTGAGGGGGCCATTGAGGGATCTGGGGCAAATCTGTTAGGAATGGTACTTAGTCCTGCCACGAGAGCAGGGGACTGGACTCAATGACCGCTCAAGGTCCCTTCCAGCTCTAGGAGATGGGTATATCTCCATAGATAAGATGAGACTTAAAAACCTCTAGGGATAGAGATTCCACCCCCTCCCTAGGGAACCCATCCCAGGGCTTCCCCACCCACCTAGGGAATAGGTTTTCCTCATATCCAACCTAGACCTCCCCCACTGCAACTTGAGACCATTGCTCCTTGTTCTGCTATTGGCCACCACTGAGAACAGCCTCTCTCCATCCTTTTTGGAACTTCCCTGCAGGAAGTTGAAAACTGCTCTCAAATCCTCCCTCACTCTTCTGCAGACTAAAAAAGCCCAAATCTCTCAGCCTCTCCTCATAAGTCATGTGCTCCAGCCTCCTTATCTTTTTTGTTGCCCTCCGCTGAACTCTCTCTCTAATGAGTCCACATCCTTTCTGTAATGGGGAGCTCAGAATTGGATGCAGTACTCCAGATGTGGCCTTGCCAGTGGCAAATAAAGAGGAATAATCTTCCAGCAATGGCCAATGCCAGATGCCCCAGAGGAAGTGAACAGAACAGGTAACTGTCTAGTGATTCCTCTCCTGTGATCCATTTCCAGCCTCTCACAAAGGCTAGGGACACCATTCCTATGCATCCTGGCTAATGAGTATTGATGGACCTTGTTGTGAGCAAGACACGAGAAGTCATCCTTCCACTCTACTCTGCACTGGTTAGGCCTCAGTTGGAGGATTGTGTCCAGTCCTGGGCACCGCATTTCAAGAAAGATGTGGAGAAACTGGAGAGGGTCCAGAGAAGAGCAACAAGAATGATTAAAGGTCTAGAAAACATGACCTGTGAAGGGAAGGCTGAAAGAATTGGGTTTGTTTAGTTTAGAAAAGAGAAGATTGAGGGGGGACATGAGAGCCATTTTCAGGTATCTAAAAAGGTGTCATAAGGAGGTGGGAGAAAACTTGTTCATCTTGGCCTCTGAGGATAGAACAAGAAGCAATGGGTTTAAAGTTCAGCAAGGGAGGTTTAGGTTGGAGATTAGGAAAAATTTCCTAACTGTCAGGGTGGTCAAACACTGGAATAAATTGCCCAGGGAGGTTGTGGAATCCCCATCTCTGGAGATATTTAAGAGTAGGTTGGATAAATGTCTATCAGGGATGGTGTAGACAGTATTTGGTCCTGCCATGGGGGCAGGGGACTGGACTCGATGACCTCTCAAGGTCCCTTCCAGTCATAGTATTCTATGATTCATTAATGTATCTAGTTTTTTTTAACCCTGTTAAAGTCCTGGTCTGCACAACATCATCTGGCAAGGAGTTCCACAGGTTGACTGTATTTTCTTAGTGTAGGGAATATTTCAGCTAGCACATGACTTGTAGAAGCCTGCTCTTGTTCCACTCACTTCTCACTCCCAGCCTTCCAAAGGCTGGGTAGAGAGTGGACACAATGCTACTCTTGCTCCTCCACTACTGTAAGGTCACAGAGGGGCCTTGGGCCAGCAGTATAATATAGAGATGCTCCTCAGCATCTCTCAGTTATTCTAGCCACATAGGATCAAGATGGAGGCACCTGGCTAACACCCCATCCAATCGGAATGGGGTTAGTAGAGAAGTAACCAGAAAAGGGCAGGTTTTCATTAGAGCCACAGAGAAGGAGCACCTTTCTAGACATTCACTGTCCTCTGAACAGAACTTAACACGTAAATATCAACACTGCCTTCACCTCCAGATCAGCTACTAGAAATGGGCCTCATCCTCCCTGATTGGATCCACCTCATCATCTCTAGCCTGATTCTGGCCTTAATATTTATACCTGCCTCTGGAAATTTCCACTACATGCATCTGACGAAGTGGGTCTTTGCCCATGAAAGCTTATACTCCAAGGCTGTGTCTACATTGGCACCCCTTTCCGAAAAAGGGATGCTAATGTAGCACTTTGGAATAGGCAAATCCGTGGGGGATTTAAATATCCCCCGCGGCATTTGCATTAACATGGCTGCCGCTTTTTTCCGGCTTGGAGATAAGCCGGAGAAAAGCGCCAGTCTAGACGTGATTCTCCGGAAAATAAAGCCTTTTCCGGAGGATCTCTTATTCCTACTTTCAACCTGGGGGTTACAGTGGATGAGAAGCTGGATATGAGTCACCAGTGTGCCCTTGTAGCAAAGGCGGCTAATAGCATATTAGATTGCATTAAGAGGAGCACTGTCAGCAGATCCAGAGATGTCATTATTCCCCTTTATTCAGCTCTGGTGAGGCCACATCTGGAGTATTGTGTCCAGTTCTGGGCCTCCCACTACAAAAAGGATGTGGACGCATTGGAGAGGATCCAGCAACTAAAATGATTAGAGGGGTGAAGCATGCAACTTATGAGGAGAGGCTGAGGGAGTTGGGTCTGTTTAGTCTGCAGAAGAGAAGAGTGAGGGGGGATTTGAGAGCAGCCTTCAACTTCCTGAAGGGAGGTTCCAAAGAGGATGGAGAGAGGCTGTTCTCAGTAGTGACAGATGGCAGAACAAGGAGCAATGGTCTCAAGTTGTGGTGGGAGAGGTCCAGGTTGGATATTAGGAAAAATTATTTCACTAGGAGGGGGGTGAAGCACTGGAATGGGTTCCCTAGGGAAGCAGTGGAGTCTCCATCCCTAGAGGTGTTTAAGTCTCGGCTTGACAAAGCCCTGGCTGGGTTGATTTAATTGGGATTGGTGCTGCCTCGGGCAGGGGGCTGGACTTCATGACCTTCTGAGGTCTCTTCCAGCTCTGTGGTTCTATGATTCTATGACGTGGGCGAGCTCGGTCATGCTCATGCCGACTCTGTGTATGTGTTGGTTTGATTGCCGCGAGGAGGGCCTGCCACGTGGTGTTAAGGAGTTACTTGCCCACCCTTGGAAAGCAGCCGCCTGGCCTCAGATGACCAGCCACCTCCCAGCACTTGGGTCGATGCCAGCACGGTTTTCTCACCTCCACCCTGATGAGCTCATCAGCAAGGGAAGGGACATCCCAACAAGGAGGCACAGGACAAAGGGGCCTGCCTGGTATTAAAGCCTCTCTGCAGCTGACAAAAGACAAGGAAACAGCAGCCGATCTAGGGCAGTGGTGGGCACCCGGCCCCTTGGGGTTCTATGGGCAGCCCATGCACACCCCACCGCCCTCTCTCTCTGCATCTCTCGCGTGCTGGGGGCCATGCACCCGTCTGCTCCTCCTCCTCTCTGCCAGCACTTCTGGAGCACTGGGTTGTGCGCCCAGTCCCCTCGTCTCCCCCCTCTCCCAGAGCTTGAACGCCACATGTTAGCAGGGCAGGGCCTGCAGAGTAAAGGAGGGTGGAGCAGCCTCTGGCAACATGTGAAATGACCCAAATTTAAAGCAAGGGCAGGGCGAGATGCACACTGATTGCACACAGCATTGTGAGTGCCGTGTGCTCCCTCTGCTTCTTTTGGCAGCAATTTCATTTGCAAAGATTGGCTCATTTTTAGGGTCGCCAGGTGTCCGGTATTGGTCCGGACAGTCTGATATTTGCGGCTTCTGTCTGGTGAAAAACCCAGAAAATATCGGACATGTAAAATCTCCAGTATTTTCTGTTTTTCTCAGACAGAAGGCCGCTTGGAGCATTTTTTCCCTGCCGCCTCTGGTGGAGGTGGGGAGCGTGGGATTTAAAGGTGCCATGACTTTTTTTTGTGTGGTTCTCCCCCCCCCCCCCCGGTCCCCCCTTTCCTCCCCCCCCCGGTCTCCCCCTTTCCCCCCTTTTCTACAGTACAGAGTTTTGTCAGGAAAATGGTCGTTTCTCCAACAGAACCTGAGTAACGTCCACACTGCAATCGCGTTCTTCCAAAAGTAAATCGAAAGAATAGAGGGGTTTTACCGGTGTTGGTAATCCTCTTTCTACGAGGAAGAAGCCTTTTTGCGAAAGAGCTCTTTTGGAACAAGGCGTACGTGGACAGGGAAGAGGGAGTACTTTCGAAAGAAGAGGAACGAGGAAGAAGCACAGGTGCCCAGGTGGCCACTCTGCCCATAGTAATCACAACTTGCATGTGAGAGTGTCCATTCAGCGTGGACACTATCTGTCGAAAAAGGAGATCACTTTTTTGATGCACTTTCGCAGTATGGACGCTCTCTTTCGGAAGACTTTTTTGGATGATCACTTCCAGAAAAGCTTCTTCTAAATGAAGCCTGAATTCTAGATGTAGCCTCAGGGGATTTCTTGCCCCTAGCTCAGGGCTTTATCTCAGCTCATCGTTCTCAACAGCATTCCACTGGGAGATTTTTTAGAAGATCTCTTCCGGAAAAGCTTCTTCTGAAAGAAGCCTGCAGTCTAGATGTAGCCTTAGTCTACAGAAGAGAAGAGTGTGTGTGAGGGGGAGGGTTTGAGAGCAGCCTTTAACTCTCTGCAGGGGGGTTCCAAAGAGGATCACTTTTTCGATGCGCTTGTCTGTGTGGATGCTCTCTTTCGGAAGAAGAGCTCTTCCGAAAAAAGGTTCTTCCGAAAGAAGCCTGCTGTGTAGACGTAGCCCCACTGGTGGCCTGTCAGTAGCAGCCACTCTAGGGAGCAAAGGCCTCTAGCTTCTGTTCCACTGATCATAATGCTCTGAGGAAACATGGCTGGTGCTGTGACCAGGGGTCTACCGCTGGCATGAATCACGGCGAAGGAAGTGGCCTGTCACATGAAAGGGAGCCCGGGGGGAGACAGAGGGCAGAGGTACAGCCAAATCTGTAACCGTAGGAACGACTAAACTATAGACATTCTATTCTGAGCGTCTCTCAGGGAGACAGATGAAACGTTGCAACCATGTTTCCATTTATCACCTTAATTTTTCCTTCCTTTCTCCAATGCTCTGGGGAGCGGGAGGGGGACATGGCTGCCATGCTCTAGCAAAAGTGGGATTTGCAATATCACATTTCTCCATCCGTCGTAAGAGGCATTTGACAAATGCAATATGCAACTGAAAGGGTGGCTTCTTTAAATGCCAATACAGCCACATGAACACACGCACGGAAAAGAATCTGAAAAATCCTGGTTCAGCACTAGGATCAGGCTATGATGCCGAGTCAAGGGAAAAGTGCTCATCTGATAGCTCCGCACATGGGGAGAGATCCCCCCTCCCACTCCCTGGCCCCTCTGCGCCCCTTTCAGCTGTAAAGGCACAAGAGACTAGCAGAGAATTCTCCCCAGCGCAGGAGCAAGGCTGGGCTCTCATAACTGGCTGTGCTGCTCCTTTGCAACCCTTAGGGGTACATAAGAACAGCCAGACTGGGTCAGACCAAAGGTCCATCTACCCCAGGATACTGTCTACTGATAGTGGCCAATGCCAGATGCTCTACAGGGAGTAAACACAACAGGTAATCCTCACAATTCCTCTCCTGTCATCCATTTCCAGACAAACAGTGGCTAGGGACACCATTCCTACCCATCTGGGCTAATGGCCATTGATGGGCCTAACCTCCATGAATCTATCTAGCTCTTTTTTGAACCCTGTTAAAGTCCTAGTTTTCACAACATCCTCTGGCAAGGAGTTCCACAGGTTGATTGTGTGCCAAGTGAAGAAAAACTTCCTTTTGTTTGTTTTAAACCTGCTACTTATTATTTTTTTTTGGTGACGCCTAGTTCTCATGTTATGGGAACAAGTAAATATGTTTTCCCTATTCACTTTCTGCATACCTGTCATGATTTATAGACCTCTATCATATCCACCCTTAGTTTCCTCTTTTCTAAGATGAAAAATCCAGCTTTTTTTAATCTCCCTTCACATGGGACCAGTTCCAAACCCCTAATCATTTTTGTAGACATTTTATGAACCTTTTCCATTGCCAATTTATCTTTTTTGAAATGAGGAAAACACATCTGTATGCAGTATTCAAGATATGGATGCACCATAGTTTTATACAGAGGCAACAAGGTATTCTTGGTCTTATTCTCGATCCCAAAATTCTGTTCACTTTTTTGACTGCCGCTGCACACTGAGTGGATGTTTTCAGAGAACTAATCACCATGACTCCAAGATCTCTCTCGAGTAGTTGTAGCTAACTTAGTCCCCATCATTATGTATGTGTAGGTGGGATTATTTCTCCAATGTGCATTACTTTGCATTTATCAACATTAAAGTTCATTGGCCATTTTGCTGTCCCATTACCTAGTTTCGCGAGATCCTTTCGAAGCTCTTCACAGTCTGCTTTGGTCTTAACTGTCTTGAGCAGTTTAGGATTTTTAAGTTACAGCAAACCCCAGAGCTGCTATGACTTACAGCAGGAAGGCTACACTAGCTCCTTGCTAGTCTGAAACCCAGATGGCAATGAAGGTGGGTGGGTTCTATTGCTGAACCCCCTCTCTCTGGGCTGACCCTTTTGTGACAGACCTTGAAGAACTACAGAACAGACTCATACAGTCACGGTTACAGAGCCGGCTTTGTCCCCTTCCAGGCCTCTCTCTAAGTACACCCCTTCAGATTTCAGGCCTCACGCCTTTACATCTTCTGAATGATCCTCCCATGCTTACGACTTAGTACACAAACTACTATAGGCCAGATCTGGAGGCCCTATCTAGAAGGGACTGAATTCAGACCTCTGGGGTTCTTCCCTTTGGGAGTCTGCTCCCTATAAGTACCACCGAGCACAAACAACCCTCATCAATTAAAATACTGTTTTATTTTAAACAAGAACACCACATTTGGAAAAAGGAATGTTACCTAAAGCTTTGATGGTAGCTAGCCAGGCCTAACTTCTTTAAGCAACTCTAGCAGCTGCCTGTGCATCACTTTTATCACCCTAAACAACTATATGAGACAGGCAGACACCCTGTCCCCTTTTAATTCAGCCAGAGTTCCTTTTGTTCTTCTCATTTCTCCCTCATTTCTCAGAAATCTAAGACCAATGGTTAAAAAAATGAACACACAAGAAAAGGACAAATCACATTTCAGAACAGAAGGGGGATGCGGGGGGAGGGGGGGGGAGGAGAGAAGGTCTGTGAGCTAATGGTATTACAGGTGATAATTGGGGAAGCTATCTTTGTAATAGATAAGATAGTTAGCGTCTTTTCACGTTACAGAGCTGTGTTGTATCATTTAGTCAAAATGCTTCATCTCAGCATGGCTAATTGTGGTTTCCAAAACAACCAGACACACAAAGGCTCTAGGATTGCCAGGTGCCTGGACAGTCCAGTATTTTCACCTCCTGTCCAGTAAAAAAAAAAAAAAATCAGAAAATACTGGACACCTAAAATGTCGGGTATTTTCTGTGTTTTTTTCCCTGCCAGGAGGCGAAAATACACCTGGCAACCCTACGACACACTTGGCAACTGGGCCTAGCACCCAGCCTCCCCCCACCCCCCAGACCCCCGACAGCCCCAACACCCTGCCCCCGGACCCCTGCTTACCTAGTTCCGCAGAGAAGCTGCGTTCTGTTTGATCAAGAAACAAAACAGCTGCCAACAAAAAGCCTAAAACCAAGGGGAAGCAATGCCTTCCCTGGGTCTTAGTGCTCAACCACTCCCCTGTTTTTATCCCCATTCTGACTCTGCACGCACTGAAAGGAGCCATTCTGTTTTAATGCGGTTTTATTTTTTTAGCTTAACTCTGAGTCCTTTTTTTTTGCTCAACAACTTTGATCTCTCCCCCGCCCCACAGAATTTTTTCCCTGGTGGGTTTTTTTGGGGAGCAGGGGGAAGTGTTCAGTATTTTTGGTTAAACCATCTGACAACCCTATAGGGCTCTGACTGATTATTATTTGTAGTGCAAGTAGCAACTAGAAGTCCCAACCAGGAGTGGTACACAACTGTGCTGGTGCTGAGTAATATAAGCTCGATAGCTTTCATCACCATGCAATTTTGACAGATGCCCCGCCCCTTGCCCCACCCCCAGCTGTGCTGTAGGTACAAATGTGAAAGATTCTGTCTCAAAAAATTTGCAATGTCATTGAGAAAAACAAATAGGATTATAATCCTTTTGCCTCATCTAGGGAACTGAGGTTCAGAGAAGGTAAATAACTTGACCAATATCCCACATGAAGCCTGCAGGAGAACCAGGAATTCAGTTTAGGTGTGGTTCCCAGACCAATGCCTTAACTACAGTAGCAATGTTTCACTCTATTACACTCATAGAATCATAGGGTTGAAGGAGACCTCAGGAGTCATCGAGTCCAGCCCCCTGCCCAAAGCAGGACCAACCCCAAATCAATCATTCCAGCCAGGGCTTTGTCAAGCTGGGACTTAAAAATCTTTAGGGATGGCGATTCCATCCCCTCCCTATGGAACCCATCCCAGTTCTTCACCACTTTCCTAGGGAAACAGTTTTTCCTAATATCCAACATAGACCTCTCCCACTGCAACTTGAGACCATTGCTCCTCGTTCTGTCATCTGCCACCACTGAGAACAGCCTCTTGCAAGCCTCTTTGGAACCCCGCTTGAGGAAGTTAAAGGCTGCTCTCAAATCCTCCCTCACTCTTCTCTTCTGTAGACTAAGGCTACATCTAGACTGCAGGCTTCTTTTGGAAGAAGCTTTTCCGGAAGAGATCTTCTAAAAAAACTTTTTCCAAAAGAGTGTCCGCACTGCCAAATCTCATCAAAAAAGCGATCTGCTTTTTTGAAAGATAGGATCCACACTGAATGGACACTTTCTCAAATGTAAGCTGTGATTATATGGAAAGAACTCCCTCTTCCCCGTCCACACTCGCCTTTTTCCAAAAGGGCTCTTTCAGAAAAAGGCTTCTTTCCAATGTCAGAAAAAAAAACCTTTGTTCTTTCGATTTTTTTTTTGAAAGAACGTGATTGCAGTGTGGATGTAAATGAAGTTTTTGGAAAAATGGCTGTTTTTCCAAAACAAAGTGTAGTGTGGACATACCCTCCATAAGCCCAATTCCCTCAGCCTCTCCTTGGAGGTCATGTGCTCCAGCTCCCTAATCATGTGTTGCCCTCCGCTGGGTTCTCCCCAATGCATCTTGTCTCTTGTGGTAAAAAATAATTCTGAACGATACTACAGAGGGAAGGGGAAAGACACTGTCCTGAGGGCGGGAGACAAGTGTCAAGAAGATGCAGCCAGCATGCCTACCTAAGAGCCAAAGCCGAATGTATTGCAAGAATTATTTCAGCTTCATTGATCTGTATTCAGCTTTGCTATGTGGACAACATGAGCTAGATGCTCATTACTCAGCATTTCATCTGCAAGCAGGTGAAGGAAATATCTGAATATTAACGCTTCCTGAGGGATGGGACTAATTTTTAATTCTGTCCGGGAAGCTGTTGCCTGTTAGCCCCCTTCTAGCGGATTTCATTTTCTTTCCCTATTCTCTGCCCTTCTCTAGGTGTTTATGGTGTATTTTATACAAATCAAGCATATTTAGCATAATGACAGATATTAATATGGTTACCAATAAGATGCCCCATAGCAACCCCTCTCACTGAGCCTTTTTCAGTGAGCTAGCAATAGCCAGCTTTGCAATGTTCTGTATATTGTGTTTTAAATGAAATGCTCCGCATGCTTTCCTTGTTCTGCATTCATGATTTTGTCTGCCACTAAATAGGAGAAGCAGACGCTCCAGCTAGCGGAGTCAGAAGTAGTTCCAGACTTAGCTGAGTACAGGATGATCATCAGTATGAAATCAGTAGGTAGCAAGTTTAACGCAAACCAAAGGAAGTATTTCTTCAGACAATACACAGTCAACCTGTGGAACTCCTTGCCAGAGGATGTTGTGAGGGCCACGCCTATAACTGGGTTCAACAAAAAGCTAGATAAATCCATGGAGGTTAGGTCCATCAGTGGCTATTAGCCAGGATGGGTAGAAATGGTGTCCCTGGCCTCTGTTTGTCAGGGCTGGGAATGGATCACTTGATTCCATGTTCTGTTCATTCCCTGTAGGGCACCTGGCATTGGCCACTGTTGGTAGACAGGATTCTGGGTTAGATGGAACTTTGGTCTGACCCAGTCTGGATGTTCTTATAGGTTGTAATTGGACTCGCCATGTCCCAAGCCAGCTGGATCTGGGCACCGCATCGATTTTCTAAATGTGGAGCATCTAGGGTTCACTCCTGCATGTAAACCCTCTGCCCGGCCCCCTGCCTTGAACTGTGGAGTCTCACATCCCAGCTGCCCTAGGGCCTGGTCTCCTGAGCCTCCCAGTCATTATCCATGCTCTGCTAGAGTCCTCCTCCACGGGCACACCGGAGTGCAGTCTGGCTCTTGAGGGACACATGGAATGCTAAGTAAGGCTTTGCAGGCAGTTTCCTAAACCCACAGGGACGCCGGTTTGTTCTCACCCACCCCTCAGGCCAGCCCATGCGTCAGGCAGAGAGCTTGCCACCCCATGAGAGATCCCCTGCCACCAGCCCCCAAGCCTGCACCTGCTGCTGGCAGACTATCAGCCCAAATAGTGATAGAAATGTAGCCGTGTTAGTCTGGGGTAGCTGAAGCAAAATGCAGGACAATGTAGCACTTTAAAGACTATAGGAGACTATAGACAACCACCTAACCTCAAGATGATTCTTACCAACCACCACAGGACATACCACACTAATACCAACCCTGGTACCTTCCCTTGCAACAAACCCCGTTGCCAGCTTTGTCCACATATTCATTCTGCTGATACCATTATTGGACCTAACCAAGTGAGTTATAAGATCAAGAACACATATTCCTGTGCATCCAGAAATATAATCTATGCTATCATGTGCCGAAAGTGTCCGTCTGCTATGTACATTGGACAAACATCTCAGACACTTCGCCAAAGGATTAATGCCCACAAAACAGATATCAGACAAGATCACAAAGAAAAAACAGTTTCTTGCCATTTTAACCAGAAAGGACACTCTCTCAATGACTTAAATACCTGCATTCTGCTTCAAAGACCTTTTACATCTGCACTTGAAAGGGAATCCTCTGAACTGTCATTCATGTTAAAATTCGACACTTTCCAAAAAGGACTCAACAAACACTTGAACTATCTCACCCATTACCAAGATAGTTTCCCCAATTATCACCTCTAATACCATTAATTCACAAACATCCCACTCTCCCTACCTCTAATATCATCAATTCACAGACACTTACCTTCCTTCCTCCCCCCCCCCCCCGCATCCCCCTCCTGTTCTGCAATGTGATTTGTCCTTTTCATATTTGTTCATTTTTTTAATTGTATCCTTTGGTATATATGGTTGTGACTACTTTCTTCCACTATTTTATCTGAGGAAGTGGGTCTGGCCCACGAAAGCTCATCATCTAGTAAACCATCTTGTTAGTCTTTAAAGTGCTACATTGTCCTGCATTTTGTATCAGCCCAAAGGCACCCTGCCCCCTTCCTTCCTCCTCCGCCCTGCTAGCCTAGCTGGGCTGCTCACCCAGTTGCTGCCAGCTCCTTGGCCAGCCCAGGCTGCTGCCACAGTCTCCAACTCCTGCTGTGGGGTTCCAGCGCTGGCCCCACTTGCCGACAGTGCTGCTGGGGACTGCCGCAGGGCTCCGGCCCCAGCACCCTGCTTCCCGACCCTGTTGCCCCCAGCCTTGGCCGACTCTCCAGTCACTAGGCTCCTGGGCTCTCTGGTCCAGGAGCATCAGCATGCGCTGGTTTTCAGAGGTGCGATCTGTAGTGGGGAATCTCTCCCCCCTACACTCCCAGAGGTGCAGCTCCACCCACATTCGTGTCAACGCACGGGGGTTCTTACCCTTGTCTCACCTAACTCTGCTTAGAGGAAGTCCAGACAAGGCTGTGGTCATGCTGATGGCTGATGTTGCGACCTGCAATGGGAGACTCTTCAGAAATGCCAGTGTGCAGACACAGCTCCAACATCCAGAACAGGACCTATTGGTGAGGCATCACAACGAAATCAACTCCAGGGAACTGACAGCTGTCAGCCTTTAACAAAACAAAAAAAAATAGGGACAGTCACTGACCCCGCTGCTCCCTTAGCTTTATTTCAGTTATTCCAGACTTACAAAACGCCAGCGTCCCTCTGAGATTTGACAGGCCAGAAGAAAGAGACACTGGGGTTAATAGGAATAGTCACTGTATTTTAAATTCCACACCTTAGTGCATTAAACAGTTTTCAGAAGCCCTCCCTTTCAGGCACAGAAATTCAAACCTCAGGCACTTAGAGCTTAGAAGTTTCTGGAGAGCTATGTTTTCATTTTGTAACCAATTTTTTGTAATTGGTTTGAGGTAAGAGGGCAGGAGGGGGAGACCTATGATGGGAACACACAGATGGCAGCACATTTTATGACAGCTTAAAACATGTTACATTGCATTCTGCTGGGTCTCACAAAGGAAGCGGTTGGAGTCTTATCACGTGGTACATGCAAAACTAGAATGGCTGAAAAGTCATGTGATGAACTCTAGACGATAAAAGTCTTACTACTACTAGGACAAGAAGCAATGGGCTTAAACTGCAGTTTAGGTGGGACATTAGGAAAAACTGTCAGGGTGTGTCTAGACTACTTCCCCTGTGTCTAGACTGCAGCCGCGTTCCAAAAAAAAAAAAAAACTTCCTCTGTGTCTAGACTCCTGCCCTGTCCTTTCGAAAGTAAATCGAAAGAATGCGGCAGGTTTTTTGACCGCAGAAAACTTCATTTTATGAGGAACAATGCCTTTTTTCGAAAGCGCTCTTTTGAAAAAAGGTGCTATGTAATGCAAACTGTGCTTTTTTGAAAGAGAGCACCCAGACTGCCTGGGGCCAATACAATTCTATTGGGATGGATATTGGAGGGAAGATATGGACTAAATTTCTCTAGTTTATATCTTATATGAAACCCAGCCACTTCAGAGGGATTGTAAAGCATAGGGCAGTTTTGGATTGGACTCTGTTTTAAACACACTTGCTGAAGTTTGGATAAGCCAGCCTGCCAGTGTCAGGAACAGCTGTCAATGTCCTGATGGGTTGAATCACAGAAATCCCCTTGGAGTTGTGCCCCAGTGCGCTGATCATGCCACCGAAGCCCACTTTCCTGCTCCCTGAGGCTCCCCAGCACCCTGTCCTGCTGGGCCAGATTCTCTGCTGGGCGCAGAGTTGGGGTGACCAGCTGCTGTGGAGCAACACGGACACTGAACCAGCTCAGTTCCGGAAGGGCTCCACACCCAGCAAATCAACCCCTCACAGGGACCAAAACCCCAAACAAATCCATCTTACCTGGCGTAAAAGTTTTACACTGTGAAAGCCCATAAGGACAGCCTATACCAATGAGAGAGAGATGCACAGTGGTTGCTCCCCCCCGGTAACAATTATTTACACTGGGCCTGATAATAAACAAAAGTGTTTTTATTAAGTACAAAAAAGTAGGATTGATGTGGTTACAAGTGAAAACAGTCGGATCAAAGTACATTACTAAATTAAAATGAACAAAAAAGCTGAGATTTCTAATTCACTAAGAAACTTGTTACATGCATATTCTGACCCTAAACAGCTGTTCTTATCTCAGGTCAAAGCTTAAAGTCAGTGCTGATGCTTATTCTGACCTGGGACTAACACTTTTCAGAGTTCTTCAAATAACCTTTTAGGGTGGGCCAGGCAGTTTCAAAGGCCAGCTGAAGACAAAGGACTGACGGCTTCCCATTGCTTAACAAGCCTTTGCAGAAGCCCTTTGTTTGGCACCCCAACCCCATGGAAAAATACCAGGTTCAAGATGGATTCCAGTACCAGGTGGCATGGCCACGTCTTTCTAGAATCAACCGCAGTCTGGGCTTACAGGACAGACATGGCCATCCACAAGTCGTTGGTTTGAATACTGAGTCATTAAGTACCTGAAGTATCACTAATGGCCCTCGTTAGCACATTTAGAGCTATCAATAGATCGACACTTTGTATTTCTAATGTCACATACAAGAATGATACATACACAAACAGGATGTACGCAGTCAGTGGACTGTAACTGTAAAATTGATATGCTCCATGACCTGTTCTGCATAAAGCATCTTTGAGTTATGCATCAGCCAATTTTCATAGAGCATGGGGCGGCGGCTGTGCCAGTCACTTCAAAGATGAGAGGCAGAACCACGCATCAGCAACAAGTGACACATGCCACCCTCCACGAACTGAACAGTTGTCTATCGGAAAGTGGGTCCCACAAGTCAACACAGCCTGCTGCTTCCTGTGCGTCTTTACAACACCGCACCACACTCCTTTCTGCTTCATTTGATTTCCATCCTTTCAAGTAAATAATGTCAAAAAGATTTGCAGCTGTAGGATCTGATTGAGTACCTTTGCGATCCTGCTGCTGACGCCTCCTGGGGTGTTCAGACAAAGCAGAGCAGCATGCTGAGGGTTGCCTACTGGGAGCCATTAATAAGGTACCTCTGAGATGCTTTTGAAGGCTTGTGGCCACAGCTGTTCTGTTTATGCAGCTGGGATCCTAACCCATATCCCTGACTTTTTAAAAAAGATCAGTGAGAACACAAGTGGAAACACAGGCAATAGGGACAGATCTCTACCGGGGAACTAAGAGTCATGCCACACATGTCTGCTTGGTGGACCGATATTCCATCGAAGCTAATGCCATTTCACAGTTGCTGTGAAATGGCTTTAGCTTCAGTGGAATATCTGTCCCCCAAGCAGAAGACAGCCAAAACACCCAGCTGGAATCAAGAGGAGGAAGGAAAGGGTAGCACCAGGCCCCAGATCCTCAGAGGGCATCCGTGGAACGTAGACGCTAACCCTGTCTGTCGCTCTGGGCCTAGTTGCCTCTGAGTGATACCTCCATTTGGCATACTGCAAAGACCCCTTCACCGGGGTGCTGTTGTCCAAGGTGGACCCAAGGAGCCGTTACTCTTTGAAACATGATCCCCTCTGACCACATGCCTCTCTAATCAAGAATCAAAACTGCCTCATACAAGGGTCCCCTCCACCGCTGCTCCTAGGAAGCAGAGAGGCAAAGCTGTGAGGGGGAAGCGCAATAGGGCCAGCAGTGTGAAAAGACAAGGTCCTTGCAGGTCTGAGATTCTCCATGTAGCTTGGCAGATCTGCTGGTTCTGGGAACACTAAAGTGATGGAGTCACCCAAACAGTGCACATGAAAAGCTATTTGGGGAAGAAAGGGTCCTTAAGAGACAGTAAATAGTAAATGAGCACTTACATCAGCCAAACGTGTCACTTGGGAATGTGAAAAAACACACCCTTGAGGGACATAAGTTGTGTCAGGATAAGTGGAAGTGGCCTTAGTGAACACTGGCTAATTTAGCATGGGTTAAAAGTACATCTTTTCCTAGTCATAACAAGGCCACAGTGGATACCTGATTCACACATAGGCCTGGCCAACCTATACTTTTTGTATTGGCTGCAACGTTTTGATTGGGATGAAATTTCCTTCTGAAATGGTTCTACCAGCTAAGTCTCGGCTTGACAGGGCCCTGGCTGGGTTGATTTAGTTAGAATTGGTCCTGCCTTGGGCAGAGGGCTGGACTTGATGACCACCTGATGTCTCTTCCAGCTCTATGATTCTAGTACAACCCATTGAGTTGTAATCGATATAAAGTGCCTGACCTCAGTGTAACTTACGCTCCTTCTTGAATGGCACTAAAATGCTTGAATGGCACTAAATTATATAAAATGCTGCAGGTAGTAGCTGTCCTGATATAGCTCTTCAGCAAAGATGCTATCAAAACTGCAGGGAGAGCTTGTCCTGTCAGTGTAGATTCTCCATCCCCTGATGGAAGCAGCTAGGTTGATGGGAGAATTCTCCTGATGACTTATTGTGGTCTACACCACAGGGTAGGGTTGGTCTGATTGTGCTGAATTGTTCACATCCTTGAGTGATGGTCTTCTAAAGACCTAATTTTCTAGTGTAGATCAGGTTTAAGTTATAACACCATAAAAAGCTTTATTCCAGTATAACGGCATCTACAGGATGTTTGGCCTGGTCTATACTAGACCAGGCAGGTCAGCTTATGGTACGGTAGAGCTACATTCGGCTTAAGCCGAGCTGCTGCAAGAAGCCAATGGGACCACATGCTCCCGCCGGCTTCACTTACTCCTCTGAAAAGGAGGAGCACAGGATACTGGCGAGGGCTGCCCTCAGCTTTTCATTTGGGGGTCTACACTAGACCTTCCAGCACAGAATTTAGCGGATTGACCTCCAGAGAGTCAGTCTTCTCCGTAGTGTAGACATGTCCTTTGGGCTGAATTATACTGGTCTAGTTAAAGCCGTACAACTTTTGTATTAAGATAAGGTTGGACATTAGGAAAAAGTTCCTGTCAGGGTGGTTAAACACTGGAATAAATTGACTAGGGTGGTTGTGGAATCTCCATCTCTGGAGATATTTACGAGTAGGTTAGATAAATGTCTATCAGGGATGGTCTAGACAGTACTGGGTCCTGCCATGAGGGCAGCGGACGGGACTCGATGACCTCTCGAGGTCCCTTCCAGTCCTAGTATTCTATGATAACCCCACTGATTTTTGCTGAAATAATTAAAGGTGTGAATTAATACTGGTTTAGTTATTTTAGTTCCAGCTTGTGTAGATAAGACCTTAGAAATGATCCCTGTCCCACAGTTTAAACAAACCAGACAGACAAGGAGTGAGGGGAAAGTAATATGAACTGTTTCCATTGTATTAGTTGAGGTAGAATTTTTTTAGCCAGTGTAATCAATACTCAGTTAACCTCAGAGGATCAACCTGAGGAAGCATAAGCGTGAGATAAAATGCATGGCCTTAACAACATTTCTTTTGTGCAAGGAATAGACTGATGAATAAAACAACCTGGATGTGAGAGATCTGGGAAGAGGAAGTGATTAGAAAAATTACTTATTTTAAACTTTGATCTTTTAAGAGGGAATATAATTTGATTGTCTAATAGTGTTAGTTTTACTTTGGAAAGCATAAGAAGTAGTTTTCAGATGCAAATATATGGTGCATTTTTCATGTTATTTCCTCCTTCTTTCTAGGTATGTGACTATTTTACAAAATCTAGAACAGCTTTAATTTCATGAAATTGCTAACAAGAGTTCCTTACTTGACCTTGCATAGTTGTAAAATAAAAAACACAAACAAGCAACCCACCTAGAGAGAAAGTGGATTCACACACAATTCATCTGACATCAGATAAGCCCATTAAGGAAATAGTCTTTGGCAGAAAACATTCATTAAAAAGAATGAGTTCTCTGATCTTTTACCCTTTGCAATCTGTAACAATTGAATCCCACAGCAGTAACCTGATGAACGTGTGGGTGGTACTGGAGTAACGTCTGATCAAAATGGGGCTCAGACAGTCTCTCTCGTCTCATTTCCATTAAGCCAACCTCAGTTCCAGTTTTAAATGTTGATGCAGGATTGGCACAAAGCCAACACTTCTCTTCACAGGCGAATTGCAGACATGAAGAGGAGACAGACATTTTGACCATGCTATGGAAAGGTGAAGGAAAGAGGGATGTTCAGAAACTCAGACTGGATAACCTTTACTTGTCCTGCAAGGGAGACTTACCAACTCATCCTTAGACTTTCCTGACTTGTGTTACTAATGTTTAGACTAGGAAAATGGGAATTCTAGAGGGTTGATTTAATTTTAAGAACGTAAGAGCAGCCAGTCTGGGTGAGATATCTGGTCCATGTAACCCTGTGTCCTCTCTTGACATTGGCCAATGCCAGGTGCCCCACAGGGAATGAAGGCAAATTATCCAGTGTCCCATCCTCTGCTGTCCAATTCCAGCTTCTGGCTCTCAGAGGTTTAGGGACAGCCAGAGCATAGAAGTGTGGCCCTCAAGCACCTTGGCTCATGGCCACTGGTCCTATTTTCCAAGAGCGTACCCAATTACTCCTGCCCTTTGCAACATCCCCTGGCAACCAGCACTGCAAGGTCACCATGTGGGAAGAAACGCCTCCCTATGGCACACTACAGATTACTGGCTGCATTTCCACTTAGCTTGGTTAGTGAAACTGGAATGATCAGTTTCAATTTAGAGACTCATCTTTCTCCTGCTGAAATAGTGACAAATGCCCCATCGACTTTAGAGGAAGTCGGAGCCGGGTACGTCTGCTAGGACCGTTCACTGATTAAATGATAGCGACCTAGGTCTGACACCTAGCCCACTGCCCAGCCATGCTGCAGCCATAGATGTGGGGCCCTGCCACGGGTGCCACCACAGCCGTGGGGTCCTGTCACCAGTCCTGCTGGCCCCTCTGCCGCCAGGGCTGTTCTGGACTGGTGTGGCTAGCTGCCGCCGGAGATAATAGGCAAGATTAATGAGTAAGCATATGAGTAAGCCTCCATTATGGGTAAGCACTTTTCCCTCATTTTTTCCAACCATGTGTGGAATAAATTTTGTTATGTGCACTTAGATATATGCAGATATGTACCACACGTGCTGCCAGATGTGGGCACTCAGCTGGACAGCATTTGAGTCTCTGCTGGGTGGCAACCCAAGTGCCCAGTTTACAGGCACCATTGCAATATGCTTACCAGTTAACTGTTTAATATCCCTAACATCTGCACAGCCAAAAAAAAAAAAAAAAAAAGACCTGCGATGCCAGGTTTCAGAAGCCAGGTCATGGAGCTCAGGCTGCAGGGCTTAAAACAGCCATGTGGCTGGCCAGGCTCAGGCTAGCCGGGGTCTGGAATCTGGCAAGGGGTCTGGAATCTCAGAGCCCAGCCTCCAGCCTGGATGCTGTTTCCTGCTCTGCCACTCAAGCCCACGGCAGCTCTCCCAGACTGAGACTTCCTGCAGGGTTGGGTTGGGGGGTGGATGTACACATGCCCTTTAGGGCTCCATT
This sequence comes from Pelodiscus sinensis, assembly GCF_052426305.1. Classification (NCBI taxonomy): domain Eukaryota; kingdom Metazoa; phylum Chordata; order Testudines; family Trionychidae; genus Pelodiscus; species Pelodiscus sinensis. The sequence goes on from NC_143079.1 coordinate 14,743,240, forward strand.
GAGCTCAATGGGCGTTTGTACGAGAGCAAGGCTGAGGTGCATGAGTCAGTGTTCCCAGGAATGGAGTGTTAAAGCTTAATCCAAACATCATGAAACATTCCTACTGATTTCAATGGCTTCTGGATTAGGCTCTCGATCCTCAGTCTGTACCTGATCCAGAAAAAGATTTAAACACGTAAGTGGTCCCAATGACTTGACCTGGCGTTAGTGGCTGAAAAGCCACAGCTCCCGTTCTTGAACATGAGACCCAAAGTCCTAAAGATCTGTAAACCAAGCCACTTAGCTCATGTCTGCACTAGCAATCGTGCCCATGCAGCTGGGTGTTTATAAGAAAAACCTAACTGTCGTGCGTCATATGAGTACTGTAACCTTGCTAAAAAAAACCTTTTTGTGAAAGCACAGATTCACTGGCCCATTTAGGGGTCTGAGTTAGGTATGGCATCACACTAGAGCTATGGCCAACATTCCCTCTGATCTTTTCTGTCTGTGTGTAGATTTTTCCATCCATGTGTGGAATAATTTTATGCACATCAAGGCATGTGAGGATGTGCACCACCAGCAAAAAACAAAACCTAGCTGTGGGCACTCTGCTAATCTGCTGGGTAGCCTTTGAATCTCTCCAGAACAGCTACACAAGCACCCAGCTTGCAGTGAACACTGGCTATGGTCCTGCTTTCTATTTCAACTGCTTTGGTTTTCCTTCCTATCTCAGGGGATGCCAATGACCCTAAAAGTTAGTAGGTGCTCAGTGCTTACGATAGCAACCAGCTCTCAGTAAGTAAACTGATCTTTCACCAGCCAAGCTGGATCTGCCTGGCATTTAATCAGCCATGAGAGGGAAACGTTGCCAGTGTCATTAACATAGAAGTTCACTGGGCCTACGATCCTTGTGCAACTCCGAATTCCTGCCACCTTCTACGGGAGGCTGGACTCACATAAGAGCTGTAGGACGGGGCCACAAACCTCTCCCACCTTTTTCTTGCCATGGACTCGGATTAGATTCCTTTTAAGAAAGTGTTTAAGGTAACCAATAGGACATGATCCTGGAATCCTTTCTTGCTTGAATATCTCCATTCACTTTAATGAGAGTATCGAGTACATGAGCAAAGACCGCCAGCATGGCCCATCACCAAAGACAGAACCCAAGACCTGCAACTGCATTGCACGAGTTGATCAGCAGCAGTACACTTTTAGTCTCTCTCCTGGAGGTCCTCAGTCTGTGTACAACACAGGGAAGGCAAGACCAGGGTAAGTGCAGGCCACTAGTATACAAGAAGAACAAAGTATCTCTTCCCCTTTGACACAAGGCAATCCTTTTCAGGGTCTTCTCCATCTACTGCATCTTGTCATTAACCTTGACCGTGTGGCCTGCATCTTTACTACATCTGTACAGCACCTAGCACAGTGGGGGCCTCAAAAAAGTATTTAAGGCTGGTAGAGGCTCTTTTATAATATAATCCATAACATTACACAGCTATCCTGCATATTTTGCTGACAGATTATAATCTGTTGGCTGTTTGAGGGTACAGACAGCAAATCTTGCTGGTGACACCTGCTCTATCTACATGTTTTTATGATTCAGTAACACATGATCCTATAAATAAAAGGGCTGATTCTAATCTCATATGCGGGCATTAACTCTGTTGAAGTCACCAGTGTATTCTGATTTATACTGGAGTTAGTGAGAGCCCAAAATATTAAGCGCAATAAAATCCCACCCGTTCCTTCCAGTTTGTGTTATAATGCCCTTACAATCCTCAAACAGTGAAATTAGGTTAGGTTTCCTTAGGGAAACTGCGATAACTGGATTTGGTGACTCTTCAGAGCCTAACACAGAGTTTTAATTAGAAGTAATAGGCAAGTTATTCCATTATTACTCAAGTTACTGTATTTCACTAACTTGCAACGTTTGGATGAATATAAAGCTTGACTGTAAAAATCAAAGCCTAATTCTATTGATTCAGTTAGCACCATTTAAATGGGAAGATGAGTTGGTACCTTGCAAATTGCATAACACTGGCATTTTTCCTCTTTTGTAATCCAGTCAAGTATGTAAAGGGGGTGATTCTATACAAGAGCCCTATTGTTCCCAGAGCACGATTACATTAACACCAGAGAATGTTTCCTTTAGTTAGACATAGCAATGGAGGAACATGCTGTTTCCTTTCTGGCCTGTTGGTGGTGGGGAGAAGAGATGAGTAGAAAGGCGTGCCCTAGCTCTAATCAGAGAGAGAAAGAGCTGGGCTAGAAACATTTAATAGCATTGTTGCCTGGCATCACAAACTTTTCATGAATGGATACTGCGGGAGAAGGGGTTATTTTGAACATGTGATCTATGAACAGCCAGTGATATGCTGGAGCAACGAGGCTACCTATTTAACCATCGATCAGACAAAAAAGCTGCGTTTCCCCACAAATGGGGGGAGAGGAATAAAGATGGTGGATATTTGGATAGCATCTGTCATCTGACCCTCTTAAAGCACTGGTGAAACATTCCATCTCCCTATATCAGTGGTCACCAACCAGCAGCTCGGGATCTATTGCTAGATCTTGGCTATTTTGGCCAACAGTCTATAAAGTGCCTGCACGTCATCTGCCCCTCCCTCCCCTTCTGCTCATCTCCTGCCCTTTGCCTAGGAACTGCCCCTCCCCCAGGAGCCGCCTGCTTTCTGAGCAGGGCAGGGGAGGGAGAAGAGGGGTGCTGATATCAGGATGCCCCCCTCCACTGTATCCTTTCTCCACAGAGCAGAGCCGGGGCACAACAGGGCTTGGGACGGAGTTTGCTGGCTGCTTTGGGGAGTGAGCCAGGGCCAGGGCCGAGCCTGCCTTAGCCCCACCCAGGAGCCACCAGCAGTGCCCAGCTGGAGCCCACATCCCAAACTCCTGAACCCCCTCCTGCACCCCAAGCCCCTGCCTCAGCCCTGAGCACCCCTGCATCCAAACACCCGCCCAGAGCCTACACCTAGAATCCCCTCCTACATCCCAACTGCCTGTCCCAAGAGCAGCTCAGAGCCCCCCCTCACACTCCAGATCCCTTAATGTAAGACCAGAGCCTGTCCCCAACCCTCTGCCCCAGCCTGGTGAGGATAGGCACGAGAGGGAGGGTGGAGTGAGCAGGAAGGAGGGGGGCAAAGGTATTTATATTTGAGGTCGTTCTTGGAATTGCATTTAAATTCAAAACATGATCTCATGCTCAAAAACATTGGAGACCCCTGCCCTATACTCTGTTAATTATTATTCCCTATTCACAGATTGGTAAAATGGGTAAACTTTCGGTTAAGATTCCCAAAGATCTCTCACAGCAAGTGAGAGGCAGGCTGGTACCTAGAACCCATACACCCCGATTTCATCATTGCACCCACTAAACCACAAAACTCTTTTGCAGTTTTGTGACTGAATCGTATGGCCCTTGTTAGAGTCATGGCTCCAGTCCTCCACTCTGTCCATTGAGTGACATTTCACAAAAGGTAACAGTGCTTTGGCTTCACTAGGAACATTTGCTGCAGTTCTGTGCTCACAGGTTCACAGCCTGCCCTGGGTCACTGGAGATTTGCTTTGAATTCCCACTTCAAAAAACCTCCCAGTCTGATCATAAAACACTACAAATGCAAAAAGTTTCCCTTGGATTCTTGGAGAAGCCCAATGAAACCACCAACTTTTCCAGGTTTTCAGTGCAAAATTTAACAGCCTGTGTTGGCTAAAAACTTCGCCCCACATGGCCAGAAAGGTTCATGAAACTCTTGAGGAATGGGATTCCTCCCATTGGCAGGGTTCTGGGGATTTGTGGTGCATTTCACACAATTCAACACCACAATCCCACCTCAAGCACAGTGTGGAGATGGGTCTGAACACCTCAGTTGGAGTATTGTGTCCAGTTCTGGGCACCGCATTTCAAGAAAGATGTGGAGAAACTGGAGAGGGTCCAGAGAAGAGCAACAAGAATGGTTAAAGGTCTAGAGAATATGACCTATGAGGGAAGGCTGAAAGAATTGGGTTTGTTTAGTTTAGAAAAGAGAAGATTGAGGGGAGACATGAGAGCCGTTTTCAGGTATCTAAAAGAGTGTCATACGGAGGAGGGAGAAAACTTGTTCATCTTGGCCTCTGAGGATAGAACAAGAAGCAATGGGCTTAAACTGCAGCAAGGGAGGTTTAGGTTGGACATTAGGAAAAATTTCCTAACTGTCAGGGTGGTCAAACTCTGGAATAAATTGCCCAGGGAGGTTGTGGAATCCCCATCTCTGGAGATATTTAAGAGTAGGTTAGATAAATGTCTATCAAGGATGGTCTAGACAGTATTTGGTCCTGCCATGAGGGACTCGATGACCTCTCAAGGTCCCTTCCAGTCCTAGTATTCTATGATTCCTATGATCTAGGAACTCTAGATCTTCAAACGAATGCAAACTATCCCCAAAGTTTAGATTGGTCTATTGATATCCAAGAGAGGGTCTAGCTGCAAATGCCCTTCTAAATCCAAATAACTGGGCCAGACCCATGGCTTGCTCAAAGCCCATCTCTAAATGACATTTGCTTACTGCTTTGTAGACAGAACAGGAACGTTAAGACTGGACTCATGGGTCCGACTCCAGGTCCTGGAAAGGAGCGTGCTGCAGGGGTCAGACCTTTCTGCCACTCTCCTGCTTTCTGCTCCTCCACACTCAGCTCCTAGTCCTAGGCTGAGTTCCCTGTTTGAGACCCATTTCCTCTCCCTCAACCACAGGTTCCTTGGCCAGGCTCAGTCCCACAACCTGTCAGCTCCCGGTCCTCCATATCCTCCAGGCTCCTGATTGCAAGCTATCCTTTCTGCAGGTTACCCTGCGCTTGGCTCGTCCCCTCTGCATTCCACACAAGGGGCTTCCCCCACCATATTGCCTGGGTGTCCTTAGGCACCCTGTTCTGGCCTGTAGCAACTCCTGACTTCTAGCCTGGTCTTCACACAGCGAAGCTGACCAGTCTGAGCATGCTCTAACTACCTTCTTTCCCCAAAGACAAAAACCACCCATGTTTGGCCAAGTTCCTAATGGGAACAGCAAAAGGCACCGTGCTGCTGCAAAGAACCTTCCCTCCCCCTCCCTGCCACATTCCTACCCCTGCTCCAAAGCAAAGATACACAAGAACCTCACCAAAAAAGTTACGATTTTTTAACATGGGTGAAAATGCCACATTTCCCCCCACCGTGTTCTCTATATGGAGTTATGCCTCTCTCATAGAACTGGAAGGGATCTTGAGAGGTCATTGAGTCTAGTCCCACTCCCCTGCCCTCATAGCAGGACCAAGTACCATCCCTGACAGATTTGCCCCAGATCCCTAAATGGCCCCCTCAAGGATTGAACTCACATCCCTGGGTTCAGGTGGCCAAGGTTCAAACCACTGAGCTACCCCTCCCCCTCAGCAGCCTTGCTGATGCTGCTGAACCATTCTCGCGGAAAATGTGCAGGCGACTGCAATGTCAGGCAGACACCAGCATGGACAGTCTCCGCCTGGTCTGCTACAGTTTGGCAAACTTACCAGTGACTGAAGACAAGCCCTTGTCAATGGCAGACATCAAGCAACCAGAAATGTAAGTGGCTTTGCCCTCTCTGCCTAGAAAACACCCCGCCTTCTCCCCCATACACACATAAAACTTTATCAACTTTAGACTGAGATTCTAATAAGGTGGTGACCTGGCGCCTGTGAGTGGAGGGGGAGCAGGGATGGAGGAGGCATGAGGGGGCCCCTCCCATTTAGCCACCAGGAGGGGCACAGCGTAGCTCCTGGGTGCTACCACAAGTAGCCTACAGACCCACCAGGATCGACAGCTTGCTCCACTCTCAATCATTGACTAGACTGCCAGGCCATGGCAGGAAGGGAAATCCAGGAAATCCCTTAGCAATGCAGAGCTGCCTCCTCTGCGGTATTCCCCCTCTGAGATGGATCTGCTGGGTTAACTATTAGGAAGTTCAGAGGATTCCGTTTACAGTAAGAAATGCAGGGACAATGCGCGGCACAACTCTGGGTGTGAAAGGGAAGCCGTGCAGTGTCAGAGCCGTACCAGATTTGCTTAATTTAAAATACTCAGCGAACCAGCATCCTGGCTATTTACTCAGCCCGGGGAATTGTTTGCCTGAAACAGATGAGCCATTTTTTAATGAACGCTAGCTGCAGCTCCCGCGGACACGGCCTATCCCCTTTCCAGCCACTTCGTGGAAGGTTAAATCTCTGGCTGTGTTTTGGAATTTGGCAGCCTGATGCTGGGTGACCCGCGGAGCAGCCTCTGCCCCTAGAAGCTCCAAGAGATGAAACCAAGCGGTCAAGGCAGGGATCGGGCACCTTGCGCAGTTTGATCATCCGTCTCTCAAGGGCCAATGGCAGGGCTAGTCCGAGCTTAGCCAGTCCTGCAAGCGCAGGCGTGTTTATTGGTATACGGTGGTTTCCATTTACACGTCCCATTGAGTAGCTGCATTCCATAATCACAGCTGCAAAGGTCGGCTGTTTTCGGAAGTGCTCAGCAGATGGCGCGAGCTACAACAGCTTGTGTTTCACGCCCTTAGTGCAGCCACACGGCAGGTGCCCGAGGGTGTTTTAGCAGCACAGGCAAGTTTTTAGGAGTGAGTCAGAATCACATTCGAGACGAACTCCCCTTTCCCACCCTGGAAGCGTCTGAACATACGAGAGGCTGCACGGAGACGAAAGAAGTGCATCCCCAGGCCCTGGAGAGAACATCGGTGTTTCAGATGGGAGGCCAGACCCACGCTGGACAGTGCGCCATGCAGTGGTATGTTTAGAGTGTGGGGGCCGAGCTGCGCCTCCTACACCTGTTCACACCCCTCAGCTGGGGTTGCCAACTCCCTTGGGGACGAATGCAGCCTGGCTGCAAAGCCAGTGGCCTAGTCCTCAAGAAGGCGGGCTGCAGAGCCTGCAGGTGATGGGACGCCAAAGCCAACGGGATCCCAGAAGAGCTGCCTGGAGGCCAGGACTCAGGGCTGGAGGAGCCAGTGGTAGGTCAGTAATGGGCCTGGCGGAAGCTCGGTGCAAAACCTGGGGGTGCAGCAGCACCCCTCCCGCCCCTACTTCCCGCACCTATGGACTCACGTCTTTGAGGATTGAACAAAAATACTGGAACCAAACCTTGGAGTCTTCAAAAGCTGAATCTAATCTAGACGCTGGTTTCATCCTGGTACAAAAGCCTGGTTTGCACTGACGCTGTACGCGCATCCCAGTTGGACACAAGTTCTCAGGAAGGATATTTATTAGGGAGAGAGGCCAGACTAAGTCGGAAATACAGGGATTTCTCCCAGAAGGGGGCTTGCCTTATTGCTGCGTAGCCTGTTGTAACTACTTGGCTCCGACCTTGTATTGGGCTTGACCAGAACCAAACCCAAACCCGATTGGGATCGGAAAACTGCCTGCCTCCTCTCTGATAGAGTCAAGCTTGGTTCCCATTGACATCTTATGTACATTAAAAAAATTGCAGCATGTGAAACAGAAGGAAAAATTAATTTAATCTATAGCAAAGAATAAAGTTGTCAGACACATGGATGAACACAATTTGTTGGGGGAAGTCAGCATGGTTTCTGTGAAGGAAAACCATGTCTTACTAATCTAGCAGAGTTCCTTTTGGGGGGGGGGGGTCAAACAAACATGTGGACAAGGGATCAAGTGGATATAATTAATTTAGATTGAGAAAGCCTTTGACAAGGTTCCTCACCAACCGCTCAAAGTTCTCTGAAATCATCCACTCAGTGTGCAAGGGCAGCCAAAAAAGCAAACCATCTTAGGAATCATTAAAAAAGGGTTAGAGAATAAGAGAGTGTCTTATTGCTGCTATATAAAACCATGGCATGCCCATATCTTGAATACTGCGTACAGATGTGGTTGCCTCATCTCAGAAAAGATAAATTGGCATTGGAATAGGTTCAGAAAAGGGCAACAAAAATGGATTAGGGGTTTGGAACGGGTCTCAGAGGAAAAAAGAGATTAAAAAGACTTGGACTTTTCAGATTAGAAAAGAGGAGATAGAAGTCTAAACTCATGACTGATGTGGAAAATAAAAATGAATAAGGAAAACTCATGTACTTGTTCCCATAATATAAGAACTAGGGGTCACCAAATAAAATTAATAGGTAGCAGGCTTAAAACAGAAAGAAGTTTTACTTTACTTTGTGCACAGTCAGCCTGTGGAACTCCTTGCCAGAGGATGTTGTGAAGACTAGGATTTTAACAGGGTTCAAAGAAAGAGCTATTTGCCATGACGGGTGGGAACCTCTATTTGTCTGGAAATGGATGACAGGGGAGGGATCACATGATGATTACCTGTTGTGTTCTCTCCCTCTGGGGCATTTGGCATTGGCCACTGTTGGCCAACAGGATACTGGGCTAGAAGGACCTTTGGTCTGACCTCGTAGGGCTGTTCTTATGCTCTAAAAACACTTTCTGGTCCCCTAAAGCTGTTTTGCTTCGTAAACATCTTTCCGATCCTCCGGTTTTCACAGTGTGTGCAGAGTAGGGCCTGTTTTCAGCTCACTGTGCAGAGAATGAGTGGAGTTTGGTGACTAATTTCCTGCACACTCAGCTAATTATAACTTGTTTTCTTCCTCTTAATTAGCAAGCAAATGTAGTGCCTAAAAAAAAAAATGAAGGAAAAAGACACTTTGTTGAACCAGGGACAACACAGGCAGGTGTTAAAAGCCGCAGTGTCCAACCAGTTCTGAAGCAGTAGCCACTATACTGGTTCAGCCAACCAAATAGCCACATATTGGAGACTTTGGTGTTAAAAGGCACCCAGCACCTATAAGCTTACTTTCAACACGGAGAACCTCCAGATAACCCATTCGGATACCTCAGGGGCTCCCCTTGCCTCAGCCCCATTCTGCAAATGCTTCTCAAGGCTTGCAGATCCGTCAGGCATTTTGAAGCCTGGGCTCTCGTACAGTTATGCCGATCTGCCTGAACTCAGAACATGTCTGGGTACGTGCCTACTGCAGCTGGCAGCCAGCCTCCCGGCTCGAGTAGACAGACTCGTGCTAGTGAACCTCAAGTTAGAATGCTACAACTAGCACCTGGGCTGTTCCCACTCAAGGCTCTGTCCTTTAGGGGGTGGGGTCAGGTTGAGTTTCTGCTGGAGCCGGAGCATCCATATGGCTAATCTTCGCACCCACGCTGGGAAACTGGCTCTGGGCAGCAGTGCAGACGCACCCCTGGGCCAGGGCCGGATTAAGACCTTTAGAGGCCCTAAGCACTGAAAAGATTGTGGTGCCCCCATATGTAATTCAAAATAAAAATACTAGACTGTAAAATAAAATTTCATTTTTCGAAATGACACAAAACTTACATGTTTGCTGAAATTAAAATAGCTTCTTTCTAGATTTTCCGATTGCAAAATTCTGGGTAAGTTCATCGAAGCTGACTCGACGAAGCATGTCTGCTTCCATACACAATAGGGAAAGTGAATCAAGTCTGTCCTGACACGTTCTCTGAGGGTTTTTTATTCTTTTCAGCTGAGAAAAAGAGTGTTCTGTGGAGTTCTGATTTTTTCCCATGATGACTATTTTGATGCTTTTTTTTTTTTTGAAATATCAAATATCAAATTTTTTAAAAACAAATTTTTTTTTTTTGGTGCCCCTGCTTTGCTGGTGCCCTAAGCACGTGCTTAGTCTGCCTATTGGGTAATCCAGCCCTGCCCTGGGCTCTGCCCAGCTCGCATCCCTTTGAAGATTGGAGCAGCGGCACACAGGCCTGGCAGTTTGAGTTGTGTGGCCCAGCGGACCGGCTTCGGAGTGAGTCCGGGCCGTTTGTTCCAGGCAGCGCTGATGCCACACGTGTGGGGTTGTCTGGCCTGTAGGGCGGCACTCACTGGTGGAGAGTAACTTCAAAAGAGGAGACTTGAGATGGGGAAGCAGAGGGGGCAAAAATCCATCCCCGAGCTGAACGCACCTCCGAGACCAAACGAGGCAGTCTGTTGTCCCGATTTGAAGGCTGCCAGGGTCCAGTTCAGGCCTGGGGAGGGCAAAGGAGGTAGTTGCCCTAGAGCCTGGCAAATCAAAAGTGCCTGGGGCTTCTGGCTGCTGCCTACACTAGCAGCCAGCGCCCTGGGCCCTTTCAATCACCGCCAGAGCACTGGGTGGCGCAGTCTGGGCATCCCTGAGGGCTACCTGGGAGAGCAGGACCCAAGACGTGGCGCGCTCCAACCGATGCTGAGGGTTGGCTGCTCCCAGCCCCACCCCTTCTGCCAAAGGCCCCACCCCTTCCAGGAGCACAGAGACGGCCCTCCCGCCTTGCTCAGGAGACAGGCAAGTCTGCCAGCCTCCTTGTTCCAATTTGTGCCCCTCTCCTCCCCCAATCTCCCAAGCCCAATGGAGGACATCCCAAGTGTTTACCCTAGCATGAGTGAGCTCAATGACCTGCCTGGTGTCTGAAGCGGGAAGCTACTCCCAGGACAAGAAGCTCAACCGTGGCTGTCAAATCGAGCCGGAATGTTGATTCGGAATCTGCCTTAATTCTGAACCAGTAGGCTGAAGAGCCTGCCAACGGAAAGGCGCAAAATGACAGCAGCTGCACTGAGGAGCGAGAGGATGTCAGCGGGAGTGCTCCTTGTTCCGCCTCAGTGGAGAAGGGCTTTTGTGCTGCACTTGTGGCGAGCGCTCCTGGCAGCTAGCCAGCCTGCAGGATAGGGCACAAAAGCACCGGCATCCAGTGAATGGCTGGAAAGAAGAGAAGGGCAAGAGATGGGTGAACTCAGACTCCCCATGGACCTTTGCTGCTTTCTGGAACCGAGCCCGAACATAACCCTGCTGGTGGTTCCAAAACGTCCAGTTTTGTTTCAGTATTTCCAAGTCAGCCTCTGCAAAAGACAGATCATGATACCAGATTGCGGCATTTCTGGTGCAGCATTTCTGGCCCATTCAGGAGGCTTTCCAGGACTCTCCAAAGATCATCTCCTCAAGGAGCCATCTCAGTTTTGTCAGACCACGGAGCCACGTTCTACTCGTGTGTTACTACTTGGGTACTCCCTGTGTTCCAAGGGGTGGGATATTTATGGGGATGGAAGGCAAGTCAGTCCAGAATGTATGCCATAATATTTCAATAAGCATCTGAAGCCTGGGATAGTCTGAGTGATTTCCAGGTGAGATGGTCAACCCCTCAGCTAAGGATCTTAAGTTAGGAACCGTGGGACAACAAAAACAGAAGGCTACTGGGTTCATCTGTCTCCAAAGGTTTTAGTGAGCGATAGAACCACGGCTAGACTGCCGCTTTTTGTTGCCAAAGCTCCGTGGCGACAAGAAGCGGTGGCCATTTTTATGCTAATGAAGCACAGGAGATTTAATTCCCCACTTCATTAGCAATTTCGGTATGTCTAATTTACATCCCTCTGGCGACAGAGGGTTGTAGTCTAGACAGACCCTTCTGTTCATTCCCTTGGGGCACTTAACAATGGCCACCAATAGAACATAGGACACGGGCAAGATGGTCCTTTGGTCTGACCTAGCATGGCCATTCTTATATTCGTAGGAGAGCAGAAGTAACAGGAGCTGGAGAGGAAATCAATACTATTATTTTTATTTCCCTGGAAGCCCTTTAGGGGCTTGTATGCAGTTCTGAGCTACTAACAAGCATAGGGACACAGGAGTCAAATATTTATTATTAATGCAGAACCAGGTGAAATTCTTAGACACCCTTCATTTACGCTGCAGCTATTTTATTAATTCATGGGCGCTGCATCTTTGATGGGCCATCACAACAAAGTCAAACCAAAAAGTCTGTTAATGTAGATAACCCTAGAGCATCACATCCCTATTTTAGTCTGTTGATAGCTAGCTGCCTGATAAGTGTAAGCACAGGAGGTTGTATACATTAATCTGTGAACAGTGAATGTCCTAGTTATTTATCACAATTAATTGCACTCTACGAAGAGAATTTGAATTCTGACCATTTGAAAGGTCAAGTAAGCAAGGAAGCTAAATCATTATTTATACATAATACTTAAATGGCACCTTTCATCCATATATCTCAACAAACATCAGCTCCGATTCTCCACTGCTTTACCCCTCATCTTCCTTTACGTCCTGTGCCAAGCGGGTGGAAAATGTTACCAAATCACAATTGCCATTTGCTTTCCCCTGAGAAATCAGCGGATACTTACTGTGCCCAGGTGTAAGAGACTCTGCAAGGCCAGACTCATGTAGTGCCTGGAGACCACAGGACAAGAGGGCTGTGTCTAGACTATACCTCTCTGTCGACAGAGATGTAGATTAGGCTAGTTGAAATTGCTAATGAAGCAGGGATTTAAATATCCCACACTTCATTAGCATAAACATGGCCGCCACTTTCTTTCTAAATGTAGCTTTTTCTAAAAAACGGCAGTCTAGACTCGGATCTTTCAAAAAATAAAGCCTTTCGAAAAATCTTGTAAACCTCAAAAAATGAATCACAATATCTTTTGAAAAAGGCTTTATTTTTCAAAAGATCCATGTCTAGACTGCCTTTTTTTTTTCCTAAAAAGCTCAGTTTCAAAAAAAGTGGCAACCATGTTTATGCTAATGACACGCGGGATATTTAAATCCCCTCTTCATTAGCAATTTCGATGTGCCTAATCTACATCTCTCTGTCGACGTAGCTGAGGAGTCTGACCTGGTCTAGTCTCTTCCACCTAGGCAAAGTAGGAGACTGCCCCAGTTTGCAGACCTTGAATATAGGGTACAAGCTGCTTTTCCTCTGTATCTGCATGTAGGGCAACACATGTCTGAAGAGGAAGGTGAGTCTAGTGGTTAGTGCATAAGCCTGGGGCTGGAGAGACCCAGCTTCAATTACATGCCCCACCACAGTGTAGCTGTGACTCTGGACAAGTCTCTGTGCCTCGGTAATCCATCTGTATAATGGGACTATAGTATCGCCCTACTGTACAGGGGGATTGTGACAATAAGTGTTAGATCTGAGGCACTTGGATATGGTATGCGAGACCAGATGCATACGTAGGATAGAATCTATCCTGTAAGGTAGTGGGGAAGTGGGGGGAAATCCTGGGGCCCATTAAGCCTTACAACAGGCAAGTTTATAAAACACAAGGCTAAGTGCACAGATTATTTTAGTGGCAGAGCAAAGAATAGAACTCAGGAGTCCTGACTGCCCAGCATCTGCTTGAACCACTAGACCAACGTGCCCTCTAATTTTTCCATCCATGTGCAGAATAAATGTTATGTGCACCAAAGCAATTGCAGATGTGCACCACTAATATAAACACATGCTACCGGCTGGGGGAAGCTGTAGCTGCTCTGCTAATCGGCCGGGCGATTTCTGAATCTCTCCGGAGCAACTGTCCAAGCATTCAGCTTACAGGGAACACTGCACTAGACCAAACTTTTCTTTGTATTACCGGTTTCCATGAAACACCCCTTTCTGATCATAGGGACAAGTACCCAGGGACACGTATTCACTTGGAAAAGATACACAGACTGAGCTAAGAGCGCACTATAAAAACCCCAGCAACGTTTGGAGCCTGCGAGGGTCTCTATTCTTGTATGCTGGATATCTATCAGGGAATGTAAACAGCAATGAATCTTATCTGCGACTCATTTCCCTTCCAGAGGCTTCATAAAGGGAAGTCACATACCAAGGCTAGAATTTTTAGACTCAGGACTTTCCCTATGAATTTCAGTTCTTTCACTGAATGTCCAGAGATAGCGACCGGGGTTTTATTTTTAAATGTTTATGTTGTTTCTAGTGATGATTTCATAGCACCAGTTCCTTTCTGAAATCAAGAGGACATGGCTGGAGAGGGAATTCTAGAAGCCAGCCATCCTTAAGAAATGATCCTCCACCGGACAGATGCATTTTTATTTCAAACCAAAGGACTCATGAATTTGAACTTCAAGAAAGCTTTGAGATCCTCAGATTGAAGGTAATCTGCTTAACAGGGAAGTTTATCCCCAACTGAGGCCTTCCCAAGTGATCAGTCTCTCAGGTGTTGATTTAGTAGGTCTATTAGGTTGATTTAGTAGGTCCAATAAACTGACTACTGATCATGCTCCGGTACTCCTCCAGGCCGCGAGGAGTAAGGGGAAAAAAAAAATCAATGGGAGTTTCTCTTATTGACCTCCCGCAGTGGGGATGCTACAGAAATTAGAACTTTGGTACATCGACTCCAGCTATGCTATTCACATAGCTAAAGATGCATGTCTGAGGATATGTCTACACTGGGAAGGTTTGGCAACAAAAGTGCTATCGACATGCGAAAGCAAAAACCGGTCAAACTGGTTTTCTGACTCCCACTGTCGACAAGGGAGCTAGCAGCTAGACCACAGCAGTGTGGGTAAGCTTCCCAGAATGCAGTGCTGTGGGAAGAGAGATCTCTCCAAATTCTCCCACAGCACGCTCAGCTACTGGCAGCAGCATCAGGAGTAGCTCTGTGCTGAGGAATGTCAAAGCAGAACAGCTGTCTCTCCAGCTCTCCCACTGCAGCAGCTGTCTGCCTGCCACTATGTTCCTAGCAGGGCAGAACAGGAACATGCCAGTGATTTGCTCTTGGTTTAATCCTCAAACAGAGCAGCTCACTCAGCTGCCAGATACTTCTGGGAGCTTTGAAAGGGGAGGGGTGCATGCCTGCAGGGCAGCAGAGATCACCAAACACGGAGCACAGCCATCAGAGCAGGCATTGTGGGATACTGGCGGAAGCCAGTTCTCACAGTGAAAAGAAATAGTGGAGTCCACACTAGCTCTTTGTTGATTATAAAGGGAGGGAAAAAGCCATAAGTACCTCGCAGAGGTAGAAGCTTTGTTGCCAAAACTGGGTGCCCCCTCCCGACAAAAGTTGCATTGCAGTGTAAATGCTCCCACTATTTTGACAACACAAGGCAGTTTTGGGCAACAAAACATGCCAGTAAAGACAAGGCCTTAATTGCCTTTGTCCCTTTAGTGTAGACCTGGCCTAAGACTCAAGACCTACCTGACTTGTCCTATGTTAAGCAAGAAGTCTGGGGAAGAGCCTGGCTTTTTGAACCGCATCTCTTTTTCCTTAACTGCAAGACAACTCTTTCTTCACCTCCTGCTGCATCCCGTCCCAACTTCCTGCCTGCCCTACACACGTTCCTGCTCCACAGGATGCTGTCAGACTGTGTAAAGAGGCAGTGGGAGAACAATGAGCAATCAATCCGAGAGTGCCCCGCACCAGTATCTCTGCCAATAAATTGAATAATTTCTATTTGACACAAACAACAGTCATGCCAAACCACCACTAAGAGCCCTCGACGTTGCTTCCTGACAGCTCATTTGATCCTTGAATTTGGAAGTCACAGTGCATCCGGCACCATCAGCCAAGACAGACACATGGAGGCCAGAATTTTCCTGCCAAATACTTCATGTCTCTTTTTTTTAAATTCCAAAGTGCTCATTTCCCCACAATTACATTTGCTGGTTGATTTATTTGCCATTTGTAGGAAAGGTGAAGGTTGTTGAAAGCTCAGCTGCACTGGCCCACTTAAACCCTGACCTAGCACAGCCCGGAAGGAGCAAAAAACAAAAAAAAAAAAAACCCCTTATTTAGTGGCTTTTATAATTAACTGCTTCTGGCAGTCCCTCAGATTGTAAACAGATCACATTGGCATATGCCATTGTATTCCTCACTAGTTAATAATGAACTGACTTTTGTCTTACTCATAATTTTACTTCATCATTTACTACTGACTCAGAAAACAGGTTGTATTCAGGATACTGTGTGTGATTAAAAGCCACAAGAACATGCACAGGTATTTGGAGCACAGCTGGCTTTATGAGTTTATTGGAACCATTTTTATCTCAAGTGAGGGTCAATCTTATGTACCTAGAGTGACCTAGACAAATTGGAGGATTGGGCCAAAAGAAGTCTGATGAGATTCGACAAGGCCAAGCACAGAGTCCTGCATTTGCGACGGAAGAATCCCAAGCATTGGTACAGGCTGGAGACTGACTGGCTAAGTAGCAGTTCTGCAGAAGAGGCTTGAGGGATTACAGTGGATGAGAAGCTGGATATGAGTCAGTGTGCCCCTGTAGCCAAGAAGACTAATGGCATATTGGGCTGCATTAATAAAAGCATTGCCAGCAAATCTGGGGAAGCGATGATTTCCCTTTATTCAGCACTGATGAGGCCACATCTGGAGTTTTGTCCAATTCCGGGCCCCCACTACAGGAATTTATTTGTATTTAAATATTTTTACCCCGCCTTTATTTAAAATATTCACGGATGTGGACACATTGGACAGAGTCCAGCAAGGGGCAATAAAAATGATTAGGAGGCTGGAGCACATGCCCTGTGAGGAAACACTGAAGGAAATGGGCTTTAGTCTGCAGAAGAGAAGAGTGAGGGGGGATTTGTTAGCAGCCTTCAACTCCCTGAAGGGGGGTTCCAACGAGGCTGGAGAGAGGCTGTTCTCAGTGGTGGCAGATGACAGAACGAGGAGCAATGGTCTCAAGTTACAGTGGGGAAGGTCTAAGTTTTTCCTACTATCCAACCATTTCCCTAGGAGGGGGTGAAGCACTGGGACGGGTTCCCTAGGGAGGGGGTGGAATCTCCATCCCCAGAGGTTTAAGACCCGGCTTGACAAAGCCCTGGCTGGGTTGATATAGTTGGGGTTGGTCCTGCTTTGGGCAGGTGGCTGGACTCGATGACTCCTGAGGTCTCTTCAACCCTGCGATTCTATGATTGTGTTTTCTGAGCAGAACTCGAGCCATTCAGGTGTTTGGAGCCTTCACTGCTTTAGGAGGGTTTCGTTTGTCCTCACTTTTGCAAGTTCAGAGTGGCCGCAGCCAGGAAGCCCTTAGATCCCCATGGCTAAGATATTCTCTCGTGTCGCCAGCAGTGGACCTCGCACTTTCAAGTTTGCCTCACTGAATCAGTCCCATGTTTATGCCTATGGGAAGCATAACAGGGTGGAGACTAATTTCGTCTATCTTTTCCGGGTAGTGACCAGCTACTGTGTCCCACTGGCAGCTAGAAACAACTGCAATAGGGGCAGGCACTAAGGTTTCAGCGACCTAGAAAATTCCTGTCCCAGCCAGCTTTGCCATCACACACACTGAAATAGAAAAAAAAAAGTTTCATGGCTGCCTATAATATTCTGTTTTGTTGGGTGAACACCTGTTCTGCCCATATGGTAGAGATGGTTCCTGGCAACTCTCTCATTTCTACTTGCAGGGGAAGACTTACTCATTTTAGGGAAATCCCCCCCCCCCTTCTCCCTGGCCAAACCACAGTGTTATTTCATTTCCGAGCGCGTCCCCGGTTGTGTGTTGGCTTTAGGCTCAATCAAGGCGAGGGACCAAGGTTGAGATTTATTTGCACCAACACTCCAGAGCTGCTCTCACAAGAGGTCAGTCCCAAAGAGCAGCAATCTCATGTGCTCTGCAGCTAGGTCGCATCCAACCCAGAACAAAGGGATGGAGTCGTAAGCCATGGTTTGAACCAGACTCCCACACCACATTGTCCCTGAAAACCACAAGCACCTCAGCCAATTACATTCTCTGTCCCACAATGCAGTGTGGCATGCTTGATTACCACAAAGACCAGTTCTCAGCAACGCTACTGCACACTGTAGCCAAGCATTTCAGAAGAGTTGAACTACAATTCCCCAACATGCTGTAGGTCAATGCACTAAACCTTCACAGGGTCATAGGAGACACCTGACCAAGTCCTCAATGCTCCAGTGTGCATTCAGAACAGCTGTTAGTTCTTTACTCTAACAAAGAGAATCACAGAACATCAATACTGCAAACCTGCAGCAGAACCAAGTCAGCCCAGCTGGCATGGCAGTGTTGTTATTTTCTGCTATGCCAGTTTAATCTTCACTGAGGAAAAAAGATGGATGTTTGCCCAAAAGCAACAAGATTTTCCAAGAACAGATGAGGGACCAATCTGCAGCCAATGTAAAACAGCGTAAGCCCAGGGAATTCAACAAAGTGAGACCCTATTGTGCACATGGTGCACCAGGCGTGAGGAATGTGACTGATTTATTATTAGCGAGTTTACCGGCCTTTGCCTGGGTCCTTAACTCAAATAAGTTTTCTTTTTCTTCATTTCAAGCGTTGCTCTGGGGTGGGGGAGGAGGGGTTCAGGGTGCAAGCTGCCCCACAGAGAAAGGGCAACCTCAGCCCTCTTACCTCAGCAGCTTGGGGCCAGGTGAGAAGTGCCTCTCCATGGCCACTGGAGTATGCACCTCGAGGGAGGGGTGCATGTCCCCCACAAAAGGGGGAGATGCGCTCTGAAACATAGCAGATTGCTGTCCCTTTCTCCAACCCTTCCCCCTGCTGGCCCAATGGGGTTATAGCTGTCTGAGTCTCCATCTCTGGCCCCTTGCTACCCCCTCTGGTCATTCTACAGCATAACTATCCCTACTACCAAAGCCCTTGCTTTCCATTTTATGAGAAATAATCACATTTCAGGCATATACCACAGTCCTGGAACAACCAAACCCTGATCTTGCTTTTAAATTATAAGAGGAAGCTGCCTACCTAAATTGGCGGCCCTAGCTTGTACCGTTTAGGAGTTCCTGAACAAATGGACTCAGACGGACAGATGCACAAATTCTCTCAAGCACATTAGATGATGACAAATGGCTTAAAGGGTTGAACATGGATAAAGCCCTACGAGCACAGTCTAAATGGCCAGGAGAACTACAGTGGGCAGAAATGTAAATGGAAGGTGCTTTAGTTTGCATTTCAAACTCAATTTAGGAAGGCAGGGAATATTAACAATATGCTTCCAGGGCCAGGAAGTAGGCAGCCAAGCCTAGTGGTTAGCATAGGGCAGGAGTCTAGGTCCCTATGCCAGTCAGAGTTAAGAATCAGGAGGTCAGGAGCTGCCATGGGGAACCAAGATCCAGATACCAAGACACAGGCTGAAAACCAGGAAGGCAAGACTATGCAAAAGCAGCAGCTAGTGTTGTGTGAATTGTCTAAAGTAGGGATGTAATATACCGATTATCCGAGAAGCAAAAGCTTATAGGTTAATGCTATATGCATTTTCCTCCCCGCACCCACACAGGTTCAAAATGGATTCCAGTACCAGGTGACATGGCAATGTCTTTCTAGGACCAACCACAGTTTGGGCTTATGGAATAAACACGACCAATCACAGGTTGGTTTGAGTACTGAGTTATGTTTCCAGAGCATCAGTAATGGCCCTCATTAGCACATTTAGAACTATAAACAAATCCACACTTCATATTTCTATCACATATGAGAATGATGTATGCACAAATAGGATATACTCATTCAGGAGAATGAAACTGTAAAATCGATATATTCCATGACCTGTTTGCATAAAGCATCTTTGAGTTATGCATATTCATCGCCATCTGCCAATTTTCATAAAGCATAGAGGGTGACAATAGGTCACAGAATCGTAGGTAGGGAAGAGACCTTAGGAGGTCGTTGAGTCTAGACCCCTGACCAAAGCAGGACCAACCCCAACTCAATCACCCTAGCCAGGACTTTGTAAAGCCAGGACTGAAAAACCTCTAGGGATGGAGATTCTGCCACCTCCCTAGGTAACCCATTCCAGTGCTTCACCACCCTCCTAGTAAAATAGTTTTTCCTTACTTCTATATGGGAACATGCCCAAACGACCCAGCAGGCCAGTGACAGAACTGGAACTAGAACCCAGATCTCCTTTGTCTATAAATGGTGGGTGAAGAGACAGCCATCACGTCAACAGCCATCTAACAGTGGCTAATAACATAACCATGTTACAATGGAAAGGAGAAAGACTCACATCCATGGCTTGCAACATTTACCTTGCTTTACTTTTTGGATCCCGGCATGCAAAAAGTCATTCGTTTTTTATAATCATCTTGGTAAAAGAGGGCTGAGCTGATTTAGTGCTTTGGCTTGTAAATGTCATGACAAATGTACAAGACTTGCTGTATCCAATTGAAAAGGCAGATGGAAAATTAAGGGAAGCAGAATGTAATTACTTAACTTGGAAACTGCTCAAGACACCATGGTTACCCAACTGGACTCAAAAGCCATGTGAGCTTTAAGAGCTACAAAATGATCGGGACCTTGGCTTAGCCATCTCTTCCAAAAGGACAACTTTGCCAACAGCACAGAGTCCTTCAGCAACATAGAATCATAGAAATATAGGGCTGGAAGACACCACAGGCTGTCATCTAGTCTGAGGCAGGATTAAATATACCTCAATTATCATGATTAATGTTTGTCTAACCTGAGCTTAAAAACCTCACATAAGGATCCCATAAGCTCCCTACGTAACTGTTCCAGAGATTAACTGTCCTTAGAGTGCAAGAGATTTAGCTAATATCCAACCTAAACCTCTTTTGCTTCAAACTAAGGCAATTGCTTCTCATCCTACTCCTGGTGGCCATGGAGAACAACTGTTCATTGTCTTCTTCATAGCAAGCTTTTTCACAACTCAAGTCTTAAATGGGGGCATTGAGTCAATGACAACTCAGGACCTGCTGGACAATGATCGATTTAGCTGGGATCAATCAATCATGTCTGTACTAGACACAATAAATCAACTCTGAGTGCTCTCCCATTGACTCCAGTATTCCACCAGAATGAGAAGTGTAGGTGGAGTCAAAAGGGGAGCATCAGCTGTTGATTTATCACAGTGAAGATACTGTGGTAAACAGGTTTATGTGCCAACTTCAGCTATGTTATTCATGTAGGGAAACTTGCATAACTTAGTTCGATGGCCCGTGGTAGCGTGGACTAGGCCTTTGAGGGACAAAGCCACCCAGCAAATCCTCATCACCAGCTTCTGCACCTCTCTGGGTATTCCTAGAAGGTCTCCCATCATAATATTCACCCGACACCATCAATTTTAGCTTGTGAAATCTGGAAGGATTTTAGCACTGCATCCTCCGGCACAAGCTGTCAAACCCAAGTCTCGGTGATTTCAAGAAGTTTGGTAAGTTTTATCTACTTTTGTTAATTCTTCATCCTCTTCAATATCCTCTTACTTTCAGCTGGCAGGAGGAGAATGTACCAAAATAGCTTGGGTTAGACAAAGTAGCTTGGGTTAGACAAAGTTTATTTCCATCCAAAGCGTAAATGGATGCACCCGCATTGAAGTGAATCTCTGATCCTGTGGTCACTGTAACTTACTGATAGTGATAAACACCATAAAGCAATGAAAGGGAAATATTTTTATGGTGTGCATCAGGCCATGGTGTTGGCTCTCAGCCATGAATACTGTGACACTACTTGTACATTTGGGGACCCTTAGTTTTTGTTTACAGGGAAAAGAACAAAGCAGGAAAGAACAGACATTTAAGAGACAACTCCGTGCATAACATGGGAACACAACATGGCAAATGCCCCAAAGCAGACGGCAGATGTCTAGAAATTTAAAGATCCAGTATGCAAACAAACAAGAAACCTCAGATTCATTCCCCTCTCCATAAAACGCCTTTGCTTTGTGTCTCGGTTCAGATATTGAGGAAAAAATATTGATGTCTGCACAATTCCCAGCCACCCCGACTGTGCAATCTACCTTCCTCTGACTCGCTTTTCCAGAGTAACACAAACACAAGCCTGTCTTTAAAATGACTACTGTAATATTCTGCAAACCTGAAACTCAGATTTATTACAGCAATTAATGCCTCCTAGTGAATATACGATGCTGACATTATAAGTATGTGTGGAATGGATGAAATGGTTCACTGTGTCCAAAGGTTTATTTGGGCATTATATTTGTATCTTCATGAGGCAGTAAGTTTACTTTTGAAGATTTATTGCCCTGCCAATGCAAAATGCTGAGCTAGGACTCCATGGCTAGAAAAGCAGCCCTGGAACACCCATTCCAGAAATGAACTTGTCCTGATCTACAATCCATTTGTCAATGGATAGCAGGTGCCATAAATACTGTTGGTTGATATATGCCCTCCTTCAAAACAGGCCACAAGTGGAGGAGTTTCTAGGGGACACACATTCTTGCGTACTTTGACTGTCTAGGGTGCTGGAAGCAGGAGACATCTGTCAACGGACACACAGCACCAGCAATGGAAACGAGCAGGTTCCAGGCCAGTTTACCTCAGTCTGAAGATCTTTTGGTGTTGGACTCAAAAAAGGCTAAAGGCCTGGCTTGCCGTGACTGCTCTGGGAAGGCAAGACTGTTGAATTTTATTAGTTTCTACTTCTTTATGTGCTGGTCTACCCCTTGCATGAGCATTTGAAAACTGAATATCTAAGTCATGTCTGTACAAATATATCAACAGAGAAAGCCAAGGTTAAACAATTCGAGACACAATCTTAAACAATTCATCCAGCTTGCAGTACAGTGTTGCCACATGACCTTTGCAATAGTCTCATCTACTAGAGGGAAGGCAAGACAGACAGACCCAACTCTGGGATATTCCTCCAATGTGGCTGAGACAGGAAGAAGTTGGCAAATGATGGAAATGCTCTGTGTAGCTTGGAAGTTTGTCTCTCCTGCCAACAGAAGTTGGCCCGATAACATTTATTACCTCCCCCACCTTGTCTCATATATCCTGGGCCCAGTACTAATATAGCACCTCTGTACCAAGGCTTACTCTTAATATCCGTCCTTGGTTAGCTAGCTGCGCTGGCTCCAGCATGGTGAACCAGTTAGTTACAGGCTCAACTTTCGGTAAATGAGTTGGATACCCTGGGGCAGAAAGTTAAGGCCACTGTCCTGGAGCAGGGCAAAAGTGCCCAGGATCTTGCAGGGCTGAGCTCCAGATTATTGGAAAGATGGGGCCTACTATTCTTATCCTATCCAATACTTCCTAACCTTATAATTTACTCTCCTTTAGAATCCTAGAACACTATAACTGGAAGGGACCTTGAGGGGTCATCAAGTCCAGTCCCTGCCCTTCCAGCAGGACCAAACACCATCTAGATCATCCCTGACAGATGTCTAGCCTCTTCTTACCACCACCACACCAAATGTATTTATGAAACCCAAGTAGAACGCCTCATTTCAGCAGCCACTAGATATGGGATGGGCAATAAGATTGTGGTGGTTCACCAGGATTAGCCCCGGTGGGCCAATGCTGCTTTATTTACCTGCACCTCCACCGATATGGATGACTGTGCCTCCCATTGGCCGCAAAAAGTTCCAGTCTGCGCCGCTTCTCGCAGCTCCTATTGGCTGGGAACACCAATCTGCGGCCAATGGGAGCTGCAAGCAGCTGAACCGGTGGAGGCAAAAGTAAATAAGGCAGTGGCAGCCCACCCGGTGCTAACCCTGGGTAACCATGTCCAGCCTGTAGGTCGGTTATTGCCCACCAATGCTCTAGTAACTGCCCATTAACCAAGTTGCTAGAGAGACTCCCCCCGATCCCGCACCTACCTGGGTATCAGAGAGGTAGCAGTGTTAGTCTGTTTCAGCAAAAACAACGAGGAGTTCTGTGGCATCGTAAAGACTAGCAAATGTATTAGAGCATACGCTTTGGTCTGCAAAAGCTTATGCCTTAATACATGTTAGTCTTTAAATTGTGGCTAGGAGTCCATGAAACCCCATGCCTCAATAAATTTGTTCATCTTTAAGGTACCACCAGACTTGTTGTTTCTACTTAGGTATGTGCTACTGTAAAAGGATGGAGCAGAGTCATTTTTGTCCCTTGTAGCACTCACTGGACTGGAGAAACCCTACATTAAAACGTTACTACCCTGCATCCCCCTTTTAAATCCAGCTCTCATATCTGGTCTTTGGTCGAATCTCACTGATGGGCATAGCACTATGATTTGCATCTGATTTCTGGCAGGATAAGCCGAATCAATCCATTTGCCTTTTGAGTCCGTGATCTTATGGGGATATGAATTCCGCAGAACACCACACTAATTTCATATTAAAGAACAGCATGAAAAGGGTGAACTGAACAATTCTCACTTTGCCCTTCTTAACTCCTAAATCCTTCAGTAGCAATACAACATTCTGCTCAGACCTCTATCTTCACTGACATTTCCTGCACTTTCAATCTTATCTAGGTCTTCTTTTAAAGATGCAACAACCAAGAGGATAATTTACTCAAATGAGTGTTCAATATAATTAATTTTTTAAAATGGGGTCAAGAACATGCTCTGGCATCCAGTGTCCCCCTCTATTTTTCTGTGTGGAATAAATTTTGTTATGTGCACCAAGTCATGTTCAGATGTGCACCACCAGTAGAAAACAGTGGTGGCTGTGGGCACTGCTAAAAAACTGGGCAACACCTGAATCTCTCCTGGGTGCTCATCTTACAGGGAACACAGCCCTGTTTGCTCTTTTAGCCACTCACACAGTGGTCTACCCAAAATGATTCCCAGAGCATCCTGCAAGCTCACGAGAATGAGAACTCAACGGACCACAGCCAACACATGCATGGAGAATTAGAGGCGAGGAGTCCTGTGGCACCTTATAGACTAACTGAAGGGTTGGAGCATAAGCTTTCGTGGGCAAAGACCCACTTTGTCAGATGCATGAAGAATTAGACTATTTCAAAGGAGACAACACTCTGCAGGTACTTTTGACAATTTCATCTAGCATTGCCTGTCCCCCAAAGTATTCCCAGAGCAGATTTTCAGTGTGATCTGGGCCCCTTCACTACCCTTTGCACCTTTGAAAATTTCTCATCTGCAGCACCTCACAATCCCCTGTTGCTTTTACTGAAGGGGGAAAAACAAAGAACCAACTTAGCATCTTCAGCAGATTTCTCCAATTTGCTTTTCGCTTCCTCCTCCATGTCATTAACAACCTGATTGCTTCCTTCTTAATAGATTAGACTGAAACCTTTGCATCACTAATGATCAGCAAGCTAAAGTGATTAAGCAAAGTTAGCCAACAATCACATTACCGGATAGCGATGATGACCTAAATGTTATGAACACAGCTAGCTTAACAACAAGGGTATGAAGAGTGTATGTAGAGTAATGCCTAAGCAATGATTCTTTTGTATTGGACAGAGAGCATCTGAAAAGCTTGATACTCCATCCAAAACAGGGGATACGGCATCTATACACAAAGTACCAGAGCAGTACTCTGTTCTGTCCTGCACTTGGTGTCTCATTAATCATAGACTCCTGGGGCTGGAAGAGACCTTAGGAGGTCAGAGAGACCAACCCCCTGCCCAAATCAGGACCAACCCCAACTAACCATTAGAGGAGTGAGGTTCTGGAACGGCCTTCCAAGGGAAGTAGTGGGGGCAAAAGATCTATCTGGTTTCAAGATTAAGCTAGATGGGTTTATGAAGGGGATGGTTTGATGAGCTAACATGATCTTGGTAACTAATTGACCATTCATTATCAGTGGGAAATAGGTCAATGGAGGGATGATAGGAGTTATTATAGAGAACTTTCTGGGTGTCTGGCTGGTGAGTCTTGCCCACATGCTCAGGGTTTAGCTGATCGCCACATTTGGGGTCGGGAAGGAATTTTCCTCCAGGGTAGATT
Organism: Pelodiscus sinensis; assembly: GCF_052426305.1. Lineage (NCBI taxonomy): Eukaryota > Metazoa > Chordata > Testudines > Trionychidae > Pelodiscus > Pelodiscus sinensis. Next base: position 14,768,596 of record NC_143079.1, read on the forward strand.
GGCAGAGGTCCTGGAGGTTTTTCGCCTTCCTCTGTAGCGTGGGGCACAGATCACAGCTGGAGGATTCTCTGCATCTTGGGGTCTTCAAAGTATTTGAAGACTTCAATATCTGAGATATAGGTGAGAGGATTATTCTAGGAGTGGTGGGTGAGATTCTGTGGCCTGCACTGTGCAGGGGGTCAGACTAGATGATCATAATGGTCCCTTCTGACCTTAAAGTCTATGAGTCTATAAACCATCCCAGCCAGGGCTGTGTCAGGCTGGCACTTAAAAACCTCTAGGGATGGAGATTCCGCCACCTCCATAGGTGACCAACAGTAATATGGTCGTTTGTCAGGTGGATTTATTTTGCCAATAACTATTTATATAGAAATAGGACTATATTGCAATCAGCTGCAGATAAATTGGTTACTTGAAAATATCTGGACTCAGAGAGGTAGCCATGTTAGTCTGCAAGTTTAAAAAGCAACGAGTAGTCCCAGCAGTTTCTCTTGCCTTTGACATTTGCATTTTCACATAAAATGCTGTGAATGGGACACAGCCAGCCTGTGTGTTGTGAGCAAGACACGAGAAGTCATTCTTTTGCTCTACTTTCATAGAATCATAGAATAATAGGACTGGAAGGGACCTCGAGAGGTCATCGAGTCCAGCCCCCCGCCCTCAAGGCAGGATCAAGCTCCGTCTACACCATCCCTGACAGATGTCTATCTAACCTGTTCTTAAATATCTCCAGAGAGGGAGATTCCACCACCTCCCTTGGCAATTTATTCCAATATTTGACCACCCTGATAGTTAGGAATTTTTTCCTAATGTCCAATCTAAACCTCCCCTGCTGCACTTTAAGCCCATTACTCCTTGTCCTGTCCTCAGAAACCAAGAGGAACAAATTTTCGCCTTCCTCCTTGTGACACCCTTTTAGATATTTGAAAACCGCTATCATGTCCCCCCTTAATCTTCTTTTTTCCAAACTAAACAAGCCCAGTTCATGAAGCCTGGCTTCATAGGTCATGTTCTCTAGACCTTTAATCATTCTTGTCGCTCTTCTCTGTACCCTTTCCAATTTCTCCACATCTTTCTTGAAATGTGGCGCCCAGAACTGGACACAGTACTCCAGCTGAGGCCTAACTAGTGCAGAGTAGAGCGGCAGAATGACTTCACGAGTTTTGCTTACAACACACCTGTTGATACAACCTAGAATCATATTTGCTTTTTTTGCAACAGCATCACACTGTTGACTCATATTCAACTTGTGGTCCACTATGACCCCTAGATCCCTTTCCGCCATGCTCCTTCCTAGACAGTCGCTTCCCATCTTGTATGTATGGAACTGATTGTTCCTTCCTAAGTGGAGGACTTTGCATTTCTCTTTATTAAACCTCATCCTGTTTACCGCTGACCATTTCTCTAACTTGCTAAGGTCATTTTGAATTATGTCCCTATCCTCCAAAGAAGTCGCAACCCCACCCAGTTTGGTATCATCTGCAAACTTAATAAGAGTACTCTCTATCCCAATATCTACATCATTGATGAAGATATTGAATAGTACGGGTCCCAAAACAGACCCTTGAGGAACTCCACTTGTTATCCCTTTCCAGCAGGATTTAGAACCGTTAACAACAACTCTCTGACTACGGTTATCCAGCCAATTATGCACCCACCTTATCGTGGCCCTATCTAAGTTATATTTGCCTAGTTTATCAATAAGAATATCATGCGAGACCGTATCAAATGCCTTACTAAAGTCTAGGTATATGACATCCACCGCTTCTCCCTTATCCACAAGGCTCGTTATCTTATCAAAGAAAGCTATCAGATTAGTTTGGCATGATTTGTTCTTCACAAACCCATGCTGGCTATTCCCTATCACTTTATTACTTTCCAAGTGTTTGCATACGATTTCCTTAATTACCTGCTCCATTATCTTCCCTGGGACAGACGTTAAACTGACCGGTCTATAATTTCCTGGGTTGTTCTTATTCCCCTTTTTATAGATGGGCACAATATTTGCCCTTTTCCAGTCTTCTGGAATCTCCCCTGTCTGCCATGATTTTTCAAAGATCATAGCTAAAGGCTCAGATACCTCCTCTATCAGCTCCTTGAGTATCCTGGGATGCATTTCATCAGGACCTGGTGACTTGCTGACATCTAACTTTCCTAAGTGATTTTTAACTTGTTCTTTGTGTATCCTATCTTCTAAACTTACCCTCTCTCTGCTTGTATTCACTACGTTAGGCACACCTCCAGACTTCTCGGTGAAGACCGAAACAAAGAAGTCATTGAGCATCTCCGCCATTTCCAAGTTCCCTGTTACTGCTTCTCCCTCCTCGCTAAGCAGTGGGCCTACCCTGTCCTTGGTCTTCCTCTTGCTTTTAATGTATTTATAAAAGGTCTTCTTGTTTCCCTTTATGCCTGTAGCTAGTTTGATCTCATTTTGTGCCTTTGCCTTTCTAATCTTGCCCCTGCATTCCCGTGTTGCTTGCCTATATTCATCCTTTGTTAGTTGTCCTAGTTTCCATTTTTTATATGACTCCTTTTTTATTTTGAGATCATGCAAGATCTCCTTGTTAAGCCAAGCTGGTCTTTTGCCATATTTTCTATCTTTCCTACACAGCGGAATTGTTTGCTTTTGGGCCCTTAACAACGTCCCTTTGAAATACTTCCAACTCTCCTCAGTTGTTTTTCCCTTCAGTCTTGCTTCCCATGGGACCTTACCTACAAGTTCTCTGAGCTTATCAAAATCTGCCTTCCTGAAATCCATAACCTCAATTGTGCTGGTCTCCCTTCTACCTTTCCTTAAGATCATGAACTCTATTATTTCGTGATCACTGTCCCCTATACTGTCTTCCACTTTCAAGTTCTCAACTAGTTCCTCCCTATTTGTTAAAACCAAATCCAGAACAGCTTCTCCTCTGGTAGCTTTTTCAACCTTCTGAAACAGAAAGTTGTCTCCAATGCAGTCCAGAAACTTATTGGATAGCCTGTGCCTCGCTGTGTTAGTTTCCCAACATATGTCTGGATAGTTGAAGTCTCCCATCACCACCAAATCTTGAGCTTTGGATAGTTTTGTTAATTGTTTAAAAAAGGCCTCATCCACCTCTTCCACCTGGCTAGGTGGCCTGTAGTAGACTCCTAGCATGATATCACCCTCGTTTTTTACCCCTTTTAGCTTAACCCAGAGACTCTCTACACAGCTATCTCCTACGTTCATCTCCACTTCAGTCCAAGTGTGTACATTTTTAACATACAAGGCAACCCCTCCTCCCTTTTTTCCCTGTCTGTCCTTCCTGAGCAAGCCGTACCCTTCCATACCAATATTCCAATCATGCGTCCCATCCCACCAGGTTTCTGTAATACCAATGATATCATAGTTGTATTTATTGGTTAGCAATTCCAGTTCTTCCTGCTTATTACCCATACTTCTCGCATTTGTATATAGGCATCTAAGATACTGATTTGATCTTGCCTCCCTGTTGTGCCCTGACCCTCCTTTCTCCTTGCCATTATAGGCCGTAGTCCCCCCCATTTCCAACCCATCTCCCAGTCCCGCACATTCAGCACTTACCTGTGGGCTTTGCTCACCTGCCCCCGACAAACCTAGTTTAAAGCCCTCCTCACAAGGTTAGCCAGTCTGTGTCCAAACAAGGCCTTCCCGCTCCTGGAAAGGTGAACTCCATCTCCGCCAAGCAGTCCTTCCTGGAAGAGCACCCTGTGATCAAGGAAGCCGAATCCCTCCTGGCGACACCATCGTCGCAGCCAGGCATTCACCTCCAGGATGCACCTCTCTCTGCCCGGGCCCCTACCTTTGACAGGAAGGATAGAAGAGAATACCACCTGCGCTCCAAACTCCTTCACCCGTACTCCCAAAGCCCTGTAGTCACACTTGATTCGCTCAGTGTCACACCTGGCAGTATCACTTGTGCCCACGTGGATGAGTAGCATGGGGTAGTAGTCAGAGGGCTGGATAATCCTCGACAATGCCTCCGTAACATCTCGGATACGGGCCCCTGGCAGACAGCATACCTTTGCACTGATTAGGCCTCAACTGGAGTGCTGTGTCCAGTTCTGGGCACCACATTTTAGGACAGATGTTGGAAAACTGGAAAAGGTCCAGAGAAGAGCAATAAAAATGATTAAAGGTCCAGAAAATATGATCTATGAGGGAATATTGAAAGAATTGAGGTTGTTTAGTTTAGAAAGAGAAGACAGAGAGGACATGATAGCAGTTTTCAAGTATACAAGAAGGGGAGAGAGAAATTGCTCACCTTGGCCTCTGAGGATAGAGCAAGAAGCAATGGGCTTAAACTACAGGTTTAGGTTGGACATTAGGGAAAACTTCCTAACTGTCAGGGTGGTTAAACACTGGAATAAATTGCCCAGGGAGGTTGTGGAATCTCCATCACTGGAGGGCTGTGTCTAGACTGGCCAGTTTTTCCAGAAAATCAGCTGCTTTTCTGGAAAAACTTGCCAGCTGTCTACACTGGCCGCTTGAATTTCCGCAAAAGCACTGACTTCCCACTGTCTGAAATCAGTGCTTCTTGCGGAAATACTATGCTGCTCCCGTTCAGGCAAAAGTCCCTTTTGCGCAAAAGGGCCAGTGTAGACAGCTCAGATTTGTTTTCCGCAAAAAAGCCCCGATCGCTTTTCTACAAAGTGCTTTTGTAGAAAAGCGTCCATGCCAATCTAGACGCTCTTTTCCAAAAATGCTTTTAACGGAAAACTTTTCCGTTAAAAGCATTTCCAGAAAATCATGCCAGTCTAGACACAGCCGAGATGTTTCAGAGCAGATTGGATAGACACCTGTCAGGAATGATCTAGAAGATGGTGCTTGGTCCTGCCCGGAGGGACTTGATGACCTCGAGGTCCCTTCTAATTCTTTGATTCTACACACACACACCCCATTGCCCAGCAAAGTCTGTCGCCAGCCCTGACCGGGGAAGAGGGAACAACAGAGGCAGAGTCACTCGTAAAAACGACTTCATCCACGTCCCCCAATTTTACAAAATGGTGGGTACTCCGGGCACTGGGAGCTTCTGCTGTAGAAAATGCTTTTGCATCTAAAAGGGAAGCAGAGCTGGGCTCAACCGGAGAGGGGGGAAGGACAAGCTGACTCTGCTGCAGCACATATGGAAAGGGGTGAGGTGGAGCCTACAGCCACGTCCCGAGGGCTCAGGAAGAAAGGACGCTGTGAATGACAGGTTGGGGAGGACAGGAGGAATGTTTGCTCCTGTGCTATATCCCACACAGGAATTGGGTTGTAACCACCGTGGGTATCTCCCGTACGGGAGCTTTTAGGTTAGATTCGTTTCAGAGACAGGGGCACCCACCTCTAAAAAGCCCCACACACCACACAGGTCTTTGAAAGTGACAATTGATCACTGTTGCCAAGGTTTTCTTGGTGTTCCCACCCAGCCAGAGTATTCCAGGCATCTCTTCAGAATCTGGCTACACAAGACCTGGCACATGTATTGATGGATTAGAAACACCTGCGGTACAGAGATTAGACAGATTTACTGCCCTGCTGAGCTAGGAATCGCAGGTGTTTGTGAGGCTTAAAATCAATTTCTGCAGAGCATTTTGAGAAGCTCAGATGAAAGGTGCTAGATACTTAATTGCTGCAGGCTTCATTATGGTTAGTGGAGAACAACTTTAAGATTTAAGAGGCTGATGAAAACACCCCAGGGTATCTGATCTGCAGTCAAACAGAGACACTATCTCTGTCTAACAGTGGTCCCGATTTTAAGCTACACTCAGGGGCTACGTCTAGACTGGCATGATTTTCCGCAAATGCTTTTAACGGAAAAGTTTTCTGTTAAAAGCATTTGTGGAAAAGGGCGTCTAGATTGGCATGGACGCTTTTCCGCAAAAGCACTTTCTGCAGAAAAGCGTCCGTGCCAATCTAGACGTGCTTTTCTGCAAAAAAAACCCTGATCACCATTTTTGCGATCGGGGCTTTTTTGTGCAAAACAAATCTGAGCTGTCTACATTGGCCCTTTTGTGCAAAAGCTTTGCGCAAAAGGACTTTTGCCCGAATGGGAGCAGCATAGTATTTCCGCAAGAAGCACTGATTTCAGACAGTAGGAAGTCAGCGTTCTTGCGGAAATTCAAGCGGCCAGTGTAGACAGCTGGAAAGTTTTTCCGCAAAAGCAGGTGCTTTCGCGGAAAAACTTGCCAGTCAAGACACAGCCAGGCTGTGTCTACACTGGTGTGATCTTGCGCAAAAGCAGCCACTCTTGCGGAAAAACTTGCTGCCTATCTACACTGGCCACATGTTCTTGCGCAAGTAAGCTGATGTTCTAATGTATAAAATCAGGGCTTCTTGCGCGAGAACTCTGACGCTCCTGCTCAGGAATAAGCCCTCTTGCACAAGAGCTCTTCCAGAAGAGGCCAGTGTAGACAGGCAACATGAATTTCTTGCGCAAGAAGCCCTCTCGTTAAAATGGCCATCAGAGTTTTCTCGCGCAAGAGTGTAGACACTCTCTTCTGGAAGAGCTTTTGCAGAAGAACTCTTCCGCCAAAGAGTTTCTGCGTGAGAACGCGCCAGTGTAGACATAGCCTCAGTCTCTCTTGAGAGGGGGTTGTAGGCCTGGGGCAGTTGAAATGTTTAGTTGCCTGCACCAGGCCTGCCAGAAACATTGCCACAACCCAGACTAACCGAAGCAAGTGCGGTCTCTGGGCACCGCTTGGCACGCTCCTCCGCTTGCAGGATGCAACGGATAACAGCACAGGGTTCTGCTGAGGCTCAGACACCCAGGAAACCCCCTAACCTACAGGAATAGTCTCAGCAGCAGCAGCTCAGACTATTTGGGGTCCCACCTGTGCCACAGTCGAACTGAGAATCCACGTGAGCCATTCCCAGGCATAAGCACGCAGGCGTCACTGTTTTCCTTCACCCGCAGCGAGGTGTCAGTTCTACAACTCAACTGGCAAAGGGGGTCCCCAGCCACCATGCTGGGCAACTGGCCCTACTTAATGAACGGTTACAAAAGACTTCAGAGGCCACTTGCATATAACAACTAACACACCCTACCCCCTTGGAACTCTGAATGCTCTAGAGAAAGTATATTGTAATTAATGGGTCAGGTGCGCTAGGCTACAATGCATGTGTGCACGCACACACACACCCGACACCAGACCCCCATTAGAAAGCAATTTGTTTATTTCTGCTCTGGGGGGATGAAAACTCCAGACACGCCAACTGGCTACTACACGGCATTTTGGAGTTGCCAAGATATAGAGCAGGGGCTGGATCCAGGCAAGCAAGGCCTTAGGTTCCCCACCCTGGTATAGAGTAAGTGCCCTGAGGACGTGGCACGTCTTGCAGAAGCTGCTGGCTCCCTAGCTGCCCTGCAAGGACATAAATAGCATTGATCAGCACCTGCAGAGCTGTGTACCATAGCATAGGAGGAACGAACCCCCTCTCCTATCTGGATGCTGCACCGCAGCATGGACAATGAGGGTGGACTGCAGCAAGTAACAAGGTGCTGTCACTGTCCTTTGCGGAGGCTGCTGGCGCATATGAGGGGGTACCTGGCTTGTGTTAGCACAGACCTCTCCAAACAGACAGATACAAACAGGGGTTATAATATCAACAAAGCAATAACGGGCAAGGACGTGGGGTGCAGTGGATGGAGTCACTCAAGTACTACATGTCATTCACCTCACAGAAGCAGCCCCCCAGTCCAAGTGCCTAGACTTGCCCTCCTGCAGCTCTGCTCTCCAGGCAGCTCCCAGCCTCTTGAACACCAAAGAGAAACTGCCTCATTCTGACCCAGCAGATTCCTTTTAACTGGCTTGCTGGGCCCTGATTGGTCACATCCTTCGTGCCTCTCTCTCTTTCCTGGAGGACTTCTCTATGGTTTGCTGGGCAAGGTGTGGTAAGGCCACAAGCCTCCAGCAGGGAGTTTTGGGGGCCTGGTCCACCCTGCCTTAATTACCTTCTTTGCAAAGGTAAAAAAATGAGCCCTATCCAGACAGGGGGCTTTCTTGGTGTTCTCCTGTGACCCAAACCCCAGCCTGCTTACTGTATGGGGTCTGATAAGACCACTGGGCAAAACTATATTATCTGAAGGCTACTTGGGGTGGTGCTGTCTAGAGAGAAGGAATGAGCCTGATGGTTTAGGACAGCTCGTTAAACCTAATTAACAGGCAGCAGCACCTGGTGCTGCTTTAGACAGGAACAGCTGCCTGGGCCACACATCAGGAACCAGGTTGCATCGTGAATGAGGCAGTGGAACTAACATGTGGATTTAAGTAGCAGCATGAAAAAACAATTGCTCTGTGCACATGATCACAGGATGATCTACTGTATTTTGGGTTCATCCATCAGTTCTTTTTGCAATGAGCCCAGAGTGAGTGAGTGTGGGTGGAGGGAAAATCACTGGCAGCTCAGAATTTGATGTGCCTCATTTCGTTTCTCCTCCTGATTTTTGCAGTTCTATTTTGTTTTCCTTTTTATCTAGCCAGGTACCACAGTGACCAGCACGGTACTATCTGAGAGTCTTATTTTATTTATAGGGGGAATGTTCCCACACTAGAACTGAGCACATGGTTAGCAATTAGTTTGCTATAAAGTGTTTTGGGACATGACCTGTATTACCACCACCACTGCCAAATAAGCTTCTCCTTCAGTCCCCTGCAGTCTAATCCCCTTCCTACCCATTAGCCTAGGATTTTCTGTAGTGCCCATCGCTGTTCTAGCCAAAGGCCCAGTTCAGGAAAATACCCTAATTCGGGAATGTCAGGAGCATGGCCCTGCACCTGTTGAGGCTCCATGCAGGAGTGCACAGATGCCTGCCCCATCTCCAGACCTGAGTCAGCTGAGCTGCCCAGAAGACCCCAGGTCTGAGAGGGGCCCAGGAAGCAGTTTGCTTAATGCACATGCCTGTGGAGTCTCAACCTCCCTGTGATCGGTTTACTCCAAGCCCTGCTCCTGCTTTGCTTTGCTTCTCTACTGCTCCAGCCTAGACCCTGTCCTGCACCCCATCTCTCTCACACCTGGACCCTGCCATACGCCAAGCCTGGCTCCTTCCTGCCTTCCCTGACTCCAGGTAATTCAGTCCTGACCAGTGTTCCCTGTAAGCTGAGTGCTCATGCAGCTGCTCAAGAGATTCTAATGCCACCCAACTGATTAACAGGGTACCCACAGTTGCGTTACTGTTTTTCCTTGTGGTGCACATTCACATATGCCTTGGTGCACATAACAAATTTATTCCACACATGGCTGGGAAAAACCACACATGGATGGAAAAGATTAGAGGGAACATCAGTCCTGACCTTTGGCTCCACTCCCTGAATCTGCTTTGGCCGGTGTCTCTGGCATGGCTCTGGTGAGGGCTTAAACTCTAAAGAGATTATTTCTGGGGGCCCTCAGTACTTCAGCGCTGTGGAAGCTGGGTGGGGGTAGTTGTCCAGCTTCAGCCCCACATGAGGTGGAGTGCCAGGGCTCAGACTTTCAGCTCCGCAGGAGGCCACAGGGTTTGAGTTTCAGAGTCACCCAGAGCTCCTCTTCAGACCTGAAGTTTGTCTCTCTAATATCCTGGGACCGACATGGCTACAACTACCCCACATCCTCAAAGGTATTTATGTTCCGAACACCCATTAGAAGTTTGGGCCTGTATGCCTAAGAGTTGCTAAGAGTAGGTCCTTCCATATTTCGGAATGAGTTTTCCCAAAGAGATCAGGGTCAATGATTATAATACATTGGAAACCAAGACAACAACATAAGAGGCTCAGATTCATTCTGTAAACTGGAGTTAAGATTTGTTTGTTTCATTAATGCAATAAACTGAAATTGACTATTTAAAAATACATATCTACCATTTCCCTGTGCTTGTAAACACATTTTTTGATTCATGTACACACTGAGATTTATTCAGAGAAATGAATATTTAATAGTTTGCTTCCATAGTTTACTGAGATACCTGGAACCCTCATGCTGAATAAATGAGAAAGCCGCAGGCTACAGAATTTATCCAGGACATTAGCAAGGGACCCTGTGTGGGAAAAACTTCACCCACTGTGTATGGAAGTTGTCAGAATCAGTTTAATTATCTGCACATAATTTTGAGCATTTCTTTACAGTGTCTTCCTTGTTTTGAAATGAAAAGCCACTTGTCAGTTTCTTACTTTAAAAATTCGGCAGAATGAGAGCCAATGCAATTAAGGAGCTGGCATGTTGAGTCCATGGGTGATTTGCCCCACTTTTCTGGGACAATTCTACCCGGGGAGGGGAGGCGCTCTGTTAAATCTGAAGGAGATTGGCTTCTTTTGGTGAGGAGGCGGTGAAGGTGATTGAGCCGAGGTCAAAACCAGAAATCATCAACATTGACAATGGAGGCACCGGTGCTCTCTGTAACACAACATGGTGGGTGCTACATGTGTGTATTTTGTATAGCACCTCATGGACGACCTGGATGCACAGCATAATAAATGCACATGCCCCGCTGCCCTTAATTGGTCTGTTTAGCAGCAACAGGCCTGTTTACGTCCCCAGGACTATGTCTAGTGTTGGCAGCCAACAGAGGCAATACACTACAGCATTGCCACCGAAGAGGGATTCTCCATTAGCTCAGCTACGAGAGAGTCTCAGTTAAATCAAATGGTAGGGGAATCTGTGCTCATGAGCGCAGGGGTGGGCACAGGGCCCAAGGAGAAGCGGGGGCTGGGGCAACCCTTCTCGTTAGCCCCACCCCCTTCCTCAAGCCCCACCCCTGCTCCATTCCCTTGCCACCTCCCCGAAGCAACGCAGCCTGGAGGATTACGGGGCCCTTGCCCGCCCACCCGCACTCACTACACCTGTGGTGGGACAGTTCTGGGTGGGGAACTCTTTTTGGGTCGAGGGCCACTGACCCACAGAAAAATCAGTCGGGAGTCTCGCGCAATGCCCTCCCCCATTCTAGCAGGTATGTAAGGTAGACCTGGTTGGTTTGTTCCATGAAAATCTTTGGTTATCAGCACCGAAGTGGCCTGCAGGCATGTGTGTTGTGTGATGAGCTTGGTGGTGGTTGAGAGGCAGTCCTGGCAACTGAACATGATCCCTCTCCTACAAGAAGGGACACCTAAAGCTAAGAGTGGGACACTTCCCCACCGCTCAGTTAGCACCTGCACTACAATTGACAGGTGCTTCCCTCCCTTCTTCACACAGCACATAGTCAATCTGTGGAACTCCTTGCCTAAGGAGGTTGTGAAGGCTAGGACTATAGCAGGGTTTAAAAGAAAACTAGATAATTTAATGGAGGTTAAGTCCATAAATGGCTGCTAGACAGTATGAGTAAGGAATGGTGTCCCCAGCCTCTGTTTGTCAGAGGGTGGAGATGGATAGCAGGAGACAGATCACTTCATCATTATGTGTTCGGTTCATTCCCTTTGGGACACCTGGCATTTGGCCACTGTCGGCAGACAGGGTACTGGGCTGGATAGACCTTTGGTCTGACCCAGTACGGCCATTCTTAAGTTCTTATGTTCTCCCTTCTTTTTCTGTTATAAATTCTGGGTCCTCCTTTTTCCTCCATTCAAGCTTCTCTGGAAAAGGAGGGGTTTCCCCATGAAAGCGCGTGATGCTGCATTTATGTTTTTGTGAGTCTCTAGGGCGCTCCAGGACTACTCGTTCTACAAGCAGGGAGCGTGTGCTCACGCTGCAGGCTAGCTATTCCCTGCAGCTGTAGCTAGAGTTTGAAAGCTTCCCAACGGCGTGCACAAGCACACAGACACACGCTAAGGTGTGTCGCAGCGTCTCTTCCCCCATTGTTTGGCTTGCCAGGTGCATCTGAAATTTACGGCTCTGATGTTCCCCCGGTGTGTCGAAAACACTGACAAGAGAAACCGAGTGGCTGGAAGGCTGGAGTCAGCCTGCAATTGACTGGTTACCTGCCGATCAGCTTGGCAGAGAAAATGTCCAGGCTGAGTTAAAAGCCCTTATCACCGAGGCTATCACAAGATGCTACTTGCAAGACAAAAAATGCAACAATGACCCCCCTCCACTTAGAAAGGCTGCAAATGTCAGGTCCCCACCGTGTCTGACGCTACAGCCTTTCAAGTTCCCCCTAGGGAGGTCTCAAACCAGCCCAATCAAATATAACTAAGAGAGATGCTTTAAAGCTGCTCTGGAGGGGGGAAAAAGCTGAAATGCACAGTAAGAGCTGATTGTGGAAGGCAAATGCAGGTACCGAGTGTTCTGGGGTATAGTGCCTGTGGAAAAAACAGCCTGCGCCAAAGACAAGGTGGTGATGCACCAGTCTCGTCCTGGAAGAAAGTATGTCTGCAGATCGGGGGGCCAAAATCAACTCCAATATAATAATTGTGTGAAAAGGGGTAAATCGGATGATCCAGTTTTTGTCCCGGGTGAGCAAAGTCCCATGGTAACTTGAAGAACTACCCCAAGGCTGTGTCTAGACTGGCAAGTTTTTCCGCAAAATCAGCTGCTTTTGTGGAAAAACTTGCCAGCTGTCTACACTGGCCGCTTGAATTTCTGCAAGAACACTGACTTCCTACGGTAAGAAATCAGTGCTTCTTGCGGAAATACTATGCTGCTCCCGTTCGGGGAAAAGCCCTCTTGTGCAAATCATTTGCACAAGAGGGCCATTGTAGACAGCACAGGACTGTTTTGCACAAAAAAGCCCTGATGGCTAAAATGGTGATCGGGGCTTTTTTGCACAAAACTGAGTCTAGATTGGCACGGATGCTTTTCCGCAAAAGGTGCTTTTGCAGAAAAGCGTCCATGCCAATCTAGAAACTCTTTTCCGCAAATGCTTTTAACGGAAAACTTTTCCGTTAAAAGCATTTGCAGAAAATCATGCCAGTCTAGACGCAGCCCAAGAGTTCTGAGATCTCTTCATCACCAGTGGCGAGGAGTCCTGTGGCACCTTATAGACTAACTGAAGTGTAGGAGCATCAGCTTTCGTGGGCAAAGACCCACTTCGTCAGATGCATGTCATGCATCTGACCAAGTGGGTCAAGGCCACGACAGCTTATGCTCGTACACTGCAGTTAGTCTATAAGGTAGCACAGGACTCCTCGCCGCTTTTGCAGATTCAGACTAACACGGCTACCCCTCTGATATTCATCACCAGAGATTTGTTTTTTAAATAAGGGACAAAGCAAGGTGATATTTGCTCCTAACAGCTCTGTTTTATGCTGAAACAGTAACGCAAAGGGCGTTTTAATCAGAATTGGAACAAAAACATCATCAACAAATATTATTTCTCGTTAATGCCTTTAAAATATGCTAATTATGCTGCTCCATGTTCATTTCACAGCCTAAAGAGCCCCTGGGCAACCTCGCTTGGACGCAGAGCTCTAGCAGCGTGCAATGTTTACTGGCTGAATATTTTTCTGTGTTCTTGGGGAGAATCGAGAGACAAGAGGAGGATTCCACTTCGATACACTGGGCCAAATTCTGCCCTTGGATTGTGTCCAGAAAGCGCCATTAGTTTCACTGGGAGCCGCACATACAATCCAAGGGCAACATTGTCTCAAGAAAAATGAATTTGTTGGATCAAACTCTTCTGCCCACTAGATCACTGCCAGTGAGACCTGTGAGCTGAGCACGTGGGCAGCCACCCAGGAGAGATTCAGGTGCCACCCTGCTGATTAGCAGAATGCTCACAGTTGCCCACAGCTGGCAGCATGTACTTCTATTGGTGGTGCACTTCCACACATGCCTCAGTGCACACAACAAAATTTATTCTGCACGTGGATGGAAATAACTAGCAAGAACGTTGATTACTGCCACCTTCTAGAAATCATCATACAGTCAGTGATGTTACACTGGTCTAGATAAAAGTAGAATGTCACCATTTGCTTATGTCTCAAACCGCATTCCCCCCATGTCTGATCAGAGCCTATATCAGGAAGTTACGTATAGCATGCCCCTCATCAGAATTCGAGCTATACAATAAACTTCTGTTATAAAAGCCCAAGATGACTGAAAGCGACTTGCTTTGAGATTTCACTGTCAATTAAAAAAGCAGCTCCATTTTTTGCAAACCTGAGCCCAGTTTTGACCCAAACCCAGAGGAAACCACATTTCAGATAGATTTGCTTTGATCCATCTGGTTTCTCTGAATGTGCGTTGTCATGGGACCACCCTCCATGCTTATGAGAATTGGCTTATGAATATGAATATGCATCACTTGAAAATGCTTTATGCAAAACAGGTCATAGAAGATACCAATTTTAGTTACAGTCTGCTGAGTCTGTATATCCTATTTTTGTGCATGTATCGTTCTTTATGTGAAGTTAGAAGTATGAAGTATGGATATGTTTATAGTTCTAAATGTGCTAACCAGAGCCATTAGGGATACTTCAGGTACTTAATGACTCAATACTCTAACCAACAACTTGTGGATGGCTATGTCTGACCTGTAAGCCCAAACTGTGGTTGGTTCTAGAAAGACATGTGACCATGCCACCTGGTCCTGGAATCCATCTTGAACCTAATATTTTTCCATGGGGATGGGGAGCGCCGATCTTTTAAGAGGGTAAGATGGTTTCATTGGGGTTTTCATCCCTTTTGTGGGTTGGTTTCCTAGGTGCTGAGCTCTTATAGCTGAGCCTTCCCAGAGCTGAAATGGTTCCATGTCTTATTGCTCTGCAGGGGGCAGTAACCCCAACTCTGTGTCCTGTTTGGGGGAGACAGAGGAACTGGTCTAGAAGGACAGGGTGGTGGGGAGCCCTGGAGAACAAGAAGACAGGTGTCAGTGACATGATCAGAGCACTGAGGGGGACTTCTATGATTCAACCATCATCTGTCCTGCTGCCATAAGCCCACTCGATTCTCCTGTGGCAAGTGAGAATTCCCAAAAAACTATACCAATCCAGCCTGAGGACAATTCCCTATTGCCTCCAGTTCTGGCTGCGGGTTTAAAACTCCCTGTGAGAGCAGGAATCATTGCCATGAACATGTAGTCCCACTCTGAAAAGTGCCATCACCATGTTAATGGTCTCTCACCAACTCCAGATGTGGGGTTCGGTGTGTAAATTAGAAACCTCTCTCCCCATCACCTTGGCAAAGCTTGCACACTTCCCCCTGGGAAAGTCGAGCTGGGTTCTGTTTCATACCTCCCCCTGGTGATAAAGTTCAGAAAGGCAAATTCTACCCTTACTGGACACTGTGACTGAGGACAGAGCTGGGAGGAGAATTGCTTTGGGACTTAACTCTATGGACCACGCATGAGTCACTGCAGAATCCATCTCGGTCTCCCAGTAGTTTTCAGCTTGCTGAGGTGGCTCTGAAACGCTCACGTAAGTACTAAAACCTTATTTTTATCACCAGCATTCGGCGCGCTGACTGAATACACACAGGGAACAGAAACAGAAACATTGCCTAAGATACCAGTGCCTCAGCACAGACTGTCTTCAGGCAGGAGCTAAACTTTAAGTGTCCATTTGCACCAAAAGCAACTCCAAACTTGTCACTGGTTTGTAAAACTTTGCTCCTTAGCTTGTACTCTGAGCAGGGCATCTGGCTTCTTACACTTGCTTAAAGCATTTGCTTGTACATGCTCCCTTCCTCAGTGGTGCTGGAACAATTTTTAGGTGGGGTGCTGCACCCCAAATTCACAGCTGCTGGGATCCTGGGCAGCCGCAGAGCCCCTGGCGGACAAGATGTTCATGAGCATCTCTAGGTTGAGCACCTCAAGTGAAGTAGAACCATTTCTGGATTCCACTGCCAGGGGCACTTGGTTGTTTTTCAGATGACACCTGTATTACGGCTCTCAGCAGCTGTTTCCCTTTCCCATCTGCCATCATGGGGGCAGGAAAGCAAAGGGCATTTATCTGAGTTGGTTCCATATTATTTACGTGAGTCTGAGAAAAATTACAGCATGTGTAGGGTAGTGGAGCGGGAGAGAAGTTAGCCCCACCAGGACTCCCTGGGCATGTCTACACTGCACTCTTATTTCAAAACAAGCTATTCTGGAATAGCACATCTACAGTGTAGGGAAGCCTCAAAATGAGTCCGAGGCAGGCTTCCCGAATGTAGACGTGCTATCTCGATTTAGAGCCCCAGGAGGCACTGGGGAGGAATAATTTAGAATGGCCCAGAGGAGGGGCTGTTTCGAAATAGCAGCAGCGGACCGTCCACACACGCCTTATTTCGAAATAGCTATTTCAGAATAGGCATTATTCCTCGTAGAATGAAGTTCACAGATTTCGGAATAAGCTGTCCGTTATTTTGAAATGATTTCGAAATAACGGAATGGCTGAGTAGACACTCGCATTGTTGTTTCAAAATAACACTCGTTACCTCGAAATAACGGTGAAATGTAGACACACACCCCCCCCCATTGTGCTCGGCATCTGGATTCCAGCTGGGGATCCCACCAGGGCATTACCCAGCCAGCAAGCTGCCCCCTCCTTTCATGCTAGCAGAGGAGCATTTTAGACAGCCAGGAAGGAACCAGTCCTCAGGGACAAGGAAATGGGAGTGCAGCAGGGCCTACATGATCCTCACATCCCCTAAGACCTCCTGTAAAGTTGCTGGATTTTGAGTATGAATGTGCTTTCTGATTAGACCCCGGTATCTGAACAGACCGGGCCTGATCCTCCATTCCACCATCAGGTGGACTGCAAGGACAGCGGTTATCAGGGTGCCCACGTAGGAACCACGTGGGACACAAGCCACAGAGTTGAAGAGAAGCAGGGTCCACTAGGACCTGCAGCCACCAGCCCCACCCAGCAGCCACACTAGACCCAAGAACTGAAATTAGCCAAAGTCCTACAGCCTGAAGGAGACAGAACTATGAGGTGCCAGAGGCAGAGAAGATGAGGAGCGAAGTGCACCAGTGCCCAAAGCCCCCATCAACCACAGGAAATTGAGTAAGTGCGAGAGACCCACAGAACCCCGCATGTGGCCTGGAGCCACAGGGTACAAAAAGCAGCAAATAAATAAAGAAAACAACCAAAATCCCAATTCCTCTTCTAGAAAGCTGCCTCCTGGATGAAAGGGAAGCTGCTGAAATATCAGCCAGTAAAAATGACCGGGCATCTGCGGACACTTTCTTGGTTATATTTTATATGAAGCAGCAAGAAAACAAGCGGAGGGCATGCCATTGCAAATCACCACCTCAAAATAAAATTAAAAACACTGAAATAGGAATGTTTCCTCTGTAACCATGTGGTCTCAGAAGTGCCCCTCCTCCCGGCTTTTCCCCTCCTCCCGGCTATGGTGTCCTGACAATTCAATTGTAAGCTCTTCTGGTGAGTGTCAAACAAAATGGAGCCCTCAGGGACTAGATCTTCTAGGCGCCTCAGTAATACAAGTCATTAATACTACTGATAAATTGGAACGAGCTGCACTTTATACGGTAGCTTTAAGCAGATCTTTTTTTTTAGTGAATTCAGTGCTTGGAGCGCGGCAGTGAAACGGGATTCCGATTTAAAGCCCTAACTCGAATTAGCTGGTATTTCTCCTGCAATGAGGTTTACCAGCTAATTCAAATTAAAGGCTTTAAACTGGCAGTTACTTTGGGCTAGTCAATTTCTAAAATGGCGACCGGCTGGGAACATGCAAATCAAGTGCAGGTTATTTAAATCCCGGGCTTGAATTGCAATTCCAGTCGCCCTCATTAGCCTCCCTAGATCGATCTAGGGGGCTAGTGTAGACGTACCCTTACCCGTCTATAAGGTGCCACGGGAGTTCTCGTTGTTTTTGAAGATTCAGACTAACACGGCTACCCCTCTGATACTTATCCAGGACTCAGTTCAATCAGTTGAACCAATACACTTTCCACCCCAATAGAATGTCCCTTTTTCACCTGCCGTGTCTTCCCAAGGAAATTAGAAAACATCCCAACCCCCTAAGGTCCAAACGCTCCCTATGTCACCTGAGCGTTCCTCCCTTCGTAAGTGAAAAACATTTCTGAAGCATTTTCTTGGTCATAACAAAAAGGGGGATAATAAAACTGTTTCCATCTCCAAGGCTAGGACAGTGTTTTGAGAAGTCTGGACTCAACCAAAGCCAAGTCAGCTCAGACTAACAGGGATCTGTGTGTATGTTTCAAGCAGGCTTAGTCTCAGAGGGGAGCCGTGTCAGTATGCATCTGCAAAAACAGAGGAGTCCTGAATGTCAGGCTTAGGTTAGACAATGGAGTTATGTCCCTGAGTGAAGATCAAATGATGATTGAAAAGAATCTGAGGATTGGACTCCTCAACAGGATAGTTTTGGCGTGATAATCTCTAATCTCATCAAGTTTTGGTTTGTTTGGGGTCTTTCCTCTGAGTAAAGGCAGGCCATTTTCACAAACATCAAACCAAATAGAAAAGCCCAAGTGGGAAGGAATGGAGCAAGGGGTAGGAAAGGAAGAAGCAAACATGGCGTGTAGTTAGGTTTCAGTTCGTGCTCGTCTATTCCTAAACCAGAACACACACTCCCTTTTAAGTAGGGAAGGCATAGTACAATGGGCTAATCCGTTAGGTGGTGTCCCTGCCGTGACAGGAAAAGAAAATTAATGAACCACAAAAATACATGTTGGCAAATCACTGGGTTTTATGTGTTCCCGCCAGCCCTACCTGCATCGAGTCAAAAAGAGTAAATGAAATGTAAAAATAAGATACGTGCTGGAGGAAAACAGGAAGTCAGACAAACAGCGTGTGCAGTCTCTGAGGGAATAGGGGTTGGGAAGCCTGTCAGACATAGAGATGAAAGCAAATAGATTATCCAAGCATCGAAGGAAATTATCTCAGCACCTTAAGCTCCAGGATAATTTCAAATGTGTGTTCTGTGCCAAAATTAGACCGGTGTTTAATATACTGAAGGGAAGCAATTGAGGTATAAAAACTGCAGAGTAGTTAAGGTAGATGAGACACTTTTGGAAAGATTAATATAGTTACAATGGCATCTCTCTGACTACAGGGAACCAGAGAGGATAAAGAACTAGTCTCAACTTTTGTTCTAGTTTCATAGGAGATCTTTGGTGGAACTGGGCTCTGCTAATAGATACAATAGTAAGAAATAATAGTGCCAGTCAATCTACTGGGTTGAGTCAGTAGCAGTCTCTTATTGATGTAAATGCAACCCAAGTTACCATATGCAAAACCAAACCTAACACCATGATCCATCACCTTGGGATTCAGCAGGTGGCTGTTAAGTCTTTTCTACTCCATGGCTATTCCCTTTCTTCTCTCCAGCAGCCCTTCTCCAGTAACAAACACCCATGCTCACAAGACCGGACTTAACCCCTTGTGTTGTGAGGATCAGGGAGTGCTCCTGTAGTGGGTCACAGCATGCTTCTCCTTTGGCGTGCTTTATGAATTGGGATTAATTCTGCTCAATGACCTCCTGAGGTCTCTTCCAACCCTAGGATTCTATCATTCTATGAACATTAAGTTACAATGCTCTTGTATGTACATGCAATAAGGCATTTTCTCTCTCTCTCTCTCTCTCTCTCTCTTTTTAATAGAAAGGGAAACTAAAACAGATTAAATGATTTACCCGAAGCTACAGTGTGAGTTGCAGTTGGGTTTAGAACATGAGGATCCTGGCAAACTGCCCTTATGTAGCATAGTAAACTATGATGATAGAGTTGTAGTAACAGTGTAGTCGTTATGTTTCTTTGTACATTTCTGTGCTTCATTGACTCTTGCATTTGACAAGATGGATTTCCTAATCTGTGCAGAATTAGCCATGGCTTCATGAGGCTTACAGGCCTTTTGTTAAGCTTCATTTTGGCACAGTTATCTAAGGAAGGGGCTTTCTAGCTTCACCGATAATTTTTTTTTCTTGCTTATGTCTCTGTTGTCATTACATCCAACAACCTAATGTCTTTCTAGTGGCTAATTTAGCTCACGGAAATTATTGCACTAATTGTTCTTTTACTAAGAGAACAATTGTGCAGTCGTGAATAAGATATTCTGTGCCCCAGCCATGGAGCCCTTCTAGATGTCCACTTATCACAGGTGTGGCCAAGTTTCCCGTGGTCCCATAAAGTTTGTTTACAGCCACCAGTCCTGGCTCTCAGTGTTGTGTGCTTTTATTTAGTTTACCCCAAAGGTCTTCTAAGAGCCCCGTAAGCAGTGTGAGTGTTGGTAATGCTGCTATGCAAATTCTCCGGTTCGGCACCAGTTGGGTCCCAAGGGTGCTGGACTATAGAGGTTACACTTGAAAGAATGTAGTCATAGGTATTTCAAAAACTGAGCTGTGGGGAAATTGAAGGATGAGGAGATATGACCTAGTGAGAGCATCTTGTAAAATCACTGAGATACTTGAACTAGTAAATTCAACCATAATGTAAGTAGGACTTGATCCTAAGCCGTCATTCAAACTCATGAAAACACGGATCCATAGGCTGACACGAATGGATGCTGCTAGGACTGTTGTTTTCCCCATCATGTCCATCCCACTAGCCTGAAGAATTAGTCATATTCTAGTTCAGTACTCGGGAGGTTGTCTTGTACTTAAGATTCCATTGTGCTAGTCACCTTAGCCATAGCCTAGACAGACACAATGGCTACGTCTAGACTGGCATGATTTTCCGGAAATGCTTTTAACGGAAAAGTTTTCCGTTAAAAGCATTTTCAGAACAGAGCGTCTTGATTGGCATGGATGCTTTTCTGCAAAAGCATTTTTTGCAGAAAAGCGTCCGTGCCAATCTGGACGCGCTTTTCTGCAAAAAAGCCCCGATTGCCATTTTCGCGATTGGGGCTTTTTTGCGGAAAACAAATCTGAGCTGTCTACGCTGGCCCTTTTGCGCAAAAGGACTTTTGCCCGAATGGGAGCAGCATAGTATTTCCGCAAGAACACTGTCAATCTTACATGAGATCGTCAGTGCTTTTGTGGAAATTCAAGTGGCCAGTGTAGACAGCTGGCAAGTTTTTCCGGAAAAATGGCTGATTTTCCAGAAAAGCTGGCCAGTCTAGACACAGTGTCTGGTAATAAGAGTTAGTAAGAAAGGTATGTGTGATACTGAACTCAAAATAGCTTGAAAGCTACTGACTTGCATGATCTCAAAATAAAAAAGGAGTCATATAAAAAATGGAAACTAGGACAAATAACAAAGGATGAATATAGGCAAGCAACACGGGAATGCAGGGGCAAGATTAGAAAGGCAAAGGCACAAAATGAGATCAAACTAGCTACAGGCATGAAGGGAAACAAGAAGACCTTTTATAAATACATTAAAAGCAAGAGGAAGACCAAGGACAGGGTAGGCCCACTGCTTAGTGAGGAGGGAGAAGCAGTAACAGGAAACTTGGAAATGGCGGAGATGCTCAATGACTTCTTTGTTTCGGTCTTCACCGAGAAGTCTGGAGGTGTGCCTAACGTAGTGAATACAAGCAGAGAGAGGGTAAGTTTAGAAGATAGGATACACAAAGAACAAGTTAAAAATCACTTAGGAAAGTTAGATGTCAGCAAGTCATCAGGTCCTGATGAAATGCATCCCAGGATACTCAAGGAGCTGATAGAGGAGGTATCTGAGCCTTTAGCTATGATTTTTGAAAAATCATGGCAGACAGGGGAGATTCCAGAAGACTGGAAAAGGGCAAATATTGTGCCCATCTATAAAAAGGGGAATAAGAACAACCCAGGAAACTACAGACAGGTCAGTTTAACATCTGTCCCAGGGAAGATAATAGAACAGGTAATTAAGGAAATCATATGCAAACACTTGGAAGGTAATAAAGTGATAGGGAATAGCCAGCATGGGTTTGTGAAGAACAAGTCATGCCAAACTAATCTGATAGCTTTCTTTGATAAGATAATGAGCCTTGTGGATAAGGGAGAAGCGGTGGATGTCATATACCTAGACTTTAGTAAGGCATTTGATACGGTCTCGCATGATATTCTTATTGATAAACTAGGCAAATATAACTTAGATAGGGCCACAATAAGGTGGGTGCATAAATGGCTGGATAACCGGAGTCAGAGAGTTGTTGTTAATGGTTCTAAATCCTGCTGGAAAGGGATAACAAGTGGAGTTCCTCAAGGGTCTGTTTTGGGACCCGTATTGTTCAATATCTTCATCAATGATGTAGATATTGGGATAGAGAGTATGCTTATTAAGTTTGCAGATGATACCAAACTGGGTGGGGTTGCAACTTCTTTGGAGGATAGGGACATAATTCAAAATGACCTTAGCAAGTTAGAGAAATGGTCAGAGGTAAACAGGATGAGGTTTAATAAAGAGAAATGCAAAGTGCTCCACTTAGGAAGGAACAATCAGTTCCATACATACAAGATGGGAAGCGACTGTCTAGGAAGGAGCATGGCGGAAAGGGATCTAGGGTCATAGTGGACCACAAGTTGAATATGAGTCAACAGTGTGACTCTGTTACAAAAAAAGCAAATATGATTCTAGGTTGTATCAACAGGTGTGTTGTAAGCAAAACTCGTGAAGTCATTCTGCCGCTCTACTCTGCACTAGTTAGGCCTCAGCTGGAGTACTGTGTCCAGTTCTGGGCGCCACATTTCAAGAAAGATGTGGAGAAATTGGAAAGGGTACAGAGAAGAGCGACAAGAATGATTAAAGGTTTAGAGAACATGACCTATGAAGCCGGGCTTCATGAACTGGGCTTGTTTAGTTTGGAAAAAAGAAGATTAAGGGGGGACATGATAGTGGTTTTCAAATATCTAAAAGGGTGTCACAAGGAGGAAGGAGAAAATTTGTTCCTCTTGGTTTCTGAGGACAGGACAAGGAGTAATGGGCTTAAAGTGCAGCAGGGGAGGTTTATATTGGACATTAGGAAAAAATTCCTAACTGTCAGGGTGGTCAAATATTGGAATAAATTGCCAGGGGAGGTGGTGGAATCTCCCTCTCTGGAGATATTTAAGAACAGGTTAGATAGACATCTGTCAGGGATTGTGTAGACGGAGCTTGGTCCTGCCTTGAGGGTGGGGGGCTGGACTCGATGACCTCTCGAGGTCCCTTCCAGTCCTATTATTCTATGATTCTATGACTAAATGACTGAAGCTTCAGCAACACTTACAATCATACTGAGGCAGGATTTGCAGCTCTGTTATACAGGAACGGGAACAGCAAATTGTAAAAGGCCTCTATGCCAGCATTCTGAAATACAAGCTATTCAGAATTAATAGCACTGTGCTAGGAACTTTCTCCTGCTTTTGCTTTTGCTTTTTTTTTTTTTTTAGAATCTATATTTTAGAAACCAACTGACATTGGAAGCGTGGACAAACACATTGAATGTGTGTGTTTAGTTATCACTAGAGAGTAAATCAAAGGAAGACAAACTTGCCAGATGGATCTGAAAAAGAACGAGTTGTTGTTCAGCGGAGGCATACCTACCCCTGTTGTCCATCTCCATGCTGAGCCTTTGACTGTCCTTAAACGACCATGTTCAACAGTAACACACACAACATAAGAGAGGAATGTGTACATTCAGTGCATGGTCTAACTCCTGAAGCTGCTCACAGGAGGTAGGTAGTATCAGTTGCATTTAAGTGAATTATATTTTACTATGCCAGATCTTCCCCACTACAACTTGAGACTCTTGCTCCTTGCTCTGTCCTCATCAGTCATGTGCCTCAGCTCCCTACTAAGTTTGGTTGCCCTCCACTGGACTCTCTCCAATGCAGCCACATCCTTTCTGTACCGGGGAGCCCAAAACTGGACACAATACTCCAGATATGGCTTCACCAGTGCCAAACAAAGAGGAATAATCACTTCTCTAGATCTGCTGGCAATGCTCCTCCTAATGCCACCTAATATGCCATTAGCCTTCTTGGCTACAAAGGCTCCCTGTTTACACATATCCAACTTCTCATCCGCTGTAATCCCCAGGGCCTTTTCTGCCAAACTGCTGCTTAGCCAGTAGGTCCCCAGCCTGTAACAATGTTTGGGATTCTTCCGTCCCAAGTGCAGGACTCTATACTTGGTCTTGTTGAACCTCATCAGATTTCTTTTGGGCCAATGTCTAGGTCACTCTGCACCCTACCCCTACCCTCCAGTGTCTCTACCTCCCTCCGTAGCTCAGTATCATCCGCGAACTTGCTGAGGGTGCAATCCCTCCCCTCATCCAGGTCATTAGGAAGATGTTGAATAAAATGGACCCCAGGACCAACCCCTAAGGCACTCTGCTTGATACCTGTGCTAACTATGCCACATGCCGTATGCCTCCACTCTCTGCAGTTTATCCATCAGCTAGGAAACCAAGATTTATTCAGTTGGACAACTCTTCCTGAAAATGGCCAGACTTTCACTGAATTGTATTTCCATTGGGAGGGAATTGCAGCCAATCTGCTAGGTGTAAATCACAAGTAACATTCCATTTTGGCTTTGGAAGCTGTGTTCTGGCCTGGATGCCCCTCATGGACGGTCATGGATGCCTCAGGGTGATCCGGCAATTTAATGACCAGCTGGAGGAAACCTCTGGTGACTTGTTATTCCAATGTATGTCAGTGCTGACAGTGCTCGGTGGCAGATGTCAGAAAGCTGCACAGGCCAGCACTGCTACGTCATCTCCACAGTGGGAACACACGTATGGTGCCAACCAACCCTTCAGTCATCCATTCTGATGCCTCTCTGGGCCATCGCTGTCATGGCAGTGTGGTGGTGAGCACAGTCTGCTTACCCAGAAAAGCATGACAAGTTCTTTGGGGTCAATAACCATTGGGACGCATGCAACATTTCTTAGGTTCAAAACAGTTTACAGGCATTAACCAATGATCTGCCACAGCTCCCTTGTGAAGCCAGGTGGACAAATATAATTAAACCCATTTTACAGGTGGGAAAGCTGAGGTAGAGAACAGGGAAGTGACTTGCTCCAGGCCACAAAGTCAGTCAGTGGCAGAGCCAGAATCAGAGCAAAGGATCTCCTAACTTTGAGATTTGTGCGCCTTCCACCTGTCCATGCAACCTTCCAGGAGGAAATGCCCCCTGTCATTCTAAAGCAAAAGATTTCTCCCATTTCCCCCCTTGTTTTGTATTTTCCTGGTTTTTCTGGGACCTCCCTAATAATAATTTGCCATAAAAAAGAGTATTATAAGGAGAGAAGAATCAACCATTCTTCCACCACTGAGAAACATACACACACACACAGACACACATGACTGGCCCTAGGATGCAAACACATGACTGCAATTCAACCCACAGAAACATTCAAGGAGCCCTGGACTTGGAAACCTTGCTTTGTAACAGATATGCTTCTGGCAAGTCCAGTATACATTTATATTTGTGGACAGTTGTATCATAATACTTATCTTTCCTGTATGCCCTCTTGCATGTGCACCTGGATCAAATGCCCTTTGAAGAGTCTATTCTAACACGTGAGAATGTGCCCCTAGTGACACAACAAAGGCATGTGCGCGCTGGACAGAAGCATGATTTATTGTGCAGAAAACATGAATAATAAATCAAGAAGCAAATGCTGCAGGTTCTCTTTTCCCAGATGCAAACAGACCTGGCAGCTTTCCCTACAGCGCACAGAAAGGGTAGATTGCTGGAATATGAGACCGCTGCACCTTTCTGTCAGGAGAGACTCCTAGCGCTATTATTACCATCTTGCTAATTAAGGCTTGGGTGAAATACAGAGAACTTGCTTTAAACTATACTGAAGTTTCTTTCCCCCCCTAGTCAAATACGCCAAATGGCCCAATATATCAGCAATGGCCAGATGCCAGGAGCTGCTGTTATTTAAAGCACATTTCAGTGGTGAGAAACTCCATCTCCTTTTCCTTTCCTTCCAAATTAAATGTTTCAGCTCTAAACAACTTAGTTATCTCCTGGGCACCTCTGGCTGGAGGAAATAAAGGCTTGTCTACACAAAGAATGCGACCAGCATATCTATAGTGGATTAACTATTCTGCTGTCGTTTTTCCTGGAGTAACGCCCTACCTGGGCATTTTATTCCAAAATAAAAGTGACTTTAGTCTGGATTGATTACTCTGCTTTGGAAGTGGAATAACTTTCCTGGAATAAAATCATTTTTATTCCAAGTTGTGCCCACACAAGGGAGTTACAATGGAATAGCTCCAGAGGAATAATTATTCTGCTACAGCTCTGCCAGGAAATGAAGCTTCAGCCAGTAATAAGACAGAGCATAACTCCCCTGAAATCTTGGATTATCAATTGTACAATCCTGGATCGTGTATACTCATAGATGACACAATCTATGAAACCAGCTTCAAAAAATCAAGTGGGTGGTTGATATAAGAAGACTGAGGCCTGTTCTACACGACAGAGTTTGGCCCACATAAGGCAGCTTATGCCGATCCAACTCAGTAAGCATCTGTCACGGCTCACAGGTCGTGCCCACACTTGGCCCCTCAGCTCCTGGGCGGAACCCCCCTCTCCGGTGTGGCAGCCCCTTCTCAGAGGGTGTGTCTAGACTACCGAGTTTTGTCGACAAAAGTCCACTTTTGTCGACAAAACTATACCTACATCTACACTACCACTGAGTTCTGTCGACATAACGTCGACAGAACTCAGCAGTTTTGTCGACGCTGGTAAACCTCATTTTACGAGGCATAACACCTTCTGTCGACAGAATTCTATCCAGGCAACAAAAATACTGAGCCTCCAAAAACAATCCATGCTTTGTTCAATATTTGGAACACACCTGGTTCAAAATTATGTACAATCAATCCATTTTTATATATTTTATTAATTAATAAAATTAAATCTCCATTTTCTACATTCTCCCAAAGCTAAGAACATGTTAATATAAATTGGCCCCGTTCCAAAACCAGCACCCGCAATCTGGCTGAAAACAGATCAAACACACACTAAATCACTGCAACGACTTTATTTTATAGTTGTAGCCATGTTGGTCCCAGGATATTAAAAAGACACAGTGTATGAGGTGGTATCCTTTATTCTACCAGCTTCTGTAGGTGAGAGAGAAGCTTTTAAGCCACAATGAGCTCTTCTTCCTCCAGCCATCTCTAAGGCCAGGTCTACACTGGCAGAAAAAATTGAAAGAGAATTCCTTCTGTGACAATTGCACAGCTGGAGTTGACATACCTTAAATCGATTGTCTGGGGTGACCCCACTGCGGGACACCAATGGGAGAAACTCTCCTGTTGACCTCTCTGATTCCTCATGATCATAGGGGTGCTCTCAGCATTTGATTTAGTGGGTCTTCACTAAACCCGCTAAATAGAACCCCAGATAATCGATTGCCAGAGTATTGATTCTCTGATAAGTATAAGAAGAAGAAGAGCTCTCTGTGGTTCAAAACGGTCTCTCACCATCAGAAGTTGGCCCAACAAAAGATATTCTCTCTCTCACCTAGTCATAACATCTGGCATGTACATTTTCCTTTTATTTAAAAAGAAAGCCCTTAATTGAGTTATGGACCCAAGCAATGCTGGGTAAATCTGCTGCTAGATAAGTAAATGGGTGCCTGAACAAGGGTCAATGAATCCATTTGAAGGTTGGAAGTGGAAAGGGTTTCTAGCTCAGGAGGAAGCCAGTACCCCGTTACATGCTGACTTCTGGCCCAGTCTTGTCCCAACATAGGAGGCACAGGTGATACTTTTGCCTGATTGTTCTCAGGGACTGGAGTTTACATGTGATGGACCCAAAAGGCAACATGCACATTGAGCCGTATTCTCTGCAGGTGTAAACTGTTGTGCAGCTTCTGTTATTCATCCCCTTGACGGCCTTCCTGTTACCCCGGGCAACCCTCACCCACTAAGCAGGGCCCAATAGGGTTCAATCTGTTCAGTAATCCATCCATTTGCAAACTGAATGAGGTTGGGGTCTTTGATGCAGCTGAGAGATCAAAGTGCCAGAGGATGCTCTCGGTTCTGAGAGTTGGGACCCCCATCACTCATTGCACAGACCCTTCTGGGCCAGAATAGTCCAGTCTTTGGGCCCAAAAGCAGCTTACAAAATGTCTCTGTCCAAATTGTGTGGCTTAGACCAGCCTCAGTCTAGGCGGGATCTTTTGTGTTATCAAAATGCTTCATTCCTGCCTGGAGGAATTTGGTGGCGCCACTGGCCGAGAGGAGTCTGGTGCAGCTGAGCTCCTGTGTCTCCGCTTCCCATGGGTTGTGGCTGTGTCTTCACTTCCCAGGAGTTAAAACTTCCGGAGTCCATGGTCAGGGGGAAGAGAGTCCATGGGGTCACGCTGCCCTGTATTTCAAAAGCAGCTCAACGAAAATCGAGTTATCTTCTTGTAGTTCTCCAGCTCTGAACCGGGGGCCTGGCTGTACCGCCAGAGAACAAGCTCAGTTATTTGCTGAGAACAGCGGTGGCCACAGAACATCTCTGAGCCCACAGCCCAGGGGCAAGACGCCCGGAGCAGGCACTGCCCATATTTCAGAATAAATCAATCCTCTTCTTTTGTTCTTCCTCCAGGTCTGAGCACTTGCCTCATCCCCACCCCCCAAAAAAGCAGCTGATGGAGGAGGAAAAACAGACTTGCTCATCTTAAGCTGAGGAGCACCTCCTTGCTGAAATCCCTTCCCCCAAGCACTCTCCATCTACCATTCAGCCTGAACCTCCCCGTCTTCCGTCCAGCCATGCTCATGTGCACTTTCCCCATGACCTGCGCTGACACATCCACAACTCTTCCTGGGGCCACAACCCCATCCAATAATATTTGTTTACTCTCTGCAAAATCAGTGTCAGCTGGAGAAGGAACAATACAGAAGGTCAAAGTGGGGATTATGTTAAAACCCTTTCCGTCCCACCCTCTTGAATAGAACATTTACGGCCCGATTTTCCATGGTAATGAACTGTGCGGGTCCTTGTCTCTTTGCTAAATGAGTGCTAGGTGGGCACAAAATGCTGTCAGAGCAGACTGCCCTTTTTTACACCCCGCACCGTCGTGTAGGAGTAGGTGACCTGTAATGCGGAAAGCCACATCCTCAATGCTTTCCCTTCCTTTGCATTATCAGTCCCATTACATTGAGCCTTTTGCTTTTTCACGCATTAACTCTGTACCCTGTTAACCTTGTGAATTGTGAATGAATGCTAATGAAATAGGTAGAGAATGCAGGAGTAGAGATTGCTCAGATAAAATAGGATCTGTTTTGTCTTCCATTCACTAAAAGCCCTCTGCGTTATCAGATCCTGACTGAGCTGGGGAACGGCTTCTAAGACAATCCCGTAACAGAGAAGGGACTTGTCTGGTCCTTTTCCCTGACTGTGGAATGGAAAGCGCAAAGCCACTGGTTCTAACTGGGCCCAGCTCCCAAGGGCTTTGTGATTTCTGCGAGTGAAGCTGGGATTTTCATAGAATCCTAGGGCTCAGGAGGCCATCACGGCCAGCCCCCTGCCCAAAGCAGAACCAACCCCCAACTCAATCATCCCAGCCAGGGCTTTGACAAGTTTTGCCTTAAAAACCTCTAGGGATGGAGATTCCACCCCCTCCACGGGTAACCCCTTCCAGTGCTCCAGCACCCTCCTAGGGAAATAGTTTTTCCTAATATCCAACCTAGACCTCCCCCACTGCAACTTGAGACCATTGCTCCTTATTCTGCCACCCATTACTACTGAGAGCAGCCTCTCTCCATCCTCTTTGGAACCTCCCTTCAGGGAGTTGAAGGCTGCTCTCAAATCCCCCCTCACTCTTCTCTTCTGCAGACTAAATAAATCCAAATCCCTCAACCTCGCCTTGTAGGTCAAGTGCTCCAGCCCTCTAATCATTTTGGTTGCCCTCCGCTGGACCCTCTCCAATGTGTCCACATCATTTTGTGGACTCAGAATTGGACACAATACTCCAGATGTGGCCTCACCAGAGTCAAATAAAGGGGAATTATCACTTCCCTGGATGTGATGACAATGCTCCTCCTAATGCACCCTAACATGCCATTCACCTTCTTGGCTACAAGGGCACACTGTTGACTCATTTCCAGCTTCTCATCCACTGTCATCCCATACTATAATCCACTGGGATTTTCAGAAGCGATGGCAGATGCTTAACTTGAGACACCTCATTGGATGGAGCCTGCTTGTTCAATAGACACCTGAGCAGGGCAGCACCAAAATGGCGCTCTCAACAGGAAACTGGGAGATTTGTTGTCAGGTGGTAGCCGCAGAGAATAAAAGGGCCGGTGGCGAATTTGCGGTCACCAGAATGTCCCCAAGAGCGGGCCTGGGACTTTTGAAGCAGAGAGGGTTTTTTGTGTTCTTACATCAGTTTCTCTTATAGCAAGTGCCCATCGTCCTTTTCCCTTCCCTGATCTGCCCACCCCAGTGAGCCAGGCAATGTCACCGTTCTCTCTTCATGGGAGCTTGCAGACAAAGGTTCTGGGAACCAGCATGCACAGTGGTCGCATTAACACTAACCGAGCCCCTCCCTGCATCTTCTATTTAGGAGCAGCCGCCGCGCACAGCCAGAGGAGAGAACCCTGCGACAGCCACCCAGTCATTCTAAAGTCCCATCGAGCTCCTGAAAGTCAGCAAGTTCCCCCTTCCGCCAATCTGCCACAATCCCAGTGTTTCAGGCCACTGCCTTGCCACAGGTTTCTTAAGAAAGAGAGAAAATCCTACCAGCAGTTCAGGGGAGGAGGGATAGCTCAGTGGTTTGAGCATTGACCTGCTATATCCAGGGTTGTGAGTTCAATCCTTGTGAAGGCCATTTGGGGCAAAAATTTGTCAGGGATCATACTTGGTCTTGCTGTGGAGGCTGGGGCCTGGACTCAATGGACCTTTCAAGTCCTTTCCAGTTCTAGGAGATAGGCAATCTCCTTTAATTTAGGGGCTGATCCCCTTCTCCAGCTCAGTCTTCAATTCCTTGAGCCCTCAGCCCAATGGATCCAGGCCTGGTTTCTCAGCTCTCTGGAGCCACCCAGATGAGATGCCCGAGGGTCAAATTGCTATGTTCTGAAGGGAAAGAATTAAAGTCTCCACACTTACTTGGAAAATTCAAACATTTTTTTTAAAGGAAAAACCTCAGGAAATATTTTAGGGAAATGCCGGGCGAGACATTCAATGTCGCTTTTAGTACATACGTGAAAGCTGGGTGTGGCTTTAGCTCCAGAAGCAGACTGCAGCTCAAGGAACTCAGTCAAGCAACGGTACCCAAAGCCCACTGCTTTGGTGACTGGTCTGAGAGAGATGGAAAACCGAAATACTATAACGATATCGCTGCTAAAAGCATCAAACTCGGAAATAACCATGAAGCACAATGATACAGAAATAAATCACATGGGGGAGACCATTAGCACTAGGCTTCTAATTTAGTGCATGCAGGATGCTAAAATGTTTTTCTTTGATATCCTTAAAACAACATCTGTAGACTTGTTCCCACTTCCATCTTCCTCCACTCACAGTTTTACACAAGGTCAGAGTGAAGACTTAATTTTATTTTAACTAAATCCATTAACACGGGGCTATGATTCAACTTTTTCTCAGATCCATTGTGGTCTCTGGTCTTGCAGATTGTGTGACTAGAAATTCAAAAGAACATACTATACCCATTGTCACATTACAGGATTTTGAGGGGAGCAGCCAGATCACTGATGCACCCATAGGTGGGGGTGTTGGCCCCAAGAATGGTATAGAAGGGGGCCATGTGAGGTACTGAATAGAAGCTTACTGTCTGCTGATCCTGTGTATGCTATTTATGTGAGTGTATAATGTCTGTGTGTGTAGGTAGGAATCTGTAATCTGTGTGGAAACTGAATATTTCTCTGAATGTGGTTGAGCATTGGGCAAAGCCTGGCCTATGGACATGCTAATTAGTGAGGCCCTGTGGGACAATGGCACTCGATGGGCCAAGGACACACCTAAAGCATGAGGGTGGAGGCCTAAGAGCTGCAGCAGAGAGAGGCTGACGGCCAGGTGACCGGCTGCGGCCAAGGAGAGGCCAGGAAGGATGTATAAAGAGGCCATGTGGGGGACTCCATTTGGTTCTCAGATCAGCACTCGATCCCAGAGGCAGCATTGCAGGGATCGAAGAGCCTGGAAGACCTGTGAACCCATCCTGATCCTAGGATGTGCAACAAGAACTTTTAAACCAGCAGCTGTGACATCTCTGCTAGAGCCTGCATCGAGAACTGGGAGATTCGGTGCATGTAACGTACTATTCCTTTAACAACCTTACTCTCATGCTTTTCTGTATCGTAATAATACACCTTTAATTGTTAGATGCTAAAGGATTGGCCCGGCGTGATTTGTGGGTAAGGTCCAAAGGGTAAATTGACCAGGGATCTGTGGCTGGTTTCTTGGAACCGGACAGAACTTGTTCGGGGTAGGTGGGATTGGGTGCTAGGACCCCCCACCTGTGTATGAGGCCTGAGCCATCTGGGGCACGGATATTGCTGGGGTGTCGGAGGGGTTTTGCTCGTGAGGCTTCAGGCAGGCAGCTGAAGCGCTCTGTGGGACTGGTTTGTGGCCTGTTTGGAGAGGTCACCAGTCTGGGGGCTGTAAGGAGCCCCGGATTTGAGCAATTCACCCTGAGCGGACGCCCTCAGCTGTGCCCAGACTGGCCCGGTCCGTCACACCCATACACCAAAGTGTCTTCAGATGGAAGGATTGTCTAAATGCAAATGAGAAAAGTGCTTTAATTTTGCAACATTTCTGTATCTTTCATCCTCCAGGGCTTCTCATTAACACCGGTTTTATCTCCTGCCCACCTTTTTCCTGGCAAGTGTAACTTTAATTTTCACCTTGGAGGTTTATTCAGCACTCCCCAGCATGTTTAAATTCACATTTTTCTTTGCTGCCACAGACACACAAACAAAACCAGAACCATCCGCCCAGTCTCAAAATAAGACAGACAAAAGAGTTCGCACCCGTATTTACTGCTCAAGGTTAAGTGACAGAAGCGCATTTCGCTTGCCAGCCTCATTTGCAGAACACAGCCACGATTTCGTTTTCAAAACATTAAACTAATTCGGGCAGTTATATGTGTGAGCAGCCATGAAATGCCGCTCCATTCACTCAGTTTGACGCTCTGCATTTTTTCGGGCTTCTCCCCTGCTCATTAATTGGTTCTGCTCTTGATTACACCCCGAGAAGGGCCTCAGGCACTTTCCATTGCAATCTATGGAGACATCCAATTGTTTTAAGCACTAACAACACAAACAGTGGAATGAGAAGCTTCAGGTCAGTGCTCCTTGACTAGTCAGTTTCTGGAATTCAGTATACCCCTTACATCGTCCTTAAAGATATTTATCGGTGGCCTTTGGACAGGTCAAACCTCGCTGGTCTGGCATCTTGGGACCTCGGTGGTGCTGCCGGACTAGGGAGGTCAGGTGTCCGGGCTCTCCTCCTGGCTGCTGCCACAAGAGAACCTAGAAGCCTGACCTCCTTTGGTCCACCTGCTTGGTTCTGCTGCTCCCAGCCTGATCACGGGGCTCTGCTTCCAGGGTTCCCTGACCCTGTAGGAGGCAGCAGCTGCTCTTGGGACCTCTGGCCCTGCGCAGGGTGACAGCTGCTCCCAGGGTTCCCTGCCTCCAGCTGCCTGGCCCCACACAAGGCAGCAGCCACTCTTAGGGCTCTCTGCCCCATCCCCCATGGGGTTGCAGTCTTTCCCAGGGTTCTCTATCCCCCGGGCATTGATCCTGTGGGCTGCTGCTCACCAGACTGGCTGTCGCTCTCAACCTCTTCAGCCCAGGCTCTCTGGTCTGGTAACATCTGTGGTTGATTGATCCAACTGAAAAAGGCTTGGAGATCCTTTTTCAGAACGCAGACAATACTCCTTCTCTTAGATGATCATTTTTTTCATCAGTGTTTGTCTTTGTTTT
The DNA here is from genome assembly GCF_052426305.1 of Pelodiscus sinensis. Lineage (NCBI taxonomy): Eukaryota > Metazoa > Chordata > Testudines > Trionychidae > Pelodiscus > Pelodiscus sinensis. The sequence goes on from NC_143079.1 coordinate 14,802,188, forward strand.
TTGAACTCTTGGAAATCATTTCAACAATTTATGCAAACTATTTTTCGACAACCTATGCGGAGTTTGGGGAACTAATCAACTCCTCATGATTAGGACACTTGTTTTTACAAAACCATCTCAATTTGCATTATGACAAAGCCTGTTCTGGGGAAAGATTGCAGTAAAAACTAGGGGGGGGAATCTGAAATCTTGAAGAAAAGGACAGCCTAGGTTATGAGGTCAGTTGAAAATAAACATGTTCTAAATGAGGGGAAGGCCTACATTTTATCGCCATTTCCAAAAGCATGGTTTGTGAGGGCTGCAGCTCGATCACAAGGAATCTTGAATTAACACTTCAAGAGTTTGCAATTAAGACTTGAAAGGCTGTGTCTAGACTGGCAAGTTTTCCCGCAAAATCATCTGATGATTTTGTGGAAAAACTTGCCAGCTGTCTACACTGGCCGCTTGAATTTCCGGAAAAGCACTGACGATCTCCTGTAAAATCATCAGTGCTTTTCTGGAAATACTATGCTGCTCCCGTTCGGGCAAAAGTCTTTTTCCGAAAGACTTTTGCGCAAAAGGGCCAGTGTAGACAGCATAGACAGTGTAGACAACAGTGTACTGTTTTCCGCAAAAAAGCCCCGATCGCGAAAATGGCGATCAGGGCTTTTTTGCGGAAAACCGCCTCTAGATTGGCCACGGACGCTTTTCCGCAAATAGTGCTTTTGCGGAAAAGCATCCTGCCAATCTAGATGCGATTTTTCCAAAAATGCTTTTAATGGAAAACTTTTCCGTTAAAAGCATTTTCGGAAAATCATGCCAGCGTAGACGTAGCCGAAGGTTACAGCAACCTCAAAGCCAGCCAAGAGCTGCACTTGGGCGTTAAACTGATGCAACCCTGTATATCCCCTAGCAAGCTCTTTCTACACAGGAAAGGCAAAGGATAGCTCCCCCACACCAGGGACAATCCTTGGTGTGAGTTTAAATGCTATTTTATAACCACTGTTCTAGGATGATGCTAAGGGGCAGTACATAACTTGCATTAACAGGTGTGTTGTGAGCAAGACACGAGAAGTCATTCTTCTTCTCTACTCTGCACTGGTTAGGCCTCAGTTGGAGTATTGTGACCAGTTCTGGGCACCACATTTCAGGAAAGAGGTGGAGAAATTGGAGAGAGTCCAGAGAAGAGCAACAAGAATGATGAAAGGTCTAGAGAACATGACCTATGAAGGAAGGCTGAAAGAATTGGGTCTGTTTAGTTTAGAAAAGAGAAGACTGAAGGGGGACATGATGGCTGTTTTCAGGTATCTAAAAGGGTGTCAAAAGGAGGAGGGAGAAAACTTGTTCATCTTGGCCTCTGGGGATAGAACAAGAAGCAATGGGCTTAAACTGCAGCAAGGGAGGTTTAGGTTGGACATTAGGAAAAAGTTCCTAACTGTTAGGGTAGTCAAACACTGGAATAAATTGCCCAGGGAGGCTGTGGAATCCCCATCTCTGGAGATATTTAAGAGTAGGTTAGATAAATGTCTATCAGGGATGGTCTAGACAGTACTTGGTCCTGCCATGAGGACAGGGGACTGGACTCGATGACCTCTCAAGGTCCCTTCCAGTCCTAGTATTCTATGATTCTATGATCTTCATTAGCCAAACTCAACTCAAGCGGATGTCCCTTTAGATCACACATTAGCATGCGTTTGCTTTGATGTAAAACAAGAGCTTTTTGCTTCAACGTCAGGTGCTCCAAAACCATAAGCAGAAACACAGAGGCACTGTTCCCAAGATTTATAGCAAGAATCTTTATTGCACCCATCCAACACTTGCATTATAGACGGAGAGAGTGCCATAGTTTATTGTTTGTGTTGTCTGGCAAGATAAGAAAAAATAATGCTTTTGGCTTATCCAGACCTAGCAAAGTGCTTTACAAAGGAAGATCAGCATCACCACCCCATTTTATAGTCAGGGTGTGAAGGGGTGCCCTTTTGTGGCTGAGGGTATGTCCGCAACTTCTCTGCCCCACCTGGCTCTGGAGTGGAGGTGTCTCAGATGGCTTTTCTGGTTGATTGCTTGGGACCAGGCTTCTTTTTGTAGCTGTTGGAGGCTTGGGGGGGGGGAGGGGGACCCTGGCCCCCTCATGCCTCACTCCTCTGGGTCCCGGCCCAGAGATCCTGTAAGTAGCAGTTGCCGGCTAACTGTCACTACTGGCTACAGCTGCCTCACTCCCTGGACCACTGCTCTGTCCAGCCCTTTCTCTCAGGGCTTTGAAGTCAGGTTCTCACTGCACCCTGTCCTGGGTCCCGGGTTCTGTAACTTATTTGTAGTCTATCATGGCCAGTCTTCAGCTGCCGGAGTGAAGTTTCAGCCAGGTCTGAAGTTCAGCTCACAATTGGAGCTGTTCGAGGTGCCTCTGTCTTCCCAGTCAATCCCTAGGTCTGACTGGGGATTGGAATCCAGTGAGGAACTGCCATGCCCTGGTCCAGCGGCTTCTTTTATATCAGCTTGCTGAGCCCTGATTGGCTGCGGCAGAAGCAGCCACTCTAGATTGCCTGGAGGACCCCTCTTCTGCTCTTCTCTGGGGGGGCAGGAGGTGACAAGGCCTCCAGCCTCCAGGAGGGGGTTTTGGGCTACTCCACCCTGTCACACAGGGCAACCAACACATAGATGTGAAAAGACTTGCATGAGGTCATCCAGCAAACCAGCGGGAGACAAGTATAGAGACCTAGCTTCCCATCTCCCAATCCAGAGCTCTATCTAAAGGACCACCCTGTGAAACTTCAAATATGTATCAGGTGCAGAACTTGGAAAACTGCCAAGTCCCATAGGCAGACTAAATATTATTACTAATGAGACAATCCAAGACAATTCATTCTTTCCTTAGTGTCTAGAAATGCTATTGGGAGTTTCAATTGCGTGGACTGAAGGGTGAGGCCCGGGCGGGTAACCCTACAGCAAGTTATCATGCACATATTTTACTGCTCTTGCCTCAGTTTGAATTTATTGTAAAACAATTAAGCCCGTCATCAGAGCCACAGCCAGCTCTCTCCTGCTGGGAACGAGCCAAGGGCCACGTGGTGAATGTAATTGATACGGTAGTTTGTTATTTAAATTAAATGGAGAGTGAGGAATCAGGACAGAGCAGCCCGGGAGATGAAATGCTTTGGGAATGTATCTGGCTATTGTTCAAAAAAAAAAAGTGTTGCTGGTTGCTGGAGAATTGGGCAGGAGATCAAAACAGCCACTTACTCTCCGGTTTATCCATGCGGAGGAGGGAGGAGATTAACAGCTCTTTGGGGATTTTTAACACCAGCACGTTATCTTCCATATTGAATGCACTGGTGTTTGAAATATGAATTAGTTACCTAACAATATGGCTAGCTGTGCCTGGCCAAAATAGCCATGGAATTCGAGAGAAAGGGAGCTGAGCCAGTGGGGTGGAAATGAAACCAAATCAATTCTAGGTGCTCTCTCCATATCTAAAGGCAACAGACTGCTATGCTGAATGACACATTCCCTGCCTCTGGGATTTTAGGGTACCCCCAGGGTCCCTCTCACAGTGTATGTCTAGACTGTATCCCTCTGTCGGCAGAGGGATGCAGATTAGGCAGGTCGACATTGCAAATGAAGCGGGGATTTAAATATCCCGCACTTAATTTGCATAAAAACGGCCACCGTTTTTGCCGACTCAGCACTTTGTTGGCAAAAAGAGGCAGTCTAGAGGGGGATCTGTCGAGAAAGAAAGCCTTTTCCGACAGGTCCCTTATGCCTCACTGAAACAAAAAACACTGAAGTTACTAACAGCTTTCTGAATGGTACCCGTCCTGCCTTAGCAATCCATCCACTGACTTTGATCTTTATCTACTCAGGTTTAGCACCCTTTCTCCTGATACTTTATGTATAGAGGTAGGGGGCTGGCGACAGAGCATCTTTCTCTTCCCCCTTCCCTTCCCTTCTGCTATTTATTATGAGTTTTCTTATCCTCTAGTCATAACTCCGGTCATCTGAAGAAGTGGGCTGTGCCCACGAAAGCTCATGATACCATCTACATGTTTTGTTAGTCTGTAAAGTGCTACCAGACCATTTACTTGCTGTTTTTTTTTCTGTAACAGACTAACTCGACTACCCCCTGAAGCTTCTGCTTATTATGGTGGGTGATAAATTTCTACACCTTATCGCTGCAAGTTCCACAATCAGAACCCCACACATGTTTTTAGAAAGTCTAGTTTGCACAAGCTGTACTGACTAGTAAGCTTTTTTGTAGGAATAAATAGTCCAACAACATAGTAGTGTCATTTTTAAGCTGGCAAGAGCTTTTGTAAGGATTAGACATTATTACCAGCTATGCTTGTCCAGCTGTGACAGCATCTAGGATGTTGAACTTGGAAGCATAACAAATACCCGTAGGAAAGACTTTTAAGCAGAGATTCTCAGCTTTTGCAAACCATGATCACACATTCAGCATTCATAACTGTTACTCCTCAGGTGTGTCCCAGAACTTTTCATGCTGACTCACCGGAATGGCAGAGGTGTCCAGGTAAGTAAGTTCTTCACAGGGGGTGTCGTGGGAAGCAGCAGTAGGTTTCAGGCTTTGGAATAAAGTTTTGCAAACAGCTGAGATAAATCCACTGCTCAGAGACCTGGAGTACCCGAGAACTTACAGTCCTATTGTCACACATTCCCCCCCCCCCCCCACACACACACACTCTTGGGAATCTCTGGAGAAGCCCTCATGTTACCAATAGATTTAAAAAACTTGCTTAGTTTAATTTCTGCCTCCTGCTTCCTTGCAGCAAACCCTGAAGGAGCTGTAGGGATCTGGCTTGGTGCTCTACAGTCAGACTATGCTGGGACTAGAGCAGTCATTCTTTCATGTCTGACTTTTTTTTTCTCTTGGTTTTAAGAGAATAAACCCTGTTTCCTTTTATTAGCGCTTAGCAGGCACCATGGCAGATCTTGCAAAACATCTTCCTTGAGAAAGGTCAACTCCTGATTCATCTGCAGTAGTTACACATTCGGAAAGCAGATGATGGGAATACATTGCCTGAGCCTTTCCTTGGATCAAGAAGAACAGGGAAGATGGTCAGCTTGTTGACTAAGGGATGCTCCAAACATTTGAACACCAGAGGTTCTAGGCTTGGGTTTTGCAGGGTGCCCTGAATGCTGCTGTGAGCTCTGATAGCAGAAGCCCTCCATGGAGCTTGAAAACAATGCCTCACACTTTTACTCTTCTTTCAGCACTTCCAGGCTGCTCTTCCATTGGATGGGCAGACCCAGAGGGAGAAAAAACCAGGTGGCAACATTCTTCCAAGATGAGAAAGAGAAAGGGGAGGGGGAGCCATGAAGAAATCCCTCCCGACTGCCAGAAAACGAGTCTAACATTTTAATTTCCAAAGTTAGCAAGTGGGAGAAGCGGAAACACCAGCCAAGCTCCGTCGCCCCAGCAGGAACTTTGGGCAGGCTACAGTAGGCACAAGGGCTAAATGCCATTTCCCAGCAATGTCTTCGATGGCCTCCAAAGCACAAGAGGAGCTTTGAGAAGGGGAGATGCTGAGAGCTAGCGTGGAACAGTCAGCCTGGAGAGCCATAAGAAGTGAATTTCCCTTCTTAAATTTACCTGGGGCATTTGGCTTCACTAAAGTGGCAAATTTAAAAAGTTACTCAGCTTTTCCATGCTTACTGTACGCAAGGGGGTGAAACCTAATTGAAGTTGTTTAAAAATTCCAACCCTTTAGCATCAACAAGGTGAAATTTAGTCTTAAAATCGATTTGAGGGAAGATTAAAAACATGGGATGGTGAGAAGGAGCTATTAAATCATGGAAGCCCAAGTAGATTAGGTAGTAAATCAAACAGTGGGATGTTGACAGTGGGTGAAGTAGGAGGCCAGACAGCATGAAAACACGGATACAGCAAATGGGAATGAGAAATTTTAAAGCCTACGGAGAAAATTAAAATAGGAGATTTTTAGTACAGAAAAAACTAACTATTGTAGGACAGAAACATGGCTCAACAGCTGTGTCAGAGGAGAAGTGACGGGCTTAAAGACCGTCCCTTAGTTGTACAAGGAAACTACATGTCTGCTTTTCAGTTACTAAAATAAAGCTCACGAGACAGCCAGGCAGAAAGATCAATGTCTGATCCCTTGGGCTTCTTTCTAGGTTACAGAGGAGATGAACAACGAGTGCCCTTTCGATAGAGAAATTGGAAAAGAAATGATTGAAAAAGTCATGTCAGCTCTAAGACTCTCGCAGGATTCCCAGTGTCTAATAAATGATGCTTGAGCGTCACAGAAAACATTACTCCTCTGCAGGCAGTGGTGTCAAAACATTTGATGATTAATACTTGGAACCATTAAAAATGTCCAATCTCTGTGTGTTAACAGATTTCTTTCATTTTATTGCAAAAAAGGCTCTCTCTATATTAATGAATCATTTAGGTATTACCCCAACACAAATCTCCTATGACATTGCCTCTTGTATACGCATCTGAGAGATTTGATTTCTCCGGGGGTTGGTAATGAATGACAAGAGATTCCTCCCCACTATTGGGTATGCAAGTATCCACTGCAATAAACTACTCCTGTTTTCACTATAACTGTGCTCCCTCCTATTGATTTTATACAGAGTCCTGGCGGTCCATGCATTTGTGACCTCCTGACATGTTGATTAGAGCTCTCTGGGTCACATAAAATGACCGACCTCAGAAAAGTATCCTTCATTCTGACCACAGCAGTCGATCTAATTTGGAATGCACAACACATAACGGCCAAAGGCCAACAATTTCCTTTACTGGGTCGCTGTGGAATGGTGAGTCAAAAAAGTTTTGATCTACATCTTCAAAGCCAACTGAGGCACTGGCCCAAGTTGCCAGAAAGAACACTTCCTCACACCGTGACCTGACCTCCCCTGACAGCTTTGTTCTACTGGCAACATAAAAAACGTCAACCGGAAAAAATGACACGCATGCAGTTTACTTGCCAACAGCCCTACGGCTCTACGATGTGATTCTGGAAAAAGTCGGGATGAGAAGGGGAAAGTGAGTGTGTCCACTCTATAATTGTAGCAGAAATTCAGATAGATAGGATGAGACACAAATTAATTTATTTTAGAGATGAGACTGATATACAACATGGATTCATCAAGGGCAAGTCATACCTGACCAACCTGATTAGCTTCTCTGATGAGGTAACTGGCTCTGTGGACATGGGGAAGTCAGTGGATGTGATATACCTAGACTTCAGCAAAGCTTTTGATATGGTCTCCCACAGTATTCTTGCCAGCAAGTTAAGAAAGTATGGATTGGATAAATGGACTGTAAAGTGTTTACATGGCAGGTTTTAAACTAATAAAAGAAAGTTCTTCTTCACACAGCGTGTAGTCAACCTGTGGAACTCCTTGCCAGAGGAGGCTGTGAAGGCTAGGACTATAATAAAGTTTAAAGAGAAGCTAGATAATTTTATGGAGGTTAGGTCCATAAAGGGCTATTAGCCAGGGGATAAAATGGTGTCCTTGGCCTCTGTTTGTCAGAGGCTGGAGAGGGATGGCAGGAGACAAATTGCTTGATCATTGTCTTCGGTCCACCCTCTCTGGGGCTCCTGGTGCTGGCCACTGTTGGCAGACAGGCTACTGGGCTAGATAAACCTTTGGTCTGACCCAGTACAGCCGTTCTTATGTTCTTATGTTCACTAGGGAACTCACCTGGGACCAGCTAATTCATTCCGTATGCATCACTAACAGATGTACCTGGCATTGCCTGGGTACTTCAGGACAGGGGGATAGTGGTGTGGGTGGTGCAGGAGTCAAGGCAAGGCCTTGTAAGATATGAGGGGGGCTCAGGGCAGAAGACTGGACGCGTGGGGGTGCAGGAGTCAGGGTGGGGTGAGAAGAGGCTCACAGTAGGGTGTGGGGGTACAGGAGTCAGGGTGGGGAGTTGGCAAGGGTGGGGCTGGCGGGGCCTCTGTCCCTCCCCCGGCTCCTCCTAGGGTGGATTGGCAGGGGCTTTCTCCCTCCCCTGCATCTGATCCTGGGGTGGAGGGGCCAGTGGGGGCTGTCTCCTGGGCACTGGAGCCCCACTTACCTAGTCTGGTGGCAGGCAAGATGTCAGAGTCCCAGCCCTGCTGGCTACTCTCTTGGTGATGTAGCTGACCCCAGTGGTCACTCTGCAGCATAGCTCTCCCCTGTGGCCACTCTGACCAGACCCTCTCTTTCAGCATCATGGAACACAGTCCCATTCCCATCATTTCTGGTTGTCCTGGCACAACCAAACCCTGACCTTGCTTTAAGATAGGAGAAGAGGAAGTTGCCTGCCAAATTTGATGGTCCTAGCTCGTACCATTTAGGAGGAGTTCTTGAACAGACTCACAGACAGACAGACAGACAGATGGACATTTCTAAAATAGAAAATGGCCTGATGATTAATGACTTGTAGTCTCCACTAACTCAGGATAATTTTGACATAGTGGCCTTTGGATAAAAGAGTTTTCTCTTATTAGGCACGTAAATTGTCTTGTATGCCTGGAAGATCCGCTTTTGGGTGATAGGGATGAAGTTGGTGGGTCGGTGGGTGCCTTGCCAGTGAGTTTGCTAAGCCTGTGCGAATAAGCGTCATTGCCCAAAAGCCAGCTAACGTGATCACATTGCTTGTGGATCTCTGGAGTGGAATGAATGTGTTTCCTCATTAAGAACACTCACAAAGCTACAGCCAATTAGGAGCTGATTAGCTGCAATAGCATGACATGTTTTGCTCCTCTTATAGATATGGAAGAGACCAGCACTCATCCGTTTTATTGACTATTTTACTCTTCTCTCTTTCAGCCAGCGAGCATCCATTTGTAGATGGATTATCTGCCACCCAGCGATGGAGACACAGCCGTGTTTACCACCTCACCAGAGCCATAAGCTGTGAAATAGCCCATTCTGCACAAGCATTGTAATGAAGCAAATCCCAGATATTTATATGGGGAACAGCACTCTTACTAACAAAAAAAATAGATTTACAACTGTTTTAAAAACAAATAAGTCGTGTTTATCCCTGGTGCAACTCCAGTGAAGTCAATGGAATTATGATGAGATGAATTACTCATAGACTCATAGACTTTAAGGTCAGAAGGGACCATTATGATCATCTAGTCTGACCCCCTGCACAGTGCAGGCCACAGAATCTCACCCACCCCCTCCTAGAATAATCCTCTCACCTATATCTCAGATATTGAAGCCTTCAAATACTTTGAAGACCCCAAGATGCAGAGAATCCTCCAGCTGTGATCTGTACCCCATGCTACAGAGGAAGGCGAAAAACCTCCAGGGCCTCTGTCAATCTACCCTGGAGGAGAATTCTTTCCCGACCCCAAATATGGCGATCAGCTAAACCCTGAGCATGTGGGCAAGACTCACCAGCCAGACACCCAGAAAGTTCTCTACAGTAACTCCTATCATCCCTCCATTGACCTATTTCCCACTGATAATGAATGGTCAATTAGTTACCAAGATCATGTTATCTCATCAAACCATCCCCTTCATAAGCCCATCTAGTTTAATCTTGAAGCCAGATAGATCTTTTGCTCCCACTACTTCCCTTGGAAGGCCGTTCCAGAACCTCACTCCTCCTAGAATCCTAGGGTTGAAGGAGACCTCTGGAGTCATTGAGTCCAGCTCCCTGCCCAAAGCAGGACCAACCCCAACTAAATCATCCCAGCCAGGACTGTGTCAAGCCAGGAGTTAACCATCTCTAGGGATGGAGAGTCTACCACCTCCGTAGGGAACCCATCCTAGTGCTTCACCACCCTCCTAGTGAAAAGCTTTTAGACTTCACTGAAAGTCACTGATGAGAGGACATTATATTTTAGTGCTGGGTCAAAGGTGGTCAGCTTTGCAAGGTGAAGTCCTGTATCTCCAAAATAGCTACAGCTAGGACAAAATTCACCCACAGTGTCTCTTCCCCCTTTGAATTTCTAAGGGTAGAAAAACTTGTACTTGTATTTTCCTTCTACTCTCAGCCCAGTACTTCTAGGGTGGAGAAGACTATGCAGTCTTCTTGACCTATTCTGAAGTTGGGTTCTCGGATACGTTTGTGAACAAAGGCATTTGTAATGGAGTATGAGGAAAGTGATTTTTAAAATTGTGGGGGAAACAAGGTATAAATTCATTACCTGAGGGCAAGGCGTCTATGCTTTATATTTAATTCACTGTAGCGTAGTTTCTTGCATCCCAGGCAATAAAGATATATTTCATTCACAAGCCGCACAACATCCATTCCACAGTTTTTATTAGCACAAGTACTCAGCAGTGCAAAATATACCCCTTGGGTCTTCATTATATCTTATGTCAACTCCAGTCAAAACCTCTGTCAGCTAGGAACTTCTCTCATAAGACATTTCATGCAAATTTGTTCTGATCCAGCACTCCTATCCGTATCTGTAGCAATTTCACTCACATTCATTTATCCTCCAGTCTAGCTCTGTCATTCAGAACCTTGAGACGGTTCACCACATTGTTAAGAGCTGGGTTTATGGCTGATTGATTCTTTTGGCCTGAAGCAGCAGCCACTTTCTGGCACTAGAAATATGAAGGCGCTCAGTCTGCGGTAAATGACCTATGTGGTAATCATGAATTTCTATTGATGGGGCTCTTTCCTTACTCAGAGGTTCATGGGGGTAAGAGCTGAGTGTGTCAATGATTCCATTGACAAGTTGGGGGAGGTAATAGCTTTCACTGAGCCCAATAACTGTTGGTAAAAAGAAAGAGCTTTCAAGCCACCCAGCTCTTCTTCAGGTCTGGGAAAATATTTCCTCCTCTTTTGTCTCTCTCGTGCCCTGAAACTGCCGTGGCTAACAATCATTCCCGTGGTGATGAGCTATTCATTTATCTTTGTGCTGCTTAGAAACAATGTATCTGAGATATGGCATAAACGAGATGATGGATGCAACAAGTAAAAGGTGGCTTGCGTAGTCATTTTTTTAAATCAGAAAGTGCTGTAGATTATGAACTCAGAATGCTCTGTACCGCAGTCATTAAAGGGGGCTTTTCAATTTATAGGTACTCTACCAATAAAACATTCTTAGAACTGCCAGTTTTTTAGAGCATGCATTACCATCAATCTTCTCTCTCCCTTGCTCTGTCCCTTGCTGGTTACACAGATTTCAAGATAGCAAGTTCAGGCTTATTTTAAGAATTCATCCACGATTTAGATAATGGCATAGAAAGTACAGTTATTAAGTCTGCAGATGATACTAAGCTAGCAGGGGTTGCAAGTACTTTAGAGGATAGAGTCATACAATAAAATGATCTGGACAAACTGGAGAAATGGGCTGAGATAAATAGGGTGAAGTTTAATAAGGAGAAATGCAAAGTGCTCCACTTAGGAAGGAACAATCAGTTTCACACATACAGAACGAGAAGCGACTATCTAGGAGGGAGTCCTGCAGAAAGAGATCTAGGGGTCATAGTGGACCATGCACTAAATATGAGTCAACAGTGTGATACTGTTGCCCAAAAAACCCCAAACATGATTCTGGGATGCATTAACAGCAGAGTTGTGAGCAAGACACGAGAAGTCATTCTTCCGCTCTACTCTGCGCTGATTGGGCCTCAGTCAGGGTACGTCTACACTTGCAGCCTAATTCGAAATAGGGCTGCAAATGTAGGGATTCGATATTGCAAATCAAGCCCGGGATCTAAATATCCCGCGCTTGATTTGCATGTTCCCGGTTGGGTGCCATTTTTGAAATTGACAAACCCGGAATAACTGCCCGCGTCTACACGTGGCAGTGAAACGGGCGTTCAAAATAAATCCCTAGTTCGAAATACCTGTTATGCCTCCTGCAATGAGATTTAACAGGTATTTCGAACTAGGGCTTTATTTCGAACGCCCATTTCACTGCCATGTGTAGACGTGGGCAGTTATTCCTTTGCTGGACCCCCCCAGCAGACCAGGGAGACCGGGAGAAGCTTTTCTTGCCCCGGAGGACACGGGTGGCGACCCGCTGCCCGTGAGCTCCGGGGCGAGAAAAGCCCCGTTCGTAAGTGCGGATCCGACATAAGTCGGATCTGCGTAAGTCGGGGACTGCCTGTATTCGCAAAACTGAGTCCACACCTGCATCCTTTGCTCCTCCTTCCCCTTGTTCTGCTAACAAACCCCAACCAAGTTGTCCTTACTTATCTGCACAACTTCTTCCATCATGTCCCTTACTTCAGAGCTCGCACAGTATCCGAGTTTACCAATGAGTACCTACATTTTTGCAAAGTCCACCACTACTAAACCATTCCAGTACCAATGCAGATACCAATCTCTTATATTAATGAATGGTTTAAAGTAGAACTTTCCCCTGAATTGTGTCAGTCTATATTTATACTGCAAACTTTTTGGGGAAGGGATTGTGTTCTTCTGTTTTATCTAATGCTGAGCCTGCTTTTCACTCTTGAATCAGGGAGATAGCATGGGTGCACACTCTACTGCCCCCTAGTGGATGGGGTTTCAGAACTTGCCAACAATGCTTCCTAAGTCCTATACTGCTAGCAGCAAAAGGAGATCCTCTCTTAACAAATCCGTAGCTATGTAGGAATTTTGTTGTTGTATCTGTTCCATTTTTCTGTCATTTGGAATTTCATGGCAACAACAGAGACACAATTTATAGGCTCCTGTACTTTTTCTTTCCAATGTTGCCATGTAGTTCCAAGGGACTGTAGCACGCAGCACTGACAATTATGTTCTAGACAATAATCGATTTTTAAAATATTAGCGTTGTTGAAATGGGATGGGAGGGAGGGAGAAGGAGGGGAGAAGGTCCCTGCAGCCCTGCAGTCAGTAGGGAAAGTAGCTGCAGAAGAATACCATCACCAAAACAAACAATGATTTCCACATGCCGAGGTCTCATTTTTGGAACTGCTGCCTTAAGAAGATAGGCCATCCCCCCCCTTCCCTCCCGAAGGCCCAGTACTGACAATGGAGGCTCATCCCTGTATTGCCTAGGGACAGATGTTTCTCCAAGCCTGCTACCACAGTGGATTTGTTACAAAATGTTCCTCTTAATTGCTAATGCTTGTGCAGCACCTTTAATCTGAGAAGCTCAACATGCTTTACAGTCTAAATACTTAGCTTTTACTTAGCCCTTTTAGGCAGCTTACCCAGCAAAGAAAGTAGTATTCCCATTTTCCAGATAGGGTAGCTGGCACAAATGTGAAGTGAGTTGTCCAAGGTAGTACAGCCGATCAGAGAAACAAAACCTTGATCGCCCAGTTCTCAGGCCACCAGACCAAATTGCTTCTCTGAAGGGAAGTGTTGCACTCATTTGGTAAATGGCTAGACAGAGGCACACAGCGGTAAAGGAAAACAGCCAGAGTCATTAGCAGAGACGAGACCAGAATCCAAATGCTTTGACTCCCAATCCCTTCTAATTACAAGAACATCTCCTCATACTTTAATTAACCCCCTCCCCAGAATTTCACACTTCAACGCTAGCAGCTGTTCCTTTTCCTAATGATTTTACATACTGCACCAAACTTTTGTCTCTGACTATGACTTTTTCCTATATGAAAATGACCTCAATTTACTATTTTTACCTCTTCAAGAAATTATTTTTCAAGTATTCATTTCCATCTCCAGTTGCATTTGATTTTTCTCCTTCAGAAGAATGCTTTTGCCCTAGAGTGGTTCCTCACTTTTCATGTTGTACATTCACACATTACTACTTCACTCACCCTGCGCCTTGTTGAAAATTACTCCACTGCTGACGTTCTCTGTGCTGACTTTAGAATGCTAAAGTGAGTGCTTCTTAAGAGATGGTTTTCCCTGTTCAGCCAAAGATTGAGCCTGTTGTACTATGGTGTACATTTTAATGTGACTTTTTTAAATTGGAGAGTGTATATAATATCATCAGGTAGGTGGAGGTTTCTTATGCATTGAGATATATCTCCATTGAGATTGAAAGGTGTGAAGTCATCTTTCAAATAACAACTGTAGACACAAACCTCTGTCTAAGCCAAAAAGTGGGTGTGAATTCCTCTGGGGGCTTTTGCTGAGCATGGTTTGGGTGGGAGATATGTGTGCAGGGAGATAGCTGAGGGAGGAGCTGAAAGCAAGATGGCTGATGTGGAAGAAACTTCAGAAGAAGTTTTTGGGTCACAAGTTCAGGCTGAAGTGAATGTTCTTGATGAGGTGAACAAAAGATGCTGTTGCCTGTCAGTTGATTCCTGCTGCCTTCAGAGGCACAGGGCTTTGTACATTCCTTGACAATAAACAAAACTACAACAAAAAATGTCTGTCACCAATTTCTACTCTGACTGTGACTGATTGGCTAAGGAAGCCAGGAAGTGGACGGCGGGGATAGCCAATGGGAGGCTGAGGGAGACAGATTGGATGAGTAGACAGAAAAAGACTGGAATGGTTGGGTATAGACTAGGAGGAAGTAAGGCAATGGGAAGGAGGTAAAGGAAGAGGGGAGACAGCTCTAACAAGTAATTAGGCTGTGGGGAGCAAGGGGCCAGGAATATAGGCTGTACAGTGATAACCCAGAATTGAGAATAAATGGTTCTCCCTCCTCATTCTTTTTCAGTATCATCCACTCCCCTAATCCCATTTTCAGGAGTTCAGAACTTTCCAAAAAATTCACCTTTGAGGCTGACACTAAGCTCAGACTCCTTGTGAACGTTAATTTAAAAAAAAAAGAAAATTAAGCAAACAATGGTTCAATCATTTGGTTATGAAAATAATGAAAAATCTCATTCTAAAAATGTCTTGTGGCCCTTGTTTGGAATGTCTTCATGGCGGAAACAGTTGGAGCTAGACAGCTGAAATTTGATAAGGAAACAGCCCTTTGTTGAGACAGAATGCTTTGAGCATTATTTGAACTTGACTTAGTTATGAGTTTTTGAAGAGGATAATTTAAGAGGTTATGCTTTCAAGGGTAGTTTAAATAGCTGCCTCCTTGTTTCAGCCCAGGTCTCTCTGGAGAGCAGGTAGAGAGATAGCAAAGTGCAGATGTTACTAAACAATCCTTTCTTGATGCTTTTGCAATGACTATAAATGATAAAGTAATTGTAGACATAGTTTTCTTTATATAGTAAGTAATAACTGGAACTGCGTGAAACTGTTGTGATGGCAAATCTCATGTGGTTTCATTGCAAATATGAAATATGGATTAGGTTTTCAAGGTTCATGACATTTGCTGTGAATTTGAGCTAAGTTTTAAACACACATGGCCAGATCTGGATTTGAGAAGAAACCAAGAACACTTTGCTAGCTATAGAGCTTCTTTGAACACAAAGCCAGGGTTCCAAACCTCACATAAATCAAAATCAGGAGGGGGGGGATAGAATCAAACATGTTCCTGTTCTCTCCCATAGCATCTTTCCTGTGAGACTCTAAGGCCATGACTATACTATGGGGAAGATCGATGCTGCTGTGGTCGATCTTCCAGGGTTTGATTTAGCAGGTCTAGTGAAGACCTGCTCATTCGAACTGAAAGGGCACCTCCATCAGTGCCGGTACTCCCGCTTCGCAAGGAGCAAGGGAAGCCGATGGGAGCGTTTGCTCCTATTGACCTTCTGCTGTGCGGACAGTGATTTAAGTTACGTCGATGCCAGCTATGCAAACAACGTAGCTGGAGTTGCTTATCTTAAGTCGATCTTCCCCTTATTGTAGACCTGGTCTAAGTAATTTACATACCTTAATGAAGTCACATCATGTGCAATTACTGCAAGGTAGCTCTATCTCAATTACTGGTAGCTCTATCTCCATTTTACACACGGGTGAACAGACCCAGAGAGTTAACTGCATGTCAGTGTTTCCTTTATTTATAACTGTTATTTATACCTGTGGTTCTTTTTTTCTTTTCTTTATATTTTTGCTTGTAAACTAAGTGCTATTTTTACATATTGAGCTAGAAAATACTCCTCTCTTGAGACTAGAGGTGAGTGAACGATGGATTTTTTGGTTTGAGGGCTGAACCAAAAATAGTCTATAAGAAAAAAAATCTTGTTCTATTTCAACTGAAATATTTTTTCTCATCAAATTAAAAAACAACAATAAAAAAGTTCATGTTGAATCAACCAAAAATGTTAAGGCCAACTCGAAAAGATATTTCTCCATAGTTTTTCATTTTGATTTGGAAGTTGGGTGGTGATGATTTTCAGCTAATTTTGTTTTAACTAGCCACATTTGAAATCAAAATGCTATTTCCAATTGAAAAGCCAAAAGAAAAAAGTTTTTAAATCAAGTGGCCGAAGGGGAAAGGTATCAAAAAGAAATTTCCATCTGAAACTATTTGTTGAATAGTTGTTGCGTGGTATGTCGCATTACTGAAAAACAAAACAAAACAATGTGTCAAAAAAATTCTATCTAGCTCCACTCAAGATTGTTTTTAGATTCTTTCTTCATCTAGGCTGCCTGACTATAGGTCTGATCCATATATTGTGCAAATATTTGAAAGCAAGTCAATTCCCTCAATGAAAGATCTTAAATACTTTAACAGGCCTGATCTACATACAGGTGTTGTATTGGTGTAAATATTGAAGTTAAAGGAGTGATTTTTAAATGAAATAATTATACAACTCCCTAATACCACTAGTGCAAACACATTTATATTGGTGTAAATATGTCTATACCAATAAGCCTTATTTTTCTTCCTAGGAATAGCTGTAAGGTGCCATATGCCCAAACACAGTCACATTAGTTAAAGTGTGACACTGTAACTGTACTTGTACAATTAAAACGATACAGCTTTGATACACACAAGACCAAGGAGAGAAAGGGTTGAGTGTAGACGGAGGGTCAGCTGCAGATGAGGGCACAACAAAAACCCACTAGCCCACACAATTTGCATTTTAATAAGCAGGCTTCAAGTAGCTGCGACAACATTTTTCCACCTTGCAGAGTTAATCTGAAGAGAATGATTTAGATGAGAACACAGAGGCAGGCAACTTCTTTTTCTGCTCATGATCAACCTGAAATGGAAAATGTGTACGGAAAATTAATGCCAAGGAAGTGTCAGAAGATTTCCTCAGTGGAAACGCTAGTCAGAGGAAAAACAGTGGTAGGCACCAAACTTATTACTGGTTATCTAACTACCTACCTAACGGGAACTTTCACAAGGTGCCCTTACCACATTGTTTTGCACTGTCTGGTCATAATTTTTTAAATCATCTTTGCAATGAAACAATGTCAGTTTTCAAAGTACAGGTTGAACCTCTAGTCCTGCATGCTGGGGATATGCCTGGTTCCGAACCAGAGAATTATCTGGACCATGGGAGGCAGATTGGCAGAGGCCCTGGAGATTTTTCGCCTTCCTCTGTAGCATGGGGTACAGATCACAGCTAGAGGATTCTCTGCATCTTGGGGTCTTCAAAGTATTTGAGGGCTTCAATATCTGAGATATAGGTGAGAGGATTATTCTAGGAGGGGTGGGTGAGATTCTGTGGCCTGCACTGTGCAGGGGGTCAGACTAGATGATCATAATGGTCCCTTCTGACCTTAAAGTCTATGAGTCTATGAGTATTGTCTAGCATCATTACCAACACTTCCATTGCTTACTGGGCTGTTAGAGGACAGTTAGGGGTAAATTAGAGCTAAAAAACAGCACAGAACACTGAGAGCCAGGACTAGTGACTGTAAACAAATTTTATGGGACTGTGGGAAACTTGGCCAAATCCATGATCAGTGGACATCTGGCTCACTAAAATCATTCTGGACAACAGATGTTTCCAGACCAGAGAGTTCTGGACTAGAGAGGTTCAACCTGTATAAAGAATACAGCAATAATGTTGTTTACTTATAAAATGTAATGCTAGCATGTTTAACAGTAGCCATGTGCCTGCTGCAGGTACAATCACAGATAAAGTAAAAAACACAGGCTGGATCATGGTATAGCCAACAACATTGGGAAGTAGGAAAGCTGATGAAGAGAGTAAAATGTTACAGTTCAAGGCATACACTAATCACATAGAGAGGGTCAGAAGGAAAACAGCCTCTATCAAGTATGTGTCATAAACCCCATACTCCACAAGCTGAGTAGAGACCTATTATTTCTGGAGAAAGAGGATCAGTTTGTGATTTCTGCTTCCCCTGTGACCATGGAATTTCTGGCCAGAAATTCATCTTACCTAGAAGAAATAAATCCTGACTGATTGTTAGCTGAGAAAACAATCATGCAATGAGTCATCGTTATGATGTTTTCCTCGGACATCTAGATCAAAGCTTGGGGCAAAGTAACCAGTTCAATAGTATAGCCATCCTCCGATAAGGGAGGTTGGGAGCATCTTGACAGGGAAGGTGCATGTCTTCCAGTCCTGTCTCCATGGACTCCTGAGCTACACCCCCAATTAAATATGTAATCTAATTAATAGCGTGTTATAAGACTGCTTCATCTAACGTGGCCTGAGGTGTGGCAGAAGCAGGGTTGGTCCCCAGATATTAGAGAGATGAGACTGGAAGAAGACAGGCAGGAAAACCATTACATTAGACCATTAGAAAAGAATCATCCCAAAATTATAATCTTCAATTGTAAGCCTTTGGCTGTAAAGTGTCACAGGGCAACTGTGGTCCAGGTATATATCTGATAGGAAGAAGGCTAGAGAGAGCCATGGGAGAGCTGAGAGATGCTGAATCCAGCTTCATTGGTTATTTAACAAATATCTAAGCAACCTAAAAAATCATTTCACTGAAACCTAAGCTCCCTGCTTTCTCAAGAATACTGCCATGTTATCAGTTCCTAATTGGTATTGTGCCTTTAAATTAGGACATAGAATTGTAGAACACTAGACCTGGAAGGGACATCAAGAGATCATCAAGTCCAGCTCCCTGCCCTCCTGGCAGGACCACACACTGTCGAGATCATCCTTGAGAGGTGTCTATCTAATCTGCTCTTAAATATCTCCAGAGATGGAGATTCCACAACCTTCCAATTTACTCCAGTGTTTAACCACCCTGACAGTTAGAAAGTTTTTCCTAACGTCCAACCTAAACCTCCCTGGCTGCGTCTAGACTGGCAAGTTTTTTCGCAAAAGCATTTGCTTTTGCCGAAAAACTAGCCAGCTGTCTACACCGGCTGCTTGAATTTCCGCGAGAACACTGACGATCTCATGTAAGATTGTCAGTGTTCTTGCGGAAATGCTATGGTGCTCCCGTTTGGGCAAAAGCCCTCTTGTGCAAATGCTTTTGCGCAAGAGGGCCAGTGTAGACAACATGGTATTGTTTTGCGCAAAAAAACCCTGATCGCGAAAATGGCGATCGGGGCTTTCTTGGCAAAACCGCGTCTAGATTGGCCACGGACGCTTTTCCGCAAAAAGTGCTTTTGCCAATCTAGATGCTCTTTTCCGCAAATGCTTTTAACGGAAAAACTTTTCCGTTAAAAGCATTTGCAGAAAATCATGCCAGTCTAGACATAGCCCCTTGCTGCAGTTTAAGCCCATTGCTTTTTGTTCTACTCTCAGGGTACGTCTAGACTACATTCCTCTGTCGCCAGAGGCATGTAGATTAGGCTACCCATAGTAAAATGAAGCGGCAATTTAAATAATCGCCGCTTCATTTAAATTTACATGGCTGCTGTGCTGAGCTGACAAACAGCTGATCAGCTGTTTGTCAGCTCAGCGCAGCAGCCATGTAAATTTAAATGAAGCGGCAATTATTTAAATTGCCGCTTCATTTTCCTATGCCGGGTAGCCTAATCTACATGCCTCTGGCAACAGACGCATGTAGTCTAGACATACCCTCAGAGACCAAGGAGAACAATTTCCCCACCTCCTCCCTTTTAGATACCCGAAAACCGTTATCATGTCCCCTCTCAGTCTTCTCTTTTCCAAACTAAACAAGCCCAATTCCTTCAGCCTTCCCTCATACCTCATGTTTGCTAGACATGAGCCTAAACCACTACATTCTGACCCAGGACAGATCTTGACCAGTTTTGTAACCCAGGTCCTCAAGTCTGGCCAAATGTGAAGACAGATGCAAAGTCCAGGGTTCTGATTTCACCTCCACTTCCCAAAGGTAAGATGTGAGTACCATATCGTGAGGCTCTAGTAGGGAATCAGTGGTGTGTCCTCAAAAGCTATCCCCATCCCCATTAGTAGGTCAGACACACTCCTGGGCTACAGATGTCCAACAGCAGACCAGCCAGAGATTGTTTTCTCTCACCCCACCGTCTTCCTCTCCATGTTTTTTCTGTGGTTTGCATTACAGCGTATGGGGTTGCTAGGAAACCCAGGCATGGCTTCTCTCCTGCAACAGACACCCAAAATCCTTGGGAATAAGTCAAGTCAAAGCTGATGCTTCAAGAAAGAGGGGAGAGAAAGAGCAATAAGACATGGGCTGAATGATTCTGGCGAATTGTCAGGGACCTCTCTCCAGCTTCGGCTTTTACATACCATGAGGAAAAGGCCAGCTTTCCAAACTAGCCTTGTCCATTTCCCATATTCGGTCTTCTGGGAGGGAAGGGTCCAAAGAACGTATATGGTAGGAAACGGTCTTCTTGGCAGTCCTTTTGTTTGCTGATTTTAGTTGGAATCATAGAATCATAGAACTGGAAGAGACCTCAGAAGGTCATCAAGTCCAGCCCCCTGCTCTAGGCAGGACCAATCCCAACTAAATCAACCCGGCCAGGGCTTTGTCAAGCTGAGACTTAAACACCTCCAGGGATGAAACAAAATACAGGACTATGTAGCACTTTAAAGACTAACAAGATGGATTATTAGGTGATGAGCTTTCGTGGGCCAGACCCACTTCCTCAGATCAAATAGTGGAAGAAAATAGTCACAACCATATATTTGATCTGAGGAAGTGGGTCTGGCCCACGAAAGCTCATTGCCTAATAATCCATCTTGTTAGTCTTTAAAGTGCTACATAGTCCTGTATTTTGTTTCAGCTACACCAGACTAACACGGCTACATTTCTATCACCTCTAGGGATGGAGACTCCACTACTTCCCTAGGTAACCCATTCCAGTGCTTCACCACCCTCCTAGGGAAATAGTTTTTCCTAATATCCAACCTGGACCTCTCCCACCACAACTTGAGACCATTGCTCCTTGTTCTGCCATCTGTCACCACTGAGAACAGCCTCTCTCCAGCCTCTTTGGACCCCCCCCCCCTTCAGGAAGTTGAAGGCTGCTCTCAAATCCCCCCTCACTCTTCACTTCTGCAAACTAAACAGACCCAAGTCCCTCAGCCTCTCCTCATAAGTCATATGATCCAGCCCCCTAATCATTTTGGTTGCCCTCCGCTGGACCCTCTCCAATGCGCCCACATCCTTTTTGTAGTGGGGGGCCCAGAACTGGACACAATACTCCAGTTGGAGATCCAGGCGATTAGGGACCAGTTGGAAGAGGGTAGCATCAACTCCACTTTCCTTACTCACAAGCCCATTGTTATTTAATCTGTCCTATTCCTGAGAGGCTGTTCACCACAGGGGCGACTAGTAAGTGGTACACACCAGTCCCTTCTTTCTCTCTCTCTCTTCCTGCTCATCTCCTCCAATTCAGAGCCATCTTTGGATTTGCTTGCCATCTCTTACCGAGAGCAGCCCCTTCCACCTTTATCCCAAAAGAAATAGGACCAAGCTTTTTCCTCTTCATTTCTTCTCCTCAAAGAGTTTGGCTAGGTTATTTCTTTCACCACCACCTGAGAATGGATGTGCCAGGCAATGTGGCCTCTCATTTTTGCCATCCACGTGTGGAATAAATTTTGTTATGGGCACCAAAGCATGTGTGGATGTGCACCACTATGTTGCCAGCTGTGGGAGTTCTGCTAATCAGCTGAGCAGCATTTGAATCTCTCCTGGGTGGCCGCCCAAGCACTCATCTTACAAGGAGCACTGGCGCTGTATTGAGACTAAATGAGTCACAGCTAAGCCAAAGAGTTTCAGGGGATGGAATGAGCAGCTGCCAATACGTACTTTTGAAATAGCACACATCCTGAAATTGGACTGGATACTTCAAGTTCTGCCTGCCAGATGGGTAGCTCGGAGCTCATAAGTGTAAATGCATCAGAGTAGCAGCAAATGCAGTGCAGTCACATTTTTGTTTAGAGCTGGTGGATAAAAGAAGTCACCTTGAGATTTGGTGCAAAAATTTGCTTTGTTTTTTGAAAGCAAAAATCTTTCTGATTTTGATTCACCCTTCTTTTCTGGGGGGAAATGGGAGGGAAGGAACTCCCATTCCACCAAAAAAATACTATGTTGAGATATTTGAAAATTGAAATCAAATAGCATTTCGTTTAGAAATAAAACTTTTCATTTTGATACAAATGTTTGTCATTTAGGTCATGTCTACACTAGGAAACTATTTCAAAATAACTAAATTTGGCTTAACTCCCAAAATAACAAAATCGAAATAGCATGTTCACACTACAGGGGAGCCTCGAAATTAGTCCGAGGCAGGCTCCATTCATGTGGATGCACTATCTCGACTTAGAGTCACAGGAAGCACTGGGGAGTAATTACTTCAAATTACTCTGGGAAGTAATTATTTCGAAATAGCAGCAGCTAGTCCACACCACTGCTATTTCGAAATCAGCCTTATTCCCCGAGGAAAGCGGGAGTACAGATTTTGAAATAACGAGCTTGTTATTTCAAAATGGTGGGCTTGGCAGTGTGGATGCCACGCTTACTATTTTGAAATAAGGGGGGTTATTTCGAAATAACTCCCTAGTGTAGACCAGGGCCTAGAAACTGACAAAAAACCTAACCTGCATTATTATTTCAGTCAGCAAATGATGGGGTAGAGGAGTCATTTTTTAACTGGAGTCATCTCTGATAAAGACCTCCATCCTAAAATTAGCTCACAGGAGCTGGAACCTTGTTTCCGCACAGATCCCGTTAATGTAATTCAGATTCTACCTCTGCAGAGTTTATTGCAGGATTGGGACACGCATGATTGCAAACAGAAGTAAGCCCCATAACTGGAACTTACTTAACAATTCTCCGACAGCTCCTTCAGTCATTTTTCTATTATTTTATCACCATCTGGCCTCTTTTCTCACCTCTAGCTACCCCGTGTTCTCAAGCAGTGTGTGAACACACATATATTACTCTGCCAAGCAAGTAGCCCATCCTCTTTCCTGCTACCTCTAAATTTGTGATTTATATAGATACATTAGGTGACTAGCGACTGCTGCAGAAAATTTAGGGATTCAGTTTAACATCAGTGGATCAACACTGAATTATATGCCACATTTTTAAATGGATTTTTAAAAGACACTATCAATCTATTCCGATGAGGGAAGGTTCAGGGGTCATAATAGATATTGTACTGTACAAAAGAGAAATGTGGTATAATTACTCATGAAACCATCAAAGTGCTCTCCTCCATGGGGAACCATTACCTCACTGTTGCATGTCCCAGCCTTGCATGAGAAGATCTAATGCTTCAAAGCTCCAGTGTCAATTTTACTCTGCTCAGATTGTTTACTGTGCCCCTCACTGTTGTATCTGAGCTCATCAGTAGCATTCCACAGCGCTACAAGGATTCAACCACAGCCAGTGTTCCCTGAAAGCTGAGCGCTTGGGAGAGATTCAGGTACTACCCAGCTGATTAGAAGAGCTCCCTCAACACCCACAGCTGGCAGCATGTGTTTTCACTGGGAGTGCACATCCACTCATGCCTTGGTGCACATAACAAAATGTATTCCACACATGGATGGAAAAAATTAGAGGCAATATTAACCACAGCTCTGCAAGTGCAGAATCAGGACTATGAACTGGAAATATATCTTCAGCTTTTAAACTATATTGCTAGTTTGCTGAATTTGAAATAAGCCCCTTCACATTGAATAGCTCTCTTTTCTTTTCTTTTTTTTTTTCATTTTGTGTTGAATTAAAAAGAAAGTCTAATTTGGTAGCAGGCTTGAGATTTTTGCTATTTTATTCCAAAGAGGATCACTTGGAAAAAAAGTGAGCCACCTAACATTTCTATTGAATTCAGAGGAGCATCAATTTCTTTTAATCCAATTATATGAAAAATATTTGCAGTCTCTCAGGGTATGTCAAAATACATGGCTCCGTCGACGGAGCCATGTAGATTTGTTTGTTCGGCAAAGGGAAATGAAGCCGCGATTTAAATAATCGCGGCTTCATTTCCCTTTGCTGATCAGCCTAATCTACATGGCTCCTTCAATGGAGCCATGTAGTTTAGACACACCCTCAGTGTTTCATGGGAGGGTATCCATTTTATGAAAATTTGGTGAAAATTTAAAGGGCATTCAGGGGTGTAGGCCAGTGGCTCTCAGTCTTTCCAGGTGAATGGACTCATTTCAGGAGTTTGCTTTGACTCTAGTACCCCCAAGTTACACCTCACTGAAAAGTCATTTGCTTATAAAACCAGACAAAAATACACGTGCCACAGTATACTACTACTGAAAAATTGCTTATTATCTCATTATCACCATACAATAAATCCATTGGAATATAAATATTGTACTTGCAATTCAATGCATAGTATAAAGAACAACATAAACAAATCATTGTATGAAATGTAGTTTGTACTGACGGATAGGAATTTTTATGTAGCCTCATGTAAAACTAGGCAAATATCCAGATGAGCTGATGTACTGTCAGAAAATCTCTGTGTACTCCCGGGGTACATGTACCCCTGGTCGATAACCACTGTGTTTGGTTAAGTATTAGGTCCTAGACCAGTATACAAAAGTTCAATTAAATAATTTTCGTGCCTCCAATAACCTAGCATGGTTAAGGGGTGCTGAACTCTTGGGGTGTGTCTAGACTTTCACCACGTTCTTTCGAAATTAAATCGAAAGAACACGGCGGTTTTTTTGACCGTGGTAAACCTCATTTTATGAGGAAGAACACATTTTTTCAAAAGTACTTTTTCGAAAAAAGGTGTTCTTGAACGCAAATGGGGTTTCTTCGAAAGAGAGCATCCAGACTGCCTGGATTGCTTTTTCGAAAGAAGTGGTTGCAGTCTAGACGCTTTCTTTCAAAAGAGAGCTCTTTTTGGAAAGAGGCTTGTTGTCTAGACGTAGCCTTGGAGAACCACTTTTGATCACTGAAGACTCCAAACCTTTCTGCAAGAGATGTATTAATCAGTGAGTCCTGCCTAAATTCTTAATTACATTCACTCTCAGTTATACTCTGCCCCTTTCACTTTTATCAAGGGGTATTCTTCCTGCCCTCATTGGTTCTTAGTGCTGCGGCAAACTCTTAACCAGCTGCTGCCTTCCTGGTCAGAGGTGGCTGCCCTTCAGTGATTTCTAAGCACCAGCATGGCAAGCTCTTTGGGATCCTTTGCAATTAAAGGCCCAACATGAATCCCAAGATGTTGTTACCCATAATTATTGAGCAGCCCAAAGGAAGAAATACCACAATGACTCTCGTCCTCCCTTGCAAGCATGTTCTGCAACTTACGATAGTAGTTTCTGTAGCAAATGCCTTCCTGGACTCTCAGGCAAGGTGACTGGAGCTGCTGCAATGGGGTAGGAAAAGCTCCAATTGCAATTGACTGCATTAGTACCAAAGCACACAACAACCTTCTAGAAGAGGATGTTAAGCACAATGGGTGTTCTGAGTGTGTTGCATTCAGCAACTTGCGGGATCAGGTCGTAAGTATAGGGGGCGGGAATCACTTATTTTGTATGGAGAAGTCACAAATGGTACAGAACACAAACACACCCTGGAGCTGGTCTGATTGAAGGAGTTTTGATTTCAGTGCGAGCAGGCCCATTGCAATGGTAGGTATGGTGCCCCTCTCTAGAGCCCTGATCCAGAATCATAGAATCCTAGAGCTGCAAGAGACCTCAGGAGGTCATCAAGTCCAGCCCCCTGCCCAAGGCAGGACCAACCCCAACTAAATCAACCCAGCCAGGGCTTTGTCAAGCCGGGATTTAAAAACCTTTAAGGATGGAGATTCCATCACCTCACTAGATAACCCATCCCAGTGCTTCACCACCCTCCTTGGGAAATAGTTTTTCCTAATATCCAACCTAGACCTCCCACTGTAACTTGAGACCATTGCTCCTTGTTCTGTCATCCGTCGCTACTGAGAGCAGCCTCTCTCCATCCTCTTTGGAACCTCCCTTCAGGAAGTTGAAGGCTGCTCTCAAATCCCCCCTCACTCTTCTCTTCTGCAGACTAAATAAGCCCAAATCCCTCAGTCTCGCCTTGTAGGTAAATTGCTCCAGCCCCCTAATCATTTTGGTTGCCCTCCGCTGGACCCTCCCCAATGCGTCCACATCCTTTCCATAGTGGGGGGTTCAGAACTGGACACAATACTCCAGATGAGGCCTCACCAAAGCTGAAAAAAGGGGAATGATCACTTCTCTAGATCTGCTGGTAATGCCCCTCCTAGTGCAACCTAATATGCCATTAGCCTTCTTGGCTACAAGGGCACACTGTTGACTCATATCCAGCTTTTCATCCTCTGTAACCCCCAGGTCCTTTTCTGCAGAACTACTACTTAGCCAGTAGGTCCCCAGCCTGTAACAATGCTTGGGATTCTTCCATCCCAAGTGCAGGACTCTATGCTTGTCCTGGTTGAACCTCATCAGATTTCTTGTGGCTCAATCTTCTAATCTGTCTAGGTCACTCTGGATAGATCCAAAGCATCTGTATGCACAAACACTTCTAAAGTTGTGCTTTCCTGAACAGGAAATACACGCCTCAGTTCTTTGGAGCCTAGAATTAGCCCATAGAGTAGTGAGTGGGTAAAAGCATTTTACTTTTTTACTGATCAATTTATGTCAGGGAATGGTGTGTGTTGAGGGAAAAAGCAGTCCTATTACCAGACACATGACAAAAGACCTGACTCACAGGAAAAGACGACAAGCAGATGCCCTTGATAACCTTATTTTCCGAGACGGCTGCTTAAAGCACAATCCAACTCGCAACCTATGTTCACTGCCCACCAGAGATGCCAACCAAGACTTCCCGCAAACAACATTGCAGAGAATGGTTGCCATAGCGGCATTTCAGTTAACAGAGGAAACATCAGTTAACAGGCAGCTGGGTTTGTGCTATGAAGATTTCTGCTTCTTTATTGGATAATCAGGCCAGTGTCCCCCTTTTTAAAGCAATTTAAAATGATGACGTTTCAGGATTTCCCCCCGCCCAAGAAGACTGACTCAGCCTTTCTATAGCATTTTTAACCCAGGGGTCTTCAGGCACTTTATAACCTTATTGAATTCTACCTCAAGCCCCTATAATATAGACCAGGTCCAATAATATTTCCATAAGTGGATGCAGCTCCACAGACACCAATGAAAGGTGCCCATCTACCCAGAGGAATGTGTTTCTGTCATCCCTGCTCCTTCTGGTCTCTATTCCCTAAAGCAGCATTTCTCAACGACCCCTCGTCGGACTGGCACCAGTCCCTGGTATCTGCCTTTTAAGGCAGCAAGCCTGTGGAGAAACACTGATCTAAAGGACTAGAATATGCCATCTCTGCAGGGGAAAATAACCTGAAAATGGAGAAGACCATGACAGAATGAAACCTCACTCACCTGCTAAAAGACCAGCAGGTATAGCAAAAAGCAGTCACTTGCAAAAGGGTCACTTAGGATAGTGGAGGTTCAGCTCTGTCCAATTTAAAGGGCCGTCCCCAAAGTCAGGCTGGAAAAAAAAGTTTCTTTGAGAGGGCAACCCTGCCGTGGAGAGGCCTATAATGGGACAAGCCATTGTGAAGGAAAGGGAATCTGGGAATTGGAGGTGTGTTCATGTGGTGTGTCATGGCTGGAGGAGGTGGCTTACTTATCTTCTTACTATATATTTTAGAAAGGTGCCTATGTCTGGCTGGCTGTCCGTGGGTCTGTTTGTTCAAGAACGCCTCCTAAAATGGCAAAAGCTCGGACCCCCAAAGTTGGCATGCAGCTTTCTCGAAACAATAACTAAGTCTTTCCCCACCCAAAACACTTGATTAAAGTATTTCCTTTCAATACAATCACAAACAAAGGAAGTCACCGTTTCCTCTGGCAAATTTACCATCTAGCTTCCATGTAAATCAGTTGCCTCACCAACCAGCCACTTACCACCCAAACACATTGCTTAGCACCAACAGGCCTCCTCTCACATCCAGCGTCCAATTGCTCTACTTTAATTCAGATCCCAGGCTCCTAAGATACGATTGTAACTATTCGTATAACTGTAGCCTTTTGGACCCCAGGGATGAGCCAGGCCTTCCCTGTGCAAGGTGCTGTACACACGGAGAATAAAAAGACAACGGAACTAACAACGGAGGTAGCAGTAACAAGTCTGCTAGTGTCGGGAGGACCATGGCTCTTAGCACAGGGCACACGTGAGTTTGTTGCAGGTGGCTGCAGTGTCAGAGGCAGAAGGGGGCTTGCTGCAGACGACACAGGTGCACACGGGTGTCCTGTTGGATGGAGAGAAGTGTGAGTTGTGACCAGTCGCGGTGTAAATGCTGCCAAGGGCTGAAGACGTTCTGGGGACTGAATTCTCCTCAGACCCCTGCACAGGTTTCCTGTGGCGACTCAAGCCAGGTCTCTGCTACACATTTACCTCCGCAGAACTCAGCACAGCCGACAGACTTGATAGGCCCCCGGGCAAGATGTGGGGGGAGGGCTCTGCCCCCCAGAAGGGACGAGGCCTTGGGCAGAAGGAGCTGGGCTGGGGTTAGCCCCCCCCAGCTGGCCCTTCAGTACCGCCCAGAGCATGCAGCCGGGGGCAATTTCAAGGGCTCGAGCCATCACTGTTGCCATGGGAGCAGCGGGGGCAGCCATGGGCCCTTTTGAATTGCTAAGCCCCAGGGCAGCTGTCCCCTTTACTCTCGCCCATCAATGAGCCAGGTAAAGCTACGTTGCTCAGGGGTGAGGAAAAGCCACGCTCGAGTGACACACCTAACCCCCAGCGTGGCCAACGCTTCGCCGACAGGAGAGCTCGTTCAGCCATGCTGCTGGGAAAGCAGGCCCATGGACGTCACAGCCCCTTCCCTGGAGTGCTACCGGGGCAGTGTGGCTCATGAAGGCCAGCGACTGCGTCGGCCAGGGAGACCGAACTCTCCTCTGACCCCAGCCACGCTCCCTCCTGCCTGAATGGCGTCTTAGTACCCAGCAATAGCCTGACATGGGGGGGTCTTGCACCAGAGCATGGCTCTCGCCCTGCAGGGCTGCCCAGGCGGGCGCTTTCTCCAGTGCCACGTTCGAGGCCAGGGCGTGGAATCGTTCTGGCAATAATAGTGAACAAGACTCTTTGTAAGCACGGCCACTGCGACTGATTTCAGATCCGGTCTCCGGCCCTCGCCTGCCGTCCAGCTCCCATGTCTTGGCCGTGCTGCCACCCTGTGGCACATGCAAAAGAGCAGCACTCAGCTTTGAGCCTGACACAGCTACAGGCTTGCAGCCACAGCCTGTGCCCCCTTCCTCCCTACCCGGTGTCTGGAAACCAATCCAGAGCCTTCTGCCCTCTCGCAGTCTGCTTTTCAGGGATACGGCTAACAGACGTGCGACGGAGGCCCACACGAGGGACCCTCCTCTCCCTTTTGAGATGTTTGCTTAAGCCATCATTATGTTGAATTTCAGGCTCACTGGGAGGATGGATTGGCTCATATGCCACTGAACGCACATGGAGCGAAGGGCGGTGGGAGTTACTGGATTGTCTTACCATCTGGGTGGCAGGGAATGTAGACAAAGGAAGGCATTGCCTTCCCAAAACTGCCTACACTGCCCAGCCCGACAGCCAGGGAAAGCTGGGCCACACCTCCCCCAGCTAGGCCTTCCCCTGCTGCCCGTGCTTACCGTTGTGGAATTGCGTGCAGCAGGACCTTATTGTGCTAGGTGCTGTACAAAACACAGAACAAGATGACAGCCTCCTGCCCATTGCAGGTCTCTTACCCTTCATGGTCTGCAGCAACTCCAGCTTAAAGTCCCTCCTTCCCTGCACAGCTGTGTGGCCCCTGCAATAGCTGCTCTCGCCTCAGCACTCCAGCCCTCCAGCCAGGCCACTGATAGTCTCACTCCTTGCAGAGTGATACTCAGCCCTACAGGCCAAAAGGCCAGTGACCCAGCGTAGGGTTAGCAGTCCCAGCCCCAGCCTGGGCAGACTGTCCGCTCTGGGAGGCTCTCTCATCCCTTTTCTGGGGATGGTAGGGGACCTAGGCCTGCCTTCTGCCACACTTCCAGCCCGGGGACACTGTTGAAGCAGCCAGACCTGCTCTTTACAATCCCTTGTTTGCTGCTTTCTCCTGTCGGCCCCAGAACGACCCTTGCAGTTCCCTTCCTCTGGCACGCCCTGTGTAGCTGCCTGGCTGCTAGTGAGGGGACATTCTCCCTTCTCTTTTGCTGGCAGACGTGCTGCTGATAAGGTTACCCTTCATTTCCTGCCTTCAGTGGCCTGATACGGGTCAGCGTTGCCAAAGGTTAATCCCACGGTCCCATGACAGTGGTCAGCAGCCCTTTACTATTTCCAAAATTAGGAGAAGCAAATGAATGAGATAGAAGAGAATTTTCTTCAGATCTTCACAGCATAGGTATCGAATGCCAAGCTGAGCCACACTTTGGCATCTTTGTCTAGGTATCCCAGGCAGGCCTCCCTCGGAAAATAGGAGGATGCATTAACAGGAGTGTTTTGATCAAGACATGAGAAGTCATTCTTACTCGGCACTGATTAGGCCTCAACTGTAGTGTTGTGTCCAGTTTTGGGCACCACATTCCAAGAAAGATGTGGAGAAATTGGAGAAGGTCCAGAGAAGAGCAGCAAGAATGATTAAGGGTCTAGAGAACATGAGCTATGAGAGAAGCCTGAAAGTACTGGGCTTGTGTAGTTTAGAAAAGAGAAGACAGAGAGGGGACATGAGAGCAACTTTCAAGTATCGAAAAGGATGTTACAAGGAGGAGGGAAAAAAATTGTTCTCCTTGGCCTCTGAGGATAGGATAAGAAGCACTGGGCTTAAACTGCAGCAAAGGAGGTTTAGATTGGACATTAGGAAAAACTTCCTAACTGTCAGGATGGTTAAACACTGGAATAAATTGCCCAGGGAGGTTGTGGAATCTCCATCTCTGGAGATATTTAAGAGCAGGTTAGACAGACACCTGTCAGGGATGATTTTGATGGTGCGTGATCGATCTGGGGGGGTAGGGGACTGGACTTTTCAGTTCTAGGATTCTATGATTCTATGAAAACAAGGGGGGAAGTGTGTATTTGTAGTTCTGAACATCTAACTACCATATGTTCCACCATGTCGGGATAGCATCTGGCCGCACTACGTTCACTGATTAGTTTATCCAAACACCTCTCCTTGGGAGGGAAATCTCATCCTCAATTTACAGATGGGGAGCTGAGAGACGGAGCTTGAGATGCGGTCGAGATAAGACAGGGAGTCTGCGGCAGAGCCAAGAATTCCTAATGTGGGTACCTGAACCATCAGCCCATTTCTAATGGTCTGGAGAGTCAAAAAACAAAGGGGCAGAGCACTGGACCAGGGCCAGGAGATCTGGCTTCGGTATCTGCTTCTGACACGATGTCACATTAAGCGATTATTTCTGTGCCTACTATAAAATGGGGAGAGGGGACTTGCCCTCCTTTGCAAAGCACTTCACGCTCTCTGGGTGGATTGCGTTGCAGAAAGCCTGTTAGTATCTCTCTGCATGAGGACATCCTTCCTGATACTAAGTTTTCTTTGACTCAGTTTCATCCTGTTCATCTTATTTACACCTCCCTGTTGCATCCAAACTGATTCTTCACCTTCCTTGGGGCATATTAATTTCAAAACACTTGCACGTGATTAGCCAATCACTGCCTCTTCCTTCAAGGCAATATCTCTACCCCCAAGTGACGGGGGTGATTGACATGTTCATTCAAACAGAAAATATCCTCCAGACACCTGAGAGGTCTGGGTGAAGAGGGTAGTGGAATGCACAGTTGGACAGGTGCCCGGGATGATCAAGCCCTATTAAACAACACAGGGGCAGCATTTGG
Organism: Pelodiscus sinensis; assembly: GCF_052426305.1. Taxonomy (NCBI): domain Eukaryota; kingdom Metazoa; phylum Chordata; order Testudines; family Trionychidae; genus Pelodiscus; species Pelodiscus sinensis. The sequence continues at coordinate 14,834,019 of NC_143079.1, forward strand.
CATGCACCTGCAACCAGCTGCAGTGTCTTGACACTCAGGGCCGGATAATTGATACTTAGAGTGAATTGTCCAAACAGCTGAGTAAATTCACTGTGTATCAGAATGCTGAGTTGGCCGTATCTGTCATAGAATCATAGGACTGGAAAGGACCTTGAGAGGTCAGCAAGTCCAGTCCATACTTTCATATTAAGACTGAATTTCCTTCATTTCTACAGCCACAGTTCACAGGTGCAATGGATTAAAAGATCCGTTAACTGGCTCTTGCCAAGAGACCTCTCTACAGAATGTTGTCTGGTATGTTCCCTCTCCATCCCAATCCAATATGAACTAGGGCTTTTATCAATTCCCTTTGGCGCATCTTCCACCTCTCATGATATAAACTAACTAGCCAGATTCTTACTTCTGTTTCATAGGATTCAATCTGGAGTAACAGAATGAAACCCGATGGAGTTACACTGGGTTCTAAAAGTTAACCCAGTAATATACTACAAATGCTGTTTGTTAGGCTAGCTCTAATGCTGCTTGGGAATTCAATGTAAAATCTGAATTAGAAGACTCTTCCATTATATACACTGTATTTTAAAGTGCAGGTTACTGCTTGAAATTACTTAAATGAAACACGGCCCGAGCTAACATATTATCATGCTCACTAATTAATAGCCAGTAGACTGAAAAATCCTGTTGGTGAAAAACTGTACCTGGGATTTACATTAGTGCCAGATTCTACAATTCTTATGATTAATAAGCTCTTTCACCCCTACATTTCAAAGTGCCCACGGTGGGCAGCTAGTGATCCAAGGGACATTTTGTTTCAGTTTTGTTTACTGGGAGCACAGGGTTGCCAGTTTCTGCTGGCTTCTCTGTCGTTTTTTTCCTACCAGTATTACAAAAGTGACATGCCCCGTAACGCAAGGGCACGTGAAGTAAGGTGTGTTGATTGTGAGAGTACATGGTATTGATTGTGAGAGCCGTGTGCTCCCTCCGCAGACAATCACAATGCTACGACGGTTCAGTCGGCACTGCTCGCAAATTCCAGGTACACAAGCACCGTGAGCAGAACTGCCCTATTCCGGGAGACCGTCTTGGTTACAATAATCTTGCAGCCCCCGAGATGAAGGAGGCCACTCATGCAGCCCTCTCACTAGGTTAGGTTGCCCATCACTGGCATAGATGTTTTGCTGAATCAGGGCTTAATAAAGCACATGCCTAAAGTTAAGTACATGCTGAATGTATAGCCCCTATTCAGAACTGGAGTGGTTCAATTGCCAAATCTGTCAGCAGAACAGGATAATTATACCACTGCAGTTCTTCCGGTAAATTTTCCCATGTAGACAAGCTCTTAATAGCTAAGCATTATAAATCCTAATGGCTGACTGAATTGCCACATAAACAGGTAACCAATGAGAATACAAACTACTGTAAAGAAGAAAAAAACGAGGAGTCCTATGGCACCTTAGTCACTAAAGGTAAGTCTACACAGCAGGGCTAAAGTTGAATTATGCTACACAACTTCAGCTACATCAATTGCGTAGCTGAAGTCAAAATAGCTTAACTCAGCTTTAGGTGTTGCCTTCACAGCAGGAAGTTGAAAGAACAACACTCTTCCTTCAGCGTCCCTTACTCCTCATGAAATGAGGGTTACCTGGAGTCAGTAAGAAGTCCTCCAGCTCAACATTATTTTGAAATAAAGGCTTGAAGTTTAGACATGCTCTTAATTACTTCCAAAATAATGCTGCTGTGTAGACGTACCCTAACAAATTTATTAGGGCATAAGCTTTTGTGGGTGAAACTCACTTCATGAGAGGAATTGGAGTGGAAGATACAGACGCAGGCCATTGTCTTTGACCCAGATGTATCATGTGATTTGTTTACAACCACATTAGTAGACAAAATCCAGGGTAAGGTGCTGAAAAGGCTGTAAAGGAAGCTCGGTATAAAAGAATCCAGGCAATTGGCTTTGTTAAAAATGACTTCTTTTTAGTAGCTAAGAGCAGGTAATATTCAATACACAAAAATCATAACTGAAATGTCTGCCCCGAGCCACATTTGTCATGGGGCTGATGTGGTTAAGGCAGGGGGAAGGGGTACGAGGGTGAGCTCATATCTTTTATTGGACCAACTTCCATTGGGGCGAGAGACAACTGTCAAGCTACACAGAGCTCTTTCTCTGGTCTCATGTGCTCTGGGTAGGCATGAAAGCGTGTGTCACTCACCACAGAAGTTGATCCATTAAAAGATATTCCCTCACCTGCCTTGTATCTCTAATATCTTCAGCCTGACAAGGCTGTCTGCTTTTGATGGCCCTAACCCTATGCAGCCAGGACCCAGTCACCACTGGCTGCAGTTTTTGCATGCGAGATGGAGCAAGTTCTGAACTCGCCACATCCAGGACTGTAGTCAAACACCTCAACCATTCAGCCCTCCATTCCTCACAAGACTTCTGCATAACTTGCATGGCAGCTCCCTGCACTTTTCTAACAGTCTCACTTCAATAGACCAATAGGCTGTTTGATTTCTCCTGCCAGGCAATTCTGCCACCCTTGCTCATCTCAGACATGGAACAGTACCTTACATGGCAAATAGTCCCAGTGAAAAATTAACAGTGAGTTGATACAGAAGTGTTGCAATTTCTTTGTTATTACAGGCTCTGAAGCGTCTTTATGGTTTTAAGGTAAGAGAAGAAAAAAGATGTTGCTTTTTAAACCCTCCTATACTCTGTTGGTTAAGGCAAGTCTACAATGGCTTCCAGAAGGGGATTTGCTGTGGCTTTATAATGGATTGTGACAGCAAGACGTTAACGACTTTGTGTTTGCCCATGTCTCAGTATTGCCTCATTCTCTACCAGCTTTACAGAGCAACCTGGTAGAAAGACACTTCCAGTGTCAATTCCATGGCCAGTGTGAGTGTTAAATCCAAGAGCAGCCCTTGCCAATGTAAAATCATCTATTAGCTGGGTTTGCTGTCTCCTCCCCACGGGTATTTATTGGTGTAGTCTGGACTGGTCTAAATGCTATTTTTGCACCAGTTTAGCTTATCTGTTTAGAAACCGATTTAAATGACACTGGTGTGATTGCTCGGGGACTGGGGAAATCCTCAAAGACAGTGGGCACAGCCGGGCTGCTGTGTGTTTTGGACACAGCTTTATGGAGTTCCTGGGTTGCTGAAAATCGACTGTTTTCTCCTGTGAATTCAGTACTTGATGGGCTGGTTTGGCATCTCTGGAGACAACAGGCAAAAAGCCACCCAGGTGGGATTCTGCCTGCTTACGCCAGGCTTGAATGTGCTTGCCCCAAATCTCCTAAGAGGCACATCAGAGTAAACAATGCTGCGGTACCCTACTCGATCACCTCAAACCTGATCTGCCAGCACTTCTATATTGATGGCAAACGGAGGCTTCTGATGAAAGGAGCGCCCCTTTGTCAGTGTGACCTCGGCTTACACAGGCCACCAAAGAGCTGTCTGATGATAACATCTCTGGACATGACCAGCTGATGTGAGCCAGCAGCCAGACTCACACGAGGCGGAAAAGCTCTCTAGTAAGTACCCTTTGCCATTCCACTGCTTCTGGTTCAAGAGCTGGGAGCGGGGAAGAGACACGTGTACTGCTGGTGAGTTTCACAAGCGCCCCAGCCCACACCGGCAATGTCTAGCCACCAGCTTCCCGCATCCCTCCCAGGTATGTGACCTAGAGCAGGCAGCATCAAAGCAGGAAGGGTCTCTGATGTAAAATACCAGGGCTGGTGCTCCCCCACTCAGTACAGACACAGGCAGTTTTTCTTAGTTCTCCTGACACTCCCGGGAGCTGGCTTTCTCCGCCGCATTTTGTTAAATGCCATCGTGTAACCCACACACCTACTGGGTGTGGGTCACTGGTCCATGCGGTGGCACTGAGAGCGCTCCCAGAGGGCGTCTCCTCTGGAGCAGTGTTTTTCAAACTTGTTTTCTCATGCCCACTGGAAGAAAATTGTTGGTGTGGCAACTCAACCTCATTTGACTAGCATGTGGGCTCTGGGATGGGAGCTGTGGGAGGAAGGAGGGAGGTCCAGCTTGAGGGTGGGGTCAGGGCTGGGGCAGCAGGGACTTACTTTGAGCAGCTCCCGATCAGCAGTGCAGCAGGGGTAGGGGCTAAGGTAGCTTCCTGCCTCTCCTGGCATCGCAGACCATGCTACCCCAGAAGCAGCAGGTTTCCTGGAGCTGGTGTTCGGGGCAGGGGCTGTGTGCCCCTGTATGCTCTCCCCTCCCCCCCCCCCCCAGAAGACTGGCCTGTTGCTGGCTGCTTCTGGGACACTGTGGTTCCAGGACAGGCAGGGAGCTGCCTTAGCACCCCTACAGCTCAGCTGATCCCCCTCAGCGAGACCCAGTGCCTGACATTCTGGCTTTCCCCTCAGGCTGCAGAGGCTCATGCACTAAGCTCCAGAGCTCTCAGGTTCAGGTCCCTCCTGTCCACATCACAATAGCAAGGGGGCAGCAATGACCATAGCGGGGTTTGGGGGGGGGAGTGGAGGGAGACTTCCCTGTGCAGTGAGGGGCGAGGGGTCTCGCACAGGCCTCTCCTATGTGGAAGGGAGAGAGCCCCAGTACCCTGAAGCCCCAAAGTGTCTAGGATCCAGCCTCCATAGCCTGGCAGCTCAAGCAAAGGGCATCTCCAGGGCACAGACATCCTCCATGAGGCCGGCTACAACCAGCTGCCCACCAGCGAGATGCGCCAATCCGTGTGTGCAGCGCTCCCGCCCCCCCATATCCCGGTCCCCGGGGCTGGGCGAGTTATCCCACCCTTGGCGCAGTGCCAGGGGGTAGAACAAAGGGTCCATGAGCTACCCCGCTCTGCTCTCTGCAGGATCCTCCCTCCTCCCCCCAGACCGGGACCCGGGGTAACCGGGGTCTGTGCGAGTCTCCCTCGCCCCCCTGCCCGGAGAACACCCCAACCCGCCTGCACTCCCGGTGCCCCCCGCAAGGCATTAAACACCCGGGGGGGGAGGCAGCTCCAGGGGTTGTCAGGAGGAGAACAGGGTGGAAGAGCTGCCGGGGTCTGGAGTGACCCGGGAGCCCCAGGCCTGCGCGATCCCCCTCCCGGGGCTACCCGGCTGCATGTCCCTGCACCTGTCCCCAGCCCTGCCCTGGTCAATCCTGCGGCTCTGTCCCCAGCCGGCAGATTCCCCTGGGAGCGCCCTGCCCAGGGCGGCCCCCTCTGGCCGGCTGTTGCGCCCCCCTCGCCAGGATGGCAGGGACCAGCCCCGGCCACAAGCAGCCACCGCGGAGCGCGGCCCCTTCCTCGAAGGCTCAGTGGGTGGAACCAAGTTCAGCCTCCCAACTCCAGAGGCACCCAGGCAGCGCAAGCGCTGCACCGCCCGGCGCCCGCAGCCAGCCACCTCCCGGCGCCCCCGGCCGAGCGAGCGTCCCCCTGCGCCCTGCGGGGGCCGGCGCCTTGCAGAGGTGGTGCGCCCCCCCCTCTCCGCGCGCGCGCTCACATCTGCCCAGCTGTTGGGAGGGGAGGGCCCTGCGAGCGCCGGCTCTGCCCAGCGCCCCTGACGTGGCCGCGGTGCCTGGATAAAACCCCGGCCGGCGCCGGGACGCGCAGGGCGAGGATGAGACGCGAGGAGCGGCTGGGTGTCTGGCACCGGAGGGTCTCCGCTTCTGCGCCTCTGGCCACCTTGGGCTGCCGGGGGGAGGCTGCACCTCCGCTGCTGCTGCCGACCGGGCTGTGATCGGTGCCCAGAAGTCCCCCCCCCCCCAGGGTAACTGCCTCGCCCCCCTCCGGAAAGGCTGAGGATGCTGGGGAGGGGAATCCCCTCCGCCACCGCCCCCTCTCTGCGCCTCGCTGCAGCTGTCCGGCTTCCTTCTGCGTCCCGCGTCCGGAGAGAGGACTGACCGGCGCGCCCCACAGTCACCGAGCTGCACCAGCTGCGGGCGCCTCCCCCCGCCAGGCCCGTGGCCCCCCAGCACATCTGGACTCCCCCCCCAGCACATCTGCTGGGAGACAGCGGGACATGGATCTCCTCTTTTCCGCCGAGGAGAACGCGAGCGCGCTGCCCCACAACCGCTCCCTCAATAAATCCGCCGAGGCCAACCTGTTCGAGCAGCCCGCCTGGCAGGTCACCCTCTGGGCCGCCGCCTACTCCCTCATCGTGGTGGTGGCCGTGGTGGGGAACATCGTGGTGATGTGGATCATCCTGGCCCACAAGCGCATGAGGACGGTCACCAACTATTTCCTGGTGAACCTGGCCTTCGCCGAAGCCTCCATGGCGGCCTTTAACACCGTGGTCAACTTCACCTACGCCATCCACAACGAGTGGTACTACGGGCTGGCCTACTGCAAGTTCCACAACTTCTTCCCCATCGCCGCCGTCTTCGCCAGCATCTACTCCATGACCGCCATCGCCGTGGACAGGTGAGGCCAGGTGGGGCTCCCCAGCATCCTCCGCAGGAGCCAGGATGGGGGGAAGGGGGGGAAAGGGCCGCGAGTTGCACTGGGGAGTGATGGTGTCCCCCTCCCAATTTACAGGCCACCACCTCTATTTTCAGAGCTCGAGTGGGGATTTTTAAATCTGGCCTTTGCTCCTCTTTGGCCAACAGGTACTAAGACATAAGGAGGTAATCGAGTGCCCAGTTCTGCATGGATCCAGTCTTCAGGCTCTGGGGAAGGATGCCAGTCAGGGGGTGCAACAGAGCTGGCCCATGGGGCAGGACCCAACAAGAGCATTATGAGTTCTCCGGCTGGTAGGGCGCTAGCACTTTATAGGACAAGGTGCTCCAATTCACTAGCTGTCAACCTTTCCAGGCGACTGGGCCCCCTTTCAGGAGTCTGCGGTGTCTAGTGAACCTCAAAGTTTCACCTTCCTTAGAAACAACTTGCTTACAAACCAGACATAACAGATACCAAAGGGTCACAGACCCTTGGTCCTGAAAGATTGCTGCTGCTTTTTTGTACCGCGTAATTAGAAATCAATTGGACTGCAACTATTGTACTTCTGTGTCAGAGCTCAGTGTGTATAGAGCAGTGTGAGTAAACCGTTGTCAGCCTGACTTGTGAGTTTTGTAGAGACTTTGCTAGTGCATTTTATGCAGCCTGTTGTAAAACTAGGCAAATCTCTAAATGGGTTGATGCCACCTTTCCCCTCCGCCCCCCAGACCTTGGCTATCCCAGGGGTGCCTGTTGAGAACCGCTTCTCTAACTCCTTCCGCTCCCTCAACATTTTGCTGATCTCTTCCCTGCCCAAACAAATATTGCAAGACACAATAGCCTGTTTTTAAAAAAGCGCTGGAGATAGGAGTTCTCTCTCCCCCTGACCCCCATAATTCCCGTCAGGAAAATGCAGTTAGCTTAATGAAATGGGTCTGTTTTAACTGTGCCCTGGAGAAGCCTGTGGCTATTTTCTTTTTTAATCAGCGGAAATCTATAGTCTTGCCCTCTAATTTCACTCACTCTAATTAATTTTCCTGATTTTAGATTAAAATCTATATTTAAAGCAGCCTGTATAATCCAATTGCGTGAAATGTATTTGTAGTGGCACATGCAGAGATCTATGGGCCAGATGCTAAAGAGCAAGGCGGCTCGCAAGCCACATGTGGCTCTTTTCCAGTTAAACTGGGGCTCTTAGAGTCATCAACTCACCCCTATTCTCCACCTGCCAGACTAAGGGGCCCTCAGCACCTCTGCCTTGTAGCAGGGTGGTGGGGTAGGAGTTTCTGCCCCACAGGCAGATGAGGATATCAGGGCTTCTTCTCCCACAGAGCATGTCTCCTCTTGAACTTCTGGAGATTGTTGTGTGCAGCTTGGAGAGGCGGTAAGTTGGGCCATCCCCGGTGTAGATCATAGTCATTGTCCTGATTTCAGTTGGAACTCACCTATGTAAAGACCTCCAGCTTTTAACCCTCTGTCCACAAAAGGTGCTGTCTATATTTGCCGCTTTATAGTGTTTTGGGACAGACTTGTGCACGTTGTAGAGCTGGGTAAAATGGGGTTGTTGAAATAACCTTATTTTCATTGAAAGTGCTATTATCTTCTCTCTCTTCGGCTCTGTGACTTGTACGGCTTAGAATGAGTGACAGAGACACCTGTTTTCTCTGTGGCTTGCCAGCACATACATACTCACATTTTGTTCTCAGAAGGAACACAAATCCAACAACCAGGCAAGGAAGCCAACGTCCGAGTCAGGGGAGGGATGAATTCTGATCGAGTGGTCAAAGAAAATGACTAGAGATTAGGAACTTTTGGGGCAGAATTCGGTTTTGCTGCTCTCTGCCAGACCTTTCCACTGACCTGGGCAAGTCACTCTGCCTGGCTGTGCCTCAGTTTACTCCTTTCTAAAATGGTTGTAAATTCTATTTGTTGGTACCTCCTAGAAAATACGGTGGCTCTTTGCTAACAGGGATCTAAAATTCAATACAGAGAGAGTTGTGTTCCAGAATTTCCCTCTTTTCCCTTTCCTCAGCTGCATGTTCTACAATCATGAGAAATGAAATTGAGTAAGGTTTATTTTTTTTGTCTGAGAGCATTTTGGCTCACATGTTCTAATTAGACTGACCTGAAAAATAAAATGCAGACTCCTAATGGAATTTTCTGAAGGCAGCTTACAGCGATGCCATCGCTCATTCATCTCCAGCCTGTGAAATGTAGTTTAAAATTTGTTAGCTTGTTCTTAATAACGCAGGGATGGGAATTCATTTCCAAGTTTCATCTCTTTATCATGCCAGGCATGAGCGAGTGAGTCTGATTCTCCTCTTGCTTGCACTGGAGTAAATCCAAAGTAACACCTCTGAACTCCATGGTGGAATTAAGGGGAGAATCAAAGCCCAAATGTTAACACCACTTGCAATTATGAAAACGGTGTCCATGTGTGGATTTTTTCTATCCATGTGCAGAATAAATTTGGTTGTGTGCATCGAGACATGTGAATGTGCGGCACTAGTAGAAACAAAAAAAAAACTAACTCTGGGCACTCGGCTAATCAGCAGGGTGGGGTGGGGAGGCTGGGAAGCTGCATACACACACAGCTTCCAAGGAACACTGATGGGGACTCCTTTGGAAATCTGAGTTTGCAGATCCCAAGGGCCCATGCATCCTGGCTTGGAAACCACCATTCTATGGCAATGACAACTTTCTGTGGACACCTTTGACATGGTTTGCAGCTCCCCAGGCATCTCTGCATGAGAGATTGAAAAGCACTGTCGTAAAGATCCTATTAGATCCCACTGCATTTTCTATGAAAGTAGATGGGTTTTATTTGCCCTGAGCTTCTTGCCCAAACTCTCCCCTACACCAAATATTGCGCCGTTGGTGGCTCCCCTCCATCCCAGAAGTTTCTCCATTTCTGGGGTGTTGTACCTAGACTGCACTGCCCGCTATGTACAGAGATCCTTGGGGCTGCAAAGCATTCTAAAAGTGCTGCTCTATCACACAGCTTGCTTTTTCAGCGAGTATGACTTGTCAGTAACCATTCACTGCAAGGGCACCTGGTTTGTAAAGAGAACCTTCCTACGGAAAACCTGCAAATAAGCTCTGCTTGCAGCTGATGGAATTTAATATAGTCCATTAAGTTGTCAATGAATGGCATACAAGGAGGATGCTGGAGACCTGTTGCATTAACATTCCAGACTTTTTCCCACACACAGATTCTCAAGAGTCTTTTCTGAACCAACTTCTGTTGGTGACAGACAAGCGTGTGGCTTCAAATCCTGAAAAAGAGTTTGCCTCAGCCACAAGCAGTAGTTCTATTAAAGATATCACCTCAGCTCTCTTCTCTCTTTCATAGAGACCAACCACACTGTAAAAATCATGGAGTCTTGTCAGTTTCTTAATCTAGCACTCAGAGAGTGAATCATATTTACAAGAGCTCCTAAACAACTTAGCAGCCTGCATCCCATTGACTAGCAGTTAGACTCAGTCTCTGTCTATACCGGAGAATTTACAGCAGCACGGTTGTACTGATGCATCAGTGCTGTTGTAAGATCTCCCGTGTAAACCATCTATGCCGACAGGAGAGAGCTCTCCCATTGTTTTTTAACCAACCTACCTCAATCTGTCAAAGCTCAAATGTAGGACACAAGAAAAATAACAAGGAGGGTAGATTGAAGTGAGGTGGGTGCTTTTTTTTTTTAAGCTAAATAAGGCCAGGACTTCAACAGAGTTCAAAAAAAGAGCTAGATAATTTCATGAGGACAGTTCCATCAATGGCTATTAGCCAGGAATGGTGTCCCTTGCCTCTGTTTGTCAGAAGCTGGGAGTGGGTGATGGGGTGAATTACTTGATGGTTACCTGTTCTGCTCATTCCCTCTGGGAGCACGTGGCATTGGCCACTGTCAGAGGACAGGATGCTGGGCTAGATAGTCCTCTGGTCTGACCCAGTGTGGCCATTCTGTTCTTATTGACATAATTAAAAACAGCCCCCGCAAGTGGCGGTAGCTACATCAGCAGGAGAGCATCTCCCACTGACAAAGTCCTGCTCATGCCAGCGTGTCGGTTGGCGTAATTTATATTGTCCGGGGGTGTGGTTTTCCGCATCCTTGAGCAACATAAGTTATCCCGACAAATATGTTAGCGTAGACATAGCCTTAGGCTCTTAAGTCCCTAAATAACTTTCAATGAAAACACTTGGGGTATGTCTAGATTACATGCCTCTGCAGCAGAGGCATGTAAATTAGACTAGCCGACATAGTCAATGAAGCGGGGATTTAAATATCCCCCCGCTTCATTAAAATAAAAATGGCCGCCACGCTGTGCTGGCTCAGCTGATCGTCGGCACAACGCGGCAGTCAAGACGCGGATCGGTCGGCAAGAAAAGCCTTTGCCAACCGATCCTGTAAACCTCGTTTCATGAGGCATAAGGGATTGGTCAGCAAAGGCTTTCCTCATCGACCGATACACGTCTTGACTGCCACGTTGTGCTGACGATCAGCTGAGCTGGCACAGCGTGGCAGCCATTTTTATTTTAATGAAGTGGGGGATATTTAAATCCCCGCTTCATTGACTATGTCGGCTAGTCTAATTTACATGCCTCTGCTGGCAGAGGCATGTAGTTTAGACATACCTTTGGGCTCTCAAGGCGTTGTTGAAAATTGTACATGGGAGCTTTAGATTTTAGATTTCCTGTACGGAAAACCTAGTGCGCGTGGTATCAGCATTCAAGGTCCTAGGTGCTGCATTGCACAAGAATTGGGCTCAGTCAGTTTGAAGAAAAAGTGTCAGTTGAGGGAAAAGAGATCAAGGAAATCTGCATTATTATGAAATAAGATACTGACAGCAACGAGTTTTGTGATTCATTTGTTGATGTCAAATCTCACATGAGTTATTGTTCTTTGGAATGTGGACTCAGTGTAGTCTGTTTCTTTATTCCCCCCTTTGGTCAAGAAATACAAATAGTGCTGTTACATCACCTGTTATCTAGCATTTGGATCTAAGATCGGTAATTACATGAAACAGTGGGTTGATGAAAACATTCAGCTACTTAAGCCAAGTATTTCACTCCAGACTCCTATGCTTGAGGAATCAATTGTGAGTATTGTGTGGGGTTTCAAGAGAAGAGCTTTTAGCTTGGTTATATTAAGTATCTCATTCCAGTGAGGGCTAGGACAAATGCTTCCCATTCAAACCACAAACCTAAACATAGCCCATGCAGCAAGGGTAAAAACACGTACCAGAATTCCACAAGATCAAAACAACCAATGATAGCTATGTGGTCTCAGCAAAGCAAGAGCTAGTTTAGAACTAGGAAAACTCACTTGAAATCAGCTTATTTTCAGTAGATGCAGGGGAGGAGGAGAAATAAATACACCCAGCATTGAACATGGTTCAGAGTCCCAAAGTGGAATGATTACCTTTGTCAGTAACTTGGATATGTAGTTTAAAGGATGCTTGGGTTATTAGCCATCAAGTTGTTCACCAGAAGAACATTGCTTTACAAAAAACTGTTCAATCTATTTCAAAACGTGCCTTCTGTAAATAATTTCCAGAGCCCGCTTGTCGGAGGAAGCAAAATTGCCATCTAAAGAATGAACCCTTGTGCGGCAGTCGATCAGGAAACATTTCACAAGGAAAGATGTTTATGTAAAATTGACACATAGGTATGAACATAGGTATTCAGAATCTGAACCTATATAGTGCAATTAGCTCTGAAAAATCCTTTGACTTGAAAATACAGCACCTGTTTCCTCCTCCTCCCCCCTCCCCCCTGCCGCCGAAGATGCTAAGTTTCTAGTATTAGTTTAACAGGAGCAGTGCATGCTCTGAAAAAAAATCAGGCTGATTATCATCACGTGTGGAAAGTATCTTCAAGCATCACAGCTGTCAGAGCAAGGATTGGGCTGAAACCCTGTAAGAGCTCCAAAGTGACCTCGCTATAGATTTTTGGGAAGAACCTGCTGCCCAAGTCTGGTGTTGAGCAGCATTTCATTTGTATGCAGGTAGGAGCCCAGAGGGCTTGCTATCCACACAGATTCCAGTTTCAAGTTCTCCTAGCGACTGACTGCAATACCAAGTAAATCAGCCGGAATGATCATTACCGACAGAATTATAAATACCGAGCTAGGAAAGTACAAGCCAGCAGGGTGTCTGCCTAGACTAATCATGTTTCTCCAACCTACTAGAACCTGGCTCGCCTTTACCACTAGTTACATTTCATCTTTCAAAAAGCTTTTGACAAAGTCCCTCAGAAACAACTTTTAAGGAAATGCAGCAAGAGGATGAGAAGTAAACTATCGCCAGGAACTGGAAACTGGCTGAGACAACAGGAAACGAGGCCTACTGGCCCAAAGGTCAATACGATTCCCCTGTGGTCAGGATAGTACAGCCTAGTGGCCACGGAGTCTATATCCAGCAATGCCCAGCAGCCATAGAATCCATGCAGTTCTCCTGTGCTCAGGGTAGTGTGGCCTAATGGCTACAGTATCAATATACAGAATGGCCCAGCAACCAATGAGTCAATACAATTCCCCTGTGGTCAGGGTAGTTCAGCCTAGTAGCCAGTGGCAAAGCAATAGGCAAAGCTCCCCCGGAAGGGGTTGGTGAGGAGAGGATAGCAGGACCTGGCCCCTTTCCACCAGGTCCCAGCCAGAGACCTGTCAGCAGTGGAGCGGTCCACACCTAACTCGTTGTGGAATCCCACTGCAACATGCTGTGATCCAGGGGAACAATTCCTCCTGCCAGTGTTCTCTAGGTAGTTCTCACCACCCCTTCCCTCTGGTCTGGGGGCTCTCCCGGCAGTCCCTCTTGGCCTGATCACCATAACTTGCTTCCTCGGTGCTTCCTCCCCTGGAGCTCCTCTGACACCTTCTTCCCCGGCAATAGTCAGCCCTGACTGAACAGCTCCACAGGCCTTTATAGCCAGCCTCCAGCTGGAGCATGCCCAGTAGGGTTGTGGGGGCGGGGCCTCCTCAACCAGGTGAGCCAGGTTAACCCCTTGAGGCCCAGTGTGGGGCTGATACACCCCATCACAGTCTACAGAAGAGGTGAGGCAGCAATGCTGGCACACGACCATAATTTGGATTCTAAATATGGCATATTGAAAACAGTGTTCAAATTGTGAGCAATGTTTTTAAATATATGGGTTTTCTTGGGCCTGCTTGCAGAGAAACGTAGAAACTAGGTCTTCAGCAGTCAGTGGGCAAGCTGCCAGCCGAGGGCCAGTTCAGGTGAGCTGTGCTCCTCTGCCTTTGGGCGCAGTCCGCTTTGTCTCTCTCTGGTTTGAGTGCTTAGGGTTCTGAATGTTAAGAAATGAAGCCGTTGATGTTGCAGCCGTCCGGAAAGAATATTTTATGCCTTAGGGAATGTCCCTATCTGTATGCCAGGAACATAACGCCTTGCTCAGAGGCCCCCCTGAGGCTGTCGGTCCCCTGGCAGCAAGGGAATGTGCTCCGCTTTTGAAATGTCTACACACAAGGGATGCAGGGAAGTAAAACAAGCTAAATTGTGACCTCACTGAGATGTAGTGGGCTAAATCTCATGATTGGAGAGGGGTGTAGATGGTCTAGTAGCTCAGGAAGGCCTGGCAGGAAAAAAAAGGGAGGAGGAGATGTTGCATGACACATCAAAAGTCAATACACTTGTTCCAGGGTCCAGAAGACAGTGAGATGCAGACCAATCGAAAGGCTCTGGATGAAAATAAAAGGGGAAAACCAGGGGCAATATCATTGTAGGGGCCTACAATAGACCACCAGCTCTGGAGGGGGCTGGCATTTCTAGAATAAACGACAGAAATTTCCAGAACACAAGACCTGGTCATAATGGGGGGATTAACTCAAGTTTGGTTCAATGTTTGCCAGGAAGCTCAGGACACAAATTGTCCCTTCACTCCTGGTTGGAAAAATAATACAGGAAAACACAAAATCAGAATGGCTAAGGCACAAAATGAGCTTTACCTAGCCAGGGACAGGAAGTACGACAAGATGACATTCTATGGCAACGTTAGGAGCAAGAGAAAGATGAAGGAAAATATAGATCCTACTACTTTGTGGAGATGGGGAGAGAATAACAGATGGCATCAGGAAGACTGAGGTGCTTAATGTCTGTTTTGCTTCAGTTTTCAGTAAAAAGGAAAATTGTGACCAAACACTTAAAATTAGTATTATTAGTAAGAAGGAAGGAACAAACCATTAGAGGGAAAAGCAGGCAGATATTTAGGTAAGTTATATTCAAGTTATATCCAACTCTATTCAAGTTGGCAGGGTCTGATGAAATTCATTGTAGGGCACTTAAGAAATTAGCTGAAGCAATCTTGGAATTGTTCACAATTATCTCTGAGAGCTCATGGAGAATGGGTGAGGTTCCCAGAGGACTAGAGAAAGGGCAGACTCAGTACTTGTCTTTAACAAGAGGGCCGGGGGATTCTAGACCTGTCAGCCTAACTTCGATACCTGGAAAGATCCTGGGACAATCGCATTTGAAAGCACCTAAAGTGTAACAGAGTTCTAGCAAATGGCCAGCACGGATTCGCCAGGAGCAAACCATGGCAAAACAACCTACCCCAAAAGCTTCCTTTGGAAGTCGCTAGGTACTTGTGTTCAACGGATGCATTCTGCTTGCTCCCGTAGCTTTCTCTAGTGACACTCTTTGTGTTGAAGCTTTTGTACTTCTCAAAGACAAGGGATGGATCGCTTGCTGCTCTCGTGTGCAGTGACACTCTGAACCTGCTCTGTCGTGAGGCAGAGTGGCTGCCCACTGACCGGGCGGAGGGGGAACCCCTCTTTGCACCACCCCAGCTGGAAGTCAGGAGGCAGGCCTTGAAGTATGCAAGGCAGGCCCTGGGGCTCAGTTAGGCCCCCACTGCCAGAGAAGCCAGACACCTGCCCCGAGTTCTGAGGCTCCTTCAGACCTAAAGGAAGCCAAAGACAGGCCAGGATGGCCGGAAGCACAGATAGATGCCGAGCCAGAAGAGCTGTTGGACCTGACAGGGGTTGCATACCCCGGCGACCCCAACAGCCTGCTACTGAGTGAGGCATGGCCCCAGGGGGAGCTGGGAAGTGGCTCAGGTAGCTGACTCAGGTCTGGCTGAAATCGTACCAGTGAGTGAGCCAGCCTGTTGCAGTCAGGATCCCCGCTGACCCAGTGGCAGCCCAATCTGATGCTTTTAGGGTCCTGGGTTGGGATGCAGCTGACTGGGTGGGTGAAATGGGTCAGGACTCACTTCACGTGAGCACCCCCGTTTGGCCAGTCTGTTTGAGTGCAGGTGGATTTGAACCTGAGACCTCAGCATAGGAACTTCTCTACAGCCTGAGCAATAAAACCAGCTGGTACTCAGCTTAGGCTGTAGAGCTCCCTTGTTCTTAGCTCTTGCTGTAAGTTGTTTAAGTGCCACTACATGGTATAGTGACCCACACTAGGGCTCCATCTAGACTGCAGGCTTCTTGTGCAAGCGATGTGCTTTTGCGAAAGAGAGCGTCCAGACTGCATGGTCGCTCTCTCGAAAGTAAGCTCTGATTGGTATGCACTGAATGGCCACCAGGGCACCTTTGCTTTTTCCTCTTTCCTCTTTTTGAGCAAAAAACCCCTCTTCTCCGTCCACACACACCTTTTTGCGAAGGAGCTCTTTTGCAAAAAGTTCTTCCTCGTAGACTGAGGAATACCTACGCCAGTAAAACCCCTCTGTTCTTTCCATTTTTTTGCGCAAAAACGCACTTGAGGTGTGGACACTGCGAGTTTTTTTGGAAAAACTCTGTAGTGTAGACATAGCCTAGGTGTGTGGGTTAAACGGGTTTTCGATCTTTAGCCTTTTCAGCTGCTCAGCCCTCTGGCCAAGTCACACGGCCTTGTGTGAAATCACAAACCTCTTCCAGGATACACGCCCATCCCAGTGCCCTCTGCTAGTGTCTGTTTCCTCGCAGTTTGGTTCCCCACTCAGAGTATGTCTACACTACAGTGTTTTGACAGAAAAAGCACTGTTTTTTTCTGACAAAACCTGAGTAACATCCACACTGCAATCATGTTCTTTCAAAAGTAAATTGAAAGAACAGAGGGGTTTTTCTGGCGTTGTTAAACCTCTTTCTATGAGGAAGAAGCCTTCTTCCAAAAGAGCTCTTTCGGAAATAGGCACATGTGGATGGGGAAGAGGGAGTTCTTTCACAAGAAGAGGAAAGAGGAAAAAGCACAGGTGTCCGGGTGGCCGCTCGGCCCATAGTAAACACAGCTTACATGCAAGAAAGCATCCATTCAGTGTGGACACTATCTGTCAAAAAAGCAGATCGCTTTTTTGATGCACTTTCGCAGTATGGACGCTCTCTTTCGGAAGACTTTTTTTGGAAGATCTCTTCCAGAAAAGCTTCTTCCAAATGAAGCCTGAATTCTAGACGTAGCCTCAGGGGATTTCTTGCCCCTAGCTCAGGGCTTTATCTCAGCTCATCGTTCTCAACAGCGCTCCATTCTGAGCTGTCCTAGGTTCTGCCAGCCGGCCACCCCTAATCTCCCTTCCAGGTCTGGGCTGAAACTGAGCTTCCGTTAGTCCTGCAGCTCCTCTTATATAGTCCCTCCTGGTCCCTGATTGGCTGGTTTCCTCCTAGCCACTCTAGCTGCCTGGAGGACTTCTTTATGGCCCTTTTGGTCTTAGGGCTTAGCCCCATTACAGTGGGCCTTTGTCTCCCGTGACACCCCAGTCCCTGGGTGGCAGTCTCACCCCACTTCTCTAGGCAAAACACCTGCGCTGTCTGCCAAGGCTAGCCCCAGGTTACTGCTCCCAGCCCTGGACATCGCCAGGACCCTTAGTGTCCCCTGTCCCAATAGGTGGCTTGGCCCCTTCCCAGAAGGCCAGAGATCTGGGCTGCTGCACCACAGCCTCTCCTCCCCCCGCGGCCAGAGAGCACAGGCTGTATTGGGAAGGCCAGGTCTTCCCCTACCCATGTTACCTGCCGCCCATGGGAAAAGTTAAAAGACATTGAATCCGGCAGCTCTTTCTGCTATTGTGATATTGCCTCTGCAGGATTAATGTCAGGGAAAAAGACACTTATTTCTGTCAGTGAAGCAGCCAGCCATGACTTTGAATACCGCTGGGGTGCGATTCACCCTTGTGCAGAGAGATCCATGTGCCACTGATGTTCTATGTTGAGGACGTAAGCGCTGCAAATTTCTGCTGGCCCTGTGCGCAGGCGTAAATTTCACCGATGGCGCAGATTTGAGTCGGACTTCCAGTCATTTTTCTGAACATTGCGAGGTTTCTTAACCTTAGCTCAGTTCCAGCTCCTTTCTCCACCCATGCTCCACTCCCTGCTGTCTCGCCTGCTTTCAGCTTGTCCCCTGGCTCTCCTGGGATGTGCTGGAATTCAGCACCCCAACGAGAGGGCCCTCAGTGTCATCAGATGCAACTAAGTGAGAAGTGGAAAGACTCTTCGATATGCAAACAGCAATCATGGAGGAAACAATAAATCCTGATAAGCCTTTAGCCCTCACATATGGCCAGTAAAAGGGTTGCAGCCTGCCATCTGACACTGAGACTGTATTTTTGTGTTTGCCTCGTTTGCACCAAAAATGCACAAATGCAGAAGGGGCATAGCTGGCTCCTCAGCAGCTCTGCTGAGAAGATCTGGGAGTCGTGTTGCACCACAGTCTCTGACTCCGTGAGCAGGGGAGCCTCTGTGGGCCCCTGGGCCAGAGGAAGCGGGGGGGGGGGGAGGCCCTGCACTCCCAGAAGGGGGCAGGGCTTTGGGTAGAAGGGGCAAGGCCAGGGGCAGCCAGCCCTTCACACCACCTGGAACCTGCCCCTCCCCGACAGCCCTCAAAGCCACACAGAGCCTGTGGTGTTCCAGTAGCCATTCAAAGGGCCCAAGGCTCCGGTCACCGCTGTTCCTGCTGTAGCAGCAGTTATGAATCCCGGGCTCTTTTGAATCACCAGGCCCTGAAGCAACTGTCCCCTTTACCTCCTGCTGTCAGCAGGGCTGTCCACACCAGTCAGCAATGTGGTGCTATTGCAAAAAAAGCAAACGCCATTTTGGGTTGCATTAAAAGAGGCCTGGCATGTGAACCATGGATGGTACTGCTCTGTCCAGCACCTGTTAGGCCTCGGTTTTAGTCCAGTTTTAGTCACCAGAGTATCCAAAGGATGTTGTAGAGCATGGGTTCCCAAACTGGGGGACGTGCCCCCCTGAGGGGGCTTGAAGAAATTCCAGGGGGGGGCGCGAGGCGACCCAACCACACACACTCCCATCAATCCCACACCAAGTTTTGCTGCTTTTTTTTGGGGGGGGGGGGATGAGGATTTCTCAAAAATCACAAAGGGGGCGTGATGCCGAAAAGTTTTGGAACCACTGTTGTAGAGGAACTGGAAAGGACCCAGGGGATGAGCAACAAAGATGATCAAAGGGATGGAATGCAAGCTAGGGGAGCAAAGGCTGAAGGAACCGGGTATGTTTAGCTTGGAACAGAGCAGGTATGGGCGGACAGGACAGCGGTTTCTTCAAAGACTTCAAAGGCTGCCATAAAAAAGATGGAAAAAAGTTGTTGTCTCTTGCCCCACAGGGCAGAACAAGAGGCAACGGGCTCACACTACAGCAGACTTAGCTCAAACTTCAGGAAAAACTTCCTCGGGGTAAGAAAAGTAGGACAAGGGAACAAACTGCCTGGGGAAGTCAGGGAAGCTCTTTCATTGCAGGTTTTCAGAAAGAGGCCGTCAGTCTTGCATGGTTTAGACACAACAGGTTGGCAGGGGGTTAGACTAGCAAGCCTCTGCGGTCCCTTCCCCCTTCTGGTTGGATGATTCTATGATGGACTATGCAAAGTCATCGGTAACTGATTGCATCTTTGAAACCCCCCCTCCCCCATCTCAGTCTTGGGAATCTGTGTGTGACGCATCCCTTTCTTCACCAGAGAGCCACTGTTTTGACTGCTTGGCTTTTTCAAGCACCATAATGAGGTACGTCTGAATCATGTAGGGACGTGGGCTTTGCTGAGGCTCCGCTCTACAATGCAGCACATCATCTGCAGACAAGCAGCTGGAATAATCTTTTGAATCTTCTGAATGTCAAATGTGTAATAACGAATTCAAAGATGATCTTGCAGACTCTCTGAAAGGGGACGACACGAGAGTCCTCTGGCTGTGATTCGATGTAATTTGTCACCCAACGTTTGTAATTAGTCATTGCACGCCGCTGTGTTGCTCTTTCACCATGACTTAATCAGTTTTTATTCTCAAGCTGAACACTCCCTAGGGCAAACGTTAACACTTGCTGCATAAGGGCTGGAATTAAGGTCGGTGGGGGCTCCTGGCACACTCTGGCTTGAAGTTGATTCCATCCTGTACAGGGTTTATAATCTGGTTCGGTAGCTCTGAGCACGCCCACTGTACAAACTGCTCCAGCCCCCTGGAATACTTGGTCTTCTAGCATGTAATGTAACCCACACACCAGGGTGGTTCACTGTCCCATGGAGTGTCACTTAGACCACTTACAGTGAGATGTAAGAACAAGGGAGTTCTTCAACCTAAGCTAAGAGCCAGTTGGCTTTATAGCTCAAGCTGTAGAGGCTCCTATACAGAGGTCCCAGGTTCAAATCCACTTGGTGGTGGTTACAGTAACATGAAGTATGTAAAAGCCATAAATGGAGCTAAAGGAATTCAAAGGGGAATTACTTGGGGTAACTGAATTAGCCTGATCATAGGACAGAATGGGCCATATGTGCTTTGTGCCTCTTGCCCCCAGAACAGCTGGAAACGCTGTTTAACCGACTTAGAGCAGAGTGAAGCAGCAAGAGGCTACTGGTGAATCTAGAATCAGAGCCACAGGAAAATTCCTAGCAATACACTGCAATGTAAGCCCAGGGTTAGTGGGACTAGAATCAGCTGCTCTGTGTTGGAAAATGCTGGACCTGAGAGTCTGCATCCTATCTGAATCCTCAGTTAAGAATTTGCTGACCCAGGCTCATGCTAGAACTTGGCACTCTGGCATTCACACTGTAGGGTGCAGACCTGAGTCAAAGTACCCCTAGAACCTCACCCCTTCGACATGCGACTGCTGTAGGAACATGATGCCTACACCAACCTGCACCTTGCAGGGCTTGCTCTCTGCGGCTGACCCAGGAGCGCCTGCAGATCGCTGCTGCTGGGGAGAGAACAGGTTAAATGCTGAGTTGCTGCTGTCTGCAAAGGGGATGTGGCTTCCTTTCTCAATACAGTGGATGGCAGGTTGTCAGTGAGGACTATGGCAGTTGTCCCATGGAATTGCAGGGTACTTCTAGGTGGCTCCAGAAACCGGAGTCAAGCAGGGCTCTGGCTACACTGCTAAGAAAGAGATGTGAATCTGGGCTCTAGCTTGACTTGAGCATGGATCCTCCAGCCCTTCAAGGTCCTGGAACTCTGAGTCCAAGCCCAGGGTTAGTGGCACTGTAGTGTAGAAGCAAGAGGGGGGGAAATGTAGGCCTGGCTCTGGTTCAAGTATGGGCTTCCACTGAGTGAAGATATATGCGGAGGTGAGGTCAGGTCTTCACTTCCTGGAAGATCGATCGACACTGTGGTGGTCAAACTTCTGGAGTTCGATTTAGAGGGTCTAGTAAAGACCTGCTAAATCGATTGCTGAGGGTGTGGATGCCGGAACTCCCATTCCTCATGAGGAAGGGAAGTCGCTGGGGATGTTTTGCCTGTTGACCTCCTGCTGTGAGGAAGGCACCGAAGCTCGGCCTAAGGTACGTTTTTTACAGAGGGTACCTTCCACTGTCATGTGCACCTGGCCTCAAGAACAGCAGAGGTGAGACTTGTGTGAGAAACAAAGCTGTGTTGGCTGGGGGTTGGAGAAGCTCATTTAGATAGGCTCTCTTCCAAGCTCTGAGGTTCAGCAAGCACCCGCAGCCCTCTACTAACCAGAACATCGACACACCACAGAACTAGCTAGGCATCGAAGAGGGCCCAGTAGGGTTACACTAGCTAGACACTCGGTTTAAAGGGCTCCAAAGGGCAGGGTACACTCTCAGCTCACTCTGCTAAGAGAAGATTCTCTCCCGAGGTTCTGCCCGGTGGATTCCTTGTGTAATCCAGCAACTGTTTCTCACCACATAGGGATGAAATGCTACATGCCAAGGGAATTACCATCCCCCCTTCTAGAGCAGTCACCCCTCCTCTTTTGGGGATGGGAGGGGTCGTCACTGGCAAGAAGGAATCCCTAGATCCTGCTCTTGCTGAACACTGCTAGAGGAGTCTATTTCTGAAGCCACATTACCAGCAGTGGTGCAATGTGGTGCAACGTGGAGCACTAGCATAACCTGGCCATGTGGTACATCATGGGGCACTAGCATACCCTGGCCATGTGGTACACCATGGGGCACTAGCATACCCTGGCCATGTAGTACACCATGGGGCACTAGCATACCTGGCCATGTGGTACACCATGGGGCACTAGCATACCCTGGCCATGTGGTACACCATGGGGCACTAGCATACCCTGGCCATGTGGTACACCATGGTGCATGTAGTACACCATGGGGCACTAGCATACCCTGGCCATGTGGTGCAACGTGGAGCACTAGCATACCCTGGCCATGTGGTACACCATGGTGCACTAGCATACCCTGGCCATGTGGTACACCATGGGGCACTAGCATACCCTGGCCATGTGGTACACCATGGGGCACTAGCATACCCTGGCCATGTGGTACACCATGGTGCACTAGCATACCCTGGCCATGTGGTACACCATGGTGCACTAGCATACCCTAGCCAGGAAGCCAGCCTGGTTGGTCCAAGAGTGAATCTGTAGCCCAATTGAGCTGCTACAGGGGTTCAGATGTGTCAGACCCTCCCCTGATGCCAGAGTTGCAAGGGAAAAAAAGAAAAGATGCAATGCTAGGATGTGTCCTTCCTTCGCATCGATCCCAGGCTGCATCTTCTACCCAGGCGCTGTTAGGGCAGGTCCACCAAGCATCTAGGAGCAACCCTTCCCGCCCGGGTGGTCAGACTGCCAATAGCTCAGCTTGAGCCAGGATGCTAAAAATAGGAGCACAGAGACTGTGATGTGGGCGGCGGTTTGGGCGAGCCACCTAAGCCTGCCTGACCCCCACTGGCCTCACCTGAGCCACTACCCAGGTTGTAGCACCCAGGCTGGTATTTTTAGCACACTGGTTTGAGTGGAGCTAGTGCGAGTCTATCTACCTAGGCTGGGAGGCTTGCACCCAACTCCAGCACAGACAGACCTTTAATGGCCAGCATATGTTAAAGCCGCTGTCAGGGTCCAGTCCCAGATTTCTTTCCCTGGGCACCTCTAGACTTGCTTTCACTTTCGAAAGAAGATATGCAAATTCGGCACAAATTTCTGATTGTTTTTTCGACAGCGGTTTTTTCAAAAGTGAAAGCAGTTTAGATGGGGGAGGGGAGGTTTCGAAAGAACCCCCTTTTTTGAAAGAACCCTGTACACCTCATTTTTTAACGAAGAAGGGTTTTTTCCAGAAAATTGAGTTAGGAATTATTTACCAAACGTAGTCAGGTCACCCAGGTAAAAGTGATCTTCTGCAAGAGAAATGGATTT
Organism: Pelodiscus sinensis; assembly: GCF_052426305.1. NCBI lineage: Eukaryota > Metazoa > Chordata > Testudines > Trionychidae > Pelodiscus > Pelodiscus sinensis. The sequence goes on from NC_143079.1 coordinate 14,856,942, forward strand.
CAAGTGTCATATTTATATGGCCCCCATTACCATGGTATCGCAGCATTTCACAATCATTACTGTGGTTATCCTCACAATGCACGGAAATGCTGTTATCCCCATTTTACAGATAAGGCTACCAAGGTACAGATTTATGAAGGTATTTAGGCACTTAACCCTCAGCCTAGAAAATCTGAAGTTGCCCCACAGTCAATGGCAAATCAGGGACTTAAACTTGGGTCTTCCAAGCCCTACATTAGCACCTACCATCTGAACCACCCACAAATTCTGAGTACAAGTCATTTAATGGGGCACAGTGGGTTGAAATTTTAGTCCTGCCAACTCTAACAGTGTCCTCCAGAAAAAGAGCAATAAACGCCCACTCCGAGAAATATCGCTAGACCCCAGACAGAGATCCTTATAAATGGAAATTAGATGATGCTTCTCTAAAGACCCCCAAGGACCTTGCTTTGCCAGTCAAATGAGCGCGGAAGGTGCTGATCTCACAGTGATGGGCACCAGAATAATGCCCGGGAGCCAAAGCAGTTCTGAATCGTGCATTTGCTACTTAGAAATTACACTAATATAGATCAGAGCAGGTCTGAGCTTTGAAATGATCACATCAAAGGGAAGAGGACACATAGATCATTATCACAAGGGATGGAGAATTGGAGGATAGCACTGGTGTCACAGCTGGACATACATCAACAAACTCTCTGAAAGCAGGGCTGTGAAAATTAGGGCCTTTCTGCAGAGCCATCGATTAAACGCAATCCCTGCGGATAGGGAATTTTGCTGGGCAAACACGACCCCTTGCAAAGGAATTGGCATGTGTTCTGGGAAAGCATGAGCTCTGTTCTGTCTGGGAGCAGCTGTGAGGATGGAACTAAGAGTTCTTTCCCAAGGTGGAACAGGGGAGCATGTGGAGTGAATTTATCAGGCTTCTAGGCGGTCTGCCAGTGCTGACCTCTTCCTCCTCTGACTCTCTGATGTAGCTATGAGCCAGCAAGCAGCACCTAAACTGTATCACAGGGGAATGAATAGAGGTTCTCTACTGCCTAGGGAACCAGGGAGTTGAATTCACATTTTGGTTGTGACACTAACCCTGCATAGGGCTTGATTGAACTTTGGGTTAAGTGACTTGACAAAGGCCATAACTGGCCAACTGTTGGATGCCCAACTTGAGACAGCAAGGGCCTGGTTTTCAGATGTGTTCAGCTCCTGTCACTACCATTGACTTCACCTGAGTTTAGCACTTCTGACAATCAAGCCTCTGATATCTGGGCTGAGATACCCATATTAAAAAAACACTTGGAAAAATGTGACCAAAACCCCTACCTTCACTTTCTGGTCTATAAAATGGGGCTGTTATTAATTGTCTGGCTTAAATAACAGCAGTGAATCATTGTTCTTTTTATCAGTATAATCGGAAAATCACAAGACTAGTTTTCAAAATCCTGACTTAAGAACCGATGTGGGGCAGAGGTGGAAAACCCAAAGCTCTGGACAGAATATTTCCAAACAAAAAAGTGTCTGACTGCAATAACTGAACAGCATGATTAGCAGATGAGCACAAACTTGTTAGGGATTAGCTGTGGGCTGCTTCTTCTTTATACAAATGAGTTGGATAATAGTATTTGTACAGAAGATCTCGAGTTGTCGATGAAACAGAAACCACGATGCAAGACAAATAAAAATCTATAATTAAATGAGTACACAGCCAGACTGTATTAGCACATACGTGTGTTGGAGATTAACTGAAGTCTCTTATCCTAACTGCTTTACTTTCGTTCTGCCTACAAATCTGATCCACTGAATAGGCCCAAAGTTCTGGCAGCAAAAATCTGTTATAGTAAGTACAATACTATGCGCCACTGCTAAAAATAACCTTTTAACACCTGGTTTACGCTGTATCTGTCACATCTCACTTTAAAATTGTTTGTGGCTTGTGTATAGCTATGTAATACATTGTACGACGTATGTCAAGTGCTGTGACAGAAAGCGAGATGTAAAATTGAAAGCGAAAACACTTGATTTTCTTTTCTTTCCCCCCTTAAAATAACCTCTACAGGTTGAACCTCTCTAGTCCAGCACTCTCTGGTCCAGCAATATCTGTGGTCTGGCATGAGCTTAGTTAGCTGGATTCCATGTATCAGGGGCATGGCCAAGTTTCCTGCGGTCCCATAAAGTTTGTTTACAGCCACCACTCCTGGCTTTCAGCGTTGTGTGCCGTTATTTAGCTCTAATTTACTCCAAATGTCTTCGGAGAGCCCAGGAAGCAGGGGAAGTGTTGGTCGTGCTGCTAGATAATATTGAACTCCTGTGGTTCAGCAAATTCTTTGGTTCGGCACCAGTCAGGTCCCGAGGGTGCCGGATTAGAGAGGTTCAACCTGTAGTGATATGCCTTGCCTCTACTGAACTGAGATTTATTTTAATAGTCAGACACTTTTAAAGACCAAAATGCCTGCAGGGGCATTAAGTACATGTCATATTTGATGTACAAAAGACCAGAAAAGGTTGCAAGCTTCTCAGAAATATCTCAGGTCACTTTGGCTGCTATATAACATTCATTTCTGTAGGGAGTTAGAAGGACATCTCTTAGGAGAAAGGGCACATTGCTGTTGAATGGGTAGATGTGGCAGCCTAGGGAAGAGGTTTGAGGAAACAGCACAGATATTCCCTACAGCCTTCTGGCTCAGCTTCAGTGGAAGTTCAGTATCAGCCAGGTCCCACTGCTTGAGGAAGGAGCTAGAAATGGAAGCAGGCAGCCTGGAGGTTACTTCAGAGAACAGCTGCTCTGTCATTAGCCCTCGCTTTGAAAAGGCTGCCTACGGCCATCTTGTTTCATGTATTTCAGAGGGTGCGCTTGGGTGGGGGTGGGGAGGCACACTGAGCAGAAAAATGGAATTGCACCAGGCACAGGAAGGCCGTCCTTAGTTTAAAAAGGAAAGGAGACCCCAGATGAAGTAAGGAGTGGAGATTTGTAGAGATGACTTTGACAGAGTTCTATGGAGACCCTTACTCCGGCCCCTAGCTTCGGCAGCTGCATCTCTTTGATAACCATCTTCGGGTGGCGGAGAGGTGGAACAATAGGGCCATACATTGAGGATGGAACATACATTGAGGATATGCAAAATGCAGGACAATGTAGCACTTTAAAGACTAAAAAGATGGTTTATTAGATGATGAGCTTTCGTGGGCCAGACCCACTTCCTCAGATCAAATAATGGAAGAAAACAGTCACACCATGGTGTACTCACAGACATTTCCCCTTCCCCACCTCTAATATCATTAACTCACTGGCATTCACCTTCCTTCTCCCCCCCACATCCCCCTTCTGTTCTGTAATGTGATTTGTCCTTTTCATGTGTGTTCATTTTTTTTAAATTGTATCCTTTGGTATATATGGTTGTGACTGTTTTCTTCCATTATTTGATCTGAGGAAGTGGGTCTGGCCCACGAAAGCTCATCATCTAATAAACCATCTTGTTAGTCTTTAAAGTGCTACATAGTCCTGTATTTTGCTTCAGCTACCCCAGACTAACACGGCTACATCTCTACCACTATTGAGGATATGGAGATCCCAAAGGGCAATTGGTTGAGTTTCTTGACCTGTAATACGATGGGTGGCAGGGAGGTCTCCAGAATTCGTGAGTTTTGGGGCAAGCTGATGCCTGATCTGTCAAACAGTAACAATGGAAATTGTAAAGTGTCTAGCCCCTTGGTTTGTGCCTCGAGGGGAGATGTGATTCTTCAGGGGTCCTGACATGTTTCTGAACTCTGTCTCAGTGACATTCCTGGGCAGACGTTGGTACCAGCCGACTATCAGTATTCAGCATCTATGTGGATGCTAAAGCCATCAGACACTACTGGCTTTGGGGACTCTTAATGCCACCACAGTCCATTTACATGGGGTGTCAGGTACATCAGAGGCTGCAACCTAACCCCAGTTGGAGACTTTCATAGGAGACCCACACGATGGATTCCATTCCCGTTCTGGGGGAGAAGCATGATGCCTCGGTGAACTATGAACGTTTATTACTTAGACAAGGTACATACAACGGTGCAAAAATCTCAAAAAGGAAACCACCTCCTCTTTCTGACTGGATGCCAACAATGCAAAGCTATTCCCGTGCTTTGTTCTAGCAGGGGTTTGTGATTCAAGGAGCACAAGATAAAAAATCCAGCTGAAAATAAAGAGATTAGGAGAAAGCAATTGACTTTTGGCACGGGAATAAACAGAACAGATGGAACAAACTCCAATGGGTGCAGAAAGTAGCTGGAATGTGTGAGCTGCATAAGACCTAGGTTACTAATTGAAATCGAATGAGAAGGCCTCGTTTCTCATACAGAGTAGTATTGGGGAGAATACAAAATTTGTGGGAGATTGTTTTGAATCACTGATGCTTATCTCCAGTAGTGCAAGTACCATACAAGGAATTCATGTTCCTGTATTTAAGAACAATGCATTCACAACCTTGGTAGGAGCATGTCCGCGGTCACTCTCTGGTTAAAGGTTCTCTCTTTTCCTTTACATGCATATTTATAAAGATCCATGTTAATAAACACGACATCTTTTTCATATTTGCCTGCATCTCAGAATGCACTGTCGGCAGGTAATCCAAAAAATCTTTTGTGAATCCAGAGGAGGATATGAAGGCACCTTGTCAAAGTAATGAAAATTGACATTTTTTCTCCTTTCTAGTCATTACTGATGCAAAATACAGTTGTCTTCAGTGTGGCACAAAAGTCTGGAAAATGAAATCACAGCAGATAAGAGGGACCACGCTTGTCAACACTTCACTTCTGTGTCAATTAATTGCTCCAGAGTAGAAACTGGATCCAAATTCTGCTCCATAGCTACTGAAGATAATGACACAGGGTCTGTTGCATCCATTTGTAAAAACTTGGTTCAAGAATGAGCAGCTTAGTTTCCAACAAGGATGAAAGTGACTCCTTACGTGTCATCTTTCCAAAGCATTCCAAATCCTGCATTTCTAAAAACTGGCATAGGGCACCATGGACAGGGTAAGCTAACTCTGGAAAGCTTATAAGGGTCTAAATCACCCCAATTAGCAGGATTTCTTCCAACCCCGGATCTACTGTCTAGCTCTTAGGTAGCCCATAGAGACCTGTTGTTGAAAAGGAAGGGCTTTAAAATGAGTGTGAGAATGATCAAGGAACTGAGAGAAGGTGTCTTGCTCGAGGTTACCCAGCAGATCACTGGCCAAATTAGCCGTTGGTGCCAGGCCAATGCCCTCTTGACTGGATCTAATGATCTACAAGATCCAGTCTTCAAGTTTGCCCATGATGAAGTGGCAACCAGTTATGAACATCTGAGCTGATGGCTCAGAGTTTTCCCTTCTTATGGCCAAGCCTTCTAGAGAATGGCCACATATTCTGAATCCCTCAACTTTTAGGAGTCGAGGGCAGGGGGGGCGACAGAGTTGCCAGGCCACTGAGCAAGGTGGGAGGGGCTTGACTCTGCACTCCTGGAAGGGGTGGGGCCTCAGAAGGAAGGGGTGGGGATGGAGGCTAGCCTCCCGTGCCAGCCCTTCGGTGCTGTCTGTACCTCACAGCCAGGTCTCCAGTGGTGATTTAAAGGGCCCAGGGCTCGCACACGCTGCCACCCAGAATCACCAGGCCCTGAGGGAGATAGAATCATAGAATCATAGAGCTGGAAGAGACCTCAGGAGGTCATCAAGTTCTGCCCCCACCCACAGCAGGACCAATCCCAACTAAATCAACCCAGCCAGGGCTTTGTCAAGCTGAGACTTAAAATCCTCTAGGGATGGAGATTCCACCCCTTCATTCGGTAACCCATTCCAGTGCTTCCCCATCCTCCTAGTGAAATAGGAGCTGTCCCCTTTGATTTTCACAAATGTAGAAAAGAAAGTGGTTTCTCCTCTGACCATGTGCATTCTTAACAAACAAGGCTGCCCAGCATCCATCTGGTAGTTTTTCACATCCAGAGCTCAAGGTGCTTTATGAAGGAGGGCTATGGACATCTGTGGGGAGAGTTAAGGTTAAGGTGACTTGACCATAATTGCAAAACAAGTAAAGGGAGAGCTGGGAATAGAATCTGATGCTTGGTTTTAATCTCAGCACCATAATGTCCACACTCAGGCTATGTCTAGACTGGCATGATTTTCCGGAAATGTTTTTAACGGAAAAGTTTTCCGTTAAAAGCATTTTCGGAACAGAGCGTCTAGATTGGCATGGATGCTTTTCTGCAAAAGCACTTTTTGCAGAAAAGCATCCATGCCAACCTAGACGCGGTTTTGCGCAAAAAAGCCCCGATTGCCATTTTCACGATCGGGGCTTTTTTGCAGAAAACAAATCTGGGCTGTCTATACTATTGTGGAAATTCAAGCAGCCAGTGTAGACAGCTGGCAAGTTTTTCCGGAAAAGCGGCTGGTTTTCCAGAAAAACTGGCCAGTCTAGACACAGCCTCACTCTCCAGCAAAGGTTTGAAATTGTAGCCTATGTTTAAAAGAGTCGATGGTTGGGGGGGCATGATTTTTTTTGACGTGGGGAGAGAGGATGGCAGTAGTAGCTGGCTCCCCCCCCCCCTCCGCCCCTATTGAAATATAGGAGAGTAATAGAGTCAGGGCTTTTTATTCATTTATGGCTCAGACATTGGTCCATGTATTTTTATATTGGAAACACTTTGAGCCAGGGGCTGTCACTTTCCATATGTCTGAAGCTAGGCTAATTCATCACCCCAGAGATCAGGTCCTCTCTCTCTCAGGGCAGGATCGTCCCGTGCCACAGCACAAACAAGAAGCAGCTTGTCCCACCTCATTGTCATAGAATCCCAGGGCTGGAAGAGCCCTCAGGAGTCATCGAGTCCAACCCCCTGCCCAAAGCATGGCCAATCCCACCTCAATCAAGCAGAGGTCCGCAATCCTTCTAGGCTGTAATCCAGACGTTTGGTGAGCAGATAGTAAGGGTCTAGAGAAGGGTCAGCTTTGCAATTAAACATCTGTTCCGGTGAAGATGTATTTCACCCAGCACTTGCTTCCTGTCAGTCATTGGCGTTGCTAGCTGGAGCAGCTGGCTATTTCTGGTCTAGTCCCTTTCTCGCGTGCCATAGTGTTACATGGCTTTGATAGTCCACTTTCATGTGTGCTTTTCCTGGAAGGCCCTTGTCACAGCCCCTCTGTGTGTTATAAAAATTGGCTTATGGATATGAATATGCTTAACTTGAAAACGGTTTAGAAAAAATACCTCGTGACACATCCATTATCAGGGCTCGACAACCACAGTGAAAACCCACTTGCCATCCCCGCACCGCGTATGCACCAGACCTGCACTGCGTATGCACGCACTGCCGGTGAACGGGGCGACCGGCTGAAATCTACTCGCCACGGGCAAGTAGATAAGCGGATTTGTCCATTATAATGTTACAGTTTGCTCGATGAGTATATCCTACTTTTGTGCATGTCTCAATCTTGTATGTGAAGTCAGAAATATGTTTATAGTTCTCAACATGCTAACGAGGCCCAATACTGATGCCTCAGTACTTAATGACTCTGTACTCAAACCAACAACTTGTGAATGGTCGTATTTGTCCTATAAGCTGGTCCTAGAAAGACATGGGACAGCGGGTTAAACACTGGAATAAATTGCCTAGGGAGGTTGTGGAACCTCCATCACTGGACATATTTAAGAGCAGGTTGGACAGACAACTGTCAGGATGCTTGGATGGTGCTTGGTCCTGCCATGAGGGCAGGGGACTGGACTTGATGACCTCTCGAGGTCCCTTCCGGTTCTAGTATTGTATGATTCTATACCAATTGGTACTGGAACCCGTCTTGAACTGGATATTTTTCCATGGGGACAAGGAGTGTGGAACAAAGGGTTTTCATCCTGAGGGAAAGTCTGTTAAAGCAATGGGAAGCCATCAGCTCTTTTTCTTCAGCTGGCCTTTGAAATGGCCTGGCCCACCCTAAGGGGATACAAAGAACTTTGAAAAAGCTGTAGACCTGGGTGGAGTGAAGATCAACTCTGTCTCTCAGCTCTTTTCCAGAAATGGGAACAGCCGGTTAGGGTAAGGATTTTGACAAGCGTCTTAGTGCATTAGAGCTAAGCATTTGTTGTTTGTTTTAATTCAGTAACTTACTTGGATCTGACTGTTTGCACTTGCAACCACTTAAAAGTGGTTTGATTAAGTACAAAAAGTAGGATTTGTTTATTATCAGCCCCAGTGTAAATAATTGCTGCCTGAGTGAGCAACCATTGTCCATATCTCTCGTTCATGGATACAGAGGGCTGACCTCCTGACAGGATTTGTGTAAAACTTTTGCACAGAGTAAGACTGAGTAATCCATGGGGTTTGGATTCCTGGATGCTGAGCCCTTTTAGCGGAACCTTCCTGGCGCTGAACTGGTTGAGGATCTGTGTTGCTCTGTAGGAAGGTGGAAGCTCCAATTCTGTGGTGGGGAGAAAGCAGGGAGGAGTCAGCGACATGAACAGCACACCAGGGGCCAACCCCAAGGGGACTTCTGTGGTTCAAACCCATCACAGCCCTCCTTCGCTTTGCCACACTTCAAGCTTTTCCCTGCTTGCTGCCCACAGAACTGGTCAGTTAAGGCTCCTCGGACATGACAAGACACTGAAGTTCCACAAGTTTTGCTCCTTTCTTTTTCTCTGCAAACTCCATTCCCTGGCAAGCCAGCCAGCTGGTCTGTGTCCTGGTGCCTGTGTCCCTGGGACTCTCCTTCGCCTTCTGTTTAATCCCTGATCACTGCTGGGATCCCTTTGCTCCTCCAGACCCACATGCATGCAGCAGATAGGCAATTCATTTCCTCATTCAGGCTCAGAAGAGAAATTCCTATCTAGTGCGCTGGTATAACGAGTACACACAACATCACCCCCTGATGGTCAAATCATTTTGCAGAGAAGGGAATAAGTATCACTGTCCCCATTTTACATATGGGGGAAACTGAGGCACCACAGTGAAAGGCTCTGGCAGGAGGGAGACTGTGGGGAAAGGCTCTGGCAGCAGGGATACCCTGTTAAAAATAGCAGGGCAGACGGGAGAGGTACAGCTTGGGTGCATAGTGAGCCATGCAGGATACACGCCCACAGCTTCAGACATGCCTTTACTCACCTAAACAGTGTCTTGCTGTCTCCTGTGCTATCTGTACCTGTCCTAGGTGTACAGATAGAATGTACATGCCATAGGGAGCATGTAGCGTTAACTTAGTCTGGGTTTACACCTACATAACTGAGATAGAAATCAGCCTTTGGTCTTCTTCCTTGATTTCTACAGGCCCTTGCTATGCTGCTTTTTCGTTAGACTTTCCTCATGATGCTTGTATTCACTTCTCTTGGCAGCACCCTCATTTTTGTGGCTGAAATGAGCCATTCCCCTCGCTTATGGTCTTTCAGAGGAAACCCACAGCTGTTTGCAGTCCCATCCTGTAGCACCACCTCCACCAATATATAACCAAGGGTTTCCAACAGAATCGCTGTGCCCCTAGGTAATGGGGGAGGAGGCAGCTCGGTGCTGCTGGAAGATGCAGGGCTGGGCAACCAGCTCCTAGCGCTGCCTGGACAGCATGGTGCCCCCTTCCCTCCGCCGGCCCTCAAAGCAGGTATAGTGCTCCTGTGGTCATTCGAAAGGGCCCACGGTTCCGGCCGCTGCCATGGTCACCACAGTAGCAGTAGTCATGGCTGGAAGCCATGGGCCCTTTAGATGTGCCGGGCCCCAGGGCACCTGCCCTCTTTGCTTCCCCTCCCCGTTGGTGAGTCTGTATTTAGCAGCACATGAGCAAGAGTCCAGCTGTCGTCTCCCTGTTTCAGTCCAAATTCCATCTCAGAGCAACGGCACCACACTGATGTGAAACTCCCCCGGGAGTTTTATTTGGATTCACCCGTCTTCACTTCCCATCCCAAACTGTTGTGTGCTGCTGCTGTCTGCTATTAAACAGCCGCCATCTTTCAAGGATGGGCACAACCATCCTGCATATATCGCCTGTGGATTAACGTGTGAAGCCCTCCCATAGCCTTTGGGATGAGAGATGCTCCCACAAATGAAAAATTTATTATTAGATCCATCTTGCCGCCACCGCGGCGAAGAGAACTGCCATATGTTAGCTATCCAGGCACGCTCTAGATTTCTGGATGCAAGAAGTAAACAGCTCAACTACCCTGAGTTTTATTTTTATTTAATAACCAAATGTGCTCTCCACCGTCCGGATGGAGCACTACCGAGGGATAGTTTATCGTCATGGTAACAACTGAAAAAAAACCCAGTATAACATTTAAATAATAGAAAACAGCATTAATTTTTTTTGTACAGAAGGAAAATATCTGGTCTGACAGGCTGCACACCTAGGGTGTGTCTAGACTACATGCCTCCTTCGACGGAGGCATGTAGATTAGCCAGATCGGAAGAGGGAAATGAAGCCGCGATTAAAATAAATTTAAATGGCTGCCCCGATCTGCCGATCAGCTGTTTGTCGGCAGATCGGGGGAGTCTGGACACGATGCCCCGACAAAGAAGCCTTTCTTCATCGACACAGGTAAGCCTGGTTTCACGAGGCTTACCTGTGTCGATGAAGAAAGGCTTCTTTGTCGGGGCATCGCGTCCAGACTCCCCCGATCTGCCGACAAACAGCTGATCGGCAGATCGGGGCAGCCATTTAAATTTAAATGAAGCCGCGATTATTTTAATCGCGGCTTCATTTCCCTCTTCCGATCTGGCTAATCTACATGCCTCCGTCGAAGGAGGCATGTAGTCTAGACACACCCCTAGAGTCAGTCCAGTCCAATTGAATACGGGGGATTTTCAATTAACTGACAAATGGGTTTTATAATGATTTCTGACATGGGCCTTGTTTTCAAGCAGACGTTCTCTAAAGCATGTCTAAGCTCAGAATGGCTTTCTCTGCCATTGTCGAAGCAAGGCTTTGTCTCTGCGCAGATGCTGGTAGAAGTTTATACTGGCTGTTAATGGTACTGCACTGTGGCAAAAGGCACTATTGGGGCTATTCGTAGCCTCCTCTAAAAAGGCCAGCCAGTGCTGGACGTAGGCGAATCTACTCTGGCTGCAGCTAGCTGCCATGCAGCTCTCCACCTGAGGATGTATTTCTGGGCAGCAGACTCCAGCCAGGATGCTGATGGCCAGATAGTGGTAACATCAATTTGCGAGCTGCAAGGCAGCTTACGGCTAGTTACCTTAGGTGCCTGTGCACAAACACAAGAAGCCTGGGAAACAAGCAGGAAGAACTGGAAGTCCTGGCCTAATCAAGGAGCTATGGTGTGATTGGAATAACAGAGACTTGGTGTCTGGAGCACCGTTCTGGATGGGTATAAACTGTTCAGGAAGGACAGGCAGGGGAGAAAAGGTGGAGGAGCAGCACTGCATGTCAGAGCAGTCTGATTGCTCAGAGCTCCAGTGGGAAACTGGAGACAAGCCCACTGAGAATCTTTAAGTTAAGGTTAGAGGTGAGAGCAACAAGAGTGATGTCGTGGTGGGTGTCTGCTATGGACCACCAGACCAGGAGGATGAGACGTTCTTCAGCAACTAAGGGAAGTTTCCAGATCACAGGCCCGGGTTCTTATGGGGGACTCCAGTCACCCGGACATATGCATCCCGGACATTTTTGGAGAGTGTTGAGGGCAACTTCCTGGTGTAAGGGCTGGAGGAACCAATCAGGGGTCATGTTCCTCTTAACCTGCTGCTCACAAGCAGGGAAGAATCGTAGGGGAAGTAGATGTGGGTGACAACCTGGGCAGCAGTGACCAGGAGATGATCGAATTCTGGATCCTGACAAAAGGAAGAAGAGAGAGCAGCAGAATACGGACCCTGGACTTTAAAAAAAAAAGCAGACTTTGATTCCCTTGGAGGACTGCTAGGCTGCATCTCCTGGGAGGCTAACGTGGGGAGGGGAAGGAGTCCAGGAGAGCTGGCTGTGTTTTCCAGACGCCTTATTGAGGGCACAGGAACAAACCATCCTGATGCGGAGAAAGAAAAACAAATATGGGAGGCGACGAGCTTGACTTAACAGAAACCATCAGTGAGCTTAAACACAAAAAGGAAACTTGCACAGATGACCAGGGAGGAGGATAAATACGTCACTCGAGCTTGCAGGGGTACAATCGGGAAGGCTAACGCACAAGTGGAGTTACAGCTAGCACCGGAGGTGAAGGACAAGAAGGGTTTTTACAGGTATGTTAGCAACAACAAGAAGGTCAGGGGAAGTGTGGGCCCTTACTGGATGGGGAAGGCAGCCTAATGACAGGTGATGGGGGAAAAGCTGACGTACTCAATGCATGTTTTGCCTCTGTCTTCACAGACAAGGTCCACTCCCAGAGTACTGCACTAGGCAGCACAGTAAGGGTGTGTCTAAACTACATGGCTCCATTAATGGAGCCACGTAGATTAGGCTGATCGGCAAAGGGAAATGAAGCCGCAATTTAAATAATGCATTAAATCATGCATCCAAAGGTGCTGAGGGAGTTGGCTGATGTGATTGCAAAGCCATTGGCCATTATCTTGTGGTAATTGTGGGAGGTCCTGAGTGACTGGAAAAGGGCAAAGGTAATGCCCATCTTTAAAAAAGAGGAAGGAGGAGGATCCGGGGAACTACAGACTGGTCCAGCCTCCCTGGAAAAAATCTTGGAGGAGGCCCTCAAGGAATCCATTTTGAAGCACTTGGAGGAGGGGAAGGTGATCAGGAACAGTCAGTATGGATTCACCAAGGGCAAGTCATGCCTGAGTAACCCGATTGCCTTCTAAGATGAGATAACTGGCTCGGTGGCTATAGGAAAAGCAATGGACGTGATAGATCTTGATCAATAGCTCGCTGTCTCATTGGCAGTCAGTATCAAGCGGAATGCCCCAAAGGTCAGTCTTGGGGCTGGTTTTGTTCAACATCTTTATTAATGACCTGGATGAGGGAATGATTTGCACTCTGAGCTAGTTTGCAGATGGCACTAAGCTAGGGGGAGAGGTGGCTACATTGGAGGGCAGGGATAGGATCCAGAGTGACCTAGACAAATTGGAGGACTGGGCCAAAAGAAATCCAAGGAGGCTCACCAAGGACGAATGCAAAGTCTGTTGGCCTCCCTAGCCACAAAGTTTTCCTCCTGAAACTTCCCCAACTACTTCAACCCCCTTTTTTGTTCCCTGCACCTGCCCCCAGGCCACATGCATCCAAGCAAGCCCTGCACAGCACAGAAATTCTGCACTCTGCCTATGAAATCTAATTTTCCTTTTAATGGAAAAAAAAGCTGCAGAGATATTTTCAAGAAAAATTGCAATTGACTTGTTATTTTTCCCCCAGTAGTAAATTATTGGCTTCAGTAAACGTGAAGGTAAATGCAATCAGTTATCTGACACCTAATCTTTATATGGGGGCGGGAAGTCCATCTCTATTTTCCCTTTGGATCAGGCGTTTCCATTTCAGCTGTGCTTGATAATAAATTTTAAAATCCATGCCTGTCCTCCCAAGGGCCCACTGGAAAAAACACAAACCATCAAGTGAGCAGGAAAGCACTTTCCAGGTTATCTCTGCCCCAAACAACCCTCTGTTCATTCACAAAGTATGAACATTAATAACAATTACACACACAAGATACAAAAAGAGTACAAACCCTCATGCTTCAGGACACGTCAACCTCTAACTAATGAGGGTCAGGAGGAAACGTTCCTCGGGGCCATGTTATTCTAAACTGCCTACTGCAGAGTATCCTGGACCTCTGTTTAAAGCAGCTGGTACTGGCCAAACCAAAGATGGTGCTAGTTTTGGTAGAATCCACACAACCGACTTTGTGCAATAGGATGCACACCCTCCAGGCGTCATATAGCCCAGAAATCCTACCGCAGCCTCTCAGCACACCCATGGCATGCCAGGCATGCTCCTGCAGCTCACAGTGTTTTGTTAAAGCACAGAGATGTGTTCGGTGCCAACCCTCCCTCCAGCTGGCCTCAAGTTAGATCCCTGGCTCATCATTCTTTGGAGCAGGGTCCTTATCATAGAATCATAGAATAATAGGACTGGAAGGGACCTCAAGAGGTCATCGAGTCCAGCCCCCCACCCTCAAGGCAGGACCAAGCTCCGTCTACACCATCCCTGACAGATGTCTATCTAACCTGTTCTTAAATATCTCCAGAGAGGGAGATTCCACCACCTCCCTTGGCAATTTATTCCAATATTTGACCACCCTGACAGTTAGGAATTTTTTCCTAATGTCCAATCTAAACCTCCCTTGCTGCACTTTAAGCCCATTACTCCTTGTCCTGTTCTCAGTAACCAAGAGGAACAAATTTTCTCCTTCCTCCTTGTGACACCCTTTTAGATATTTGAAAACCGCTATCATGTCCCCCCTTAATCTTCTTTTTTCCAAACTAAACAAGCCCAGTTCATGAAAACAAGCCCTTGTTTTCCTGCACATACTAGGTGCTTTACCAGATGGCTGGTGCTATAGAAATAACCCTCCTCTGCTTGGGCGGCAGATAATAAAAGCAAGGGAGGGCTTTCTCTACCCAAACAGACAGGGGTGGCCCTGTCCACACTCCACCCCAGATCGGGCCCCTCCTACTTGTGTGTGGCAGGCTGCTCTTGGCCTGGTACTGGGGCTGGCAATAGGGGGGAGAGAGGTTGCTCCAGGGTCGGGAAAGTTGGGGCCACATGGCTGCCTGGTGTGGGAGGAGGGGCTGGAGTTGTGTTGCCTGGCAACCTGACTCCCCGAGATGGGGGAACATCAGCTTTGGGCTGGGTGAACTACGGTGCACATGGAAGGGGTGTGGCCTTGTGGGTTAGCCTCTCCACCCACCACCGATGCTCATCTGTGAGTGAGCTCTTTGCCACAGAAAGAGAGAAAGAGCATCGTCTAGTGGATTAGAGCCAATGACCGGGAGAGAACGTTTTATGTTCTGTTCCCTGCTTTCAGAGGTAGTGCAGTCTGATTAAATCCACTTGCCCAGGAACACAAAATCCTGAATCTCAATGCCCCTGACTCATTATATGGCACTGGGCAAGTCACCCAACTATACCGTGTCTCAGTTTACCCATTCAGTAAAATGGGCATAGCAGTCCCTACTGCAATGGGTGTGCTGAGGCTCAATGTTTCCTGTGTGTCCCTTGAATAAAAGGAACTAGAGCAGCACTAAACATTATTAGTTGGCACTAGTGAGTCATCACAACCCAAACAAGCTTGGGCAGGTATGAACATGAAGGTAAATGGCCCCAAGAAGAATCAAAATCTGGACAGGACAAGGAGGGAGTGCTTTTCTGGTATAGGAAAGGAATAAGCTGTTGCTTGTTCAAATCCCTTTAATTCCTTCCAGTATGGGTGAATTAAACAGCAGAGAGAACACCACAGGGAGCGGGAGGAAAGCAGGAAGTGCTGAAGAGAGTTGGTGTTTTTCTTGAAAACTTTGTATTTTTCTCCCCATGGAAAATTCAAGTTTTTGACCAGCTCTAGTAAGGAATTGTAGTGAGTGGCTTATTTAAGAGTCCCCTTTCCAAGAGATCAGTCATAGACTGAAGCCATAATGCTGCTAATGCAAGAGATGCAAGGTCTGAACGAGAAAACATTAATAATTAGCATCTTGCATCACAGGATCTGAGAACACTTTGCAGAATAGGGGTGTTAAATTTCGATTAATTAACTAATCAAATAGGTGATGGGATTTCCATTGACTATTCGATTAGTCGATAAGAACTTCCACATTCCGCCTTTGAAATGGACAAGGTATTTTAAAGTGGAAGTGCCGCATGGAGCCCGGGGTGAGTGGGGGACTCTTGTACATTTCGAAGTTGGCTGCTGCTGTGCCCCTGTCCCCTCCTACGGAGCTGGGGGGAACCGGCTTTTAAGCTGGCTCCCTTCAGCACCGCTTCTTCTGCCCCCTCTTGCTGCCTCTTTGTGATAGACGCAGCAAGGTGGGAAAGTGACTAGTCGACTAGTATGTCGATTATCCAATAAACTTTTGCTTATCAGATAGTCGACTAGTCACTTACATCCCTATTGCAGAAAGCAACGGGCTGAGCTGACTGGTGCTCTCCTTTCCACACTGTTTTATCCCCATTTTAAAGACGGAGAAACTGACCCACACTTAAGGGAAGTGAGTTACACCCTTACAACAGAATTTTGAACTGAGCTCCCTCTTTGAATTTGTACCCCCCCCCCAACCCGGAGGAAAAATAGACAATACTTGCCCTTCCCCCATCAGGCTTTTTTGGGGGGAGGCAGGTGTGTTGGTCTCTAGGGGAAGAGCCAGCATGGGTGTGGAGGCTGCTGGGAATGCAAATCAGTGCAGCTGTGGGGGACACTGAGTCACAGGCTGGGTGGCCCACTGAGGCAAGTAGGGGGTGGGGTTGGCATTCCCCACTGAGCTTTGCCACATGGAGCTGGTCCAAACCACCTGGCGTTACCTCTCACTGCCCCCCCAAAGTTCCTCTGTGACCAGGGAGGGGGCAAACCCCATAGTTTGGAAGCCTCTGCCTTCGTTACTTATGCTAAACTGTTTGGCCTTGTATTGAGCTGTGACTCTCTCGGTGCGTCTACACAGCAGCATCATTTTGGAATAACAATGTGAGCGTCTACACAGCAATTCCGTTATTTCAAAATAAATTCGAAATAACGGATGGCTTATTCCAATCTCTGTAAACCTCATTCCACGAGGAATAATGCCTATTCCGAAATAGCTATTTTGGAATAGCAGTAGTGTGGATGCTCCATTGCTGCTATTTCAGAATAGCTCCTCCCCAGGGCCATTCAAAGTAATTACACCCCAGTGCGTCCTGGGGCTCTAAATCGAGGTAGCGCGTCCACATTAGGGGAGCCTGCCTCGGACTAATTTTGAGGCTTCCCTGTAGTGCAGACATGCTATTTTGAAATAAGCTATTACCCTCTGAGTCTTTTTCCCAGACCTGAGGAAAAGCTCTGTGTAGCACGAAAACGTGTCTCTGTCACCAACGGAAGCTGGTCCAATAAAAGATATTCCCTCAGCCACCTTGTCTCTCTCATATCCTGGGACTGACACGTCATGCCACACACCAAGTCGATCTGAGAGAGAAGAGAGATACAACGCACTGGGATTCCTCACACTCTGCCCTACATGCACCCCCAGTTTGCATCTTCTTCCCTGAGGTATATAGATTAAGCTCTGTAAAATCCCACAGCAGAAACATGTTTGAAAAGAGTTTTTTACTTTAAAAAGAAGCAAGAAATTTAGCATGTGTGCAATGGCGAAAATTATTTGGGAGAGGTGGGGGCCAAAGAGACCAAAATTTCACAGAAAATCAATTTTTGAAAAACCCATATTTTAATTCCTAGAAAAAACCCCTGAGTCCCACTGACAATCAGAAATAATCATAAGAACACAATCCAGGCAGCACACGCCTAGGACCTGTGTTTATGTTGAATTGCTGTCTCTTGGCAACCTCAGGGTGTGAATATCTATATGTACCTAGCTGGTGCCCATTCCATGGCAACAGATGGCAAGTGTAGGATTAGTACGGCTCTAGGTTGTAGCCCGTGGGTCAGAGACGAGACGGTTTTAGTTTGCTGTGGATACACTGAAGGATTCTTCATTGAAGCTGCTGGACACAGTCCGACGATGTGGGCCTTTCTGGCTGCATAACTCACAGAGTAAGAGCTTGTGCAACTGTCATGGCTCCTTCCCCACTCCGGCATGATACATGCAGAAGTGGGGGCCTGCAAAAGTACTCCAAAACATCATCTTTCTTTGGTAACAAACTTCCCCCCAAAATCTTAACAACCTAGATTTTGGAGATAAAAACTCCGCTGCCACCACCCAAGTAATGATAAGAAAATCAGAGTGAGAGATCACTTGGGAAATCTCACCCTTAAAGTTCAAACCAGGACACAAAAATTAACTAATACCAGGTTAATAAAAAGAAAAGAGAAAGAACTTTTATTATCACCACAATATTCCTGTTGCCAGCATAATGACTAGATGGAAAAGTAACACGGTAATATACAAGGGAAACCCACCATGGGCCAACAGCTTAGTTACAAAGGAGAGCAAAACCTATTTTTAAATGCACAGACATCAGATCCCATCTCCCAAACCATAAAACAATAAAACCTAATGGATTGATCTAAACTTTGCCCTACATACAGAAGAGTGAAGAGTCTATTCTTGGAGGGAGACATTCTGTCTGACTCCCTCAGTAGCTGGAGAGAAACTGCCCCAGAGACGAAGGAGGGGAAACCCAAACATTCCTTTCTCCCAGTTTGAAATTCCTACCTACATTCCTATTGGCCAACTCTATCCGGGTTAGCTATAGTTAACCCTTTAGTCCCCAGGCTGCTGGCCATCTCTCCTGATCATGACAGCAACCTAATGTCACCAGACAAGGTTTTCCCTAAATTCTGTTTTGGGCAAAGTTGGTGAGAAGAAGGGACTTCTAACTGCACTGTGCAAGTATCAGGGGGTAGCTGTGTGAGTCTGTAACGAAAACCAAAAAGCCAAAAACTTAAAAAACAATGAGTGGTCCTGTAGCACCTTAGTGACTCTCAAAAGAATATAGAAAGCATCTTGAGCTTTGGTGATCACAACTTACGAGGCAGTGCTGAGATGGAGAAGCAAGGCTAGGAGATAGGAAATTTCCATTTCTATACAAACAAATGGAAACTTGTCTAAAGAGATGAGCCTACACCGTAAAACCCTAGATCTATAGGTCAGGATCGTGCAGCTCTGCGGTTTTGCTTCAGGCCCACGGAGGAAGCCTGGCTTAGCTTTCACTCATGTTGGTGGGGATCAGGAGTAGCTCCACTGAAGTCAGTGATGTGAGGAAAATCAAAGCAAGAAGATGAGAAAGACAGTTGTGCTGCTTACTGAGGCATTTCACGCACTGCATTTCACCTGCTCGGGTGTCAATCACATACCTGACGTATCTGATTCTCAGAGCACATCTATAATGTACAAGACCTTCAGTGATTACGGCTCTAACTGCCCTAGCTGAGCTAACTTTTATCTCTGTAGCTCTGGTCCCAGTATCAAGAGTTAGATGGATTAAAGCAGTGAGGCGCAACCTAACCTAGCGAGGGGGCCACAGGAGTGGCCCTCCCTCATCTCCCGGGGCCGCAAGGTTGTCAGAACTAAGACAGTCTCCTGGTACAGGGCACTTTTGCTCACTGTGCTTGCGTACCTAGAATTTGCAGGGTGTTCTGACTGAACCATAGCCGCGCTGATAGGATGCAGAGGAAGTGCACAGCTCTCACAATCAATGTTAAAACAAAAAAAAGCAGTCATGTAGCACTTTAAAGATTAACAAGATAGTTTATTGTGTGATGCACTTTCGTGGGGCAGACCCACTTCTTCGGATCATATTCTGAAAGCGAATTAGTATGACCGTTATATAACAGGGATACAATGAAAAAAGTAAAAAAATTACAAACCAGCAAACCAGCAACATCAGTGTTTCTTAAACATTTTGAGACCGAGGAACACCAAACAATTTTTTTTATGAGGAACACCAAGAATTTTTTGTTGAGAAAAAAAAAAAGGCCGCCCCTTTAAGGGTGGCCATTTTGAACTCTGTTCTCCACGGCACACCTCCGACTGCCTTGTGGCACACTGGTGACACACTGCCTTGGAAAACACTGAGTTACATAGAACAGAAGGTGGGGGGAGAGTGACAAGGAAGGAGGAAATTGCTTACTGTAAGAGTCAATTAAGTGGCTAATCCAGGGTCACTACGAATATCAAAAGGTGGGGAGTCTGTCTTTGTAATGTGTAAGATAATTATCAACTCGATTAAGGCCCACTTGCAACATGATGAATTTTAGCATAAATAAAATCAATCTTGTGAGCGATCAGCACGCATCTCCCTACACGAGCGCTTGCTTTATGTGCATGTCCCTTTAGTGACACTGATAGGGGAAAAAACTACACAGTGGAATCTGCCAACCCTGTGCGTGGGCAACGGTAACCAAATGTCGTGTGGGCCACTCAAACCCTGATAGATCACATGTGGCCCACAGGCTGCAGGTTGCCCACCACTGGATTAAAGCTAGCATGGGTATATCTACTCTGGGTGTGAAAAACACCCCCGGCTTACAGTGCAGACATATCCTAATACATAAGAGCTGGTTAGCGCATCAGAAAAAGACACACACACACACACACACACACACACACACACACACACACACACACACACACACACACACACACACACACACACACCCCAACAGGTTTCTATAGAAATGTAGCATTAAACACTATCGAGTTTAATAAAGAATGAGATCCTTTCTCTAGAAGTTGTGAGTTGCCCTCTAGGATTCTGTCTCCGGGATACAATTCTCCAGGAATGAACTCGCTAGCTACTAAATTCAGTAGCACTGCTGCTCTGTAACTCGGCAGGGTGTCTGGTGAGGGGACAGGGAGAGACCAGTGGGAGAACGCGATACATTTCCCTCTCACAAATGCAAGAGTCGACAGCCCTGGTTTTATGCTCTTTATGGTGGCATCGAAGACGTTGCAGTATCACTTTTTTCCCCTTGTACTTCCTGTCAAATGTTCATGTCAAGAAGGGGGGGAAAAAAAGAGGTGGTTATGATAATGATATAATGATTCTCTGCACAGTGATCCAGCTATTATATCATTACAAGATATTTTAATATGAAATAGTGGTATAATTATTCTCATCATATGTTTAGTCATTTCCATCTAACTTTAATGCTTTTCATGCCCCCCCCCCCCCCATTACCATAGTATCTGAGAACTTCCTAAGCATTTTATTATATTTATACTCTCAACTCCATGTGCAGAGAAATCGCTCCATTTTCTTTCTGATGGAGTGATGAGGCCCAGACAGACTAAGGGTAAAAAAAAAAAGCACCTGACAGACACAGTCACTTCTGAAAATGGCATTTAGGAGCCTAAGGGCCAGGTTTCCTAAGGTATTTAGGCACCTAAAAGTACAGCAAGGCACCTAGTGGAATTTTCAAACTCACCTAAGCAGGTTTGGCTTCCTTATGTGCTAAGACAGCAGCGTAGGTCCTCCTAAGCACATATCTGCAATGTAGGTGCCTAAATGCCTTTGAAAACCTGGCCCTTGAATGCCCAGCTAAGTCCCATTGATATGCCACAAGACTTAGGCATCTAAGGATATGTCTACACTAGAAATGTTACAGTGGCACAGGTGTGCCGCTGGGGTCCTTGTCACCACACTTAATCCACCTCTCTTGAGAGATAGTAGTTAGGGTGATGGAAGAATTCTAGAATGGAAGAATGCTATCTATATGAAGGCTTAAGTTGGCTTAATTATATCCCTGAGCACACCCTATAGTGAAGTAGTTAGGTGGACCTAATTTTCTAATGTAGGCCCCTCCAATTGACAGCCTAAGGTCTTTGTCCAGAGCAAAGGGTTGAACCTGGGGGTCTCTTCAGTCTCAAGACCAGCAGCCTAAGTCCTGAAACATCCTTCCTCCTGTCTGTATTGCTTTTCCTTATCAGTATTCCTATGCCTCACTCTCTCTCACTCTCTCTACATGCCTTTTCCGTCTCCTTATGACTTGCCACATTTATTCCAGAGCACTACAGCAGCCCATGTCAGACAAATAGATGACAATTAAAGGGATCTCTAGGCTATTTGACTGGATTTTATTTCATCATTATGACATTTGTCTATTTCATCGCCTAGATGGCTTCCACAGCTGTACAGGGCTTTAACTGGTGAGGAAAGCTCTCCGGAGCGCGTTTCGAGAAATTCAGCTTGAGATGTGAAAGCGGTTACGCTTGATTGTAATCAGCTATTAACACATGAAGCTGCTGTACCTCAGACATCAAATCCTTTACCGTTGCTCTTGAACCCTGCGTAAGGTGCCCAGTTTCCAAACTCCAAGCCATAATTTTCATACTTGGATGAACTCCCAATGAATCCACAATGAGGCACCTAAAGGAAGAAAGCCTTGCCTTCAGAGGAGCCAAATATGCTTCTCTTCCATTAAAGACTACAGGAACCTTTTCTCTAAAGGTGTGTCTAGACTACAGAGTTTTGTCGACAAAAGTGGACTTTTGTCGACAAAACTATACCTGCGTCTACACTACCGCTGAGTTCTGTCGACATAACGTCGACAGAACTCAGCAGTTTTGTCGACGCTGGTAAACCTCATTTTACGAGGCATAACACCTTCTGTCGACAGAGTTTCTGTCGACAGAAGGTGTTATTGAATGTAAACTGTCCTTTGCGTCTACACTACCATGTCGACAAAGCAGCTTGCTTTGTCGACAGAACTCAATGTAGTCTAGACGCTCTTTGTCGACAGAAGTTTTGTCGACAGTATCTGTCGACAAAACTTCTGTCGACAGAAGCCTGTAGTCTAGACGTACCCTAAGTCTAAGAATTATCTTAGGAAGTCCTCCGGCCTGCATTATGGAGGAGATCAGATTAGTTCAAGAGTGGGCAATAAGCAGCTCGTGGGTTGTCTGTTTGCGGTGTGCCAGGATTAGCCATTTGTGCTAATTGTACCTTTATGTACCTGTGTGTCAGCAGGTACGGCCACTTGCAATACCCGTTGGCTGCAGTTCGCTGTTCTCGGCCAATGGGAGCTTCATGAAGCACTGCATGCTGGGCCATAGCTTCTCACATCTCCCATTGGCCATGAATGGTGACCCATGGCCAACGGAAGCTGCGAGCACCCAAACAGAGAGTCTGGAGGCCCATCAATGGCTAAGCCTGGTGAACAGCGAATGGCAGGGTGCGTATTGCACGCTCCTGAACTAGATGTTCATAACAGTCCCTTCTGGCCATGGAATCTATGAGAACTTCAGATGCTCAATACTTCTGAAAATCAGGTCATGTAAGTGCCTGCTGTTAAGCACCCAAGTTTCAAAATGTTGACTAGAACGCCAAGGGTCTGTAGGTAGTTTCAAAGACATACAGGCTTCTAACGCCCACAGATTTCACTGCAAATCAGGAGCCTACATTCCCTTTGAGGGCCACGTCTTAAATTTTCAAAAGAAACTAAGTCGCAGGCCCCTCTGTTCTTCTTGGCAAACTCCAAAGCCCTTAAAGGAGGCCTTGGGAAATGCCAAATGTCCATTCTCAAATCCTGGCCCTTCCCAGCATCTCTTTTTGGGCGACTGCAGAATGAAGCAACCCAAGTCCCAGGACACTCTTGGCAGTTTGCACCCACCGACTGAATGCAGCCAATCAGGGTTCTGTGTGTGGCCCAGGAGACATTTTGTTTATGGCTGCCCATGCCCAGGGTTGTCAGATTCCGCTGGTTTCTGTCCATGTTGTTTTTTTCCTACCGGTGTTACTAAAGCGACACGCACGTGGAGCAAAAGCCTGTGACATGAGGTGCATGCTGATTGCACACAGCATTGACGGTGAGCGCCGTGCGCTCCCGTCACAGCCAATTACAGCGCTGCTGTGGTTCAATTGGTACGCCCCACAAATTCTAGGCACGCAGGCGCAGTGAGCAAAACTGCCCTGTGCTGGGACAGCGTCTTGGTTACGACAATCTTGCAGCTCCCCAGATGAAGGAGGGCCTCGCTTGCGGCCCCCTCACTAGCCTACGGTGCCCATCACTGGAGTAGGTGCTACAGGGCGGGAAGTTTCTTGAAGTGTCCCATTGACTGTCAGTGGTGTTTGAGATCACTGGGAATCCCTTGAATGGCTTCCGAAAAATCTCTTCCTTAAGGCAGATGGCACTTGATAAGCTGATGAGGGGGAGGGAATGGTGCAGTCGCCTGTGATAGCAGGGCCTGTACTGGATTAACTAGCCGCTCCCTTGTTAAGATTTTCCAAAAGGGGTGAGGGATCTGCAGGCCATACTGAAGCTGAAGATACTCGCCATCTTTCCAAACCGGGCCCTGGAGTGCCCCACTTTCAGTGCCCGGGGCAAGATGAGCCAGGTGCCTAACTCACATTAGAAGTCAAAGGGAGTCAGGTGCCTGACTCAGAAAGCAGAGGGTGCCCAAGAGCTGCCTGCAGGAGATCTGAAGCCTGAAACTGGCTTGCTGCATGAGTCAGCCAGAAACACAAGGCACAGGGCAGGAGGCTTAAGCAGCCGGTTCCTTCTAAAGAGCCAAAGCAGTCCATGGGGGACTCGGACTCAGCAAGCCCAACCCCAGAGCAGGTTGCCTCCTAAGAACTGATAGAGGCTCTGGGGGAACGTTTTCTCTCTGAGGAAAGAGCCAGGCCCTGGAACAAATTGTTGGGTCTTTGAGTTTGAATTTTTCTCTAGAATTTGTTTTATCTGAGTCAGCCCAGACCCCACTCAGGGTGTTTAGATGAGCCAAGCAGGTGAACTCTGGGTAAAGGCGCTTAGAAGAGGGAGAATAAAGAGTGGGGCAGGGCTGAATCACCCTGGCCATGAAAGGACACATGGGTGGTGGCCATCTTGTGCATGGTGCCTCAAACAAATACCTTCCTTCCCGGTGTGGCTGAAAACAGAGTCCTAGGGTCTAAATTTTCAGAAGTGGCCACTGATTTTAGATGCCCACCTTGAGCTACTATGGGCCTGATTTTCAGAGGCACTGAGTACTGCTAGGTCTTCTCAACTTGAGGAGGGGCTGTCCAACCCTCTCACGAATCGAGCCTCTGGTGTCTTGAACAGGTAACAGAGACTGTCGGAATCAATGGCCACAACAAAAACTGGGAATAATGTAGAGCTTAGCTTGGCTGGCTGATGACAGAGGATCGTAACTGTCAACAGGAATTCAAAAGCATCCAAAAGGAAGCCCAATTGTTTTGGAATGGCCCCAGCAAACAGAGCTAGGAATAACAAGGTGAAAATAAGAAAATTTTGCTGTGTAGGTGGAAAATTTCCCTCCCGGTGAGATTCATTAGATGGTTCAATATTCTCCCCCAGGGTTGCCTTCTAAGCCCACTTTAGAACTAGATTTGAATTCAGGTGCCAAACGACCAACAGAGACATGAGATGGATACTTATCAGGCTCAGACTTGAGAAGCTGTGATAAGGCTTTGTGGTACCTGGGGGCAGAGGCACATAGCTAGCGAGGTGCGTCTCCCGCGTGTTTCTACATAAATCTCTCTCTCTTTTATTTAATTCAATTTAATTAATGAATTTATTTATTGCTGCTGTGGGTGGATTTTTCATGGCATCGTCCAATTTAATTTTGCGAAAGAAAACTCGACTCCTGCCAACTGAACGCCAAATGCAGCAGCTCGGAGCATTTGGGAGCGGATGGGCTGGAAGGATTTGGCTCTGACGGCCAGCTTGGGGAGTAGGGGGCCAGCACTTAGTCGGGCTGAGAGTAGACTGCATTGTGATTGCAAAAAGCCCCACATTATGGTGTAACCCCCTTCCCATGACTCCTCCTCTGCGATGTGATTCTTTACCTCGCCCGGCTTTCAAAAGATTCATTTTCATCAACACAGATTTTTGCCTTGGGATCTCAGTTCTGAGAGCTGTGGCGTGCTCTTATAGGATACTGCCTGCCCTCAATTCTCTCGCTAACATCTAGACCTCCCCAGAAGTTTTTAAGTCCCGGCTTGACACAGACCTGGCTGGGATGATTGAGTTGGGGTTGGTTCTGTTTGGGCAGGGGGCTGGACTTGTTGACTCCTGAGGCCTCTTCCAGCCCTGGGATTCTATGATCAGTGAGATTTGAGGGTGTTCCTCCCCTAACAGGTGTGCTCAGGACCTGGCCGTATCAAACCCTAAAGGGGTTCCAAGGAAGCCAGTGCTAAGCCATCCCAGATGTTGCATAGTAGCATGAGTGGGGTCAAGCTCATTTCAGTCAATCAAATGCTACAGCCCTGTGGCAACAGCAATACAGGAATAAAGTTTGAGCCATTACTGCAAATTGGCGGTGGGCGCAAAGCAAACTCCTACAGCCAGTTTGTGTGTGTGGAAGGGGGTGGGAGATATTTGCATCAGAACTTGACTTTTTACACAGATGGTGAAGAATGGCCCCTCCCTTCAGACTCCAGAGCTGGATACGCCTCCAAAGCTGGAGTGTCCAACGTCTGGATTCCAGTGTTATTGCTCGAGCCAGTCTCTGCTGTAAAAGGGCATTTTACAGGGAGTGCGTCTTGGTTCTCTCTTACAACACCTCTCCCCCTTTTGGGAAACAAATGCTGAACAAGGGAACATCTAGTCCTCATCAGAGAGGGAGGGGAGGACTGTAGGGTAAACTCCCTGGGGCAAGAGCTGTCTTTGTTCGGTGTTTACACAAGGCACGTAGCACAGTGGAGCCCGGGCCCGTGACTAGGACTCCTAGAAGCTGGGATACAAATAATAGGGAGTAACAAATAATAGGGAGTAATAAGAATGCATCCAGATAGGACTGGGGAGTGCAAGTGAGGCATGAACACGGGCAGAATACAGAGCGGGAAACCTCGAAACTTGAGTTATTCCACATCAGTCCCACAGGGAACAAAGCTAGAAACAAAGGAGAACAGATAAATATCACAATGGCCAGAACAATAGCAGGTAACTTTGTCCTAGGCAATACCAAAGCCTTGACTAGAAAGAACTGGATTCCTCTCCTGGCTCAGCTGCTGCAATTCCACCTGAGCCACGTGGCAGCACTCCCGGGCTGTGTCTAGACTGGCAAGTTTTCCCGCAAAATCAGCTGCTTTTCCGGGGAAATTTGCCAGCTGTCTACACTGGCCGCTTGAATTTCCGTAAGAACACTGACTTCCTACTGTCTGAAATCAGTGCTTCTTGCAGAAATACTATGCTGCTCCCATTCGGGCAAAAGTCCTTTTGCGCAAAAGGGCCAGTGTAGACAGCTCAGATTTGTTTTGTGCAAAAAAGCCCCGATCTCGAAAATGGTGATTGAGGCTTTCTTGCGCAAAACCGCGTCTAGATTGGCACGGACACTTTTCCGCAAAAAGTGCTTTTGCGGAAAAGCGTCCGTGCCAATCTAGACGCTCTTTTCTGCAAATGCTTTTACTGGAAAACTTTTCCGTGAAAAGCATTTGCGGAAAATCCTGCCAGTCTAGACGTAGCCCCGGAGTAGAGAAGAATCTGGCTCAGCCGGGGATGCAGAAGTTGAGTCTCCAACCAGTAACCAAGAGACACATCCCTTTGGAAACAGTAACACATTGGGACTCGCCGGCACGGTGCCTCCTGCTGGTCACTTAGGAATTCACTCATTTCAGCCCTGGAACGCCCCCGGCCAGCCGGTGTCTCTCTGTCTGTTACCGACTCTTTGTGTTTCTACCACCTCCCATTAGGGCCCACATCCCTGCCACACCATGGCACCGTTCCCTGTGGGTACAGTGCTGCCACAGTGCCCCCACATTCTGGGGTCCCCCCCTTGGGAACCTCTCAAACTCCTTATGCCCACCTTGCCTCAGTGACCAGTCATTCTCTAGCTCCTTACCTCAGGGGCACATGGCAGTCTGAAGTGGCCCCTCAGCATTGGCCAGGGGGTAGGGACCTGCTTCCTTCTCCTGCCCTGGCTGCCTCCCTGCAGCCCAAATACCCTCAGACCTTACCTCAAGCCCTGCAGTCTGGGAGTGAGCTCTCCAGCCCGGCTGCGTTTCAGGAAGCCTCTAGTTTCCCTGGCAGCCAGGTCCCTCCTGTTCCACAACTGGAGCAAGAGAGCAGGAGCCCTCATATAGCTGGGCCCTAATTGGTTGCTCTCTGCCACAGCTACTTGCTCCTGCGAGAGCCCCAGACCTCTGCCAAGGCTGGATTTAACCCCTTTTTAGGCCATCGCAGGTAGGGTTGCCAGGCAAACCGTATTGACCTGGACCGTCCGGTATTTGTGGCATGTGTCTGGTAAAAAAAACCAGAAAATACCGAACATGTAAAATGTCCGGTATTTTCTGTTTTTCTCGGAAGGAAGGTCACTTGAGACATTCCCCCCCTTGCTGCATCTGACAGGAGAGGTGGAGCGGTGAGCCTGGGGATTTAAAGGCAGAGTGCCTCTTTCTTTTTTTTTTTTTTTTTGCTCAACAACTTTACTCCTGTTTATTTTGGCTCAAACAATTTTTTTCCTGCCATGTTCGGTATTTTTTAAAATGTATGTGGCAACCCCAATTGCGGGGCAGACACTCCGTCACAGAAACATTTCCCATCTAGGAGGAAAGGGAGAGTTTCACTTTCCTCCATTTGACATAAGATGAGAGTTGTTGGCTAACTTATTGTTTTACATTTATCAGCTTCTGCACAACTGATGAATTCCTACAGACACAGCAGCTTCTCCAGAGGCTGTTTATTAGCTAAAGAAATTCAAGGCACCTCAGGGTCCATAATATAGAAAATAGAGAGTGTGCCTATCTCTTGGTTTGTTTTGTTTTGTCTGGGAGGGTTTAAAAGCCCACACTGAGCTACAGAAATATTTACATTTGACTTGTGACAAAAGAGAGCTACTTTCTAGACCAGTGGTCTCCAACCTTTTTATGCCCAAGATCACTTTTTAAGTGTCAGAACAAGCCAAGATCTACCCCATTCTTCCCCCAAGACACCACCCCTTCCTTGAAGCCCCACCCTCTCTGTTCTCCTCTTCTCCATCATTTGCTATCCTTGGCCCTTATATACTCTCCGGGTACATCTAGACTACAGGCTTTTGTCAACAGAAGTTTTGTCGACAGATACTGACGACAAAGCTTCTGTCAACAAAGAGCATCTAGACTACATTCAGTTCTGTTGACAGAGCAAGGCGCTTTGTTGACATGACAGTGTAGACGCAAAGGACAGTGAAGACTGAAGCACAGAAATCATTTAGTTTCTCTGCAATGGCTTTATCGTCCTTGATTACTCCTTTTATAGCTCGATCATCTAGGGGACCCACAGATTTTTTTGCAGGCTTCCTGCTTCTAATGTACTTAAAAAACATTTTGTTATTTCTTTTTGAGTTTTTGGCTAGCTGTTCCTCAAAATCTTTTTTTGCTTTTCTTATTACATTTTTACACTTGATTTGACAGTGTTTATGTTCTTTTCTATTTATCTCACTAGGATTGGACTTCCACTTCTTAAAAGATACCTTTTTGTCCCTCACTGCTTCTTTTACATGGTGGTTAAGCCACAGTGACTCTCTTTTAGGTCTCTTGCTATGTTTTTTAATTTGGGGTATACATTTAAGTTGGGCCTCTATTATGGTGTCTTTAAAAAGTTTCCATGCAGCTTTCAGGGATTTGGCTCTAGTCACTGTGCCTTTTAATTTCTGTTTAACTAACCTCCTCATTTTTGTGTAATTCCCCTTTTTGAAATTAAATGCCAGGGTGTTGGACTGCTGAGGTGTTCTTCCCACCACAGGAATGTTGAATGTTATTATATTATGGTCACTATTCCCAAGCGGTCCTGTAACGGTTATATCCTGGACCTGACCCTGCACTCCACTCAGGACTAAATCGAGAATTGCCTCTCCCCTTGTGGGTTCCTGCACCAGCTGCTCCAAGAAGCAGTCATTTAAGCCATTGAGAAATTTTATCTCCACTTCTCTTCCTGAGGTGACATGTATCCAGTCAATATGGGGGTAATTAAAATCCCCCATTATTATAGAGTTCTTTATTTTGGTAGACTCTCTAATCTCCCTTAGTATTTCAATGTCAGTATCACTGTCTTGGTCAGGTGGTCAGTAATATATCCCTACTGCTAATTTCTTATTATTGGAGCATGGAATTACTATCCATAGCGATTCTATGGAACATGTTGATTCACTTAATATTTTTATTTCATTTGATTCTACGTTATCTTTCACATACAGTGCCACTCCGCCACCCACCCGGCCTGCTCTATCCTTTCTATATATTTTATATCCCGGTATGATTGTGTCCCACAGATTTTCCTCATTCCACCAGGTTTCAGTGATGCCTATTATGTCAATCTCCTCATTTAATACGAGCTACTCTAGTTCACCCATCTTATTAGTCAGACTCCTAGCATTTGTGTACAAGCACTTTAAAAATTTGCCACTGCTTATTTGTCTGCCCTTCCCTGATGCATTGGATTCCTTTGTATGCGGTTGTTTGTCTGCTCTGGCCCATGGTTTTCCCTCTCCCCTCCTCTCTTTCTGACTACAGCCTAGAGAATCTCTATCAATGGATTCTCCTCTAAGAGAAGTCTCCCTCCGATTTACGTGCATCTCCATACCAATCGGCTTTCCCCCATTTCTTAGTTTAAAAAAACTGCTCTACGAACTTTTTAATGTTTAGTGCCAGCAGTCTGGTTCCACCCTGGTTTAGGTGGAGCCCATCCTTCCTGTATAGGCTCCCCCTCTCCCAAAAGTGTCCCCAGTTCCTAATAAATCTAAACCCCTCTTCCCTACACCATCGTCTCATCCGCGCATTGAGACTCTGAAGCTCTGCCTGCCTACCTGGCCCTGCGCGTGGAACTGGAAGCATTTCCGAGAATACCACTATAGAGGTCCTGGATTTCAGTCTCTTTCCTAGCAGCCTAAATTTGGCCTCCAGGACATCTCTCCTACCCTTCCCTACGTCATTGGTACCTACATGTACCACGACCACCGGCTCCTCCCCAGCACTACACATAAGTCTGTCTAGATGCCTCGAGAGATCCGCAATCTTTGCACCAGGCAGGCAAGTGACCATACGGTTCTCCCGGTCATCACAAACCCAACTATCTATGTTTCTAATGATCGAATCACCCACTACTAACACCTGCCTCTTCCTAACTGGCATTCCCTCCCCCTCAAAGGTATCCTCAGTGCGAGAGGATACCGCAACATCCTCTGGGAGGAGGGCCCCAACTACGGGATGGTTTCCCTCTGCTCCCATTGAACGCTCTGTTCCCTTGAGATTTTCATCCTCCTTAAGACCACTGGGGCTCTCAGACTGGAGGTGGGACAGTACTACAGTGTCCTGGAAAGTCTCATCAACATAGCTCTCTACCTCCCTTAGCTCCTCCAGTTCAGCCACCCTGGCCTCCAAAGCCCGAACTCGGTCTCTGAGGGTCAGGAGCTCCTTGCAACGGGTGCACACATACGCCACCCGCCCACAGGGCAGGTAATCATACATGTTACACTCAACACAATAAACAGGATAGCCCCCACTCTGCTGCTGGGCTTCTGTCTCCATTTTTCTAATGAATAAGTTTAAGTATAAACTGGGATTCTTTTTAAACCTCTGGAATATAGATTATTCTAAGAGTTATGTTTTAAAGAAGGTCAGAAGTCACTAGTGCCCTCTAAACTCCCTCTCCAAACTCTCCTGTTAGCTGTTCCTGGTCGCTGAGTCACAGGCTTATATAGCTCTGGTAGCCCCTCCCCCTGACTGAGGCTCAGCCAATTAACAGAGGCTTCTAGATTTCAAACCTTTTAGAAGCTCCTTCAAACAAACAAACAGACCAAACCAAACAGACAAACACAGGCTCAGCACACTGCAAATAACTCCCCCACACACAAACACACACTCCAGACAGCCACTTACCACAAGGGTCCCGTTTTTACTCCTCTTTTACCTGGAGAACTCCCTCTCCAAACTCTCCTGTTAGCTGTTCCTGTTCCCATTTGGTCTTATTCTAAAACAACCCTGATAATCAGCAAGGTCCTGGAACAAACACTCTGGGGATTTGCCACCTGCTTAAGAGTATGGGTGATGATTCTAGAACATGCCCCTTCCTGAGAGAGGCCTGGCCATTCACACACACAAAGGAGGAACGGCTCTGACGGCCCCATCTTTCACATGAACACATGCTTGACCAGCTCTGCAGACACAAATGAATGCCCTTCCTCGTGTGTGGCTAACGTACCAGACGCAGCAAGGTTGGGGCTTCACAAAAACTGAATAATGGGAGTCAGGAAAAGGAATTAACACTATATAGGGAAAAGTGATAGAAATGTAGCTGTGTTAGTCTGGTGTAGCTGAAACAAAATACAGGACTATGTAGCACTTTAAAGACTAACAAGATGGTTTATTAGATGAGGAGCTTTCGTGGGCCAGACCCACTTCCTCAGATCAAATAGTGGAAGAAAATAGTCACAACCATATATACCAAAGGATACATATATACCAAAGGATCCTTTGGTATATATGGTTGTGACTATTTTCTTCTACTATTTGATCTGAGGAAGTGGGTCTGGCCCACGAAAGCTCATCATCTAATAAATCATCTTGTTAGTCTTTAAAGTGCTACATAGTCCTGTGTTTTGTGTAGGGAAAGCTATTGCATGCAATTCTATACTCACCATGACACAAGTAGTAAGGAAAAAGGAAAACAGCCAAGTCAGCAGGACAGTAGACTATTCCCCACCCACCCCCCGCAAACTCCTTGCTCCGTGAAGCCACCAAGGAGAACGAGGTGATTATCACTTACCTAGCCTCAGAGTTGTCCATGATGTCTGTAACTCATGCCTATGAACTGCTGCTTCTGGAAGGGCGGGGAGAGTTGCCCCCACACCTATTACCGCAGGGCGTTCCAAGAGTAAGCGTTGTCCAAGGGTTAAGGCAACAGTCTAAGACTGTACGCTCCAATCCCAGCTCTGCCCTAGAATTCCTGTGGGACCCAGCTCTGGTTTGTTAAAGGTATTTCATTACATCGCGGTCATTGATTTCAATGGGAGTTTGGTGCCAAACTGCCAAAGGGGCGAGTAAGCTGGTGCACTGGTACGAGGCTGGGGGTGGGGCTCCGCATGCTGCTGGTGTAGCAACAAAAGTCACTTGCGTCACCACCTGGGTGGTGTGGCCAGAGTGCACCTAAAGTGCCAACCCCGGTGCTCAGGCAGCCCTGGGGGACTGGGCAGCACCATGGCTGCACTCCCCACCCAGAGCCAGCCCACACCTCAATCAACATTCCCTCCATTTTTTTTCTACCCATGGGCAGAATAAATTTTGTTCTATGCACCGAGGCATGTGTAGAGGTGCACCACCAGTAGACACACGTGGTGCTGGCTGTGGACACTCTGCTAATCAGGTGGGTGGCATCTGAATTTCTTGTGGGCAGCTGCCCATGTGCTCAGCTTACAGGGAACACTATCCTCCACTCCCTGCCACGAACTCCCCTAGTCCCCTGGCCTGAACCTCCCACACTTACATTTCTCACAGGTACTGTCATCTCACTCCCCCATGCCCTGTCCTGACCCCTCTGCCCCAGGGAGTGTTGCAGTACAACAGTATCTATAAGAAATGTAAGTTACCTTAGAATCATAGAATCATAGAATAATAGGACTGGAAGGGACCTCGAGAGGTCATCGAGTACCTTCACCCCTTCTAAATACCTTTAAAATCCAGCTCCGTCTCACTATGGGATGATATCTGGGCTTCAGTTCATGATCCATACAATGGGGATAACATCTCCGATTCTCAGGGGTGTAGCGCAGGCAGAAATTAATGGGTGCTCCAATTAATTACCCCGATGGAACCCTTAAAGTACCTGCAGCCTCATCCCTTGGTCTCTCTGCTGAAATTACTCATTAGCACCAATGGGAAAGATAACGATGTGCCAGGGATGCCAGTCCACCAGCACCTGGATGAAGATCTCACTTTTTACAAGCCACCAAACAGCTGTCAGCTGGGTGCCCTGTTGGTTGTTTCACCTCTGTACCAATTCATGCCTGTTTCGCTGCTGGTGTGACATTGGTTCCTCGCTCAAAATTATGCCAAGAACTTCTGCAAATCATCCCAAACTGGCTAGAACTAGAAAGGGAAATCAAGCTCTCTGTGGGCAAGAGCCTCCCCAACGTAGTAAAAACTATTCAAGGAGACGTTCGAAATAAAAAATGTTAATTCTTAATTAACAATTAAACCACCGAGTTTATGCCGCCAAATTGCTATGAAGCAAGCCAAGATGCAGTAGTCCTGGGGCGGGTGAGTGGGGTAGATAGGGATGTCTAACATGTATGTAGCATCTCCTTTCAGCTGCTTGGTCCATACAGATGTTACTTCAGCTCCTGCAGGTCATGGGTTCAACCCCCCGTTAGTAGAAATCGTTTGGGAAATAAATGGATCTCAGCTCTTCTTGTCCTGCCAGATTCTCCTACCTTTACTTGCATAGAGAAGCTCCTTTAGTATTTTAATAGTCTCCTTGAATCAGGGCCCATGTCTTTCACTGCCCACCTTGCACTGTGACATTTTTAAAGCTCTTCTCTCTCCCTGTCTGTTGTAGGTACATGGCAATTATCCACCCACTGCAACCCAGGTTGTCAGCCACAGCCACCAAGGTGGTGGTGGGCGTTATTTGGTTCCTGGCTTTATTGCTGGCGTTCCCGCAGGGCTACTACGCGATGACAGAAAAGGTTGTCAACAGGATGGTGTGTCTGGTGGACTGGCCGGAGCACGACACCAAGGTGTACGAAAAAACGTGAGTCGTTCCTTTTCCTGCGGTGAAAAGCCAGGCAGGAAGGGAGGGGGAGGGGGAAAGGCGACACAGACAGGAGGCATCCCAGAGAGGGGTAACAATGATGTGAAATGTACAGCTGCAGAAAGATGGGCACGGGTCCAAGCTCCCAGCAACCACGGGCGGGATACGCCCATCTGATTTCAAGCCACGTCGCCCGCTGCACGCTGTCTGAGGGGGTCGGAATCCTCCCACAAACATTCCCACTATTATCTTCCATAATGAAAATGGCATCCAGCCCCTACGTTTGCTGAGCCCTGAAGCAAGATTGAGCCCCGTGGCAATATTTTAACCCTCATACACTGTCGCTCTTCCTTCACGTGAGACTCCCAGAGTGCTTAAAGGAGGTTATCGTCATCCACTGAGGATGGAAGGGACTTGCCCTGGCAACAGAACAGTGGAGCCTTGAACAAAATTCAGGGCTCTTAACTCTGTGTCTAGTGCCTTTGCCGCTGCAGCATCCAGCCTCTGGGCTAACAAAAGCCTCCAATTCCATGTACAACCCAGCATGGAAGTGTACAAGTAGCCTGGCAAAGCTCCGGCCATGCCCTGTGGGCCCTGCTCTTGTAGGCAGCTATGATATGCCTCAGAGGCTCGCTGTGACCCCTCCCTCTTATCGCTTCTGGAGGCCAGAGTCCCAACTCACTGAGCCATTCCCATCACTGGCAAAGTGAAAGGAGCAGGGGAAACCCTTCTGTAATCCCGGCCTCCCTTTCCAGGAACAGACTCTTTAGTGGTGTGGGGAGGGTTGGGGGGAACCCAGGCCCACCCACTACTCCAGGTTCCAGTCCAGGGAGCCTAGGTAGTGACAAATGATGATGTTTTTCCCTCTATCCCCAATATAGCAGCCTTTTCCCTGGGCCACTTCCCCAAACACTCTCCTAGTACTCCCTCCGACTGAATGAATCTTTCCTGCTTCAGCTCACTGTTTCTGGTCTCATCAGCACACTTCCTCCTCTCAGTCCTTCACTCTTCTCCTTCCCCCTCCCTTACCTGAGGGGCAACCTTTTAAAATAGCACCAGCAGGCCTGAAATTGGCTGCAGGTGCCTGATTAGCCTGCTGCTTCTGGAAAGCTCTTAATTAGCCTCGGGCGCTTACCTGCCTTAATTACGTGGCAGCAGTCTCTGGCAGTTTATTTTGGGAACAGAAAAGCGTCCCCCCACTTCCCGGCATGTCTACCCTCCACCAAACAATTGTAGTCGGCTGCCCTGGGTCTGTCAAAGTAATTATTCATTTTTCTTTTTTAGTTCTAGAAAGGATGTAGCTAAACCCTAAGAAATCCCATGGTACCACATCCATTGTATGTTTAGTTTACACAACACTAGATTTATTGTCTCTTTCAGACCAGGTACATACGCTTAAGGTCAAGAAATGTTAAATATTCTCTCTCAGCGGAATAGGACAGAGGGAAATGATATCAATATGGAACAATAGGTTGTTTTCTCTGAAGCCTCCCATACAAGTATTGACCAAGCTTGACCTCCAAGAAAGTCATATTGGCTGATCAAGACGAAGATGTGCTTGCTGGTAATGTTTTTTATCCCTGCTGAACTAATTGGGTCTCATTTATCCATATTCTATTTCTAGCAGAGCGACACCAAGAAAAAATTTGACTCGCTGCACCAATCTTAGGGGTACAAAATAGTTGTTTCAAAATGAGAAATCAAAACATTCCATTCAGCTGAGATAAAAATAGTCTATACACTGCATTTATATTTTTCTCTATATAAATTTTTCTTAGGAATAGAATACTTAGGCAGAATATTTAGACAAAGCAACATTTTCCAGTGGAAAAATTCTGTTGGAAAATTTTTGATGCATTTTCAACAGTTTAAATTCTGTGATCAGCTTGGGGGGAACAAACAACTAATTGGTGATAAAAACTAAAATGAACAAAACCAGCACAGATTATTGATGTCCAGGATTATGCTATTCAGCACAACTAAGGTTCTCATTGGTTGCATTTGTGAATTAAAGAACTATTTGGCATAAGGGCCCTAGGTAACAAAATCTTATTGCGTGTCATCTCAGAATTTATGGATGTATACATTAAATTGGATATGATACTGTCAATCAAAATGCTACACCGAGCTGCTGCTGCGCCCGGCAGCTTTATCTTTTCTAACGCTAGTCCATGATGGAAATTTCATTGAAGGGATGATAGGACATGATATTCTGTCTCTGCCGATGAATTCCTCATTGCTCTTATTTATGCTTGCAGTTTAATACATTTTCGTTTTGTATGGAACCTTTCATATGAGCTGTGTCTTAAAATGCTTTATAGAGCGAGTGCAATTCCAGGATGCACTCTATGAGAAAGACGCTGACAAAATAGGGGAAATTCAGGGGCAAGTAACTCAATAATTAAGGGTCTGGATTTAAGAAAGAGAGATGAAAAGATGTTGGTATGGCTATCTTGGCTAAGCAACGAGTTTGGTATGGATATCGTAAGAATAGAAGAACCTAAGGACGGATGTACTGGGTCAGACCAAAGGTGCATCTAGCCCAGCATCCTGTCTTCTGACAGTGTCCAATGCAAGATACCTCAGAGGGAGTGAACAGAACAGGGAACCATCTAGTGATCCCTCCCCTGTCACCCATTTCCATCCTCTGACAAACAGAGGCAAGGGATACCATTCCTAGTCATCCTGACTAATAAGTTTTGATGAATTTATTTAGCTCTTTTTTGAACACTCTTAAAGTTCTGGTCTTCACAACATCCTCTGGCAAGGAGTTCCACAGGTTGACTGGCTTGGCTAAGCAATGACTGAAAGGTGAGTGAGAACCGTCTGCAAGTAAATATTGAAGAGGTAGAAGAATTGGCTAGGGTGAGCTCCGGGAAGAAAGCTAGGAGCAATAGCTCAAAGTTAGGAAAAGGAAATATTTTGTTGTCATGAGGAATATGGGACTGTGGAAAAGCCCCAGAAAGAAGGCCAGGCAAGTTTTAGCAACCACACAGTGCTGTACAGAACAGCTCTGCCTTGTCTGGGAGAGAGAGAATGGCTGATTGAAAAGGTCCTTTCCAGCTCTTATGACCAAGATTATGCGATAACACCTGCCATTTTCTCAATATACTTGACCCTCTCTTACTCTATAAGGGTATGTCTACACTACAACGTTAATTCGAACTAACTTAGTTCGAATTAGTTAATTCGAACTAAGCTAATTCGAACTAACGGATCCAGACTAAAAAACTAGTTCGAATTAACGTTTTGCTAATTCGAACTAGCATGTCCACATTAAGTGGACCCTGAACCGGGCTTAAGGATGGCCGGAAGCAGTGCCGGCAGGGCATCAGAGGAGGACTTACAGCGTGGAGATGCTGTCTCAGGCTAGCCGAGGACTGTGCTTAAAGGGTCCCGACCCCCACCCCGGACAGACAGTTCTCAGGGGTGCCCCTCTTGCAAAGCAGTCCTGGCTTGGAGTGCCCACACTGGGCACATCACAGCACTCAGCCATCAGCCCGGCTGCACTTGCCGCAGGCTTCCATCTGGGGAGAGCGGGCAATTGGGGGGCTGCAGGAGAGCTTCCACCCCCAGAAGCCCACAGAGCCAGCCCAGTCCTCCCCATCGGGAGCTCATGCCCCATTCCTCCCTCACCTCCTTCCACTTACCCTTCCCTCGCCCCTCTTCTTGATGTACAAAATAAAGATAACGTGTCTTCCAAAATGGAAGCTGTCTTTATTGAACAAAACTGGGGGAGACTGGGAAAAGGAGGTGGGAGAGGGGAAGAGAGAGGCTGCGAGAGGGGAGGGCAACTAAAATGATCAGGGGTTGGGAACAGGTCCCATATGAAGAGAGGCTAAAGAGACTGGGACTTTTCAGCTTAGAAAAGAGGAGACGGAGGGGGGACAGGATAGAGGTCTCTAAAAGCAGGAGTTGGGTGGAGACGGTGCATACAGAAAAGTTCTTC
Organism: Pelodiscus sinensis; assembly: GCF_052426305.1. Classification (NCBI taxonomy): domain Eukaryota; kingdom Metazoa; phylum Chordata; order Testudines; family Trionychidae; genus Pelodiscus; species Pelodiscus sinensis. Next base: position 14,895,049 of record NC_143079.1, read on the forward strand.
ATTAGTTCCCATAAAGAAGGACTAAAGGACACCAAAGGAAAGGAATGGGTAGCAGGCTTCAAACTAGTAACAGAAAGTTGTTCTTCACAAAGCAAAGAGTCAACCTGTGGAACTCCTTGCTGCAGGAGGCTGTGAAGGCTAGAACTGGAACAGAGTTTAAAGGGAAGTGAGATCAAGTCATGGAGGTTGGGTCCATGGAGTGGTATTAGCCAGGGGGTAGGAGTGGTGTCCTTGCCCAAGGTTTGTGGAAGGCTGGAGAGGGATGGCACGAGACAAATGGCTTGGTCACTGTCTTCGGTCCATCCCCTCCAGGGTCCCTAGGGTTGGGCGCTGTCAGCAGACAGGCTACTGGGCTAGATGGACCTTTGGTCTGACCCAGGATGGCCATTGTAAGCTCAGGGCTCAGGGTCGGGGGTCTCAGTGGACCACCTTGATTCTCTTGCACTCCTGCTCCTGGGTGGCCAGGCTGGCAGCTCTCCTGCCCTAGCCGGCCACTTTCCTGTGCCTAGTGCGGAGATCGTGGACGAGGTCCACGATGTCCGCACTAGCCCAGGCGGGTGCCCGCCTCTTGCGGTCCTGGGCAAGCTCCCGGGAGCCACCAGCCTGGTCCCGGGAAGGGGGAGAGGGCTGGGGGGCATCGGGTGGGTGGCTCGATCCGTGCTAGGTGCAGGGTCTGCTGGCTGGGTGCTGGCAGGCTTGCACCTGGCATGGGCACCGTAGCCAGCCCGTGCCCCTTTAAGGGGTCCGGGGCCGGGAGGGGGGCAGACGAGTTTCCCTGGTGTTGGCCAGAGTGGCCACCAGGGAAACCTGGGGAGGGCTAGCCTCCCACTAGTTCGAATTAAGGGGCTACACACCCCTTAATTCGAACTAGCTAGTTCGAACTAGGCTTAATCCTCGTGGAATGAGGATTACCTAGTTTCATAGAATCATAGAATAATAGGACTGGAAGGGACCTCGAGAGGTCATCGAGTCCAGCCCCCCGCCCTCAAGGCAGGATCAAGCTCCGTCTACACCATCCCTGACAGATGTCTATCTAACCTGTTCTTAAATATCTCCAGAGAGGGAGATTCCACCACCTCCCTTGGCAATTTATTCCAATATTTGACCACCCTGACAGTTAGGAATTTTTTCCTAATGTCCAATCTAAACCTCCCCTGCTGCACTTTAAGCCCATTACTCCTTGTCCTGTCCTCAGAAACCAAGAGGAACAAATTTTCGCCTTCCTCCTTGTGACACCCTTTTAGATATTTGAAAACCGCTATCATGTCCCCCCTTAATTTTCTTTTTTCCAAACTAAACAAGCCCAGTTCATGAAGCCTGGCTTCATAGGTCATGTTCTCTAAACCTTTAATCATTCTTGTCGCTCTTCTCTGTACCCTTTCCAATTTCTCCACATCTTTCTTGAAATGTGGCGCCCAGAACTGGACACAGTACTCCAGCTGAGGCCTAACTAGTGCAGAGTAGAGCGGCAGAATGACTTCACGAGTTTTGCTTACAACACACCTGTTGATACAACCTAGAATCATATTTGCTTTTTTTGCAACAGCATCACACTGTTGGCTCATATTCAACTTGTGGTCCACTATGACCCCTAGATCCCTTTCCGCCATGCTCCTTCCTAGACAGTCGCTTCCCATCTTGTATGTATGGAACTGATTGTTCCTTCCTAAGTGGAGCGCTTTGCATTTCTCTTTATTAAACTTCATCCTGTTTACCTCTGACCATTTCTCTAACTTGCTAAGGTCATTTTGAAATAAGTCCCTATCCTCCAAAGAAGTTGCAACCCCACCCAGTTTGGTATCATCTGCAAACTTAATAAGCGTACTCTCTATCCCAATATCTACATCATTGATGAAGATATTGAACAGTACGGGTCCCAAAACAGACCCTTGAGGAACTCCACTTGTTATCCCTTTCCAGCAGGATTTAGAACCATTAACTACAACTCTCTGACTACGGTTATCCAGCCAATTATGCACCCACTCTATCGTGGCCCTATCGAAGTTATATTTGCCTAGTTTATCAATAAGAATATCATGCGAGACCGTATCAAATGCCTTACTAAAGTCTAGGTATATGACATCCACCGCTTCTCCCTTATCCACAAGGCTCGTTATCTTATCAAAGAAAGCTATCAGATTAGTTTGGCATGACTTGTTCTTCACAAACCCATGCTGGCTATTCCCTATCACTTTATTACCTTCCAAGTGTTTGCATATGATTTCCTTAATTACCTGCTCCATTATCTTCCCTGGGACAGACGTTAAACTGACCGGTCTGTAGTTTCCTGGGTTGTTCTTATTCCCCTTTTTATAGATGGGCACAATATTTGCCCTTTTCCAGTCTTCTGGAATCTCCCCTGTCTGCCATGATTTTTCAAAGATCATAGCTAAAGGCTCAGATACCTCCTCTATCAGCTCCTTGAGTATCCTGGGATGCATTTCATCAGGACCTGGTGACTTGCTGACATCTAACTTTCCTAAGTGATTTTTAACTTGTTCTTTGTGTATCCTATCTTCTAAACTTACCCTCTCCCTGCTTGTATTCACTACGTTAGGCACACCTCCAGACTTCTCGGTGAAGACCGAAACAAAGAAGTCATTGAGCATCTCCGCCATTTCCAAGTTTCCTGTTACTGCTTCTCCCTCCTCACTAAGCAGTGGGCCTACCCTGTCCTTGGTCTTCCTCTTGCTTTTAATGTATTTATAAAAGGTCTTCTTGTTTCCCTTTATGCCTGTAGCTAGTTTGATCTCATTTTGTGCCTTTGCCTTTCTAATCTTGCCCCTGCATTCCCGTGTTGCTTGCCTATATTCATCCTTTGTTAGTTGTCCTAGTTTCCATTTTTTATATGACTCCTTTTTTATTTTGAGATCGTGCAAGATCTCCTTGTTAAGCCAAGCTGGTCTTTTGCCATATTTTCTATCTTTCCTACACAGCGGAATTGTTTGCTTTTGGGCCCTTAACAACGTCCCTTTGAAATACTTCCAACTCTCCTCAGTTGTTTTTCCCTTCAGTCTTGCTTCCCATGGGACCTTACCTACAAGTTCTCTGAGCTTATCAAAATCTGCCTTCCTGAAATCCATAACCTCAATTGTGCTGGTCTCCCTTCTACCTTTCCTTAAGATCATGAACTCTATTATTTCGTGATCACTGTCCCCTATACTGTCTTCCACTTTCAAGTTCTCAACTAGTTCCTCCCTATTTGTTAAAACCAAATCCAGAACAGCTTCTCCTCTGGTAGCTTTTTCAACCTTCTGAAACAGAAAGTTGTCTCCAATGCAGTCCAGAAACTTATTGGATAGCCTGTGCCTCGCTGTGTTAGTTTCCCAACATATGTCTGGATAGTTGAAGTCCCCCATCACCACCAAATCTTGGGCTTTGGATAGTTTTGTTAATTGTTTAAAAAAGGCCTCATCCACCTCTTCCACCTGGCTAGGTGGCCTGTAGTAGACTCCTAGCATGATATCACCCTCGTTTTTTACCCCTTTTAGCTTAACCCAGATACTCTCTACACAGCTATCTCCTACGTTCATCTCCACTTCAGTCCAAGTGTGTACATTTTTAATATACAAGGCAACCCCTCCTCCCTTTTTTCCCTGTCTGTCCTTCCTGAGCAAGCCGTACCCTTCCATACCAATATTCCAATCATGCGTCCCATCCCACCAGGTTTCTGTAATACCAATGATATCATAGTTGTATTTATTGGTTAGCAATTCCAGTTCTTCCTGCTTATTACCCATACTTCTCGCATTTGTATATAAGCGCTCCGTTAGTTCAAATTAAATTCGAACTAACGGAGCGGTAGTGTAGCGCCTATGAAAGTTAGTTCGAACTAACGTCCGTTAGTTCGAACTAACTTTGTAGTGTAGACATACCCTCAGTTATGCTCCCTTGGCTTGTATGGGCTCCTCAAGAGTGCTATGACAGCATTATGACATTGCCATGCGGGGTTCAGGGACCTGCTGAACTGAAGCTCACAGAAGGCTCTGGGACAGGCATGCTTTGCTTATCAAACTAAAGTTGGTGGGGAAAGCCAATAGATTTATATTAGAAACACTGAAAAACCTTTTCAATAACAAATGAGCTCCCTCCAAAGGGTATTTTAACCATCTTGTAAAATGTTACAGCAGGATAGGGTTCTCTTTTAAATTCTTCAGCACGGATAAGAGAAAGGAGTTGGCTCCCTATGTAAACTTCTGTAGGAATTTTCCACAAGGCATGAACAATCTATTTCTAAACCATCAACCCAGCCCTAAGCAGTAGAAATCAGCCCTTTAAACTTCCATGGCCCCATCCGTGGGGCCAGTCTTGCAGAAGGCCAGAAAGGACCTTTAAGGTCATCTAGTCATACGGGCCAGAGAACTTCCTCAAACTAATTCCTAAAGCAGAGCTTGTAGGGAAACATCCAATTTTAATTTAAAATTTGCCAGTGGTAGATGGCCCTTGGTAAATTGTTCCAATGGTTAATTACTCTAGCTGTTAACAATTTACACCTTATTTCCAGTATGAATTTGTCTAGCTTCAACCTCTAACCATTGGATTGTGTTAGTTCTTTCTCTGGTAGATTGAAGAACCCATTATTAAATACTTATTCCATACATGGACACTAAGGCTATGTCTACACAGCAGTGTTATTTCGGAATAATGTGATTCTGAAATAACATAGTGTGTGTCTGCACTACAAGCCTTTATTTAGAAATAATGTCGAGCTGGAGGACTTCTTACTCCAACTCCTGTAACCCTCATTTCATGAGGAATAACGGAAGTTGAAGGAAGACTGGGTTACCTAGGGATGTGGTGGAATCTCCGTCCCTGGAGGCTTTTAGGTCTCGGCTTGACAGGGCCCTGGCTGGGTTGATTTAGTTGGGATTGGTCCTGCCTTGGGCAAGGGGCTGGACTTCATGGCCTCCTGAGGTCTCTTCCAACTCTATGATTCTATAATTCTAAGAGGGTTGCCAGATGTCCAGTTTTCACCCGGACAGTCCAGTATTTGCGGGCTCCATTCAGCAAAAAAACCCAGGAAATTCCGGACATGTGCAATGTCCCGTATTTCCTGTTTCCTTATGACAGAAGCCTGGTGGGGACAATTTTCCCCTGCCGCGTCTGGCGGGGGCAGTGAATGAGGAGCGCAGCAGAGTCTAGCAAAGGGGGGGTAGGACTGGGCAGTTGCTGGGCGCTACGCTAGGGGGGTGCCGGGCTGGGGTGGGAATGGAGCACACGCTGCTTTGGCCCACATGACCAGCAAAGACCAGGATCTGGGCATGTGATGCCTCCCTCTCTCTACAGTGCGAGCTGAGGCAGCCAGGCTGGGCGGCAGGAGCAGCCACTTTAAAAGTCAGATTGGAGCGGGGGCTCCTGACGCTAGGGATGCCTGCCTCAGGGGGAGGGGGAAGTGCATTGGGATGGGGGGGCAGTAGGGAGCCTGGGTCTGAGGCAGGGTGAATGCATTGGGATGGGGAGACTGGGGGGCCTGGCTCAGGGGCATTGGTGGTTAGTGTGTGGTCCCAAACTGGAGGGAGTAGGGCAACTTTTGCTTAACAACTTTGCTCTCCCCCCTTTCTTTTCTTCAAACAGAATTTTTCCCCGGTGCTTTTTTGGGGGGGAGGGTGCAGGGGGGGGAGATTGTTCAGTACTTTTTGTTAAACCCTCTGGCAACCCTAGATTCTAAGAGTGTTCTTCCTTTGACTTCCTACTGTGTAGAACAGCGCCAAAAGCCGAATTAAGCTATTTCTAATTCAGCTACGCAATTGACATAGCTGAAGTTGCGTAGCTTACTTCGACTTTAGCCCTGCTGTGTAGACCCTAATTAGGGCATGTCTACACTACGGAGAAGGTTGACCCTCCGTAGGTCAATCTAGCGTTTGATTTAGCAGGTCTAATGTAGACCCTTAAATCAAATGCTGAGGACAACCCCTGCCAGCGTCATTCTGCAAGGAGTAAGGGAAGCCAGTGGGAGTGTGTGCTCCCATTGGCCTCCCGCAGTGTAGACGCCGCAGCAGCTCAGCTTAAGGTAAGCCGACTTCAGCAACACATTTTGCCTAGCTGGATTGTGTACTTTAGCCAACCTGCCTAGTCTAGTAGGGTATGTCTACACTAGCCCCCTAGTTCGAACTAGGGAGGCTAATGTAGGCATTCGAAGTTGCAAATGAAGCCCGGGATTTAAATATCTTGGGCTTCATTTGCATCTTCCCGGGCGCCACCATTTTTAAATGTCCCTTAGTCCGAACTCCACGCCCGCGGATACACGCGGCACAGAGTAGGTAGTTCAAATTAGGATCTCTAATTCGCACTACCATTACTCCTCGTGGAACGAGGTGTACGGTAGTTCGAATTAGAGATCCGAATTCGAACTACCTGCTCCGTGCCGCATGTAGCCGCGGGCGCGGAGTTTGGACTAAGGGACATTTAAAAATGGCGGCACCTGGGAAGATGCAAATGAAGCCCAAGATATTTAAATCCCGGGCTTCATTTGCAACTTCGAATGCCTACATTAGCCTCCCTAGTTCAAACTAGGGGGCTAGTGTAGACATACCCGTATAGACCAGGCCTACTAGACTAATCAGGTCACCCCTTTACCTTCTTTTTGTTGAGCCAAATAAATTGAGCTGTTTGAGTCTATCACTATAAGGGAAGTTTTCTGTGTTTTGTTTAAACATTCTCCTTGATCCTTTCCAATTTATCAACCTCCGTGAATTGTAGACTCCAGAACTGGACACAGTATTCTAGCAGCTGCCGCACCAGTGCCAAATAAGGAGGTAAAATAACTATTTTGTTTCTACAGGGGATTCTCGGGTTCATGGCTCCTGTATAACGCTGAGAGCTCTAGAATACTTTAACTTTAACTCCTTTAACTTTCACCAAAGCCACGTGTGAATGAATAAGTGTAACCATCCCAGACTCATGCCCGTGAAACCTTTAATATCAACTTACCCAGGGTGTGTGTGTGAGAGAGAAAAACTGAGCCAGGCTGGTGGATGAATGATCTAGCAGGAGATTTTCTAGCATTAATTTATTTTCCTCTCACTGAGGTTCCTTCTCATTATTTCTAGCATTTCAAAAGGTTCCGGTTGACCCTACCAGTTTGACAGTGCTATAGCCTTCTTTGCTTTGCCTTTTGATGTCAGGGAGGCTGGCTGTTTCACTTCCCTTTGGTAGAAGCTTACGCATGGTGTGAGTAAAATGTTGTGAGTTCAAAAAGCCATTAGCGATCTAAAACCCTGTTGAATGATCCATTCGGGTGCAGGTTGCAAATCTCATTATCATACTGCTTGATGGGCTGAGGCCAAAGCAAATATTTCTCTATGAGCCATTTAAAGAGTATCAAAACCCAGCGCAAGACTCCAAATCAGAGACAGGGAACAGCCCAGAATGCATAGTAGAGATGATCTAGTTCATTACGGTGACTGGGAAATGTCAAAACTTTGGGTGGCTCATTACAGTACTGAGTATTATTTATTACTAGCAGATATACCTGCCGTTGCTCTGGGTCTTAACTCAATTCATGGTTGGTTTGGGGAAAATAAAATGAAAATGTCCAGACTTCATTTCAATCATTGCTCTGGGGTGGGGCTGGAGATGAGGGGTTCAGGGTGCAGGCTGCCCTGGGGAGAGAGGACAGCCCCAGCCCTCTCTCACCACTGCACCTTGGGGCCAGGTGAGAAACACTTCTCCATGCCCTTTGCAGCACCAGCAGGCACAGCCCGAGGAGAGGTGCATGTCTCTCGGCTAGCTAGGTCCATGTTCCTCTGCCCCCTTCTCTCCCCAGCCAGAGTGAGGAATGCAGCAAATTGTGCACTTTCCCCTCACTCCCTGATGAAGGGGAGCAGCCAGCAATGTCCCCATACAAATCAGGGGGGAAGTTCAGCCCCCTAGCAACTGTACCTGGGGGTATGTCTACACTACCTTCCTAGTTCGAACTAGCGGGGTAATGTAGGCATACCGCAATTGCAAATGAAGCCCGGGATTTGAATTTCCCGGGCTTCATTTGCATAAGCGGGGCGCCGCCATTTTTAAAACCCCGCTGGTTCGAACCCCGTGCAGCGCGGCTACACGGGGCTCGAACTAGGTAGTTCGGACTAGGGTGCTTATTCCGAACTACCGGTACACCTCATTTCACGAGGAGTAACGGTAGTTCGGAATAGGAACCTAGTCCGAACTACCTAGTTCGAGCCCCGTGTAGCCGCGCTGCACGGGGTTCGAAGCAGCGGGGATTTAAAAATGGCGGCTCCCCGCTTATGCAAATGAAGCCCGGGAAATTCAAATCCCGGGCTTCATTTGCAAGTGCGGTATGCCTACATTACTCCGCTAGTTCGAACTAGGAGGGTAGTGTAGACATACCCTGGGGGTGGGAGACTAGGAGTAGAGGTAGCCCCCTCTCCCCCCTAACCAGTTTTACCTGCCTGGTTATTCTGTCTCTTTTCTGTATGGTTTTATGAGAAGCAATCCCATTCCAGGCACCTCCCATTTTTCTGGCACAACCAAACCCTTGTCTTACTTTACGTTATGAGAGGAAGCTGTATACCAAATTTGATGCTCCTAGCTCTTAGGCTATGTCTACACTAGCGGCTTCTTGTGCAAGAACATCTTGCACAAGGGTTCTTGTGCAAGAAGTCTTGTGCAAGAACACGTCCACACTGCCATGTGCCAGCTGTGCTTTTGCACAAGAGCATCCATGGCAGTGTGGACACTATCTTGCACAAGAAAGCTCTAATGGCCATTTTAGCCATAGGGCTTTCTTGCACAAGAAACCCCGGCCGAGCGTCCACACTGCCCTCTTGCACAAGAGGGCTTACACCTGTTAAAAAAGAGCGTAGCTCTTGCGCAAGAAGCCCTCTCTTACCACGCCGTACTGTAAATTTCCTTGTGCAAGAGCGGGCAGGCCGGGTGGACGCTCTGAGGATTCTTGCGCAAGAACTACCATACTTGCACAAGAAGTCGCGAGTGTAGACATAGCCTTACTGTTTAGAGGAGGAGTTCATGAACAAACAGATGAACAGGCAAACTTTTTGAAATAAATAATAGATTAGTAGTATGTACTAGGGTCCTGACTTTGGCCCTTTATGCTAGGCACTGTGGAAATACACAGTGAGACAGTCACTGCCAAGAAAGCTTGTAGTCTAAACGGAAGGAAGCAAAGGGACTTGCCCAAGGTCACCAGACAGGTCTGTAGCAGAACTGGGACTAGATCCAGATCTCCTGACCTCAAGTCCAGTGCCCTAGCCACCTGACAATATTGTGACGTGAGTTTGCTGACTGAATACTTTGAGAAGCGCCCCATGAGGCACGTTAATCTCTTGATGCGCTGTATGAACTAACGTATCTATAGATTGCATTACACATGCAACTCCTTACACATCAGGATCTCTGATTCCTGACGGTAAGGAGTTTGAGGAAAGCCATGAAGCCGCTGGCTGGATTGTCTCAGATGGCTGGAATTGTATGTGGCCTCAGCGTACAATTCATTCAGAAAAATAAATGAAGCACAGCTCTCAATATTTCCTTAGCTACATTCCTTCTGCTCTGCAAGCCACAAAGAAGTGCTACAAATAGGCACATTTATCTGGTCATGGTTCTAAAAAGAGAGACAATATCTCTAGTCTGAATGCCAGACCCTGGGAAATTTGTTCTTTTGTCAGCCTGTCATGCCGTGCGTTTCATCCCCTAATTGCATTTGGTTAGTTACAGTGACAATCCACCAGCTTAAGAGGCCCAGGGCGATTCTGACGAGGATGGTAAGTAGCAAACAAGTTACTAAGGAGGAGAATGTTAATTAAGCCTTTCGTGATAAAGTAAGCCACTGCTAAAATGAAAATGCACTGAAATCCCAGGCACAGGTATTGACAATTACACCAGCGTTGGGTCTACCTGCTACAGCAGATCTCAATGGCATAACATATAACGAGATGTGATCTTATGATTAATTATTCCTATAATTAACACCTAGGGGCTGGAGTCATGGGCCAGGATTCCACTGCGCTAGGCACCGTCCAAACATAGCACAAGGCTCGTCCCTTGCCCCGTACAGTTTCTGATCTAAATACAGGACAAAAGAGAACAGGAGACAGCAATAGGCTAGACAGACAGGGAAGCCCAAAGACACAACGCTGGTCAGCCTGACAGTGGTGGTCTCACCACCCCAGCTTCCTAACCTTTGTCAAGCTTGTAAGTATCACAGCAAGGAAAAGATGTAAGGAGGAGCTGGAGGGGGATAACAAGGAGGATTATGGGGAGCTCCTCCCATGTGGGGGGGGGCAGCACGGGGAAAGGCATGAAGGTGCAACAAAGGGGCAACGGAGGAGGCTGAGGAGAGGCAGGAGTCAACCTCTCAGATGTCTGCACATGGCATCTGCAGAGCAACATTCTAGAGTGACCATTGTTCAGCTTGGACCTCCCTGGTCCGGCACCCTTGGGACCTGACTGGTTGCATCGCAGGGGGTTTGCTGGACCAGGGGAGGTCCAAGCCCTTCACCCCTCCCTGCTGCCGACTGCTTCTAGCTGTGCCTGGCCCCGCTGCCCTCAAGGTTGGTCTCCATCCCCAGCCCCCCTGCTTCCAACCTGGCCAGGGTTCCCTGGGGCTGGAGTTCCTGCCTGATCGTGGATGCTGCCGGACAGAGAGTCCTGGTTCAGGGAGGTACAACCTGCAATTCCACAAGCCGTGTCATGGCTTCCTCTGGGACAGTGGAGAGATCACCCTTTGGCTCCGTGCCTGGGGCACTGCCCTGCCGGGTTTGATGGTCTGGATGATCTCACCCAAGTTGTACATGAGTCTTTAGCTTCTGCCTGTGCATCAAGTAGCCACGTTGCGTCTTGCTGGGCCAGTGACAACGTGCTCGTTTGGAATGGTCGATCGCGTCCAGACACTTTGCCAGGGATACGAGGGGGTTGGGTGCGGTCCATGGACCACGATGGGATTTCAGGCAATGCCGGGCACGTTATCCATAACCTGCAGGATGGGATGGTGTGACGGCGCGTTGGGGGTTCCCCGTCTCCTGCACCCCAAAATGGCACAAACAGACTGCACCAGCCGGTGGAATAGAGGAAGTTTATTGCCTCTCCAGGATACAGCACAGCACCGATGTAATCTGGTCACAGAGCTGGGCTAGGATGCCTCAGGCCCCCTTGAGATGGGGAGGAGACTGGGCCCCTAAACTCCAGCCCCTCTCCCTAGGCTCTCCTCCATGCTCCCAGAGAGCAAGCAACTCACTCTCTTCCAGCCCTGCCCCCCAGCCAGGGCAGCATTCCACCTTCCTTTGTTCCTCTCCATGGGGGGTGTCTGGCCCTACTGGTTTGCATAGTGACTCATCCTGTTTTGCTGGGTCGTGGTACCCACGGCAGCCAGTGGGGGTTACCCCAGAGCCAGCAGCATAGAAACCAGCCAGGTACCCCCACTACGTCACAGATGGGAAGTGCCGCGTAATCTTCAGCGTGGCTTAAGTTCTCCTGCTGGGGTTCGATCTCAGCAGACAATAGGTCCAAAGGACCGAGTCCTCTGTCCGGTAATGATGGCCTATGTTAAAAACAATAGGTAGGGTGGGGCTAGTTCTGTGACGACTTGCTAGAATTGTGCAGCACTGGGAGACTTCACAGGATTGATATGTCGTGGGAGCCGAAGGCAGTGAGGTTTCCAAATCCCTCTCGTCCCTTTCAAAATCCCAGCCTAATATACAGAGTCCCTGGCATGGAATCACGCAGGGAAGCGGAGGTGACAGATGGGGAGGCCTGAGGGGGTCATGTGCACCCTCACCCCAAGATTTGATGCTTGAAAGTTGTCTGCCTTCTCTCTCCCTCCCTTCTTCAACTATTGGCAGGCCCAGGAAAGGTTGTCCAGGCAGTTCTGTCCGGGCACGAGGTCTGATCACCATGGCGGGAGGGGAGGAAGAAACTGAAAGCAAAGAGCAGCTTCCTGTGAAACAGCACCACGACCGTCCCCCACCAGTCAAACGTCTTCCGTGACTCATTGGCAGTGTGGCCCATAGCTGGCAGGGGCTTTACTCAGGAGCACGCTCTGGAGTCTGATTAAGCCAATGGGTTTTCGGAATTTGGCAGGTCCTTAACCTAAATCTTCTTGGAGGCAGAGTGAGGACTCAAAACTTGTTAGCAGCTTGGGGGCCTTCATCCCCACATCACTGAACAGATGATTTCTTGCGTTAATAAAGGCCCAGAGAGAGAGAGAGACCCTAGAGGCTGATCAGCCTCATTTTTCCATGAAATCTTTGCCTTTGATCAAGTGAAGGGCTTCCCCAGATTGCAGCGGGGACCAAACCCTGGCTCCGTTACGCAGCCGAGTGCTCGTTGACGGCCCTTCGGAAGGGGGCAAGGAAGTAGCAACCTTGGGTATCGCTTGCCCGACACTCCACACCCTTTTGAAAATCACGGTGTAAGTCAGGGCGGGGCCAGATGCATCTAACACTTTGATCCAGCCCACGGACGGCATCTGCCCACTTTTATTTATAGCCTGCTGTCTGTGCCACCAAATTTCCAGGCGGTGGCTCCGGCAGCAGGATTCTATGTAAATGGCTCACGGCTCCCAGTCGCGGCGCTTCCCTAGAGGGGCAGGAGCCCTTTAAATAGCTTCAGCAACTCCGGGAGGCTCTAAGCAACACGGTAGCAGCGGGGCCAGGAGCCGTGAGCCCTCTGCTGTGTTTTTAATTCAAAGTCTCCAGCCCCAGACAACTCTGGGGGGAGGCTAGTCCCCAGCCCCACCCCATCTGTCCCAGGCACCGCCCTTCCAGAGGTGGAGCCAGCCCCTTGGCCACGTACTAAAATTCGTTAAGTGATTTCCTGAGAAAATGATTGGTCAGCACTGGCGTAGGTCATAGAGCAGAGATTCTCAAGTCGCTGTATGTGCCCCTGGGGTGTGTGTGGTAAGTGGCATGTGATAGATACTTGGGGGGCGGGAATTACTGAACATATTCAGGGCCGGGGGACTGAGGCTACGTCTACACTGCAGGCTTTTTGCAGAAGAGATCCTCCACAAAAACGTCTTGCCCAAGAGCACGTCCACACTGCAAAAGCACATCGGAAAAGTGATGCGCTTTTGCGCAAAAGAGTGTCCAGACTGCATGGACGCTCTGTCGCATGAAAGCTCTGACTGCCATTCATGGAATGGCCACCAGGGCACCTGCGCTTCTTCTGATAGGCTATTTTTGCGCAAAACCCCCGTTTCCCATCCACACAAGAGCTCTTGCGCAAAAAGGAGTTATTCCTCATAGAAAGAGGAATACAAGACACCGCAAACCACCCTCTGTTCTGTTGATTCCCTGTGAATTTTCTTGCGCAAAAATGTGCTTGAGGTGTGGACGCTCTGTGAGTTTTTGCGCAAAACCAGCCGTTTTTGCACAAAAACTCGGCAGTGTAAACATAGCCTGAGAGTGGCAGCTGCTGGCTGAGTAGCCCGGGGAGGAGAAACTGCTATGGAACAAAGAAGCGGGGGGAGGGCAATCAAGTAACTTTGAAAACCACTGTATTAGAGGATAAAGGAAGTTTCAAAAGTCCGGAGACTTAGATAAGTCCCAAACGATAGCTGCCTAACTAGGATGAATGAGGCTTTTATGCCTTTTGGTGCACAACAATTGATTCATGGCGAGACATGCTGCACAATGCGTTGTTTCAATACAGGTCAGACACCTAGAAGCAAAGAATGTAATCTATAGAATTACAGGCTATAAATGGGACTCTCTCCTGGGAAGCAGTGACCCTGAAAAAGACATGGGGCTATGGCGAAAAATCCGTGGCACGTAAGCCCCTATTGCAATGCTGTGACTCAAGGGGCTAACGCAATCTCTAGTTGTGTAGTCGGGGGAGCAGAGCAGGTATATTACTTCTGAACTGGGCGTTGGTGTGACTGCTAATGGACCCAGTTCAGGTGTGCACAAGTCAAGGACGTTAATTGGAGAGGGCTCAGAGAACAGGCAGGAGAATGATTAAAGGACTGGAAAGCCTGATTTATGGTAGATTCAAGGGTTCCATCTGGGTAGCTTAAAGAGAAGGCGAAGGGGTAATTTGGTCAGTTTCGAAGCTCCTATACGGGGAAGGAAATTTGATAACTGAGGGCATTTCAATCTAGCAGAGAAAAGTAAACAAGATTCAATGGCTGGAAGTCGAAGCTCGACAAATGCAAACAAGCCACGAGGTGCGCATTTTGAAGAGTGAGAGCAATTAACCATCAGAACAATTTCCCAAGGGTTGGGGGGGGGCATTGTTTCAAATCCAGATTACCGTTTTTCTAAACTACGTATTCAAGTTCCAACAGGAATTAAGGGAAGTCCTGTGCCTTGTGTTCATATAGCAAGCCAGACTAGATAATCACAGTAGTCCCACAGGGGTGAGGAACATAAGGCCCAGGAGCTGGATCCAGCCCCCGGCTTGTCTGGATCTGGCCCCTGAGGCTTGGGGTTCCCCCTCCTGGCACTGGGGAGCCTACACTGTTGCTCCAGCCCCACAGTCCCCCTTCGGCTCCCCCTGTGAGGCTGGAGTGCCAGCGCCAGGTCTCCACTGCAGGGCGGGGGAAGACTCAAGCATTGCGGGCTGGAGTCAGGCAAGGCAAGTCAGAACTAGGCCTGACCCATGGCTCTGCCTGGCTAAGGGAGGAAGCAACTCTGTGCACTGCCAATCCCCTTTCCCATTGGCTGCTGAGTAACGTGCTGTAGGGACACTTTTCCTCCTGCCACTCTGATTGGCTGTAATCGTGACCACTAGGAGCAGCAGGGGGCGGTGCCTGAGAGCAGCAGGGGACATGTGCTTCCCCAGGGAGCTGTGCCAGGTGAGTGCCCCCCACTGCCCAGACCCTTCACTCTCACCCTCCTCCTGCATCTCCCCTCCCACCCAGACCCCCAACTCCAGCCCGCACCTGCACCCTCCCTCCTGCTCAGACCCCTCCCCTCAAGCCCGCTTCCTGGCTGCCCTCTCCCACACACTGAGCCTCTCATTTTGGCCCACCCCACAGCCTAGGGCAGTGGTCCCCAACACGGTGCCCGCGGGCGCCATGGCGCCCATGGGGGCATTTGTGTGCGCCCGCCTAGTGCTCGGGGCTGGCCTGGCCCTGGACACGTGGCGCATGTGCTGTGCCGGAGCCGGCCTCGGGCGCATGGCACACGGTGAGCGCCGGCCCCGGGAGCACGGCGAAGTGGCCTCCTGCGCTCCGGGTGCACGGCGCATGGGGAGCGCCAGTCCCGGGCGCACGGCTATGGGGGGGACACCGGCCCCGGGCGCGCAGTTATGGGGGGGGGTACCAGCCCCAGGCGCGCAGCTATTGGGGGGGGTGCCAGCCCCGGGCACGTGGCGAAGTGGCTGCCCACGCTCCAAGCACGCAGCGCATGGGGAGCGCTGGCCCCTGGTGCACGGCTATGGGGGGGCGCCGGCCCCAGGCACATGGTTCATGGGGGTGTGGCATATGCGCGGCCCCGCCCCCTGATGTGCGAGTGTCTCCGCCCTCTGGTGCCCAGCAGGCGAACAGCCACGCCCTTTGGTGCCCGGTGATGTCAAATGGTTGGGGACCACTGGCCAAGGAGGTCCCACAAAAGATATGCAACTTTAGCTACGTTAATTGCGTAGCTGAAGTCGAAGTACCTTAATTTGACTCTACCAGGAGTAAAGGAAGTCAAATGTAGAGTGTGCTCCCCTTGACTTCCTGCAATGTGGACAGCGCCAAAAGTTGAATTAAGGTACACAATTAACGTAGCTAAAGTTGCATATCTTAATTCAACTTTATCCTGCAGTGTACACATACCCTTGGGCAGCAGAGTGATTATTCCAGAATAAGAGTGTCCACACAGGGGAGCTATACTGGAATAATTATTCTGGAGTAGCTATGTCAATTAGTTTCCTCTGTGTAGACAAGACTTGGGAGGTAAAAGCAGGGGACAGAGTTAGGATTTATGGGTTCTTTTCCTGGCTCAATGAATAAAAGTTCCCTCATAACTCAACTTTTTCTTCTGTAAAATGGGAGTATTATGTAACAGGGCAGTGCTAGGGAGTTTAACACCTTCAGAGGAAAGGTGCTGCATAAGACACTACGTGGATACCTGCTGTGGGGTCAGCTCAGTAGCCATGCTCAGAATTGCTACATAACTGAGGCCCTAATCCAAGCCCTGAAACTAAATTATCCTCTCAGCTGGGCCATTAAAAATGCATCGAATCAAATAGAATTAAATTAATGTAATAGAAGAATGTGTTTCAGTGACTGTCTTGCATGGCAGCCAGGGAGCACTGCTAAACCATTTTTCTCCAACAGGAGCACTGGAATGTGGGGAGCAAGGCCCCCTACTTTTAAAAGCGGGCAGGCTACATCCTTCCATTTTTTATCAGCCCTAAGGGTAGGTGGTGGGGGAAGAGGGCAGGGTCTTAGGCTGTGTTCCCTGTAAGATGAGCACTTGGGCAGCCACCCAGGAGAGAGTGAAATGCTACCCAGGTGATTAGCAGAGTATCCACAGCTGGCAGCATGTGTTTCCACTGGTGGTGCACTTCTACACATGCCTCAGTGCACGTAACAAAATGTATTCCACACACATGGAAAAATTAGAGGGAACATGACCTTGGGGAAGAGGCAATAGTGGGGGTCCTCCAGAGAGAAGGAGTGGGAGCATGGGTCAGATGCTGGTGCTTCCCCACACACACACACACTGTAGGGAAGCGTTTGTGGCAATTGTTCTCCAATTATGAAGGAGAGGTGAAGATTTGAGTGAAACAAGACTTTGGATGATTAAGGAACCATGTTAACTGGTTCCCACATGAGTCCTATTTAGCTTAAAGATTTTGCTCTATAGCTTGAATGGCAGATACTCAGGATAGCCAGGGGACACCCTGTCCTTGGGTGGGAAAATAATCTATTGGGAGCGATCTGCACGTCTCCAGGTTGAACTGCAATCAGGTGCAGGCTGCTGTCCTCAGAGGCTTCCCACAGACTGCTCGGAGTGCTTGCGAACAAAATGAACTTTTCCGATGGCCATAAGAACAGCCATACTGGGTCCCACCGATGGTTCCATCCAGACCAGTATCCTGTTGTGACAGGGTGGACTAGGCCCTGAGGTCCCCTGCTGGAGGCCTTGTGGTCCTGCCACACCCTGCCACAGGAGAGGGCAGTAGAGAGGTCCTCCGAGCTGCCTAGAGCGGCGGTGGGGGCAGCAGCCAATTAGCAGTCAGCAGGTCAGTGAGGGTATGTCTACACTAGAAAGTTAGTTCGAACTAACGGACGTTAGTTCGAACTAACTTTCCTATGCGCTACACTAGCGCTCCGCTAGTTCGAATTTGAATCGAACTAGCGGAGCGCTTAGTTCGAACTAGGTAAACCTCATTTTACGAGGACTAACGCCTAGTTCGAACTAGCTAGTTCGAACTAAGGGCTGTGTAGCCCTTTAGTTCGAACTAGTGGGAGGCTAGCCCTCCCCAGGTTTCCCTGGTGGCCACTCTGGCCAACACCAGGGAAACTCGTCTGCCCCCCTCCCGGCCCCGGACCCCTTAAAGGGGCACGGGCTGGCTACGGTGCCCGTGCCAGGTGCAAGCCTGCCAGCACCCAGCTAGCAGACCCTGCACCTGGCACGGCACAGAGCCACCCACCCGATGCCCCCCAGCCCACCCCCTCTTGCCGGGACCAGGCTGGCGGCTCCCGGGAGCTTGCCCTGGACCGCAAGAGGCGGGCACCTTCCTGGGCTAGTGCGGACATCGTGGACCTCGTCCACGATCTCCGCACTAGGCACAGGAAAGTGGCCGTCTAGGGCAGGAGAGCTGCCAGCCTGGCCACCCAGGACCAGGTGTGCATGAAAATCAAGGGGGTCCACTGAGACCCCCGACACTGAGCCCTGAGCTTACAATGGCCGTCCTGGGTCAGACCAAAGGTCCATCTAGCCCAGTAGCCTGTCTGCCCACAGCGGCCAACCCTAGGGACCCTGGAGGGGATGGACCGAAGACAATGACCAAGCCATTTGTCTCGTGCCATCCCTCTCCAGCCTTCCACAAACTTTGGGCAGGGACACCACTCCTACCCTCTGGCTAATAGGACTCCATGGACCCAACCTCCATGACTTGATCTCACTTCCCTTTAAACTCTGTTCTAGTTGTAGCCTTCACAGCCTCCTGCAGCAAGGAGTTCCACAGGTTAACTATTTGCTTTGTCAAGAACAACTTTCTCTTACTAGTTTCAAGCCTGCTACCCATTCCTTTCCTTTGGTGTCCTCTAGTCCTTCTTTATGGGAACTCAGGAAGAACTTTTCTGAATGCACCCTCTCCACCCAACCCCTGCTTTTAGAGACCTCTATCCTGTCCCCCCTCCGTCTCCTCTTTTCTAAGCTGAACAGTCCCAGTCTCTGTAGCCTCTCTTCATCTGGGACCTGTTCCCAACCCCTGATCATGTTAGTTGCCCTCCCCTCTCCCAGCCTTTCTCTTCCCCTCTCCCACCTCCTTTTCCCAGTCTCCCCCAGTTTTTTTCAATAAAGACAGAGTCAATGTTGGTAGAAACGTTATCTTTATTTTGTACATCAATAAGAAGGGGGGCTAGGGAAGGGCAAGTGGAAGGAGGTGAGGGAGGAATGGGGTACGAGCCCCCGATGGGGAGGACTGGGCTGGCTCTGCGGGCTTCTGGGGGTGGAAGCTCTCCTGCAGCCCCCCAATTACTCCCTCTCCCCAGATGGCAGCCTGCGGCAAGTGCAGCCGGGCTGATGGCCGAGTGGTGTGATGTGCCCAGTGTGGGCACTCAGGGCACTCCAAGCCAGAACTTCTTTGCAAGCGGGGCACCCCTTAGAACTGTGTGTCCGGGGTGGGGGTCGGGACCCTTTAAGCGCAGCCCTCGGCTAGCCTGAGACAGTATCTCTATGCTCTAAGTCCTCCTTTTATGCCCTGCCGGCACTGCTTCCGGCCATCATTAAGCCCTGTTCAGAGTCCACTCAATGTGGACTTACTAGTTCGAACTAGCAAAACGCTAGTTCGAACTAGTTTTTAGTTCTAGATGCGTTAGTTCGAACTAGCTTAGTTCGAATTAACTAATTCGAACTAGCTTAGTTCGAATTAACTAATTCGAACTAAGTTAGTTCGAACTAGCGCTGTAGTGTAGACGTACCCTATAAGAAAAACTGCAGGGCCCGAGCAAGAGCATTTCCTTGCTGGAGCCGGGGGAGAGCAGATGGGGCTCCAGGCTGGATGCTGGGATTTCACTGGCCCTGAGGCGAGGGTGAAGAATGTGCTACAGCTGTGGGGAAGTGGCCTGGGGAGTCATAGCAGCGGTGCAGTTATTTAAAGAGATTTTCCAGACAGCTGCTTTCTATAGGGTCCCTGGGCTGGGACCTGGAGCAAAGGGCGGGCCATGGTCCCCCCTGCCAAACTCCCCATTAGCCACAGAAGGGGAAGAGCAAGGCAAGGACTGTGAGGCACCTCAAAGAGGGGGACTGAACTACAGTGACCCAGCTGAAGGGCTGTGGCCAGCAAGGCCCTGGGAGGGCGAAGACTTTGCCTCCAGGGAAGGAGCCCTGGAGCACGGCTCTATTCTGGAGCAGGGACAACCTGAAAGGCCGTAGAGGGCATTGAGAGAGTCCCATATTGGACTCGCTTTGCTTTCACAGGCGGCGTGAGACTTGGCAGGAGGGCTGAGTCCCCAAAGAGCCGCCAGGAACAGGGAAAGAGTGCAGGCACGCGTGCTCGGCCGGGGGCGCTGCAGGCGGCAAGTGCGACCCCGTGACACCTGTCTTCTGACACGGACGGCCACCAGAGGCTTTGGGACAGGACAGTTCATCAAGTGATCCATCCAGGCCCAGCCGGAGCAGAAGTTTGTGCTGCTTTGCCATTCTGTGTCTGGCAGATCCTCTTCACGGGCTGACTAAATCCATTCTCCCCGCCCCCCGCTGCTTCTTTCAAACAAAGCCTTTATGATCCTGTTCAGAATGCATGCCAGGGGCTCTGGCACTCTTGATGGTCGTCGAGTGTCTCAGCAGCTGAAGAAATATATCCAGCTAAGCGCCCTGAGCCGCCGGCTCTCGACGGGCCGTGCTGTCTTGTCTTGCATTGCGATCACCCTCCTGTCAATCCCAGGGCTCTGTCACCAAGGCTGCTAGGAAGCTGGCGCCGCTTTGTGAACGTGTCGCGTTTTTCCTACCAGTTCCCTGTAGGAATAGCAAGGATGGAGATTGCAGAAAATGCAAGACAAGCGGGGTCCAGTCTTCTCTGGGTTCGTGCTTACGTTAGCATTGCCTTCGTGCTGGTGCTTTAGCCGCAAGGTGAAACTTACGGGGGGAGGAAGTTCTCGGGGCTGAACGGTGGCTCTGATGAGTCTAGAGCATGGGTTCGCAAACTGGGGGGCACGAAGAAATTCCAGAGGGGGCGCAAGGCGACCCAACCCCCTAGCCCCTACCCCGTCAAATTTTGCTGACTTGGTCAGTTCCTTTCTTTTTTTTTGTTATTGCTCAACAAGTTTTGCTGCTATTTTGGGGAGGGCGTGAGGGACTCAAGGGGGCGTGATGCCAAAAAGTTTGGGAACCGCTGGTCTAGACAGCGCTAAGAAAAGGAAGGAAGCGCCCACCATGAGTGACTCTGCAGGTAACCCTATTTGGAGGAGCAACATTTAAGGACTGGGAGTCATGTAGGGCGGGAGCCCCTGGCACTTTGACCTCCCAGCCGTCCAGGAAACCAATGGGCCCTTGTTCTGCTACTCCCCTGCTGAGAGCACTAGCTGGCCTGTTCCCCAGCCGCGATGAGGGCCCCATGGGACAGCAAGCAGCAGCTCCAAGGCAGAGGGCAGTAGCAGCACAGCACTGGAGGGCAGGGCTGTGGAAGTGCCGGCACATGAAAGCCCCCGGCCAAACCAGGCAGGATCACTTATCAGAGGCTCCTGGATCTTCCACTAGATCCCAATCTACTAGTTGGTGACCCCTGATCTAACAAGACAGGCCCTGACAAACCTACCTAAATTGAGGTAGCACATCCCCATTAGGGGAGCCTGCCTCGGACTAATTTTGAGGCTTCCCTATAGTCTAGATAGGCGATTTTGAAATAAGCTATTTCGGAGGATTTTTTCCAAAATAACTTATTCCGAAATAGGTGTGCAGTGTAGACATACCTAAGTGATTAATAAGGATTTACCGATGGTGCTTTTGGCCGACATCCAGGGCCGGCCCGAGGTATTCTGGCGCCCCGGGCACGGGTGCGTGGCGCTGCCCCGGGCGCATGGTGCATGTGTGGGCTTGCCCGTGGGGAGCAGGCCCACCCCCCTATCATGTGCAGGCCTGCCCCCGAGGCGCACGGCGCATGCACGGCTCGGCTAAAGCCGCTGGCGCGCATCCCGGGGCACGCCCCAGGAGCACATGGCGCATGCGCGGCCTGGCTACAGCTGCTGGCACGCAGCCTGGGGCCCACCCCTAGGGTGCATGGCACAAGTGTGGCCTGGCTGTTACTGCTGGCGCGTGCGCTGGGCCGTGTATGGCCCTGCAGCTGTGGGGGGAAGGGCGTTGCTGGCCGGTGCTACAGGGATGCGGGCGGGCCGGCGCTGCGGGAGCTGGGCACGCGGCGCCTGATGGCAGCTGTAAGGGACGCCGCGCACCCCTTACAGCTGCCATCAGGTGCCACCCATCGGTTGGTGCCCTGGGCAGCTGCCCGGCTCGCCCATGCCTCCGTCCAGCCCTGCCGACATCAGATTGCTCGCATGAACGATTTGTAGGAATGCAACGCAATTTGCAACTGCGCCACCCACTCAGAGCAAAAGGGAACATGTCCTGATGGAGCCCAGTTTCCTGAGTTCCAGATGTGCCTGTCGCTATTGCGGGGATGCAGATACATCAGGGAATGGCACTCATTGGAAATACTGTTTTCTTTGCTTAAAGAAATTGAACCCAACTCTCTGCTGGGAACAGGGGCAGATGACCGTTTTGCAGGGCCCCGGGCAGCATAATTCCGTGGGGCCCCCCCTTTGCCACGGCGCATGCGTGGGGCTTTCTGAAGCGCGGGGCTCGGGGCAGCCGCCCCATTCGCCCTCCCTATATCCGCCCCTGGCTGGGAATCATTGCAGTCATAGTGGTGCACATCTGAAAAAATGTCAAGAAAGAATCCGGGCCATTCATCCCCTGTTGTTTTAAGTTTCCCTGCACAGATACCATCTTGTGTCCCCTATCACCCTTGTAACTGGGCTTTGGCAGACTGCAAGGCCAGTGCTAGTGCTGCCCTAGGAATGGGAAGCCAGGGTTAATTCTGGGCACTGTTTTGCTTTTCCTAAAATAACTTTGAGGAGCCAGGTGGCTGAGCTGGTATCAAATGTCTCGCTGACTCCCAGGCTGTCTGTGGAATGACCTGGGTTTATCTAAGGAAGGAAATGCAGTCACATCTGGCTTATTTGCACTCCTGTGGCAGGGAGAATGGGCAGAGAGCTGGAAATGGGGAGAAGGAAAATAAGGAGAGACAAAGACAGAGGTGAGAGAGGTGGGGGAAAAGATTCAGCACTGCTATGCTGGAGCGCTCCTGATAGTAACAAGTCATCGACACAATATAATTGAAGACAGGTCTACACTAAAGGGGACGGTCCAACCAAGATATGCAACTCCAGCAATGTTAACTACGTAGCTGTAGTCGATGTACCTTGTTTCGAGTTTCCCCACCATCCCCACAGGGGGAGGCCGATGGGAGTAAATGCTTCCGTTGGCTTCCCTTGCTCCTCACAGAAGCAGGAGTACTGGCTGCTGATGGGGCTGCCTTCTCAGTTTGATTTAGCAAGTCTTGACTAGACCCACTAAATCAAACTCCGGAAGATCAATCGCGACGGCATCGATCTTCCGTCTAGTGAAGACAGGACCTCAGTCTTGCTGTATTCAAGGCACTGAAACAGGTCATCTCTTCTCTACAAGATCCAGTCATGTATTCCCCAAGATGGGGTTTGCCATGTTGTAACCAGGTTCCCCATTACAGAATAAATTCAAAGAATAATTGGAACCAAAAAACGGTATTAGATGCCTCGTGCTGGTAGTTCGCAGTACGCTCTTGCCAGCTGAGAGCAGAGTTATGGCAGGTCTGAATGTGGCCCTTTGTGACTCATAGAATCGTAGAATCCCAGGGCTGGAAGAAACCTCAGCAGGCCACGGAGTCCAGCCCCCTTCCCAAAGCAGGACCCACCCCGACTAAATGATCCCAGCCAGGGCTTTGTCAAGCTGAGACTTAAAAACCTCTAGGGATGAAGATTCCACCCCCGCCCTAGGGAACCCATCCCAGCGCTTCCCCACCCTCCTAGGGAAATTGTTTTTCCTAATGTCCAACCTAGACCTCCCCCACTGCAACTTGAGACCATTGCTCCTTGTTCTGCCATCCATCACCACTGTGAACAGCCTCTCTCCATCCTCTTTGGAATCCTCCTTCAGGAAGTTGAAGGCTGCTATCAAATCCCCCCTCAGTCTACTGCAGACGGTGCCAACAGCTGATCAGAAACCAGCCTCAGCATGGAGTCATTTTCAGATCCAACCTGAACCTGAAACTTGCCGTGGAATCTGTGTCACTTCTCCCTTGTCTTTGGGGCCTGCCTGACTGGCGTGTCCTGCTCCCTTCACCCCGTATCTGCAGTCCTCTCTGGCTGCTCACGGGCCTGGCACTGTGCTAGCTGCGTGCCGCACTCTTGCCAACTGCGTCCATCTCGCAGCACTGAGCACGCTGCAAATGCAGACTGAGATGCTGCAACTCTTTGGCAGGCTCATTCCACTGCATATACCGGTGGTTCCCAAACTTTTCAGCATCACGCCCCCCCTTTCTCATTTTTGAAAAACCCTCATGCTCCCCCCCCCCCCCACAAAAAAAACTTGTTGAGCAAAAAAAAAGAGAAGGAACTGAGCAGGACAGCAAAACGTGATGGGGGGGGGCTGGAATTTCCCCCCTGGAATTTCTTCACTCCCTCCAGTTTGGAAACCCATGGCATATACAATGCAGGGTCCTGGCAGCAGGCAGGCCACTGCCGGGCTGCCCGTCACAGGCTGGGGGAGCTGATCAGAGACAGCCCACCCCAGAACGAAGAGGGTCACATAGCTGTCAGACCCAACCCGAACCCAACTCTTGTAGCTGGGTTGGCTTGCAAGGGTCCAGCATAAAGAGTTAAATGACTTGACCAAGATTATTTAAAGTTAGTGGCAGAGCTGGCAAGGGAGTCCTAGAGTCATGACTTAAAGTCCCTTGCTCCAGTTAGTAGACTACTTTGTCCTCCTATCAATGGCACTGAGAAAGCAAATCGTAACCTCTTTTAAGCCCATCAGGCTAGGATAAAATACCCTGCCAGTGCAGGCTGCCGTGAATTAACTCCATTTTGGTCTCTTAGTCTTACCATTGCTAAAAAATGATAACACACAACTGACTTTGTTTTTAAACTGTGGTCTAATCTATTCCAGTTTCATTAGCTGCTGATTGAATGCTTTTACATTTAGAAGGGGAGGATGGTCACACTTGATTGCCAAGTCAAATAAGCTCATTTTTCTTTCATTCGCAAATTAAAAGGACAGATTCTGACTGATTTATAGTTCGCAATCTGGAGTCTGCTCAATGCCAGACCAGCTGGTTAAGTGATGTTCTCTTGCTGCTCTCGTTATGGAGCACTCCCCTCTTTGCGCTTCTCCAAATTTAAATGCCTGTTTTTAAAGATACAGGTGCTGATTTTCCAGGGCACTTGATTCATAGCGGTAACGCCGCTGACTTGTATGGGGTAACTCCTGATTCAGACCAACAAAGGCGAGACAAGAATCGGAACACTTCTTCTTTGTATTCAGCTGATGATCTGTTGATGCTCTGACCAGAATAGAAGAATCTGAGAGGCATGGTCTCAAAAGGCAACCCAACATTGGCACGCCATCGCCTGCCCAAATGTGCATTCACTTGTCATTTGTGCCACAATAGCTGTCCCCGGCAATTTCTGCTGGCACATTTTAAAAGCCCTTTTTAGCCAGCTGGCCATTAATGTCTGAAAAATTTCACTTGAGATTTTTTGGGGCATAAAACTGACAGGGGTGCCAATCCCTGGCTGGCTGTGGCATTTGAGAAAGGTGGGGAAATGGATAGGGGAACTTAGTTGCAAACATAATTAGTGTCTATCCGGCAAACGTACAGTGTGGGCTTCTCAGGTCTCTTGTGTGCGGTTCATCTCACTTGGGGCTGCTAGTTGCTAGCTGTAATACAAACAGATAATCTTTCATCTGGTAAGGGCCCAATTCTACATGTGCTGAACACTTGCTAATTCCAGCAAAATCAAGCAGAGTGAAGGGCTGTCATAGGTCCGGTCCTGATTCTGAATTAAACGTCTCTGAACTATTTCAGGGTGCAGGGCAACATGCTCAAGCCACGTTTCCTTTACAGGTACCTCTCCCAGGCAGGCGATTAATCCTCTCAACAGTCAGTTTCTGTCTACCCTTGGCCCTGGTCTACACTAGGACTTTATTTCGAAATAACCTCCCCAGCAAAAGGTCAAATTTGTAAGCGGAGCGTCCGCACGACAAAGCCCATTATTTCACACTAACGGGTCGCAGAATGCGAAATCAGCACTCCTGCTTTTCATCAGGAGCAACGCTAATCCCCACATTATATGTACAGCCCCAGCTGCAGAGCCTTGGCACATTAACTCCTGCTTTTAGCTGCAAAGCTCCCTGGTTTAGACCCTGGAGCGTCAGCCAAAAAAGGAGGCGGCATCACCCCAGGATTCTTAAAAAGCAGCAGCTGGGGTTTGTTTGTGTTCTCAGAAAATAGCTGCTTCCTGCGATAACACGGCGGCAAAATGGGAAACCTGGCATTTTTATGAATGAGAAGTCACATCTGGGCGCTCTATAAGCCCACCATAATGCAGGTCCTGGGGAAACAAAAGGCAGCTTCTCTCTCTGGATCCCAAAGCCATTGTAAACAGGGGTCCTCAAGTCGCCTCGCTCAAGGAGGCTTAGTATTTGCCTCCAAGCAAGGAAGGAAGGAAGAGGAGATGGGGGAGCGCGCACACTCACTCTTGGCCAGCTAATTCTTCTCTAATGAATAGAGCCCTGGAATTATATTCTGTCAATGCACATGCTGGCTCCGCTTGCTATTTTCTTTTAAAAAATAACAATTCAGAATGAGTCCCATGTGAATTTTTAGCAATAGCGAAGTAAACAGCTGAACTGTCACGCTGAAATGCAGTCAGCATGCTGGCCTGTGGACGCGTGAAGAGATACAGGGCCACTGCGGGCTTATTCACAGGACTTTTGCTAAAACAGAGATTCAAGTACAGGTGGAACCTCTCTAGACTGGCACCCTCAGGACCGAATTGGTGCTGAACCAGAGAATTTGTAGACCCACAGGACGTCAATATTGTCTAGAAGCATGACCAACACTGCCACTGCGTATTGGGCTCCCAGAAGACATTTAGGGGTAAATTAGAGCTAAATAACACAGATTGCTGAGAGCCAGGACTGGTGGCTGTAAATAAACTTTAGGGGACCACAGGAAACTTGACCACACCCACGAGAAGTGGACACCCAGTTAACTGTTGCCGGATCAGAGAGTGCCGGACTAGAGAGGTTCAACTTGGACTGCAACGAAAATCCCTCCCCTCTTTGCTCAGAACTGTATTTCCTCACCATCATGAGTGTGCGTTAGCGTCACACGGTTTCTTGCACGTGTCAGTGTCTTGTGAGGTGAGCCATCAGACTCGCTGGGCCCCTGGATAAGCTGTGGGGGAGGGGAGCTCTATGCTCCCAGAAGGGGCAGGGCCTCGGGAAGAAGGGGCGGAGCTTGGGCAGTTGGCCCAGGGCTCTGGTGGTGATTTAAAGGGCCCAGTACTCTGACTGCTGCTATTGCTGCAGTAGCAGCAGCGGTGCTGGGAGCCCCGGGTCCCTCAGAATTGCTGGCCTCCTTTGCCCCCCAGCCCTATCAGCAGGCCTGTGTAATGTTTAGCTTTTGTGTTGACCAAGGGCGCCTGGCTTTCTTGCTCTGAAGCCTGTAGCCCTACTCCTGACCCATGTCCCTCGGCTTAATCTGGTTGCTAGGGAAGACGATTCAGTCTCCTTAGATCAGCGATGGGCAACCTAGGCTAGTGAGAGGGCCGCATGAGTGACCCTCCTCCATCTCAGTGGGCCTCTTGATTGTCACAACCAAGACGGTCTCCCGGGATGGGGCAGATTTGCTTGCTAAATTTGCGGGGGTGCCGACTGCACAGTAGCAGCGCTGTGAATGGACGCAAAGGGAGCACACGGCGTTCCCAGGCAGTGTTGTCTGCAATCCGTACGCACTTCGCTTCACGTGCCCTTGCTTTCCAGGTGTGTCACTTTAGTAATATCCGTCGGAAAAAACACTTGGTGGGCTGAAACCAGCAGAATCTGTCAACCCTGCATGTGGGAAACAATAAACATCTCATGGGCTGCACATAGAACCCCGATGGGCTGCAGGGGACCCATGAGCCATAGCTTGTCCCCCCCATTGCCTTAGATTCTCTGCTGAGAAATTCACCCAGTGAATTTCACCCAGTTCTAGTCTTTAACACATCCCCCGTTCCTTACGTCACATTCAGATCTGTAGGGTCAATCCTTAGGGACCTGGCTCTGAAAAGTCACAAAGCTCTTGCTCCGAAAGGAGCAAATTCCCCCACTTCCTCCATGGCTCCTTTCCTAAAGGTTCCTCTCGTTTCTGTCTGACACCTCTCACAAAGTCTTTGAGCACCGGGATATTTCTGCTGAGCAATTGGATGCGGCTAACTGAGACTGCTCGAGACCCTGCTGTAAATGGGGATTGTAACGCAACCGTAATTGTGGTGCCGTGAAGGCGCCTCAGTAATGAGCCACACGGAAAACAGCCTCGCAAAATGCAACAGAAATTGGATTAGTACTTCATGGAGACGAGGCCAAATGAGATTCCACGTAGAGAATGAGTAGAAAATGGCCCTCTGATTGATGCTTCACCAAACCTAACCCTGGAGCAGCTCTGCTGGAGCCAATGAAAGTACACCAGGGAGGAATCTGAACCAATAATTATGTGCTAAACCCTGGCGTTTTTATTCGGTCAGTGCCCCCATTAAAGCTTAGCTCGAATCTCGTCCAAAACCAAGTGCGTATGGCTTGCAGGGTTTAGCCTAAAAATACCGAGACACGGATATAGCAGCTTCTGTTGGAGGAGCTTAGGGCACTTTGTAGACACTTAACTCTTCCCCTGTGAGGCAAGTGAGCATTTTACTCAGAAGTGGGTAGGGTATCGTGCCAGGAGCGGCCTGAGACAAGCTGCCGGCAACTGGCACCCTAGGCGAAATGCGCGATTGGCGCCTCCGCCTCCAAAGCCCTCAGTGGCCATTTATCTTGGCACCCTAGGTGACCGCCTAGTTCACTTATATTGATGGGCCACCCCTGTGTCATGCACAGGTTAATGGGAAGGTTGTCTGCTTCCCTGGCTGTGCTCTAGATATGTCATGCTGGGGGGGGAGTAGGCCCCCCACAGTGTCTGACGCACCATTCGCCGCCCTGCACTGGATACAGTACTAACCATTTTGTGGCTACATTCTGGGTACCGCTATCGACAGTGTGAGCAGTGCATCCTAGGTATGTATCCCCTAATGCAGTGCTGCAGGAAGGTGGAGCTGATACCTGTGCATCTTGAGGTTCTGGCTGAGTTCTCCCACAGCCGCCTCCACTTCTGGGAGCAGCACCACGAATAGCTCTGTGAGCTCTCCCTGCTAGGGAATGTCAAAGCAGCACAGCTAGTCTGTCTCTTCCTCCTGCAGCAGCCGTGTGCCTGCCGTTGTGTTCTTAGCAGGGCAGAACAGGAACAGTCCAACGATTGGATCTTTGTTTGTTCCCCAAAGGGAGCAGCTCACTCAGCTGTCAGAGGCTTCCTGGAGCTTTGAAAGGGGAGAGGTGCAGGGCAGCAGAGATCATGAAACACTGAGCATAGCCAGCAGGGCAGGCATTATGGGATACTGGTGGAGGCTCAGGCCTGCTGACAAGCTGGGTACGGTGGGACAAAAGGGACTCAAGGGCTGGTGATTCTAAAGGATCTGAGTCTCCCAGCCACCCGCACTGCTACTGCCACAGTGGCTGGAGTCCTGGGCCCTTCAGAATTGCCATGGGAGTGCTGCGCGGTGCACTACAGAGTCCTCTGCCAGCTCTGAGGGCAGGGGGTTGGAAGAGGAGCTTTGCACCATCTGGGTGGAGCTGGAGGCTGGCTGCCCCAGCCCTACCCCTTCCACCTGGCCCCCGACCCTTCTGGGCACACAGAGTCGCTCCCCCACACTGCCCAGGAGCCCAGCAATCCTGTTGGCTCCCCTGCGGAGGCCAGTTCTGTCGACAAAACAAACAGCAGCATCTACACAGGCTCTTTATCCACAATCAAGGGAGGGAAAAGAAAAGAAAAAATCCCTCATTGGGTGGACTTTTTTTATTGCCAAAACTGGGCATTTTTCCTGACAAAAGCCGCATTGCAGTGGGTTCGCTCCCACTGTTTTGTTGCCAAAAGGCAGTTTGGGGTGACAAAACTCGGTAACGTAGACGAGACATGTAGCAAGCAGCATTGGTCATTCTCTCCCTGGGCAGCACAGGGTCTATTACTTACCATTTAAACCCTCACAGCCTTCTGAACCAGGGTGAATTTCAGCCTGGCTGATGCTGGGAAGAACATGTGTCCCAAGTGTATCTAAGGTCATGTAACACAAAGGCACGAACAGACCCCAGGGAGCCAGTGCCTAAAGACAATGAGAAATGTGGCAGAAAGATGCTATTATGGAGAGGAACGTGACTGGATACATTTTCTAGTGACTCTTTGTGATGGGAACACAAATGTTGGACTAACCCAACAAATTGCACATGCTGCCTCGCTGCAATGGGCTGATCAAACCCATGTGTGTAAAGGCTTGGATGGGTGCATGGTGAAAAGCATCTGCTTTCCTTAAGCATTCGGTGTGGCTGAATTCCTGCAAGCACTTGATTTGTCTGGCTGTTCCTTAATCATCAACACAGTCAAAGCAAAGTGTTAATGTCTGCCTGGGAGATCTGATTAACCCTGGCTAGTCGTTCACGACCCTGGAAATGCAGAAGATAAATCACTAAACCAGCTCAAAGTTGTCTAGAAAGTCGTCATCTCGCGGATGCTGTTTTGCTCGCTGGGTCTTTTTAATAAACAAAAAAGAAATGCTTTGCGCCCGCTCCCTCCTGCTCCTTTCTGTGAGATGCAAAATTCAGCTTTAAACGGAAATTTAGCTGCAACCGTAACCACGAAAAAAACGAGTGGCTGCTCTATACTTTGTCTATCAAGTAACATCATCTGTTCCCTAGGAGAGCATGCGGAGAGGACCTTAAAACAGCAGCAGAACCTCGCCGATATGTTCAAAGGCTTTTGATATCAATAAATCAAAGGTCAGACTGAAGAGGCGAACGGCCGCCGGCGGCCATCATGGTTACTGTTTATTTTAAATCCAACATCGTTCCCAGCTGGGAGGTCCGAAATGATGGCTTGAATTTCCCTCCACAGAAATGTATAAGGAGGAAAGTAATCTGAAGGTGTGGAGGCTTGTGCTGGACTATTAAGTCTCCATTAATATCCATGCAATGGTAATTAGTAAGTTCTAATTGCATTACACTTCTAATTACAATTAAAATTAGCGTCTAGTAACATTAATATCCTGAAATGTAAGTAATAGATGTCTCACAGCCTCCCATGAGCCCGGAGTGCACTGTTCAGTTCATGAAATCATCTTCCTTCATGTTGTGTTAATTGCTTTATGTTAGCTGCGAGGGCCAGGCAGCACACAACACGCTGACCACCGCTCTCTATTCACCTCCTGGACAAGCCTGTGTTGGCTCTGGGGACTTGTCTAAACAGAGAGGCTGTGTCTACGCTACCTCTTGCGTCGGCAAAACTTACATCGCTTGGGGGAGGGGAGACTCCAGGGCACACGTCGTGCCCTTGTAACTCACATCCCCTCTCTTTCCTGAAGCCCAAATTCCACACACAAGCCCCACAAAGCCTCTGGGTAACACTGCTCCACCCAGAGGCACCAACAGACTTGCAGGGTCCCTGGACAAGTGGAAGGGCTGGCTCCGGAAGGGGGAGGGCCACGGGCAGAAGAGGCGGAGCTTTGTGCCCTGGAAGGGGTGGGGTCTCGGGCAGAAGAGGTGGGGCTTAACACCCAGAATGGGCAGGACCTTGGGCAGAAGAGGCGGGGCTTGGACAGGCAGCCCTCAGTGTCGTGGCTTCCCCCCGGCAGTCCTCAGCGCTACCCAGAGCACACCGTGCAGTGCACCAGCGGTGACTTAAAGAGCCCATTGCTCTGGCAGTGGTGGTGGGTCCTTTTGAATAACCAGACCCTGGAGCGATTGCCCCCTTTGCCTCCCCTCACCATCGATGGGTGTAGCTCCAGAAAACCGGGCTGGTATTCCACGCACGGCACATGCTACAGTGCTCATCAGGGGGCAAGGTCTCCCATGCTTGGCCTCCTGAGACCTGGCTCCCACTTGAAAATGCAGAACTATTTGCTTAAAGCCTTTACTCATTTCTTACCTTGCTACTACGCTGAGATTCTGATGCCATCACTGCATGGCTCCTGAGATTTAATTAACCTTTGCGACAAAGAAGCGGTTCGGAATAATAACGCTACGTATAATTCATGCTGTCGGGAAGTTTGCTCACTGCTTTGCGTTTTTAGTCAATCATACAATTTTCTGCGATGTAAAACACACACCTAAAACACACACCGTCATTCTCAACCTACGGGATAACATCTGGCACTGAAATTAACTATGCTGGTGTAGCACTCGGGTGATTGCAGACTGCAATCATGATCCGTTATGACTGCACGCCACGCCGACTTGACGGTGCACTACAGAAAACACAGCAGCCGCTTACACAGACACCACACCGGAGACTCTATGGGGGAAGAGTTGTTTTCACACCCTCCTGGCACGGGTGTGAATGACTTACTTCCTGTTCAGTGCCGTGGAGGAACCGGCTACATGGTATATTAAAAACAAAGGTGATCAGCCAGATTCAATAGTCCTACCAGCTATAAAAGCCCCAGAGAACTTGGATCCCTCTGTGGCCTCTAGCCAAGCTATCCATTTTCAAATATCTGCTAGGCCAACCTTTTCCGGTGGCTCATTAGCTCCTCAGCTGGAGTAAATTTGCGGTGCTCCACTGAGATACACGGCTGCATGGATTGACGTGCACTGAGGACCTGGCCCCAGGACCTGGCTGAATTCTGCTGCTTCACAGTTGGTTGGAACTAGCGCCTTCTTGCACTGCACACATTTGAGACACCTTTGCTTCTGTGCCTTGGTTCCCTTCAGCATAGAGCGAAATGCATTCTGGGTAGGCTTCCCTTCAAGAAACGTAGCAGAATTGTTCAGAAGCCTGACGGAGTCAATACTTCAAGAGAACAATGTTTGGCATTGATGGCTCCTTCATTTTCTCAACAGATCTCAAAGTGCTTTGCAAACAACAAAGAAGGGGCCCTTTCTCCACCCCATAAAGGCTGCTTCCTCTGAGCTGGGGTGTAGTAGCTGTTGAACAGTGCCCAGAAATCCAGCGGAACAGGCCAGAAGCTGTGAATGAGCAACAGGGAAGGGTCACTTGATGGTTCCCTGTTCTGTTTGCTCCCCCTGGGGCACCTGGCATTGGCCATTGTCGGTAGCCAGGACACTGAGCTAGATGGACCTTTGGTCTGACCCAGTGTGGCCACTCTGATGTTCTTAGTTTGGGACAGAGAGAGACTGGTAGCTGCAGAGGGATGTAATTCAACTAGTCCCAAATCGTTCAAAACATGCCTGGTCTTCGTTGATCAAAAGTGGCCAGCGACTCTTCTATGCAAAAACACTGCTATGAAATTCGAGCAACCCAAAGAGCTTTCAAATCACCTTTGTCCATTGGCTCAACGACCTGCCGAGTTACTGATTAGGCTTCCTGAATCAGCCTGGCTTTCCCTGGACGTCTCACCCCACCTGTCCCGCTTAGCTTGAGTTTTAACAAGAGCACAGTACAAGGTGACAAAATCTGGGGGACCAACAAGCCGGGGGGCCACACCGCAATGCTGCTCTCCGGCGCACAGTCTGCCCTGGTTCGGCAACATCCTCTGTTGTGGGGAGATCTGTACAGGCAGTCGGGTCGACAGGTACGCCAGGCCCCTGGGCAGAGCCTTGGGTGGAAGGAGAGGGGTTGGGGCTAGCCTCCCTGAGGCAGCCCTCAGCATTGCCTGGAGTGCACCAGGCCTCAACCCTGCCCAGAGTGCACCGTGCGGGGCTCTGGCAGCAATTTAAACAGCCCCTGGCCCCAGGCCCTTTTGAATTACAAGTCCTCAGGGCAGTTGCCCTCTTTGCCCCCCTCAGTCCCACTTAGGCAGGCCTGTGTACAGGACAAAAGCCAATATGGGCAGACAGGATAGATACCACAGAGCAATCTGCATTTTGTTCCTCTTCGCCATTGCGAGGAGACCTGTACGCCATGACACAAAAGCTGACATCATTCCTCCCATTAATAAGCCCCAAGGAATGTCCTGTGATCTCACAGGGCAGTCATTTTTAACGAGTGCACTTTCGTTTCTTTACAACCGAGGGCCGTGGCTGTCTCCCACGGCTACTTCCCACAGCTACCTCCCACAGCTACCTCCCATGGCTACCTCCCATAGCTGTCTTCCACGGCTGTCTCCCACGGCTACCTCCCATAGCTGTCTTCCACGGCTGTCTCCCACGGCTACCTCCCATAGCTGTCTCCCACGGCTATCTCCCACGGCTATCTCCCACAGCTACCTCCGACGGCTACCTCTCATGGCTGTCTCCCACGGCTATCTCCCACAGCTACCTCCGACGGCTACCTCCCATAGCTGTCTCCCACGGCTGTCTCCCACAGCTACCTCCCATAGCTGTCTCCCACGGCTATCTCCCACGTCTACCTCCCACAGCTACCTCCCGCGGCTACCTCTCACGGCTGTCTCCCATGGCTACCTCCCATAGCTGTCTCCCACGGCTACCTCTCACGGCTACCTCCCACAGCTACCTCCCGCGGCTACCTCTCACGGCTGTCTCCCACGGCTACCTCCCATAGCTGTCTCCCACGGCTATCTCCCACTGCTACCTCCTACAGCTACCTCTCATGGCTGTCTCCCACAGCTATCTCCCACAGCTACTTCCCATGGCTGTCTCCCACAGCTATCTCCCGCGGCTACCTCCCATAGCTATCTCTGGGGTGGTTTAATAAGTGCTAACTGAGACACTGAAGAACATTCCCAGCTCAGCTGAGCCTACTGGACCAACTCCAAAAGTTTGGAGCTTCATAATGGCACAATCACCTTTTTGATACATTCTGTGTGGCTACATCTAGACTGGCATGATTTTGCGCAAATGCTTTTAACGGAAAAGTTTTCCCTTAAAAGCATGTGCTGAAAAGAGCGTCTAGATTGGCACGGACGCTTTTCCGCAAATCGGGGCATTTTCGCGATCGGGGCTTTTTTGCGCAAAACAATACCGCGTTGTCTACACTGGCCTTCTTGTGCAAAAGCATTTGTGCAAGAGGGCTTTTGCCCGAACGGGAGCAGCATAGCATTTCCGCAAGAAGCACTGATTTCAGACAGTAGGAAGTGTTCTTGCGGAAATTCAAGTGGCCAGTGTAGACAGCTGGCAAGTTTTTCCGCAAAAGCACCTGCTTTTGCGGAAAAACTTGCCAGTCTAGACGCAGCCTGTGAGTACAACACCAACCCAACCTGTGTATCGTGTTAGGCCACACACATGGCTGTGTGTGACTAGAAACAAAATTATGTTTCACAAAGACCTTCAAAACTACTTTCCACGAGCCGGGCCCTGAAACCTTCATTCAAGTAGAATAGAGCCTTATTCCACAAGCAGTCCCAAGGAAGTGCTTTTGAGAACCCCAGCTCTGTGTGCACAGGCCTAAATCTTTTTGAAAATCAGGCCCTTGGACAATAACATGGCCCATTATTTGCTGCACCATAGACCCCTTTCATCTGCAAAGAAATGAACCACAAACATTTCCACAGGGGGTTCAGGAATCTGGCTTAACTTGCCTTCCTGGCTCGTCAGACTTCACTAGCTTGCCGCAGATTCCCTTGTGAATCTCATGGACCAAGGTGGGGCAGGGGATATCTTTTATTGGGACGACTTCAGCTGGTGCGAGAGACAAACTGTCGAGCTACACAAAGCTCCTCTTCGGATCTGAGGTTATGTGTACACTACGGAGTTTTTCTGGGATACTCCACCGCATCCAGGGAACCCGTCTACTCTTCCAAAAAAATTTCAGAAGAGTAGATGCGCTCTTTCAGAAGCCCTGTATTCCTCATTTTATGTGGAATAAGGGCTCTTCCAAAAGAGGAGGTTTTTCCGACATTTGGCCCTGTTACATGGGCCAAATGTCAGAAAAGTCTCTTCCAAAAAAAGAATCGGAAAAAGGTACACAAATTGCAGTTCCCAAATTGCGTACCTTTTTCCGAAAAAACCCAGCAGTGTAGACATAGCCTGAGAGAGGTTCTCAGAAAGTTACCGTTAAATACAAAGTCGGACAGAGAGTTTAATATGACTTATCAGAGTATGCACCATTCAAGGGGAAGCGATTCCTTGACACCCCTGTAGCCACAGACACAAAGAGGGGGGGTTGTGGGTAACACGGTTATAGGAAACCATAAATCCAGTCTCTTTGCTACACAATATAAATCCTGGTCTTAATAAAGATAAATAGAGGAGCTGGGCCCCGGGGGAAGGCGTGTGTGTAGGGAGGAGGCCAGCTCTTCCGCGCCTCTGGAAGGGGCGGGGTCTTGGGTGGGAGGGGCGGGGTCTTGGGTGGGAGGGGCGGGGCCTCAAGCAGCCAGCCCTTATTGCTGCTCAGAGCCATGCAGAGTGGCGCTCTGGCGTTCCACCGGCAATTCGAAGGGTCCCAGGGCTACAGTAGCAACAGCAGCCAGGAGCCATGGGCCCCCTTCAGTGTCTCTGGCCTTGGGGCAACTGCCCCTCCTCCCTCTTCCCACCCTCCCCCACCCCATCAGCTGACCTGCTTCCAGGCTCCTCTTCTGAAAGTGTTGTGCATGTTTCCTTGAGAATGGGAACTGATCTCGCTGTCTGACTTCGTGGTGAAAAGGAGTCTCCTTCCCCGCCAGGTGACATGGTGTTTTGATCTTTCAGCATTTCCCTGAGTGCACCGATTGTCTGGTTAGCGGGCCATGGAGGGCACTGGATGAGGTGCACCAGAAGTTGTGACAAGGGCGTGTAGGACCCGTGGGCCTGGGAAGGCGTGTTGTGGGCGGGGGTGTTAGTCGTGGGGGTTATGTCTGCAAGATTTGGAACTGTTATTCTGCAGAGCGTGGCGCTGGTTTGAGTGGGTCTGCGGGACACTTGCTTCGGATGATGAGCTTGGGGGTGTGCTAAAGGCCAGAAGACAGGGTTTGGGGAAGATTTCCTTCAAGATGGGGTCCCCCTGGAGTGGGAGGAGCTAAGAGTGTGTGGTCAGAGTGGGGGTTCTTCTGTATTGAAACAGATTCTCTCTGAGTACTTAGGTGGCTTTTTCCATTGATACGATCTATTTCTCTGATGGGGTGCATTTATCCAGTGAAAACAGCTTTGAGTGTACGAAGGTGCATGTCTTGGACTTTCCTTGGAGCATATTTTGTGGTATCATAGATATCAGCTTTCTCGGTGGGTTTTGGGATGTTTACCGGACCTACGAAGGTCAGCGTAGTGATCTGTGGATTCCTTGTATAGATTTCCGAACCCCTGAAGTCAATCCTAGTGATGCTAATGGGGGAGGGGGGTTACCGAAGGAGTTGAATGGGGGAGGGTAACAGTTGTTGGAAGTCGTGGGGGCGAAGACGTTTAAGTTGTCTGTCCAGACTGGATGCAAATAGCTTCATGTATCTCAGGAACCTCACGAGTTTCATGTGCATTTGAATCTTGTGTGTCTCTCATTTACCTTTCCTCACTTCAGTGGAAGCTGTAGGTTCTTGGGGCATCTCACGAGCAGGCTCAAAGTTACTAAGAAGATAACAGATTTCAATCAACAGACCAAACTGCTTCTTCGTCCAAACATCTGAACAGAATCAGCTTTGAAAAAGCTCAGTGGGGAAAAAAAAAAGCTTCCCTCCCTCCCCCAGTTTCTGTTCTTCTTGGAACTAGTTGGAACTTGGCAATACACCATGAAATGTTCTCCTTGAAATGCGTCTGCCTTGACTAGTGGGAGAGCTAGAAATCCTGCAAAAAAAAGCCTGTTATCTTATTTCCAGTCCAATTTTGAAGGCTCCAGCTTATCAGATAAACTCCAGATAAGCATCCGGAGTTTCAGCCTCATGCATGAATCCAACCTCCCAACGAGCGGAAGTTGTGCCATGCGAAGGAATTCACACAGTGTACATTCCAGATGCTGACTTGTGGCGCCTCAGGGAGCATATTATAAATTATAATAGCAACACACTTGGACATCATAGAGACCAACCTCTATGTGGCTACATAAGGAAATGTCAATCAGTGTGTGTTATCAGAAGAAAAATCTAATTGTCCCTCATTTGTAAAGTGTGTGTCATATCCCCCTCTGCTAACAGGACCACATGGAGGATAAAAGCCTACTGCTGCAATTGGCTAATGGAGTTACTCCTTTAGCTGATATAGAAGAAGGCTGTGCTGAAAGTCGCACGCTCAACGCTTGCCCGAGCCCAGTGGCAGGGGCAGTCAAACTCTGGCCTCTTCCTAACACCTAGTGGGGCTGACAGCCACTGAGCGTGTGTGTGGGGGGAAAGTTCCATGCTCTTGGGAGGGCGGAGTTTCAGGAGGAAGGGGCGGGGTTAGAGGCAGCAAGCCATCAGTGCCGCCTGGACCATGGTGTGCATCCCCCCAGCCCTCAGAGCCATGCAAAGTGCCCGGTGCAGCAATCCAGTGATGACTTAAAGGGTTTGGGTCTCCGGA
The DNA here is from genome assembly GCF_052426305.1 of Pelodiscus sinensis. NCBI lineage: Eukaryota > Metazoa > Chordata > Testudines > Trionychidae > Pelodiscus > Pelodiscus sinensis. The sequence goes on from NC_143079.1 coordinate 14,932,869, forward strand.
TGCTGCCACTCAAGCAGCTCTGGGCACCTTTAAATCACCAGATCCAAGGGCAACTGCTCCTTCCCCTCCCGCCCCCCCATCGGAGGGCCTGACAACACCCATTACTTCATCAAGCTGAGATAACCAGACATTCTCCCCACGGTGCTGCTTTGAATCACACATTACTCCATGCGGTCACAGGCCTTGGTTCAGAGGAGCAGTGGGTGCGTTTCCAGATACCAGCGGCTGCATTTACCTGCCAGGCAAAGTGTTTTCTGTAATTGAGCGCAGTGAGAAGGGATTGATGCGTCGGGGGCAGGCGGAGGCTGCTGAGAATTGGGGTGTGAAGGGAAGAGGGAGTTCTGCTCTTGCGTTTAATCCTGGGCCTCTTTCAGGTACTTTAACCATTCTCTGATTGCCTGGCTAGCTACCGAAAAGCCCCCGGCTCAGGCACCTGCTGAATCCCAGCTTGTAACTGTGCCTCGTTCCAGAGCTGAAGGGAAGAACTCAGGATGGCCCAGAAAGCAAAGCCATCTCAGGAGTGTCTAGCAGTGACTTGAGGGGAGGCCGGCCCAGCTCAGTCAGGCCGAGAACACTCCCACAAAGGTGCCACGTACCTCCACATGCGGGGCAAACCCCAGAAGCTCGGTGCTTCCGATTCAGTCCATCCCAGAAAGGGCCCATTGAGTCTAGCAGCTGGGCAATTCCTACCCGGCCTCGGAGCTCACAGCTGAAGATCCGGTCAGGCTGGAACAGCCCTGGCTCCCTCTGTAAGACTTGTTCATCGCCCCCTGCCCCCACCCCCTGGGTGTCTGGGAACGGGTATTCCAGGGTGTGACTCAGTCTTGCTCTCTCTGCGACAGGACAGCTGAGCACACAGGGAGAAGAGATTTGAGGACAATAAACCACTAAAAGCAGAACTGATCCCCCATTAGAAGCCAGGGTGGGGCTCGATTTATCCTGTGGCCAACTTAGAGCCCCCAAATCTGCCCAAACTGGTCAATGCAGTGTTCACCGCCCTGGATTCCCACCGGGACCCAGCAATATCCTTCCCCCCTCTCCTCTCCTCCACAATGGCTCCATGAGTGCGAGTCAGAAAGCAAGTCTGGATTAGATACAGATTATATCAGGAGCGGGCAACATTTTTTATATGGGGGGGGCTACTGTAAGATTTTGGTAAGTGGTCAAGGGTCTATGGAAGGAGTGCAGGGTCTGAGATGCAGGTTGGGTGCAGAAGGGAGCTCAAGGTGGGGGCTGGGGTGTAGGACAGGGTGTGGGGTCTGAGAGGGGATTGCAACCTGGGGCAGGGGTTTGGGGTGCACAGTCCTGGAGGGGATATGGATGCTGGAGAGGATTTTGGCCTGGGGGAGGGATGTAGGAAGGGGTGCAGGGTCTGGGAGAGAGCCGTGACGTGGGAAAAGTGGGGTGCAGAGGGCTTGGGTGCTGACTGGGAGTTGGGGTATGGGCGGGAGTGAGGTGCCAGAGGCAGGCTGTGTCTGGGAGGACTCTCAGTTTAGAGAGCAAAGAACATGACTGGAGCAGTAAAGGCGTGACTGCAATCAGTGGCGGATTAGCCACTGGACTCATGTGGCTGCTGCCCGAGGACCCCGACCAAATAGGGGAGCCCTGGAAAAATGGTTGCCCTGATCCACCCCACCTGACATTCCTGCTGGGGAGAGGGGTTGGGGCACCGGGGCATGCTCTTCTCTGACCACTAGGTTCTCCTGCCTCCATGCCCTGACTCTGCTCCCCAACAGGAGCACTGGGAAGGCAAAATCCCAGCATCCCAGCCTCACTCTCTGGAGCTTTGGGGTGGGGGGGGAGGACTGCAGGCAGAAGGGGTGTGGAGTGTCCCCCACATGCGCTGGCCTAGGGCCCCACAATCCCTTCTCTGCCTTTAACAGCAGTGCTAAGAAGAGATCGAAATTCATCCCGTGGCCACTCACTCGACTCTGGGATAAGAACCACGTCTGGGATAAGAACCGACCAGGACCACATCAGACGCCACAGGCTGCCAGCAGAGATACTGCCCTAGCTTTCATTAATCTCCCTGAAAGGCATTTCGCTTTCAGACAATCCTCAGTGAAATGTCCTGGCACGCAACAACCCACGCAGGGCCCGGGTCACTTTCTTTCTCCCTCATTTTGGGATGTGCTGCTCACATCCACAAAGGGGGCGAGGGGAAAGATTGAATCAGAAATCTCCCATAGCGCCGAGGTGCTAGGGTGTCACATTTAAGGACACTTCCCTCCCCTTCACTCTCAGTGGCCCGCAAGCAAGCAGATTACACGTGTAATTACTCATTTCTCTACAATTTCACGTTCATAAATGCATCAGAGCCTGACAGCAAATTACACCCCGCCCGGCTGTAAGGTGCAGCATTCCCAGCGAGCGGAGAATTCCTAGTTCATTACCAAGAGAGCTTGCTACTTGGCACTACCCAATTGTACCAATCTCAGACAAGCGACCACATTTCTCAGCCTCTCTCAACTCCACTGGCTTTTCAGATTCAGGAATAAAAAGTGCAACAAAACCAGCCACCTTGACGTCTCTTTAGGGCTCTGCGGTCTTAAGTGTAGGACTGCCCTTCGTTTTTGTTTGTGCCACTGCAGTTCCTCTTGATGGGAAATAACCTCTTTAAGAATACACGGCTCAGCGGCTGGAATATTTCCCTGCGTAACATAAAAACAGTTGTATTGAGTGAGATTCATGGCCTGTTTAGCATAACTCGCTGTCCTCTGACAAAGGCTGTTGCCAGCTGCTTTGGGGGAATGAAGAAAACAGGGCAATTTACTGCGAGATCCACCCTCTGTCGTCCTGCCCCAGCTCCTGGCAGGCAGAAGTCTAGGGACGCCCAGAGCATGGGCCAACCATAAGGTAAGTCAACGTTGCAACCGGGGGTGTGAATAGCAGCTGGTGTAGACGCACCTGTGCTAATTATACAACTGCTGGCTTGTGAGACGCTAAGAGCGTGGGCCGCACAATCTGTCTGTCAATTCTGGTTACATAATTGTCAGGGCAGCGTGTGCAGAATCCTGGGCTACGTCTGCACTGCAGATTTTTTGCGGAAGAGGATACGCAAATCGTGTGCTCATTTACATATTGTGCGTGCTCATTTGCATATCTTCTTCCAACTCTTTTTGCGGAAGAGATTTTGCCATTAAAAAGCCCTGAGTAGATGGGGCCATTTGTCGGAAAAAAAAATCCTTCTGTGCAAGATCCCTGTAAAATGAGGGATTACAGGATCTTGTGCAAAAGGGGGGGGTTTCGGACAAATGGCCCCATCTACACGGGGCTTTTCAATGGCAAAACTTCTTCCACAAAAAGGATGGGAAGAAGATATGCAAATGAGCATGCTCTATATGCAAATGAGTGTCTGATTTGCATATCCTCTTCCGCAAAAAAAAACCGCAGTGTCAACGTAGCCCTGCTCTCCAGCAACCCCTCCTACCCTCTCGGATTTTAATGAGCAAGGTTGGCAGTGCCACCAGACACACTGCCATTCGTAGCTCTGACTGCTACGTAGCCCTGCCCAGAGTGGCTGGTTTTGTGGCATTCCCCGTCCAGTGGGTGGCCAGGGTGCTGCTCACTGTAATTCTATTAGTGCTTCCCGGGGAGAGTCCCAAATGAAGGGCCCCTTGGCAGAGCACCTCACACACATGCCTTAAGCCCCCTCCCCAGCCCTGCGATGCCCAGATCAAAACTTGGCTCCGAGCCCACCCCAGCTTCGAGGGGGTTTGGAATCTGAGCCCTGTCTCAACCCAGGACCAATCACAACCCTGCGTCGAGGCGCCTCCCAGCTCCGAGCTGCTAGACCAGAGGCTTCGCTCCCCCGTGGGTCTGACTCACAGAAGGGTAAACTGAGGCACAGAAAGGAGAAGACCAACATTTCCAGAACTGGCCGTGGATTGCTGGTGCCCCAACTTGAGACACTTCGAGATAGGAGCGACTGTTGCTCAGGATCTTTCAGTCAGGCTGATGGGGCCACATTGGCACGCGGACTCCGAGACACCCATTCAACACGGTGCCCTTGCAGCTCACAGATACACAGCGAATCAGGACCGGACCTAGGGATTTAGCCCAAAAGTTCTTCAACTAGTGACTAGACCATGCAGCTCCCTTTTTATTCTTTTCCACGCTCCATCCCAGTGGGGCAGGGACTCTGGGCCTGGAGACCTCTTCCTACTGCAGCCAGGCTCCTCTCCTTTGCCCTCTCTGTGGCACTTTGTCAAAACTCTCTGCTTCTCCTTGTCACCCCTTGTCAGTTTGTGGGAAGGCCTGGGGTGCGGCTGCCGTCTCATCCCACCATGCAGCCTCGCTTGGCCGTGCTCGCAAGATGCTTGGCCAGCAGATCCAGTGGACCCAAACCTCTTCTCTTGCACCAACGTAAAGTTGCCTGTAGAGTCTACCTGACCCCGGGAGGCAGACACATGGGGGGAGAGCCCCCAGCATGCCTCGCTCTACCTTTGTAGACCAGATGCAGACCTCCAGCCCCAAACTTAGCAAAGCACAGAGAGATCCAGACCCTCCACGTTATTTAGACTCCCACCTTACACTGAAATCAGTATCACAGAATCATAGAATCCTAGAGCTGGAAGCGACCTCAGGAGGTCACCAAGTCCAGACCCCTGCTCTAGGCAGGACCAATCCCAACTCAATCATCCCAGCCAGGGCTTTGTCAAGCCGAGACTTAAACACCTCTAGGGATGGAGACTCCACAACCTCCCTAGGGAACCCATCCCAGTGCTTCCCTACCCTCCTAGGGAAATAGTTTTTCCTAATATCCAACCTGGACCTCCCCCACTGTAACTTGAGACCATTGCTCCTTGTTCTGCATCTGTCACCACTGAGAACAGCCTCTCTCCATCCTCTTTGGAACCTCTCTTCAGGCTGTTGCAGGCTGCTATCAAATCCCCCCTCACTCTTCTCTGCTGAAGACTAAATAAGCCCAAATCCCTCAGCCTCCCCTTGTAGGTCATGTGCTTCACCCCCCTCATCATTTTGGTTGCCCTCTGCTGGACCTTCTCCAATGCATCCACATCCTTTCTATAGTGGGGGGCTCAGAACTGGATGCAAAACTCCAGATATGGCTGACTACAGGGGAATAATCACTTCTCTAGATCTGCTGGCAATACTCCTATTAATGCATTTGGCTATAAGGGCCCACTATTGACTCATATCCAGCTTCACATCCACTGTAATCCCCAGGGCCTTTTCTGCCGAACTACTATTTAGTCAGCCGGGCCCCCGCCTGTAACAATGCTTGGGATGCCTCTGACCCAAGTGCAATTAGGAGCATAATTACCTTTGAGGACTTGGGCCAATATGCTGCACCAAATCCCTCATTCTTAATTCTTCATGTCAGTTACTCCTGGCCACGGATGTTCGACTCACCACCCTGGAGACTTGTGCATGTGCATTACGACAAGCTTTCCCCATTTTCCCCAGCTGATCTATGTGCCTCCTCCTTAGACACATGGTTGTGAAGGCAGCCTTGGGGGCATATCAGCACAGTTTGCATTACATAGAGCACTTTCGAAAAAAGGCGTTATTTCTCGTAAAACAAGGTTTTCCGTGGTCGGAAAAACTGCCGCATTCTTTTGAGTTACTTTCGAAAGAACGCGGCAGCAGTCTAGATGCAGGAAAAGATTTTTCAAAAAATCCCTATAGTCTAGACACACCAGGAATTGCAATCTGTGTGCTAAGTAAATTTTTAATTGCCCAGGGCTGCGACCACAGTGCAGTGCACATGATTAGTCTTCAGCCACTAGAGGGTGCATCTAGCCTGGCTTTCCTGATCTATAGCCTTCCTGAAATTGCTAATGTGGGGGTGGGGGTTGCAGGAGAAGGGAGGTGCTAGAAATCCTTTGGCGCAGGAATGACCATAGAAATATATCATTTTTAGATTAGATCATTTAATGTTGCTATTTCTATACCCTCGGGAAAAATCCAATGCTCTTAGACAAAGATTGAGTGAGGAACCGTTCTTTGTTTATAGCTGATGTGGTTAAATTTATGGCTTAAAAAAAAACCTCCGTTACATTTATGTACCTGGAATAGGTCCAGATCTCTCGAATTACGCTGCTGTAGGTTCCAGAAGAGCCTACATTTCATTGACTTTCAATGAGACTCACCCTCTCACGCCACATTGGAAAATCCTGCCCCTTGATTAAATCCACTGCCGTCCATTGGGTTGCTTTATTCTGTTCTACTCAGCTTCTTACACTACTCTTGGCCATGCATTAAACCAGAGTGACTCTCATCATTGGGTTTACACCATCGGAGATCATTACTTACCCCTACGGGCCTGGTTTTCCCCTCACACTGACTTTAAAACAGCCAGTTAGACTGAAACTGACGTGTTGAGGAACTGAATTGAGACCAACGTGCCTTGCAGTGGTTCAAGTAAGACTGGGAATGGGCACTTCTGGCTCTGTTAGCATTGCCAGAGGATTACTATTTGACCACAGAATCATACACTCATACACCTGGAAGAGACCTCAGGAGGTCAAGTCAAAGCAGGATCAACCCCAACTAAATCAACCCAGCCAGGGCTTTGTCAAGCTGAGACTTAAACACCTCTAGGGATGGAGATTCCACCCCCTCCCTAGGGAACCCATCCCAGTGCTTCACCACTCGCCTAGCGAAATAGTTTTTCCTAATCTCCAACCTAGACCTCCCCCACTGCAACTTGAGACCATTGCTCCTTGTTCTACCATCTGTCACTACTGAGAACAGCCTTTCTCCATCCTCTTTGGAACCTCCCTTCAGGAAGTTGCAGGCTGCTATCAAATCCCCCCTCACTCTTCTCTTCTGCAGACTGAACAAACCCAAATCTCTCAGTCTCTCCTCATAGGTCATGTGCTCCAGCCCCCAAATCATTTTGATTGCCTTCCTCTGGACCTTCTCCAATGTGCTCACATCCTTTCTATAGAAGGATAGGCGCTCCATAGGAGATTCTGAAGGCAACTCACAGAGCCAGTTCTACCCAGGGATACCTGTGCATGGCTCCCACTAACACCCAATGGAAGCCACACATGCCTGAGTGAGGACTTTATCCCTCCTGGTTCCATGTTTCTAATACAGACAAAGCACTGAGAGGGGAAAGCTGAGAGACTGAATTCTTCTCCTGCGCTTTGCGTTGAGACACCAGACACAGCAAGTGGCAAGAGCCAAAGTAACGTCCCACTTTGTCATCCAAACCACTGGCCACCAATGTGAACAAGGAAATAGAAAGTGAACACTGGGAAATGCTTGAACAGGACAGTAGCTTCCAGGGAGAGTCCATCTGCTTTGTTTTCTGGATTCCAGATAGCTTTGATATTCAGATGCTTCAGTGGGGGAGCCGAGTTAGTCTGTTACTGAAAAAACTTAAAAAACAACAAATAATCTAGCAGCACCTTAAAGAGTAATAAACCATGTAGATGGGATCATGAGCTTTCGTGGGTACAACCCACTTCTTCAGATGAATGGAGTATTGAAAGTCTAGTTCCAAAATAAATAGGGGATGTGGGGGGGGGGGGCGGAAGGAAGAGGGAAAATAGTGAATTAAAATGTTCGTGTTACAAGAAGCAGATAGAGAAGGTGCCAATTGTTCTTAAGTACCCATTGGTTGGTTAGTTAAGTCATTAGGAAGTGCAAGGTTGTGTACAAGCCACGTAATGTCTTTATTCATTCCTTTGGGATGGCTCCCAAACTTGTAAATGAAGTTATGTTCCAAGGCTTCCCTGTGTATTTGGCTTGTGGAATTGGCCTGAGACAACACAGTGACTTTGAGATCCATTAAGGAGTGCCCGGGCAGGTTAAAGTATTCTCCAACAGGTTTCTCTGTGTTGCCTTTTTGGATATCTGATCTGTTTCCATTAATTCTTTCCCGTAGACACTGTCCAGTTTGGCCAATATCCACGGCAGAGGGGCATTGCTCGCATTCGATGGCATAGATCACATTCAGGGCTGGCCCGAGACCTTTTGGCAACCAGGGGCCTGCCCCCGGGGCGCACGGCGCATGCGCGGGCCAGCCACAGCCACTGGCGCACAGCCCAGGGCCCGCCCCCCGGGGCGCACGGTGCATGTGCTGCCCGGCCCGGCCAGCACTGCTGGTATGCACGCCGGGCCATGCAGGACCCCACAGCCATGGGGGCCGGCGCTTCGGGAGCCAGGTGCGCGTCACCTGATGGCAGCTATCAGGGATGCCGCGCACCCCTCACAGCTGCCATCAGGTGCCCCCCATTGGTTGGCACTCCGGGCAGCTCCCCAGCTCACCCATGCCTTAATCCGGCCCTGATCATATTAGTGGATGTGCAATTTGATATTCAGATGTGTGATTTTGCCATTGAAGGCATGAGAGGAATAATGTAACTTAGAAGGCAGGAAACTGTAACCATTGTAAACATGGCAGAGCCTTGGGCAGGGGGCTGGACTTGATGACCTCCTAAGGTCTCTTCCAGCTCTAGGATTCTATAATTCTATGATATGAAGAAACTCTTGTGGGGAGACTCATCTTGGACCAGCTGTAAACTAAGAAAGAAATCAGAAGCAAAACTTTCCTGAGTAATTTTTGACAATGGAACTTAAGAGCCCTGTTATGTTCATGGCATACGCAGAGAAGTTAGACTGAAATATGCTCTTGCAACATAACACATGGAATTCAGAACCCAAACACATAAGAACCCCCAAACAGAGAGAGATAAAGCTGGAGGCTTCTCAAAACAGAAAGCCACGACGAACCCAGTCTTCCGTGAGGCTAGCTTTTCGGAAGACTGCCTCCGATCAATGCCTGCTTCCCTACAGCACCCCCAGCCTTCAAACAGGGACAGCAAACCCCCCCTCCTCCGCCGCCGCCTTTAAATAGCTGGCAATTCCAACACAGCTCTCAGTATTAGCACAGGCACTTCTGAAAACTGCATCCCAAGCAGCGAAGCACAGATCTGAATTTCCCCAGGGTTTGAGGATACACAGCAATCAGAAAACAGAAGCTGGTTGAATTTTCCCATAGAGGAAGCACAACCATGTGGTTAAGCCATGGGACTGCAGGTCAGGAAATGTGGGTTCCGTTCCTGGCTCTTACATGGGCAAGTTCCTTGTATCTCTAGCTCTGTGTCCTACCTATGAAACGGGGATGGGACTTCCCCTCTCCGGCTATCTGTTTAGATTGTCAGCTCTTCAGGGCCAGAATCTTACGGTGCGCGTGCGTATGTACATCGCCTCGCACAATGAGGGACCAATGTTGGTTGCTACTGCAGGGGTCACCGTCCATTTTGGTTGCCCTCTGCTGGACCTCTGACTGGGATTTACTGGTAGATCTTGGAGCCTCTGACAAGTGATCCTGACGGTTTGGCCGGAAAACTCCCCCCACTGTCATGCCGATCCTGCCCTCTGTCTTGAAGCTGCCCCCCTAGGATCCTCCTGCTCGCTGTGCAAGGTGTGGGAGGGAGACGGGGGCGCTGATGTCAGGGTGTCCCTCCTCCCCTCACTCATGTAACCCCATCTCCACACAGAGAGAAGGGACTGGAGGGAAGTCGGCAATGCAATTCTTTGTCCCTCCCACACACTGTGTGTGTCTCTTTCCCTTTCACACACACACAGGCTACGTCTACACTGGCCCCTTTTTCGAAAGGGGCATGCTAATTTTAAACTTCGGAATAGGGAAATCTGCGGGGGATTTAAATATCCCCCGCGGGATTTAAATAAAGATGTCCGCTGCTTTTTTCCGGCTTGGGGAAAAGCCGGAAAAAAGCGTCTAGACTGGCCCGATCCTCCAGAATAAAGCCCTATTCAAAGTAGGAATAAGAGATCCTCCAGAATAGGGCTTTATTCCGGAGGATCGGGCCAGTCTAGACGCTTTTTTCCGGCTTTTCCCCAAGCCGGAAAAAAACGGCGGACATCTTTATTTAAATCCCGCGGGGGATATTTAAATCCCCCGCAGATTTCCCTATTCCGAAGTTTAAAATTAGCATGCCCCTTTCGAAAAAGGGGCCAGTGTAGACGTAGCCACAGGGTATGTCTAGACTACATGGCTCTGTCATTTTTTGAGGAGTAAGGCTAGTTTGAACCAAGGGGTTTGATTTGAACTAATGTGTCCCGGAGTGCACTTCCTGGTTCGAATCAGCTGTTGAGCGGAATAACGCATGGATTATGTTAATGAAGTGCGAGATATTTAAATCCCCGCTTCATTAGCAATTTTGGTCGGCTACATTTGCAGCCCTAGCTCAAACTAGGGAGCAAGTGTAGAAATACCCTTAGTCTATAAGGTGCCACAGGAGTTCTCGTTGTTTATGCAGATTCAGACTAACACGGCTACCCCTCTGAAACTAAACCACAGCCACTCAGTTCCGTAAGGGATGTGGCACTGCTTCCATGGGGAAGTGAAGAGAGAGCGCAATTCTGCTTGGGAGCTCGTGCAAATGTTTACATGGATGCCCCTTGTAACATTTAGACAGCAGGAACAATAGCATACCCGGGAAGGGAGCTGTTCTCCTGGACAGCTGCTTTTTCAAGCTGGCTCTGCGTGCGTACAGCCTGGTTGCTAGCCGGCTGGGCTGTGCCGCTCTCCATTCGTATGGCATGCCAGGGGGGATAATAGGAGCTCTCGTCCATAAAACGATGACAATATGAAGTGTATCAGGTCTAGAAACAGCTCCACCGCACTCATGATTCCCCGCCTGACAAAACCTATCTCCGGAGGAGGCTGCGACAATGAGGGCTTGAGATTGGCGGTAGCTGCGGACAGAAATGGACTTTGGAGACTAACCTGATTTCTAGACTGGTCACTGTAACGTTTCGCCACGTCCAAAGGGGCCCTATGTCCGGCACCTTGCTGTCTCTGCCCAAATTGGCTCTCCGTTACCACCCGGGGTGGAGGGGGACCTGGGCCCACCCCCTCTCCAGGTCCCAGTCCAGGACCCTAAGGGCAGGCGTCCAGAACGCACCACCCAACCAGGGGGGGTATGGCCGCAACTCACCGGTTCCCGGGGCTTTCCGACCCCGTCCTAGGCTGCTTCCTCCGACCCCTTCGGCTCTGACCTGCCACGCTCAGTTCAATGGGTCACCGGGCAAGACTCACCCTCTCTGGTCGAGGGGGTCCCTCGCTGCCAGTCCTGGTGCGTCTGCCGGTCCCGCAGAGTTCCCTGCTGGCTGCGCCGGCTGCCGCGCTGCCCAGCATGGTCTCCGACTCTCCCCCCATTGAGCTCATGGCTGGCTGGCTTTTGAACCCGGCGCCCCTGGCCAGGGACTCTGGCGCATGCGTCCTGGGATGCCGGGTCCTCCCCGGCGTCGTGTGCAGGGAGGGGCTCCCGCGCCTGCGCCAGCCACCACCACTGAGCAGGCTCGGCAGAGCCGCTCGGGTTTCCCGGCGGCAGCGCCCTGCGGTGCCCAAGTGCGGGGTGCGGGGTTAGGGCACACGATCCCCGCCGCCCCCTCACAGTCACTTGTAGCATCCCCCTCCACCCCCAGCCCAGAAATTAAGCAAAGAGACAGCCTCCACTCTAAGGCAGGTGTGTCTGGGCTGGCCAAAGGGACAATGAATTTCAATGGGAACTGGAGGCTTAATTCTCCCAAGCCTGACCGAACAGCCCAGCCTTCAAGATGTATCCACCAGGTGGAAGAAGCAATCGTATTATAGCTAAAGTGAGGCTGTCGTAAAGCTCTCCCTCAGCTGCCCGGTGTGCCACACTGCTGGCTCCGTTCGGATGCTGACAATAGACTGTCTGCTCCTCCTGACCATTCTGCCTTTAACCTTTAGCCTGCAGGCTCTGCAGAAAACAGCACAAGCGTGTTTCAGAAGTGGCACCGCCTCCTCTAGCACCCCCTGCTCATGCGCTGAGCTCCCTTTTCCTCTGGTTCTTGCCATTTATTTCCCTTTATTGAGCTCATCATCTGATCAGCCTATTCTTTGTCCTCCCTCCCCTCCCTCCACCTCCGGCATCAAAAATCCCCCTCACAGCAGGTAATTATTCCAGGTAAGTGTGCGACCTTCTTTGTCGCTCTAAGTGATCTGGGTGCTACCACAGTCACTACTGCTATGGCTGCGCTTCACGTATGCTAGTGGTTACGGCGCTGCTCACAGCGCGCCGCAGGGAAACCACTGTCGGGTGTCCACACTGTGCTCCTTGCGACAGAGGAGTGTGTCCACATGATCAGCTCCTGCAACGCCCCAGCGAGCAGTGCATTGTGGGAGCTACCCCCTGCGCACTGGGCTGCAGGGTGCTTTGGGAAGGGTTTGCAATGCCGCATGGGGCTATCAGTGTCACATCATGCAGGTTTCCCAGCCCTATTGCTCCATGGCCATCCTGCTACACTGACAGCTGGAGAAGGGGAGGAGAAGGGAGTGTGACAGGTAGGGAGTGTGTGTGTGTGTGTGTGTGTGTGTGTGTGTGTGTGTGTGTGTGTGTGTGTGTGTGTGTGTGTGTGTGTGGCATGCTGAGAGAGTGTTTTGGGGGATGTCGGCATACTATGTTGTAAGTTCTGACAGTGGCAGGAAACAACCCCTTCTGAGGCAAGGGGAAGGGAAAATCCCAACATCTCAGCCCCTCCCCACCTACCTTCCTGACTTTTTGCACAGCAGTGTCTCTCTCTCTCTCTCTCTCTCTCTCTCTCTCTCTCTCTCTCTGTCACACACACACACACACGCACTCACACCTGCTTCTGTGTTCAACAGCATGAGCACTGCATCTGACTGGTTTGCTCTGTGAGCCGAAGCCAATCAGCACAGCATGCAGGCTGTCGGAAACGGAGCTCTGAAAGGGGATCTGTGAATGCCAGTAGGGCAGAGAGCCAACAAAGAGCAGAGGGGACTTGAGGGATTATGGGCCATTTCCGGAGGCCAGTCAGAATGCAACAATTGAAATGTCCAGTGTCCTGCACTGTATCCAGAGTGCAGCAAGCTCTGCGCTTGTCCTCAAGGTGGTTTACCTAGTGCCCAGCAACTGCAGAGTTAGTGCCACTCAGTGCCTTGCCAGTGTGGACAGCTCTGGAGTTACAGTGCTGGAAACTTTACTGTGCAGTCACTTGCCAGTGTAGCCTTGGCCAAATCACTCACATTTTTCATGCAAAGTTTCTGCAAAGGTGCTGAATGTTTTTCTGAAATCTGATGGCCGGACTTTCTAGAAGGAGAGAGCACCCACCACGCCGGTGGACATCAGTGAGACATCAGGCCTCAAAGGCCTTGCCTTGGTTGTCTGTGTCCTCAACAGTGTTCTACTGTGACCATCTTTCAGGTATCAATTCTCCGTGACGGTGCTGATCTACTTCCTGCCGCTCCTGGTGATAGGATGCGCCTACACGGTGGTCGGCATCACTCTGTGGGCAAGTGAGATACCCGGCGACTCTTCTGATCGCTATCATGAGCAGGTGTCTGCCAAGCGAAAGGTAAGCAGCTCTCCTGCCTGGTGACTGAATAATTGCAGGCATGCCAAGGCAATGGAACAACCTTGAGTCTATGGTTATTTCCTCTCCTTTCATCACACTTTTCAAAAGTGGTGACCAACTTTAGAAGACTTGGAAGTTTTCTGGGTGCACCACTTGACACCCAGGGTCCTTATTTCCAAAAGGGCTGAGATTTTCAAGTCAATGAGAGATGCAGAAGGGATTATTCCCCTTTATTCAGCTCTGATGATGCCACACCTGGAGTACTGTGTCCAGTTCTGGTCCCCCCCACTATAGAAAGGATGTGGACACATTGGAGAGGGTCCAGTGGAAAGCGACCAAAATTATTCGGGGGCTGGAGCACATAACCTATGTGGCAAGACTGAGGGATTTGGGTTTGTTCAGTCTGCAGAAGAGAAGAGTGAGGGGGGATTTGACAGCAGCCTTCAACTTCCTGAAGGGGGGTTCCAAAGAGGCTGGAGAGAGGCTGTTCTCAGTGGTGATGGATGGCAGAACAAGGAGCAATGGTTTCAAGTTGCAGTGGGGGAGGTCTAGGTAGGATATTAGGAAAAACTATTTCCGTAGGTGGGTGAGAAAGCACTGGGATGGGTTCCGTAGGGAGGGGGTGGAGTCTCCATCCCTAGAGGTGTTTAAGTCTCAGCTTGACAAAGCCCTGGCCGGGTTGATTTAGTTGGGGTTGGTCCTGCCTTGGGCAGGGGGCTGGACTTGATGACCTCCTGAGGTCTCTTCCAGCCCTGGGATTCTATGATTCTATGCTGGTGCCCAACCCCCTTGAAAATTAGGCCCAACAAGATGCCAGCCAGATACACAAAAATTCAGGCACCCAATAACGTGGCACTGAAGGCTTTGCTACCCAGTTCAAATTAAGGCTTGTGTATTGTTTTGGAGAGACTGGATGGTGGAGATAACTGGGAATGGGAGTTATTGGACATTATTGCAAGTCCATCCCCAGTCAGCAGAGGCCAAACGTCATTAATATGGGGCAAAAGTGGGGGATACTTTGGGGTTCAATCCGTTTCCTACAGATGGGGATCCGCAACCCTCACCATTTTCACACCTAAAATAATCAACTCCCGTAGTTGAAAATCACAAGAGAAAGACCAAGCATTGAACAGAGGAGGAGACCACTACCTGACTCCTGGAAGTGGTCCCTTTCCAGGGCAGAGCTGAAGCACATTGGCAAGGCAGAGAGGAGACCTCTGTTCCATCTGGTTTCCTTGGTTGAAACAAAGGACTTCTCTTCCCACGATGGCCTTCCCCTCTCCCTTTCTCCCCCAGAGTTGCTTATGCTGGCTTCAGTTCTGTGGGACAGGCTTTCCTCAGTGGGCCCAGTGTAAACTCCCGCTGTAACCCGGTCTCGCTCCTATCCAGGTTGTGAAGATGATGATCATTGTGGTGTGCACGTTCGCCGTCTGCTGGCTGCCCTACCACTTCTACTTCCTCCTGCAATTTTTTAACCCAGATTGGTACCTGGAGAAGTTTATTCAACAGGTTTACTTGGCAGTCATGTGGCTGGCCATGAGTTCCACCATGTATAACCCAATCATCTACTGCTGCCTCAATGACAGGTAAGATATATCAGTCACCCCCGATAACTCAGCTACTGTTGGAGAGCAATGAAGGGGGCATGTGGGGATGGGTACGGAAGAGGACCCTAGACGTGGTAAGTTGCAGTGTAGCAGGGAGACAAAAGATCAAGGGTTCAAATTACTCAGCACATTGTTTGGGTTTCCCTACATCTGGAGAGTATCAAATTAGCGGCTACCCCGGGCTTCTCTTTACCACAATGTCTTAAAATAAGGGGTGGATTTTCAAAGGAACGGAACACCTGCCTCTTCACCTGAAGTCAATGAGAACTGTGGCTATGGAGCACTTCTGGGGAAAAAACCAACCCCCCAGCTCCTTCCAGCAGTTTTCTCTTGTCAACAGGGACTGTAGATGAGACTTAGAATATGTATTTTGTATAGCTCCTCCGTCTAATGGAGAACAGCCGCACCCCCTGTCTTTGCTGGATGAAAAACCCCTGCTAGAGGTGGGATTTATCCAACCTTTTCTCTCGATACATAAAAAAAATTGTTCCTGTGAGACGACAAAGTGACATCATCATGTCACTCTACGTCCCTCAGGCTGGGGGGTAGACATGGGCGATTAAAGCCCTGTTCCCAGCCCTGCCCCTTCTGCCCGAGGCCCCGGCTCTGGAGTCAAGCCCCACCCATTGTCAGCACGGCCCTCTCCGGTGGCCACGTGGAGAGCCGAGGCCTTTCCAGGTGCCGGGGATAGAGTCGGGCCTGGTGCGCGCTATGGCCAGGCCTGCCCTGGCCTCCAGGGTTAGGGTGAGGCTGCAGTGGGAGGTGGGGAGGGAGAGAAGGGGCCTGGGATGGTGTCAAAAGGTGGGGGGAGAAGGGACCCTAGCTGGTGGAGCGGAAGGAGAAGGGGCCCAAGATGGTGCAGAAGAGGGAGGGGGGAAGGGAGAAGGGACCCAGGCTGGTGTGGCAAGGGAGGGAGAAGAGGCCTGAGCTGCCACCCAGCCCTGCCCCATGGCCGAGGGGAGAGCTGCGGTTGTCTACCCCCCGTGAGAGCCCCCTAGTTTGGGGGGGGGGGGGAAAGGCATAATCAAATCATTTTAATGACTGTCAGTTTGTATTCTTTCCAATGAAAAATGTTCAACGTGACGTAAGTTGTCATTTTGACAATTGGTTTTTCCTTTAAAAGGCAACACTTTCCATTTTGCTCCCTCGGGTAGAAAGGCGCTTGGCTGCTCCTCCTTTCTCATCCTTACCCCCTACTTTACCCGTGGCAAGGGACCGGTAGGAAGGATAACGGGGAAAACCCAACATTCAGATGAAACATTTTCCTTTCAGACAATCTTCAGGCAAATCTCAATTCCTGGGATTTCAAAACAAAGACTCCAGCTTTGAAACAGTCCGCAAAACTACAAGCAAATGTCAATAGGCTGTAACCCAGGCCCAGAGAGTAGGAAGCAGCAGTTTGCTTGGGAAGAGACACCCTTTTACTGCCCGTCAGCGTCTGTATTTGTAAAGGGACCCATCACCATGGCATGAGTTGCAACCTCTGAGTTAATAGATGATACCCACCCTACCCTATCACCATAGCTAGGATCCCTACTTTGTACACACACATGTAGGTGCGTGTACATCATATTGTTACTGTTCTAGCAAATATAAGATTTTAACACTGGGCCAAATCCTGAAATGCCGACTCGGTCAAACTCCCATGGTTTCAATGGGTATTTGAATGGAGTGAGGTTTTCAGGCTTTGATTCAATATTCAGCTTGGATATAAGGTCTGAAGTTCATGCAGAATTGAGAAAAGTTTGCAATCTAAGCTTGGTGAGAAACACAACATTTTGGGGAAGCCCTTAATTAGTATTACTGCCTAAACATGAATCAAGGTCATCAAGGGCCTAGCTTTGGAAATAAGAATTTGGAGTGCAAAGAGGGACTAGGTACATCAAAGCTTGTACCCAGTAAATTTGTCCGCTATAGGCCTCAACTGCAAAAGAGTTTTGCAAGACTCTCTCTTTTACCCAGCATAATAGCAAGGTAGTGGTGGTTGATTGACCGTTGGCAGTGCAGTCCAGCGGTTACAGTGGGGTGGATTAGGGTGCATGACACCTAGATTCTGTTCCAAGTTGAGCCACCAACTTGTGTTGTGACTCCAGGGAAAGTTAGCTATCTCTCAGCTTCTGGTTTTTTAAGTCCTGGATTAAAAGGTGTTGTATGATAATACCTGGTTCTGATGTAGTGCTTGGATCCCAAAGATCTCAAAGGGCTTTTGTAATGGAGAGGAAAAAATACAAAACGGGGAGTGATTGCCTAAGGTGCTGTCCATCTTAGAAGGGCCTGAAGGTTATAATGGATCACAAAATGGATCATGAGTCAACTGCAGAAAAGACTGTGTTGCATGTAAGAGATGGGAGAATTGTCCTGGTCCCCTTGGCACTGCTGAGACCTCAGCTGGAGTAATGTGTCCAGTGCTGGGTACCAGACTTTAGGAAAGATGTGGGCAAACTGCAGATAGATAGATAGATAGATAGATAGATAGATAGATAGATAGATAGATAGATAGATAGATAGATAGATAGATAGATAGATAGATAGATAGATAGATAGATAGAGGGGTTGTGTGAGGTAGATAGGTAGAAAGAGAGAGAGAGATTTAAAAAGACTGGGCATGTTTGGCCTTGAGAAAAGAACACTAGAGTTGCAACCTGATAACAGTCTTCAAAATATGCTAAGGGAGGGCTGCTGGAAAGGGGATGGTGATCAATTGTTCTCCATGTTCACTGAAGGCAGGACAAGAAGCAATGGGTTTAGTCTGCAGCAAGGGAGATTTGGGTTAGACATTAGGAAACGCTTTCTAATTACAGGGAGAGTTAAGTGCTGGAACAAGATTTCAAGAGACGCTGGTGGGTTTTGGGAACAGGTTGGACAAAACACCTATCAAGATGGTCTAGGTGTACTTAGAAGTGCTTCCATTCTGGGGAGCTGGACTTGATGACCACTTGAGTTTCCTTCCAGCCCAACGTTTCTAGGATTCTATGAAATGCCAATCCCCACTTAACTGAAAGGTAAACCGAGGCACAGAAGGGAAGTGACTTAAGGGTCATATGGAGAGTCAGCAGCAGAGCTGGGGGCAGAATGAGGCAGGATGGTCTAGCAGCCAGAATGCTGGTCCATAGGGACATTAAGGTTTGAGAAAGTGCAAGGTCACACTTCTTGCACCAATGCCCACGCCGGGTATGTCTCCCTGTGGATTGCACTGAAAACGTTCAGTAACCCAGCTCAGCCTGTGCTAGGCCTAACATCCCCGCGCTTGGCTGTCTCCTCAGATTCCGCATTGGCTTTAAGCACGCTTTCCGGTGGTGCCCTTTCATCAGTGCTAGTGAATACGAAGGGCTGGAGATGAAGTCTGCCAGGTACCTCCAGACGCAGAGCAGCATGTACAAGATCAGCCGGATGGAGACGACGGTCTCCTCTGTCATCGGCAACGCTGAGGAAGACCCCGAAGAGAACAACAAAATGAAGCGCCTCTCTGTGGATATGACGTCCAACGGCTCCTCCCGCAGTGACTCTAAAACAGTGTCCGAGAGCTTCAGCTTCTATTCCAACACACTCTCCTAAGCCGCCTTCCCACTGAGAGAGGGTCACAAAATATTGCTTATTCCTGGGCCTCCCCCAACCCTTTCCCAGCCCCCACCCCGGTCTCCATTCCATGTGCCTGCCTTCACCTTTTCCTGGCGAAGATGCTCTGGTTGTGACAGTCGTCCCCTCTCAACAGCGTGCCTGTCTTATTACATCGGTTATTACAGTGTTATTACATTGGTTAATATCAGCAATATCTGGTCTCTCTATGGTACCTTGCAGTCGTTTGCTGGGCTGAATGCTTAACCGGTGCCGGCCAGTGAAACCAGATCTTAATTTATGATACGGCGTTGCAGAAAATAAGGTTAAAGGTATCAGAACGTGGCCTTCCATGCGACCGGTCATTCTCCTGCTGTGCTCTGCCATCGATCGGTGTCTCAATGCAATGCTCCACTGGCTTTCCCCACTGCTTTTATTGTCATACTTCCTCCCTTACTTGCCGTTCTCTAGTTGTTGATTTAAAAAATGGAGAAATGGGGTGAAAACAGGAAGACGGAGCTGGTGACTTTTGAAATGAGCGGTCACCTCTGCTGGCTTAGCAGGTAAAACCCTACATGGAGGCTGCCTTTCTTGCAAGTGGTATGTGAAACACAGAGGATTTCAGAACCTTCTACGTGCAGGAAAGATTGAGCTCTTGAAGTGTATTGCTACCCCCTCCTCTCATGTCTTTCTTTTTAAACGCCGCTGCTTAACTTTCTGTCAAGGTATAGCCCTCCTTCGGGGGATCCTACATGGCGTGTAGTCCAGGAGAGTTGATCATGTGACATGGTCCAGCCTCTTCTGTGCTTGCCACTGAAAAGGTTCTAGTGTCATTTTTAATGTCATCCCAGACATGCTCTGTGCACGATCCTAACCTCATGAAGCAAAGACTTCATCTCAGCTCATCAGGGTCGAGGAAGACAGAACCAAGCCAGGACCTCGGATGTTTGCTCTAGCTGGCTGGTTCTGACGGTTTCAGACGCACCTCCCTCCATTGGCCTCGCTCTCATTCCTATGCTCATTAGAACCTCTAGAGCAGGGGTTCCCAACCTATGGGTCGCCATTACATTTCAAAAGGGTCACCAAGTGTCTCCCCAGGTGGCTCTGCCCTCCCTCCTCCCCCCCGTTTTTGAATTGCCTTGGGTCACCAAGTCTTCCTGAATTGTCAAAATGGGTCCTTCTCTGGAAAAGGTTGGGAACCACCACTCTAGAGCCTTTGTTTAAAGTGCTGGAGGGGGGTTGTGGCTTCTCACATTACCATCTGGATAGCCCAAGAGAGGCAAAATACCCAATTCGCTAACATGTTTCACTTTCCCAACCCCCCGCGCCCAACACCCACCAAATTATTCTCATTATATCAAGGGAAATACAGCAAGAAACAAAGCACCTGGGTCAACCCTAATTGTCAGGAAATAAATATAGTTTACAGACAGGCCCTCTCCTGGCCTTTCAAAACATGCTTAGGCCCTGGTCCTATATATGGCCTGGGTTTTCCTCAGGGGTCTCTCAGTTAAGTGCTGAACAGGCCTGATTATGCCTCCTTTGGGACACCTGACAACCAATCATCCAGAGCAGCGTGCTCAGAGACAGCTGTCTCCGCCAAATACACTTGCGATGGGACACAAGTAGAGATGGCAAAAAGCATCTTACAAAACCCCATAAAAGTGCACATGGGACGATGCCAAAGACTGCCTGAGAGCGAGGTAGCAGTAGACAGCTCATGTAGTCACACATAGGCTTAACAATCCCAGTGGACAGTCATTTGGTAAATAAGCCTGGAAGATGGGCTTGATAAGAAAGAATATAATGTATCGGCCAATACAAATGTATGATGTGACTGACAGCGAACAGGCTTGTCTAACACACTTACAAACCCAACCTACGAAAAAGGAAATGGGATACTTCCATTATGGAAGACGCTTTCTGGGGCATTTCAAAACCCTGACAGTAGAACCTCCGAGTTACCAACAGCAGAGCTGCGAACTGATCGTCCACCACACACCTCACTTGGAACCGGGAGGACCCAATCGGCCAGCAGCAGCCCAAACAAAGCAAATACGGCGCAGTGCCGTGTGAAATGTAAATGGCGGTAAGAGGAGCAGAGTTCCAGAGCTGTCCTAAGTCAATGTTCCGCTGTAAACTTTCCAAGGAACCACCACAATGATTCGTTCAGACCTAGGGACATTTCACAGGCGCAAACAACCTCCATTCCGGAGGCGTTTGGAACTCTGGGGTCCTGCTGTCATTGCCGCTTGTAAAATTCTGCGTCACTGAAAGAGACTGAAATACTTTGCAGATACATGGGTGGGTCCAGAGCAGGGTACGGAAAGGACTGCCTGCTTAAATCCACTGAAATGTATAGAATTAAGCCAGAGATCACCTTTGGGGGTTTACTAAGCAGCCTGAGAACTGGCTGTGGGAAAATTCAGCTGTTAAATAAACTCCCATCCCACACTGATTTTTTAGAGGCCAATAGAAAGTCCACAGATTTCTCTGATGGTTGAGAGTATTGGTTGAGACGCTCTCTCATACTTCCTGTCTTGGGAGGCAAGATCTCAAACTTGCTTTCCTGCTGCCTTCCTGATTCTTCAAATCATTTCTAGTAGTTTGCATGAGGCAGGGGGAAAAAAGAAAAGTCATAGATGGAGAAGTTGAAAGTTTTTGTTTGTTTGTGTCTTTGCATGCAGACTTCGGTCCACTGCTTGAAGTCTAAGCCTGTATCTACACCGCCAGGAATCAAACAGTCTCATACGACATTCAAGTGGCCAATGCACAGCATAAGTTTGGCTCACAGACATGCCTAACTGGAAGGGTAGCAATGTAGTTCATGTCTCAAGCGATGAGTTTTTGCTCTGACAATAAAGTTCTGTGGAATTGGCCTTATTGGGGGGAGGGTTAAAGTGGATGTTAGCGAATAACCCTCTTTTGCTAACTGTCCCAGTGGCTGATTTACAGTAAGTTTACAACCAGTAGGATCATTAAACATGGGAGAGCCCTAACGATATGCAGACAGAATCTAACAAGTCACCATAGTTCACAACCTAAGGTGCTTCTTGTGCAACTGTACAGCTTTACAAGCAACTCTGGGCATCCTCAGTGGTATTACTTGAAACAACAACTCAGTGAGAAAGTAGAACGACCTGTTACGATTCGTGTTGTGAAACTGAAAAAGGTGGAATGCACAATTGCCATCGGTATTTGCAGGCTGTAACTGTTTGCAAAGAGCTGTGAATGGCTTCCAAGGTTAGACCAGGGGTCATGCTTACTAACCAGTGTGTAAACTGTCTCAAATGGGCAGGCTCAGGATCATAACCATGAGGCATCATGAAGGAGCACAAGATGGTTTTGTCTGCCTCTTAAAACAAAGTGGGCCAGATGCGTAAGCGGTATAACGCCAATGACTTTAGCTGAGCCTCAAGCATTTATACCAGCTCAGGATCTGGCCCAATGACGAGGACACTTCCAAAGACAAAACCAGCCCCCCGTCTCCAAAGTATTTCTTTTTATTCAGTGAGACTGGGTTAGTAAAACCAAAGTGTTCTGTGTAAAATGGGCACCTTAACAGCTAGAGGGAGTCCAGATCCAGACTTTCCCAAAAATGCAAGTTGATTTGAATTAGGAGCGAGGCTCAGCCTATTGTCAAGACTGCAGAATTAGGCCCTGGAGTTAGTTTTTGGTTCAGGTCCATGTTTATTGGAAATAAATAAATAGGACGTAGGTGGATGTATGGAACAACTAAAGTAGTTCAGATGACTCACTTGTGCAATGAGATGGGGATATCTGCATGTAAATCTTCTACAGTGAGTAAAGAGCTCATGAAAGAGATGTGAGGGAACTCCCCCTCCCAAATACAGTGAGACTTTAAATACTATTATACCTTTCCTTTCAAATAGTGTATGTGTCATGCAGATTCCTTGGGCTTCAATGGTTTCAGGTGCACTCTCAGTTCTTTGATCAGAAATCCAATTTCAAATGGTGATTTCTTTCTAGGCTTTCTGCAATGCTTAACAGTAATATTCTGAGATGGTCACATAGGAGGTCTTCTCCTCCCTCGTTACCCAAACATATGACTCTAACCCACACTAATGGGTGCTGCATGTTCTTTCCTGGGAACATTGGGAAGGGGAGGGGATTTCTGCAATCTAAAATCATGTCTGGTTTTTCAAGCAATTCCTATTTTTATAGAGCATCCAAACACCCAAAACTGAAACCAGCATCCAAAATAATCTCTTTTTGGGAACTGGTAGAATAAGTCCCACCTCTCTAGGGTCTAGGGGCTGGTATCCAAGGGTACGTCTACTCAGAAGCAGTTATTTTGACATAATGTTGAAATATTGTTGAGCTAGAGGACTGCTTATTCCGACTCCTCATTGCACAAGGAGTAAGGGAAGACGGAGAAAGAGTGCTCTATTTTGAAATAAGTGCTGGTAGACGTTCCCAAATTAGCGCAGCGCAAGGTGCATAGCTTATATCGAGATTAGCCCTGCAGTGTAGACGTACCCCAAGTGTGCACCTGATTACAAAGCTGGTCCTGAAAACTGATAGCACCTTTACTTGTAGCTGGTTCCCCCCTTCTTTCCTGGTCCCTAAAATCAATAGGAAAGAGGGGCCAGATCCCTGGAGTTCAGGGGCTGTTCTTTGCAGCCATCCTCATGTTCTGAGAAGATGACCTATAATTCATGTTGCCAACTTCCAGCCAAGTCACAACCTCATGATATAAAGACATCTCAGAACACTGAAATCACTGTCTGAAGGAGCAAGCCAGAGCTCTGCATATTTGCTACAGCTGGCTGTTTGCAGTGACTTCAGACAGGCCAATGGGCTGACACGTAACTTGAATTCCCACCAAAAGATGGTTAGATCTTCTAGCCTCGACTGTAGGCTTCTAACATTCTTCTTCATAGGTTAGAGCACAATGCCAAAGTCACTAACACATCCTTACTTGTGTCTTCCCTGACACTCCCCACATTACTGACAGAAATCAACATACATACAGCCAGGAGAAAAATATCAGCTCCAACTTATTTGCTGCAACCTAAAATAAGTTTGCAGAGAGTGGATCAAGTGGTAGGTGTAGCCCAAACTATTGTGGCTTGAGGCCTATGCAAGAGAAATGCAGTTAGCTCTACACACCAAAGAGGTTGCTTTGTGACTATCATGGTTGGCATGTTTCAGTGATAGCTGTGTTAGTCTGTGTCTGCAAAAACAACGAGCAGTCCTGTGGCATCTATGGGTATGTCTACACTGCCACCCTGGTTCAAACTAGGGTGGCTAATGTAGGCATTCGAAGTTGCAAATGAAGCCTGGGATTTAAATATCCCGGGCTTCATTTGCATCTTGCCGGGCACCGCCATTTTTAAATCCCCCTTAGTGCGGATTCCATGCTCGCGGCTACACGCGGCACAGAGTAGGTAGTTCGAATTAGGCTCTCTAATTTGAACTACCGGTACACCTCGTTCCACGAGGAGTAACGTTAGTTCAAATTAGCCTAATTCGAACTACCTACTCTGTGCCGCGTGTAGCTGCGGGCACGGAGTCCGCACTAAGGGGGATTTTAAAATGGTGGCGCCCGGCAAGATGCAAATGAAGCCCGGGATATTTAAATCCTGGGCTTCATTTGCAACTTCAAATGCCTACATTAGCCACCGTAGTTCGAACTAGGGTGGCAGTGTAGACATACCCTTAGGCTGTGTCTAGACTGGCCAGTTTTTCCGGAAAATCAGCCGCTTTTCCGGAAAAACTTGCCAGCTGTCTACACTGGCCGCTTGAATTTCCACAAAAGCACTGACTTCCTACTGTAAGAAATCAGTGCTTTTTGCAGAAATACTATGCTGCTCCCGTTTGGGCAAAAGTCACTTTTGCGCAAAACTTTTGCGCAAAAGGGCCAGTGTAGACAGCTGAGATTTGTTTTCCTCAAAAAAGCCCCGATCGCGAAAATGGCAATCGGGGCTTTTTTGCGGAAAAGCGCATCTAGATTGGCCATGGACGCTTTTCCGCAAAAAGTGCTTTTGCGGGAAAGCGTCCGTGCCAATCTAGACGCTCTTTTCCGCAAATGCTTTTAACGGAAAACTTTTCCGTTAACTGCATTTCCAGAAAATCATGCCAGTCTAGACGTAGCCTTAGAGACTAACAGATTTATCAAGGCATAAGCCTTCTTGGGTAAAGCCCACTTCATCGGATGAATTGGAGTGGCGTTTACAAGAACAGCGATTTGGCTCACGTTGAGGCATTGGAGGTCCTACCATGCCATACCAACAGGTCCCATTCCTGTGCAGAAGTGGCATCTGCTACATTTAGTCAAGGTTGGATTTAGTTCTTGGCGAACTCCCCCATGGGTGCATCTACACAATAGCGCAGACCTCGAAATAAGCTACGCAATGTGAGCTACACAAATTGCATAGCTTATTTCAAAATTTGGCGCTGTCTCCACAGCTATTATGTAGAAATAAATCGCTATTCTGCTGACTTGCGTAATCCTTGTATAACAAGGTTTACAGGGAGTGGGAGTAAGAAGCCCGTTATTTCTAATTTATTTTGAAATAACCGTCTTCTGTAGGCGGCACATAACGTTATTTTGGAATAGTGGATGTTGTTCCGAAATAACTCTGCTGTGGAGATGTACCCCGTGAGGCTCTGAGCTGCAAAAGCCCAGTTGCCTCTTAGCTAGAATAATCTTGCTGAATTTTATAACCATAACAGGCTTCATGGACCCAGGGGAGCTGGTAGCTTCACTGGGCCCCTGGGCAAGGTGGGGGAAGGGGGCACGGTTCCATGCTCCTAGAAGGGGTGGAGCCTTGGACAGAAGGGGCGGGGACAGGGGCATTCAGCCCACAGAACCACGCCGTGTGGGGCTCCAGTGACAATTTAAAGGGCCCCCTTCTGGGCAGGTCTGCATGGACCTATTCTGCGAGATTCACTCTTCTTGTTGTCAGAGAGAGACATACAGACTCAAATCTTTTAATATGATGCTCATAATTTCCTTACCCCAGACACTCTATAGTGTCACAGCCCCAGAGTCAAAGATTTATCGCCTTCATAAAATCCGCAGCGTTTTAATGCTCTGAAATGGTTTGCCCGCCCATGGCTGAGTCACAGCAAAACCTCTAGCTTGAGCTTCATGATGCCCTGGAGAAGGGGGGAAATAAATCTGAGCCACCGCGGGAGAGAGGTAAAAGATCACATTCAGCTCCCCTGACTTCCCCCAAGACAATGGGGTTTTTCCCTTCCTCTGCAGCATGGGACACAGGAGACTTGCTGGTTTGAACGGCAGGAAATGGTGCATTCTGTGCAAGTTTAAGTCTTCAAATCAAGATTGGGAGACGTCAGTAACTCAGCCAGGGGAGCCGACAGACACGCCAGGCCCCTGGGGGACCAGCTCCATGCTCCTGGAAGGGGCAGGGCATTGAGTGGAAGGGCAGCCAGCCCTTAGCGCCACCTTCAGCCATGTCAGCCCCCACCAGCCCTTGCAGCCACTAAGAGCATGTGGCACTGGGCTCCGGCGGCGATTTAATGGGCCCAGGACCCAGGGTTCTGCATGCTGCCTGGAGCCCCACGCCCTATAGAATTGGCAGGCCCCCAGGCACTGGTCCCCTTTCCCCACACCCTCCCATCAGTGGGCCTGAATTCAGCCAGAGGCTATAGGAGTGGGTGGGTGCGGATCTGTGGGCTGAAATGGGTAAGAGGCCAGATTAGATGATCATGATGGTTCCATTCTGGCCTTCCAGGCAATAGTCGGACTTTAAGCTTTTAGCCCTGGACAAAGCGATTCTACGTCTGCGCAATATGGTCCGTTCAGAAAAAAACTATATTATCACCATGTGATGTCCCGACAGCTTGTGATGTTCAATTCATGGTCCAGCTGACGGCGGCAGTGTTGTACGACGTGCACTCTGTAGTAGCGTCTGTGTGAAACCCAAACTGTGGAGTTTGTTTACTGTGAAGCCGAAACATATTTTCATAAATAAACATTGATTTTGTGAGGCTGGGTTGCAAGCCGGCTGTTGGATAAACCGTGACTTGAGCTGGCAATCATTGCATGGGGGCTGCTGGCGACACCGGTCGGGCACTGGCGCAGTGGGGGGAAGGAGTGGGATTCCCTGGGCTCGAGGGAAAGGGCTGTCGCTGGCATTGGATTTCGAGATCTGGAGGCACACGAGCGAGAGGAGACGGTGCAGAGCTCACACAGTCTCGAGGAGGCACGAGACGTTTGTCGTTGCTGACGGTGACCGCTGAGCCACGAGTCAGCATCCAGCGAGCTGCCTCTGAGAGCAACTCCCCCATTTTAAAATGAACAGTTGTCATGGAGGGTGGGGGACTCACTGGGCCCTGCACCCCCCTCCCCAGCCAGACGGGACTCTCAGGTAGAACAAAAGGTTTATTGGTTGTCAGGGACACCGCGTAGTTCAGATGTTTTGTTACAGGCACCAGGAGCAGTCAGCACAATCCATCTTGGGGTGCCCTGGCCCTCAGGCCGGGCAGGCTCCCTTCTTCCTGAGCCAGCCAAAAACTAACTTGCTCAGTGGTTTGAACATTGGCCTGCTAAGCCCAGGGTTGTGAGTTCAATCCTTGCGGGGGCCAATTGGGGCAAAAATTTGTCAGGGATGGTACTTGGTCCTGCTGTGAAGGCAGGGGACTGGACTCAATGACCTTTCAAGGTCCCTTTCAGCTCTAGGAGATAGGCAATCTCCACTTACAGCCACTGTCCACAGCCCCTCAGCCAGCCCTGTGTCCTGCTTCCAGGGCCAAGGTGTTCTCTGCTGGAGACAGAACATACTTCCCCAGTGAATCTCATCCTCCTCATGTAGATCGTGCTGCCATGCCTGGGGAAACTGAGGCACCCACACACACTGAAGAGCAGTGTCGGACTGTAGGAATTGTGCAACCAGTGAATGTAACAACACAGGGGACTACAAGAAGGGACAAAATCCCCATAATGGTACTTATTGGCTCCTTTCTTTGCCTGGAACCCTGAGGTAGGACGCACTGGGAAGATGGCTCTGGCAGTAGCCTGTAGCAACACAATTATTTTCAACTAGCACACTGGCCTGGCATTGCTCAGGTTCTTACAGAGGGGTCCAGGGCAGGGGGCTGTAGGGGGATGCAGGAGTCAGGGTTAGGTGGGGCTCATGGAAAGGGTTGGTGGGGTGCAGAAAGTCTCAGAAAGTCTGGAAGGTTCCAGGAGATTCTACAAAGCTCCAGAAATTGTAAGTCAGGGATAGGCAATAATATTTGATGGGGAGGGGGGGCAGTCCAAGATTTTGGTATGTGATCAAGGACCACACTTTTGTGTAGGGGGAGTAGGGGTCTACAATGGAGGTTGGGTGCAGAAGGAAGCTCAGGGTAGGGGACTCAGGTGCAGGAGGAGATGTGGGGTCTGCGAGGAAGTTGGGTGAAAGAGGGTTGTAACCTGGGGCAGGGGATTGGGGTGCAGGGTCTAGGAGGGGGTATGGGTGCCGGAGAGGATTCTGGCCTGGGGGAGAGCTATGAGAGGGGGTGCAGGGTCTGGGAGGGAGCTGTGACCTGGGGCGGAAGATTGCAGAGGGTTTGGATGGTGACATGGGGCAGGGAGGTGGGGGGAGGTAGGGGCTGGGTTGCTAGAGGTAGGCTCTGACCGGGAGGTGCTTTCCTAGGTGGCTCCCAGCCAGCAGCCCAGTGAGACCCTGAGGCAGGCTCTCTGCCTGCCGCAACCACAGGCTGTCAGAACAGCTGGCTGCTTCCTATTTGTGCCTTTCTGCACCGCGTGCCAACGGGGAGACTTCGTGCATGGCCCCCGCCCTCAGCCCAATCGTGGCAGCTCCCATTGGTTGGTTCCTGGGGAGCAGCACACAAAGTCTTCTCCCCTCCCCCGCCCCCGGCGTGTGGCACCAACAGTCACATGGAGGAAGCAGCTGGTCGTTTTGAGCAGCAAGGGGCTGCCACCAGGAGAGGGCCTGCCTCAGTTTCCCAGCATGGTGGGCCATGGACCAGATCAAAAAGCTTGGTGGGCCCGATCTTGCACACGGCCGGATCTGGTCCATCCTTGTTCTAAGCAGTAAGTGAAAAATGAATCATAGACTCATAAAATCCTAGAGCTGGAAGAGACCTCGAGTCATCGAGTCCAGCCCCCTGCCCAAAGCAGGACCAACCCCAACTCAATCATCCCAGCCAGGGCTGTGTCAAGCCAGGGGAGAGTCCACCCCCTCCCTAGGGAGCCCATCGCAGTGCTTGCCCACCCTCCTAGGGAAATAGCTTTTCCTAATATCCAACTGAGACCTCCCCCATTGCTCCTCGTTCTGCCATCTGCCCCCCCTGAGAACAGCCTCTCTCCATCCTCTTTGGAACCCCCCTTCAGGGAGTTGAAGGCTGCTCTCAAATCCCCCCTCACTCTTCTGCAGACTAAATAGACTCAAATCCCTCAGCCTCTCCTCGTAGGTCACGTGCTCCAGCCCCCTCATCGTTTTTGTTGCCCACCGCTGGGCTTTCCCCAATGCGCGCACATCCGTTCTGTAACGGGAGCCCAGAACTGGATGCCACACTCCACATATGCAATACCCCAAACATGTTTACTTCAAACACCCGATTTTCTCTTTGGCTGTGAAGAACACAAACAGCACCCTGAGTCCATTGCTTCCCAAGCCCGGCACCCAGGGGGCTGGCCTGGATCACCTCCCCCTAAAGCTGGCCCTGACCACAACAGTTGGCACAGCCCAGCATATTGAAGTAGCTTCCTGTGGGCGTACTGCTCAGAACCGCCCGCACTCAGGGGAACACAGCCCCGTCCTCACACCTGTATTGCAACCAGTCGCTGAATATTCCTGCCACGCACTTTCAATTATCTCCAGGCAGATTGCAATTTAGCATTTTAATTGAACGAGCGCTTCCAAAGCCAGGCTGACTGGCAGTCCCCGCTGCATAGAGCCTTCCGGAGACCCCTTTTCATTACTGGTCACTTGGCAGTGCAAAACCAAACCGAGCCCCCAGTGTATCTGTGCCGCAGGGTGACTCTGTGTTGGCCGTGCAACGAGGGTCACCACAGGTGAGTGGAGATTGCAGCTGCTGGAGGCCCGTTCTTTGTGACTTGCACGGAAAGGCGGGGGAAGGCGGCTGTGGGGACGAATCGAAACCTTGTCCGACTGGAGCTCGCGTGCAGAGGCCAGTGAGAAGGAAGCCAGGAGGCCAGGGGAAGCGCCCTGCTCCTGTCACCCAGCCCCCATGCAAAGTAGAGCCACCCAGCACAAGTTAAAGAACCGTCACACACACGGCTGGGCTGGATTTTAGTGATGGGTAAAGAGTTGTGTCACCATCCTAGCAATAGCGCAAGTTGAAATGTGTCGCTTTGGCAGCATCTCCTCTGGGTAAGGTGAATTTAATAACCCTGCATGGGACGACTTCCTGAAAACGGGTATTGCATGGAGCTTTTTCCCTGCTATTATTGACTTCTGGCGGCGAACCTGTCTGAGACTCATTATTGGATCTCTTGAGTATATTTCACACAGAACCAAAGCATGGCCAGCAACTGACCCATAAAATGTATCAACTGTACATTGCCCTGGATTGGGCTAAACTAAAGACGGGAGGCTCCGGCACTCAGCAAAACTGAGAGCACCTCTCCGTGGTGCAAGGTGAGGTTAGAAGTCACTGGGGTCGTGTACTGACCGGCATAACCGGTCAGCTGTGTGCATGCGTTCCCCCTGCATGTGACCCTGGCTCTGAGAGAACCCCCAAGGACCACACAATCAGACAAGGTGAGAAGGTGCCCAGGCCAGATTTATTGTCAGCAAAGAGCAGGCCTACCGCCTTGGCTCAGATGTCTACAGTTATGCTCACACATGTGTGCTCATTGCAATGGACTAGCTCAGTGGGGAGTTTTTCCTCTACCCCTCGGCTGGAGAAAGAGGTAAGTTGAGGTATCCCGACATTTATCGGCTGAGACGAGCACTCTGTGATACACACCTTCCCTGAGCACTCTGTGGTACACACCTTCCCTGTCCTCTCACACATTTCATGACACGCTTGTTACCTCCCCGGTACTTTCCCCCGGATATTTCAGACGAGACATTCCTGTTCCCCACCCGTTACTGTGCTTTCCCTCCTGAGGCTTCAGACAAAATATCACCATTCATCACTTTTGCCAAACCATTTTATCGTGAGCTGGGTTATAGAATCGTAGGGCTGGAAGAATCCCAGCCAGGGCTTTGTCAAGCTCAGACTTAAAAACCTCTAGGGATGGAGATTCCACCCCTCCCTAGGGAACCCAGCCCAGCGCTTCCCACCCTCCTAGGGAAATAGTTTTTCCTAATCTCCAACCTAGACCTCCCCCACTGCAACTTGAGCCCATTGCTCCTTGTTCTGCCATCTGCCACCACTGTGAACAGCCTCTCTCCAGCCTCTTTGGAACCTCCCTTCAGGAAGTTGAAGGCTGCTCTCAAATCCCCCCTCACTCTTCGCTTCTGCAGACTAAACAAACGCAAATCCCTTGGGGTATGTCTACACTACCCCGCTAGTTCGAACTAGCGGGGTAATGTATGCATACCGCACTTGCTAATGAAGCCCGGGATTTGAATTTCCCGGGCTTCATTAGCATAAGCGGGGAGCCGCCATTTTTAAATCCCCGCTGCTTCGAACCCCGTGTAGCGCGGCTACACGGGGCTCGAACTAGGTAGTTCGGACTAGGGTGCCTATTCCGAACTACCGGTACACCTCGTTTCACGAGGAGTACCGGTAGTTCGGAATAGGACCCTAGTCCGAACTACCTAGTTCGAGCCCCGTGTAGCCGCGCTACACGGGGTTCGAAGCAGCGGGGATTTAAAAATGGCGGCTCCCCGCTTATGCTAATGAAGCCCGGGAAATTCAAATCCCGGGCTTCATTAGCAAGTGCGGTATGCATACATTACCCCGCTAGTTCGAACTAGCGGGGTAGTGTAGACATACCCTTAGTTTCTTCGCATAGGTCTTGTGCTCCAGCCCCCTCATCATTTTGGTTGCCCTCCACTGGACCCTCCCCAATGCG
Source organism: Pelodiscus sinensis (assembly GCF_052426305.1). Taxonomy (NCBI): domain Eukaryota; kingdom Metazoa; phylum Chordata; order Testudines; family Trionychidae; genus Pelodiscus; species Pelodiscus sinensis. The sequence goes on from NC_143079.1 coordinate 14,964,363, forward strand.
TCCACATCCTTTCTATAGTGGGGGGCCCAGAACTGGACACAATACTCCAGATGCGGCCTCAGTAGGGAGGGGAAGTATTTTGAAATAACTCCCGACTGTAGACCAGGGCTAAAGGAATAAGTCCCCTGACTGGCAGCCATAATAGGTTGTTATCCTCTAATGATCCAGCTACCAGAGGGAAGTGCATCATACTCTCTTCCAGCATGACGCCATTGGTAAGATTGTGAGAGCAGTGGGCACTTTGACACTCATGTGGCTTCAGCTAGAAAGTGTGGGCGTTTGTTCAGTGACCCTGAGGGCTTTGTTTGTCCTTGACCAGCTACAGAACAATCTTGTGTGGGAGAAAGAAAGAGCCTGAAGCCTGGGCCTGGTGAAAGGCCTGAACCGAAGTCAGAGCTGAATAAAGGGGAATAATCACTTCTCCAGATCTGCTGGAAATGCCCCTCCTAATGCACCCTCCTATGACAGTCACCTTCTTGGCTACAAGGGCCCCCTGTTGACTCACCCCCAGTCAGTGGGCTGTGCTTGTGCTGTATGTCAATGCTCCGTGTGTTTTAGCAGTCTCGATGCCAAGTTCATGCCTCGGATGCTGACTTGCAGGCAGCAGGGCCCCCAGGCAAGGTGGGAAGGCGGCTCTGCGCCTCTGGAAGGGGCAGGGCCTCAAGAGGAAGGGCTGGGGGTGGGGGTGGGCAGCCCTCGGCGCCCCCCAGACTGTGGCTTGCCTCCCGCCCCAGCCCTCAGTGCCGAGCAGAGCGCCCAGTGCGGTGCTCTGGTGGCAATTTAAAAGCCCCCAGGCTCTGACCACGGCAGTAGCCAAGAACTCCGGGCCCTTTTGCATCACCAGGCCCCAGAGCCCCCTATGCCCCCCTTCTCCCAGCCAGCCGGCCTGCTTGCAGGCAAACACCTGTTTTCAACAGGGCCTGCCTGTCACTCACACTATAACTCTTGCTAACTTTGGTTCAGGCCTCACGCCTTACACCAGGCCCATGCTTCCGGTTTTTTTCTCCCTCACAAGATTGTTCTCAAGCCGGTCAACCCCAAACAAAGCCCTCAGGGTCACTGAACAAACGTCCACGCTTTCTAACTGAAGCCACGTGAGTGTCAAAGTGCCCACTGCTCTCACAATCTTACCAATGGCGTCGCACTGGCAGAGGGTATGATGCACTTCCCTCTGGTAGCTGGATCATTAGAGGATAACAGTCTACTATGACTGCCAGTCAAGGGACTTATTCCTTTAGCCCTGGTCTACGGTAGGGAGTTATTTCATAATAATCCCTATTATTTCGAAATAATAAGCAGTCTCCACACTACCAAGTCCATTATTTCAAAATAACTCCCACTTTCCACAAGGAATAATGCCAATTTCAAAACTGTATTTTCAAAATAGCATTAGTGTGCACGCTCCAGTGCTGCTATTTCGAAATAACTACTCCCCAGAGTCATTCACATTATTTATTCCCCAGCGCTTCCTGGGGCTCTAAGTTGAGGTAGCGTGTCCACAATAACGGAGCCTGCCTCGGATTAATTTCAAGGCCCCCCTGTAGTGGGGAACCCTATTATAATTTTGTTATTTCAGGAGTTATTTCAAATTTAGTTATTTCAGAATAGTTTCCTAGGGTATGTCTACACTACCCCGCTAGTTCGAACTAGCGGGGTAATGTAGGCATACCGCAATTGCAAATGAAGCCCGGGATTTGAATTTCCCGGGCTTCATTTGCATAAGCAGGGCACCGCCATTTTTAAATCCCCGCTCGTTCGAACCCCGTGCCGCGTGTAGCCACGCGGCACGAACTAGGTAGTTCAAACTAGGCTTCCTAGTTCGAACTACCATTACTCCTCGTGTAGGCATACCGGGCTTCATTTGCAAGTGTGGTATGCCTACATTACCCCACTAGTTCGAACTAGCGGGGTAGTGTAGACATACCCCTAGTGTAGACATGGCCTCTGTAGGCAGAGAGCTGGACAGACACAGACACTGATAATCCCTCGCGACCATGGCCGAGGCAGCAGATCATTCAATTCACAAGAGTCACGCTAGATGAACCCTCTTCAAAACAGGGGCAGGTTCTGCAGCAGTTTTTGCTGCCCTGCCAGACCCACTTTCTTTTCAGCACTGCCTGCTTCTCAGGGTCTAGTCAGCATTTATTTCCCAGATCTGGTTTTTGGGTCTCTCTTTATTCAGGCCCCACTGTGCCCATGTGGCTGCAGTGCTGCTAGTTCAGGTGCTCAAAGCCGATGAATGAGAGTGCTCCTGCCAACTGAGGGTGTGTCTAGACCAGTGGTCCCCAACACGGTGCCCGCGGGCGCCATGGCACCCGCCGGGGCATTTATGTGCGTCCGCCTAGCGCTGCCCCACTCGCACTGCTGCCGCGCTGCTTGTTGATTTCAGCCCCTCCCCCCATCTATCCCCTTCCCTCCAGCCTCTTGTCTAATCAGCTCCAGGAGATCTCGGGAGAGCCTCCGCCTGCTCCATGAGGAGCTTGGACCCTGGCGCAGGCAGCACCCCACCCAGCGCTCTGCCTCGCTCCTGCTCCCAGGTGTTTGTACAGGGCTGCCAGCCAGCTGCACTCCCACGCCGGCCCCTCCGCACTGCCGCAGAATCCCTTGCAGCGGCTGCAGGCGATCCCTGGCCTGGCGGCTCCTCTCTCTCCTCTTGCAGGGGAGGGGCGGGGAAAGGTGTGTACAGCTGCAGAGAAAGGGAAGTCGGGGGACCCGTGACACTTGTCACCTCTCCCCCAGAGTGCTCCGACATTTCCGCGCGTGCTGTGGGGAGGGGACACAAGGATTTGGTGGGGAGAGGGAAAGGAGACGGAATTCGGTCATTGGGGGGAGGTGGGAGAGGGGAGCAAACTGGGTCTGGTCGGGATCTGGTTTGGCTGGGAGGGAAGAGGGTACAGGGTGGATCAGGTGGGGGAGAGAAGAGGGGGGGCTGGGTCCAGTCACTGAGAGGTCGGGTTTGCCTGGGAGGGGAGAGAAGGTGGAAATTGGGTTCCGTGCGTGCATGGGGGGGGAGTTGGGATGTGTGTGGACAGGGATGTGTATGGAGGGGAGACAGGACGTAGGCTGGGTTTGGCCGGAGAGTGTGGTGGGAGTCAAAGAGAAAGGGGCGCTTTCCTCCTCAGTGCCTGTCCTGGGGTGCGGCCAAAAAAATGTTTTGCTTGGGGTTGGTCCTGCTTTGGGCAGGGGGTTGGACTCGATGACTCCTGAGGTCTCGTCCTGCCCTAGGATTCTGCATCCCAGACTTTGCACCTATAACTTCTCCTTCTGCCCATTGAAAGACACTACGCAGAGGGTCACAGCACAGGTCAGGCCAGAGATGGGCACAATAGAAGTTTTTCACCCCTAGAAGAATCTAAAGGGTGGCACCTACTTCTCTGGAACTTCGCGTCTTTATACAAATTGCAATGGGAGTATTGTACATCGACATGGGGCTGCTGCAAATGGCTGCACATGTCAGCGCAGAGCAATGGTGGGGAAAGGCCCTGGAATTGAATACTAAAATAAAGCAGGGGAGCTCTAGCTCCTAGTTATTTCTGGAGCACACTGCAGAATGCAGAAGTCTCATAAATTGACCTGGCTCCAGCCCACGTTGGCAGCGTTCTCCGGCTGTGTCATATTAGAGGGCTCCTTTTGCAAAGCAGGCATTTGCAGGGCAATAAATAATGCATGTGCTTACTTATCACTGCCCCAAGTGACTGACTGCAGCGTGTTAGTGAACTGTACTGTCAGCAAGATTGGGTGTTACTACGCTTTGCGTTCAACTACGAAGCCCTCAACTTCCCAAGGCCTTGCTCTGCTTCCCACATCCCAAGGCACCTACACTGACTAGGTGCCAGGTAAAAGCTGCTTCTTCCCCCTATTTCAACAGTCCCCCTGTGCATACTGGAGAGCAGTGTTTCTTAAATTTTTTAAGACCAAAGAACACCAAACAATATTTTTTTTAATGAGGAACACCAAGGATTTTTTTGTTGAGAAAAAAAAAAGCTCCCAGGCAAAAGCTGTTGAGCAAAAAAAAAAGGGAGGCTTGTCCCTTTAAAGGTGGCCATTTTGAATTCTGTTCTCTCCGTCTGCCTTGCGTCTCTCCGGTGTGCTGCGGGACACCCTTTAAGAAACGCTGCTGGAGAGGAACAGAGCTCAAATAGAGTTCTGCAGAACCTGGTGAAAGGTAGAAAAACAATTCAGTAGTTCCTCCCCAGAGCTGTCTCCAGCAGGAAGGAACAGAGCTATTGACCAAGAGAGTCAAGAAAATTCCGTGACCAATGTAGCAAAGGCTGCCGATAGACGTAACAGGATTAGCCATTAAAGACAGAAAGGTTTCTCTGGAGAAAATCTTTACTCCAGTTCATCTTTTTTGCATCAATTCCTCCTTAATAATCCTACTCGGTGCCTTCCATGAAGTCTGTTTTGGCTGGGATCTGTCTCTGAAAGATGCTCGAATGAGTCAGATTTCCTGTGGAGGCCAATTACCCCAGCTTTATCTGGCTTTTTGTGCTGTCCCCTGGAACAGCTGGGATTGGGGCACTGGAGTTGGGGCACTGCAGACAAGATGGGGCCCTGGATTAGGTTTCCTTGCATGCACACAGAGACATCTCTCTTGGATGGTTTAGACACAAGCAGTCCTGCAATTTGGCAAGGGGTTGGACTAGATGACCCTGTAATCAGTGTTCCCTGTAAACTGAGTGCTTGGCCAGCCATCCAGGAGAGATTCAAATGCTGCCCAGCTGATTAGCAGAGTATCTACTGGTGGTGCACATCCACACATGCCTCGGTGAATATAACAAAATGTATTCCTCACATGGATGGAAAAATTAGAGCTATGATTCTATGATGCTATGCTAGATTAAAAAAATAGTTTGATGGAATATCCCAACATAAAATGGACTTTATATCTTATCATTCAAAATGATCACATACAAGAACCCAAAACCAGGGAGGGAGAAAACAGGCTGATCTCTAAAACACGAGGCACAACTCATCCCCTTTGGCTCGAGGCTGCCTCTCTGTAGAACTGACTACTGAGGACACCAATCTCACAGATCCCTTCCAAACTCCCCGGTTTGCTAACCAGATCAGGAACACCCCCAAAATTTAAAGAGACAACCTGTTTTTAATACCCTCTGTAATGCAGTCTGGCAATCCCTATCGGCAAGCTGTGAAGCAACCTTGTCCAGTGCACCATTACGTTACTCAGCATCTTTTTAACACCCTCTTCATCCCTCTTTTGCTGCTTGTTTGAAGTTCAAAAAGTCTCTCCCGTCTCTTTGGGGACATGGAGAGTCTCGGCTTTGGAAGCGCATCTTTCATTCCACATAACGGATTCCTTCTGTAGTTAGCAGAACCATTCTGCCTGTGGGAGCCCACCAGCCAGTCCGCGCAAAAATACTAAATATTTCATAGAGGGAAAGATGTGGTACCAACCCCTTCTCTGAAGGGTCCTTATTGGAACAGAACTTGCTAGGGGGGCTGAAGTTAATTGATTGCTGCCTAGTTTTAAAGGGCGGCTGAGAAAGACGAGATGTGAATGACAGCTCTTAACCCATCAGTGCAGCCCCCTGCCGACTCTTTCAGCTGAAGGAGCAAACCCAGAGACTTCAGGCTTTGGGGGATGAGATTTTCACCCCCAATATGGCACCAGTGCCACTCTGACCATGCAAATAGGCTATTAAGATGCTCCTACCCCAGTGGCATAGCGAGGCGGGGGGGGGGGGGGCAATTTAGTCCCGTCCCCCCCGTCATCCCTTGGCTCACCTACCACTGCTGGCTGGAACCTCCTCCCCACTTCTCTGCCCCCAGCCCAACCCTCCTCCATTTTCGCCAGTGGGTTAGTGCTTGTGGGGCTCCAGCCCCAAACTGGAGGGGGTGGGGAAAGACGTGGTACAAGCTCCCCCCTCCTCCCAGGGTCGGGCTCAGCCATGCTCCAGGTTCAGGGACCCACCGTGTGGCGATGGTGGGGGGTGCAAATTTTGCTTTTGCCCCCAGGAGCATAACACTCTCGCTACACCTCTGTCCTACCCACCAGGGGAGCACTGCCCCACTGGCAGTAATGGATACAGTAGTAGGCTTGAATAAACTTCCCATCCCCATCCCTACCCCAGAGCAAGCTTGAATGGAGAGGACCCAAAGACGGCTCAGCCCTCCCCCTCCAAAGCTGAGAGTTCTTTGCTCTGCCTTCAAGAGCAGCGGGGTATCTTCTCGTCTCGGGCATTTTAACCTGTAGGACCCTAGCTAGATTCTCTGGTGGACTAAGGATTCAGAGGAACCTCTTGGCCATGCTGGGTTCAGCAGGTGTCAGAAATCATAGTAACTAACATGATGTGAAACACGCCCGTAGACACAGGGCTGTGCGTTGCACCCTTAGATTAAATGCAACTATCTGGCAGGATGTTAAACACGATCAGCCTAGTGTACACCAAGCACTGAGCCATGTTTAATATCACGTTCCCATGGAATGTAATTTTTCCTGCACCATTAGGCTACACGTCTTATCCCACGTCTTAACAGTGCGCCCGTTATTTCGAAATGTAATTGGCTCACTATTCCGACATCCCCGTAAACCTCATTCCACAGGGAGTAAAGGGCATTTCGGAATAGCAGGTCAATTCAAAATTTGGCCCTGTATAGACATTGTCAAATTAGGAAACAAACTATTTTGAAATTGACTTGAAATAAGCTACGCAATTAGTGTAGCTCAAATTGCGTCGCTTATTTTGAGATCTGGGTGCAGTGTAGATGCAGCCTAACAAGGTGAGCACCCACACCACCAAACCTGTTATTTTGAAATAATGAGCTTGTGATTTCAAAATGATAACTTCTACTTGTGAAGAGAAATATGCTGATTTCAAAATAGTTATTTTGGGAGTTATTATTTCAAAATAAGTTATTTTGAAATAACCTGGTAGTGCAGACATAGCCTAACGTGCTACAGGATTCCGCATTGTTTCTAAAGTTACAGACTAACATGACTACCCAATGGCTACGTCTAGACTGCAAGCCTCTTTCGAAAGAGGCTTTTTTGTAAGATACTTTTGAAAAAACCTCTTTCCAAAAAGAGCATCTAGACTACAACCAGTACTTTCAAAAAAGCAAGCCGCTTTTTTGAATGAGAGCACCCAGGCAGTCTGGATGCTCTCTTTCCAAAAAAGCACAGTTTGCATTACATAGCGCCTTTTTTCAAAAGAGCACTTTTGAAAAAAGGCGTTATTCCTCGTAAAATGAGGTTTTCTGTGGTCGAAAAACCTGCCACATTCTTTCAATTTACTTTCAAAAGAACACGGCAGCAGTCTAGACACAGGGGAAGGTTTTTCGAAAAAATACCACTTTTTTCAAAAAAACCCTGTTTGAGATGATCTACCTAATGGAATGTATTGGATTTTCTCAACACATCAGTATTTTCATGTACTTGAGCGGCACAAACTTTGTTTGGAAAAAAACCCCAATTCATAGCTTTTGTACAGCTCAGGGGAAAAAAATAAATCAACTGTATAACTCAAGAAAAAAAATCAATGCTTCACATGTTTATACCCAAGTTTTAAACAAATGTCCATGCATTGAGTAGAATGTCTGGGTTGTGCTTATTGGAAAGGATTATCAATTAAGCCTCAACTGCGAAGCTGACAGGATAAAAAATCATATGAGCTCATTGGAATTCATGCCACATCGCCCCTGCATGGTCTGAAGTCTATGGAGGAAGAAAGCTGCATTCTCAGAGAAATAATTACATTCGGGAGCACAGTTATTGTACCATTCAGAAAATATTAGAGTCTGCCTAGGATTTAAGAACATGGGGCTTTGGAGAACCAATCTTCGGGCTGTATAGCCTGATTATCCCAAGATCTTTCTGATAATGCAATACATTCAAACGATGGAACCGTCTCCCACTGGAATGGGACAGAGCATGGGGTATGTACGTGTAGAATGAGCAAAGCACTAGACACTGCACCTCATCTCTACTGCTACTACAGGCCCTTCTGAAAGTGGGATCCTTGTAATGGAACACCACCCACAACGTGTTGAACCCCACAAGTCTGTACTCACTTATCTGGCATTGAGGCAGCTCAGCACCTCACAGGATCTGCTCCTGAGCATGGGAGATGCAAACCCAGAGCAGCAGGACTGCCACAGGTCCCAGTAAAAGACTGCATGGCCCCATTGATACGATACGGACAATGGGGCCTGGAGTCAGGGGTCCCATGGTCTAACCCCAGCTCATTTAGGAGAGTCTCTGCTCCTCCACCTAAAAAAATGGGGATACAGCCTCTTCCCGACTTAAGAACCGGTTACAGGCCGTAACTCGGTTCGTTCGTAAGTCAGACCCCATAGAGTTACACGTGACCGTAAGTGCGGATCGTGTTCATAACTCGGGGTCCGCCATTTACGACAGCTTTGGTCGTAACTACAAACAGTCATAAATCGACCGTTCGCAACTCGGGCACTGGCTGAAATAGATACATTCCCTCCTTGTTGAGAAGTCCTGTGGCACCTTATAGACTAACAAAAATATAGGTAGTATCATAAGAACATAAGAACGGCCGTACTAGGTCAGACCAAAGGTCCTTCTAGCTCAATATCCTGTCTGCTGACAGTGGCCAGCACCAGGTGCCCCAGAGAGGATGGACCAAAGACAATGATCAAGTGACTTGTCTCCTGCCATCTTTCTCCAACCTCTGACAAACAGAATCCAAGGACACCATTTTATCCCCTGGCTAATAGCCTTTTATGGACCTAACCTCCATGAAATTATCTAGCTTCTCTTTAAACTCTATTATAGTCCTAGCCTTCACAGCCTCCTCTGGCAAGGAGTTCCACAGGTTGACTACACGCTGTGTGAAGAAGAACTTTCTTTTATTAGTTTAAAACCTGCTACCCATTCATTTCATTTGGTGTCCTCTAGTTCTTCTATTTAACTAATAAATAACTTTTCTTTATCGGCCCTCTCCACACCACTCATGATTTTATATACCTCTATCATATCCCCCCTCAGTCTCCTGTTTTCTAAATTGAAAAGTCCCAGTCGCTTTAACCTCTCCTCATATGGGACCCGTTCCAAACCCCTAATCATTTTTGTTGCCCTTTTCTGAACCCTTTCCAAGGCCAAAATATCTTTTTTGAGGTGAGGAGACCACATCTGTACACAGTATTCAAGATGTGGGCGTACCATAGTTTTATACAGGGGCAGTAAGGGTCTTATTTTCTATCCCTTTCCTAATAATTCCTAGCATCCTATTTGCCTTTTTGACCGCCGCTGGACACTGCGTGGAAGTTTTCAGAGAACTGTACACGATAACTCCAAGATCTCTTTCCTGATTTGTGGTAGCCAAATTAACCCCATGAGCTTGTGTGGGCAAAACCTTCTTCTTCAGATGAGCTTGTATGGAGAGAAAAAGGGAGATTCTCAGAATGCATAACAAACAAAGAAGTGGGAGGGAAGCACTGGTCAATTGTTGTATGTGTGCTAATGAGGCTAATTGCATGGTCTGAAAGTGTTCTCAATACCGTAACAAAAGCTAACTTACTATAGATTTGAGAGAGTTTTTCTCTCTGGGTACGTCTAAACTACATTCTATTTTCCAAAGGGGACATTTTCAAAATTTCAAAAAGCGGAGCTTTCAAAAGTGAAAGTAGTCTGGAAGCGGGTTTTTTAGGGAAAAAAAACCCTTTTTTGATAAAAAACGCATATACCTCATTTTTAAGGAAGAGCAGGGTTTTTTTTTTTTTTAAAGAGGGTTTTTTTTCCCCAAAAAACTGCATCCAGACTACTTTCACTTTCAAAAGATCTGCTTTCAAAAGCGAGATGGGAAGAAGATATGCAAATTCCTGTGGAAATAGAAATATTTCCTCTTTGAAAATAGAACGTAGTCTAGACATAGCCTAAGTGAGTCTATCTGTCTGTGAGTCTGTCTGTCTATCTGTTCACGAACTCCCCCTAAACAGGGGGCACCTCAAGCTTTCCATCCCCCAGCACTCGTTAGGGACAGCAGGGAGAGGAGAGTAATGGAGCTCCTTGCCCGCTCCCCATTCAGACAGGAGCATTACTGGCTGTTTCCCTGGGTCAGGGAGAGAGGGGAAAGTGCCCAGTTTGCTGCATTCTCACTTTCACTGGGGAGCACAGGGGGCAGATGAACCTGGACCTTTGACCTCACATAATACCGGAGCAGCCTGTGGAGATGCCAAACACGTCAGTTAGCAAAGTAGAACACAAAATTAGAATCTATTTTGGCCTGTTCAATGTGGAGCAAGTTTTCCAAAAGGCCTGTCTCCAGCCTTGAGTTCTGGGCCGGGCCTGTAGCAAACACAAGCGCTCTCAAAAGCATCCAGTTTTACCTGTGAATAACACCAGTGGAACGGAGGAATTTGATGTCAGCTCTAATTGGAGGAGATTGGCAGCAGTCGGGAGTGCTGGCCGGGGACAAGCGACGAATTAGATCAACACCTGAACATGACAATGTGCTGTACCAATGTTAGCAAAGACACCACTCTGTGGGAAAGATTAAATTCTTGCTGTTCTCCCACTTCAATGGCATTTGCTCCCAATTTGCCCGGCTTCTGAGGTTGGAAGTTCGGACCCAGGGGTAGATTACAAGCAACATTATCAGACATGTCTGCTGTCTTTGGATCGCCTCCATGTTAGGGTGCCCCACTGGGGAGCCATGCTCAGGGAAGGTCAGCTCCCTTTCGGGTGCCTGAAGGAAAGGGTCTCCTAGCAGCACCGGCAGAACCTCCCCTCTCGCCCCATGCCCCAAGCAAGAGCAAAGGGAATTGGAGGGGCTGAGCTTTCATTCAGCTGCCTAAATGGGAGCTGAGTGCTTCTGAACCTCCAGCCAAGAGTTCATCTGCAGAGCTCCAGATGCTGAGAGCCCCAGCTGTTGTCAGTGGGGTCAGCTAGCGCTCAGCGCCTCGGGAGACAAAAATAAATAAATCAGGCCTCGGGGTTAAGAGGGCTCCCAAAAACTTGAGGCATCCCAAAAGAGACAGCTGCTTTTGAAAACTGCTGGCCTAAGGCCAGGGGGCAGGAACCTTTTTTGGGTTGGGGCTGCTGACTCCCCCGAAAAATCAGTCGGGGGCCACACAAAAGTGAGAAGCAAAAAAAACCCCAAACCCCCACTCATGTGGCCCCTGCCTGAGAAGAAAGACCCTCCCCCACATTCCTACTGCACACCAGAGCTTGCAGGGGCCCAGGCTACTAGATTTTATGCCTCCCTGCCCAAGCTCTGGAGTGAGGCCAAAAATGAGGGGTTCAGTGTGGGGGGGGGGGGGGGCTGCCGGGAAGCTGGCTTGGGGTGTGGGGTCTGAGCAGGAGGGAGAGTACAGTAGCAGGCTGGGAGAGGAGCCCTGAGCCTTGGGGGCCAGATCTGGGCATGCCGGGGGCCACATCCAGCCCCTGAGCTTTAGGTTCCCCACCCCCGACCTAAGGGAATTGCTCAGGGAAGAGCTGCCCTGTGTATAGGATGGTTTGGGGCAGCCACCTCAGGCCCAGTGCTTTGGGGGAGCCCCGCGATGGTCTCCTCCACTGTCCTAAGAATGGGACCCAGGGGTGGGGTGGGGGATAGGGTCTGGGGGGGAGGTTGCCCCAACTCATGCACCCCACTAGGGACAGCCCTGGCTCAAGGCTACTCAAGAGAACAGTGGCAGAGAGATGGGGAAAGGATTCAAAAAACCAATACACTGGGCATTCCAAGTATTCGAACACAGGCAAGGTACCAGAAAGGAGCAGCTTCTGAAACCTAATCCAACCTACAGTAAAGTTACATCTAAATGCAACAATTATTGGCCTGTATAGACAACCCAGGTTCTTCTTTGGGGAAAAAAATGAGCTGCCTAAAATACTAATTCACATCTGCTAGGAGAGCATTTGGTCCTGTTGTGTAAAAAACAAATAGGTTTACTATTATGTGACCTCAACCCTGTTCTTTAGATGAGTTTATATTGCATGAAAAGAAATGTTGACATGCGGAAATGGCAGGGAACAAATGGACACAGATGGGTTGTTCGCTGACAGCTTAGGGAAACTCCTCAGAGAATGGCTTTGTAAAAAAAAGGTTTTGTTTTGGGGTTTTTTGATGTTGTTATATTTCCGACAGAGAGAGCACAAAAGAAAATCACATTTGAATTGCTGCAAAGTAATTTATATCCAAGGCGAGATTAAAGACGTTGCCAGAATCTGTAAAAAGTGATGTAAAGAAGAAACAAAACAAATTAACTTGGCATTTGAACTAAACCATCAATCATAGCTAGGAAGTGTTAAAACCAAGAGTATCATAATTTTGACTGGATTCAAATTGCATGGAAAATTTTAACAGATCAAAATGCAAATGCAAGGGAGTTATTTTCTGCGTGCTTGGAGAACAAGCTCCAATTTAGCATGTTACTGTGCAGCCTCCTACACGCCTTAAAACTTCATCTGCCTTATTTCCAAGCAGAATCCACTTAGAATCACAGAATCATAGAATCCCAGGGCTGGCAGAGACCCCGGAGTCATCAAGTCCAACCCCCTGCCTAAAGCAGGACCAACCCCAACTCAATCATCCCAGCCAGGGCTTTGTCAAGCTGGGACATAAAAACCTCTAGAGATGGAGCTTCCACACCCTCCCTAGGCAACCCATCCCAGTGTTTCACCACCCTCCTAATAAAATTGGTTTTCCTAATATCCAGCCTAGACCTCCCGCGCTTCTACAAATTATAATTCAGACCCATCTACCGTAAGTACATTTGCAAAGTTACTCCAGAAAATGGGGTTAATCCTAGTAGAGGATTACTAGCAAACTGTTGGCTTCCTCCTTTTTGGTCCCCAGATCCTGTGTGTGCATCTATCATCAAAACTGAGTTTGTGGGTACTTACACTGTTTATTGGTTATTTATGTTGGGCAACATGGCCCCAACCCTGCATTGCGCCACCTCTTCCCCCAAGGGCCCAGCCTGCTCCTCTCCGCCCCTTCCCGCTCATCCTTATGCCGGGAAAAAGTGTGTGTGGGGGGGTGACAATTGGAAGTGATTGTGAAAAGCTCCCCGTTAAGTCGGCAGTAGAACTCCCATTAACATCAGTGGGAGCTGAATTTGACCAGAAGTGAGCTCATTTGAAAACCCCAAGGGTATGTCAGCCCCTGACAACAAGCCACCCAGCCCAGGTCAACAGAGTTGGGGTCACGCTGACATGCTGAAGATGGACACGGTGCTTTGAAATTGTGATTGTCGACTTAGGCCTAGTCTACACCACCATAGGCCATCAATCTAACTTACACCGCTTCAGCTATGTGAATAACTTCACAGAGGGAAGTCAACAGCTCGCCCGTCAACACCAGAATGAGAAGCATAGGCAGAGGACTACTGGAATCGACGGGAGAGTGCTCAACGGTCAATTTATCAGGTCTATACTAGACATGATAAATTGACCCCTGCTGGATCCATTGCTGCCGGTTGCTCTGGTGCATAGTGAAAACATGCCCTTAGATCTAGACCCAGCTACAGCCAGCCACATGCTGCAAGAAGAATTGAACCCCAAGTCTCAGACTGTGACTCAACCACATGGTCACCTTCTTTCCCATCAAACTTTGTGAAGTGATATCCCAGCCCCATTCACTCTTCGTGTATTGGAATGAAAACTTTCCGTTCCCACACATTTGGATGCTACCTGGAGCAGCTAATGGGGAAGCTGCTTGTTTTTAACCACAATCTGAAGCAGAGACGTAGGCTTTTAATAAGGCACCTGACAAGCAGTGGGCTTCAGAATAAAGATGACACAGGGGTTGGGTTAGAAAGCTGAGCAGGCGAAGCTTTGATCTCTGTATCTTTCAAAGGGAATCTCTCTCATCTTTTTGAGTGACAAGTTTAACAAGCTGGAAAAGATCCAACTATAGCTTTCATTGAACTCACAGGTGAAGGGGAAGAAACAGCCCTGCCAAGATTACACAGTACGATGAGATGCGTTTGTCTTTCTGCTGCTTTCTTTAGGGCTGGATCAGCACTTCCCAAACAATCTTCCATTTGCCGAGACTCAAAACATCGGCATTCTCAGTAGCTCGCCTCTGGACATGTGTAACTGCCCCACCCATCCCACGCTCCATAGAGAAGAGGAATTATTACAAGTCCCCAATGGGAAGTCTTGGCTTGGTAGCTCAAGTAGCAATTCTTGCTCTCAGTGCTGGAAGTCACCAGGTCAGTCCCTACTGTGCCAGCCAAAATGGCGGCCGTCACCTAAGTGGGAGCAGAAACAATGTATAGCCTCTGTGATTGGCCTGGACAGGGAGCTGTAACGCAGGCTCACCAGGGGCTTCTACTCAGGCAAGTTTTATGAATCTAAGTCAGGATTGTTTTCAGAGCCTCCATGCCCCGCGTGGGACTTCCTTTAAAGGGGCCCGATTCTGAAGAGGAGCCGGGACGTCTCCCTCAGACCACCTCTGGCAAATCAGGTTCCTTACAGAACTTTCAGTTCAGGTGCCCAAACATTCGGACTCTCGGGGCTCTTTTCAAAGTCTTGGGCCCGTGTCCGAGAGGCGGCCTAGGAATGAAAGGGCCTACTCACCTCTGCCCAACAGACCCCCTTCCAGCACAGCTGTCCCTCAGCCCACCTTCCCCAGCAGCAGTGGAGACGGGACCGAACTGGATCCCTCAAACGGGGTTAAAAAGCTTGGCCAGGCCAAACCGTGAGTCCAGTTACAAGCATGTGATCGAGAGCCCACCTACCACAAAAGGCTTCCCATGAGCTGGATGAAACAGGGCCCTATGCTCAACTCAGCCGCCTTTCTGCCTAAGGCAATGACTTTCCAGCCATCGCTTCAATAGTTTCCAGGAACATCCCAGGCCTCGGTGGGCAAAGCCCTATTAAGTGTGGTGAAAACTAATTCTCCACAGGTGTAAATGAGGCTCAGAGCAGGCTTACTTGCAGCTGCACTATTGACAGACCCCAGTGGGCAGAATTGAACCTGGTACCTCTGGAACTTAGTGCATGAGCCAGTCAGATCTTAGCTAAGGATGTAAAGAAAGTTCATTAGTCTCACTATAAGCAGCCTCTGTGCCACTAGATGGGACAGGGCCACACCCGGAAGGTGTGCGGGTTACACTGGCAGAGGACTCCCTGGCTACGTCTACACTACAAGGTTTTTGCACAAAAACCTGCGCAGCGGCCACACCTCAAGCGCGCTTTTGCTCAAGTTAATCAACAGTTAAATGGCAGAACAGGGCTTTTTGCGGTGTAAGTAAACCTTCTTCTACGAGGCATAACTCCTTTTTGCGCTACAGCTGTTGCACAAAAAGGCGTGTATGGATGCTCCATAGGGGTTTGTTGTGCAAATAGAGCCTATCGGAAAAAGCACAGGTGCTCTGATGGCCATTCTATGAATGGCCATCAGAGTTTTCTTGCACAAGAGTGTCCGTGCTGTGCGGACGCTCTCTTGTGCAAAGCACATTGCAGAAGCGATGCATTTTGAGGTGTGGACGTGCTTTTGCGCAAGAAGCTTTCGCGCAAGAACTCTTCTGCAAAAGACTTCTTCTGCAGAAACCCTGCAGTGTAGATGTAGCCCCTTTAAGCCCCAGGCATCTCCCTTTACAGATCACAGCTTAACATGTGGCTCTCCCTCTTTAGCCTTCAGCTCTGGCAAATAAGCAACGATGCACACAGTCCTCCAGTCGTATCTCAGGCCGACTGTGGAGCAGTCTGGCTCTATCATAGTTGCAGGGCTGACGTACCCGTTGTAGAAACTGACTTGAGTTCTACATTAACACAGCAATTGCCATTCTGCAGATTTCCAAGTGCTTTGCAAATCGATGGGGCTATCAAAGAATCACTTCTTCCCCTCCCTCTCCCCCCCCCCCCCCCCCAGCGAAATGCAAGCACCTTCTGACAGAACCAGAAGCGGAATGAAAAGCCTGAAATCGTGGGGTCTGTTACCATGGTCTGATGTCGGTTGTTGAGCTGAGAACGCAGAAGCTGAGTGGCGTGGGTGAGCTGAGAGGTACAAATCAAACCAGCTGATTTCTGATCCCTTCTGGCCTTTAATCTCTCTCAGAAGGATTTGGGGGAAAGTACCAGGAAATCTGAGTTTATCACAGATTAGGCGGTGACCTGATCTGACAACCAAGACAGAGTTCAACAGCCCACCTGGCACCTTTGAGAGCCAGGTCTGTCCTCAGTGCTGATCATGTCACACAAGTGACGGACGGGCCCTGCTCCAAAGAGCTTGCTAGCTAATAGAGACAAGTGGATTGGACACACTGGGAAATGCAAGAGAGGAAACTCATTTCTCATGACTTTAATTATTGGTCCAAAACTAAAATTCAGTCTATTCCTCTTAAGTACCTTCCCCCAGTAGCTGTAGACTCAATGGCATTTTGAATTTCCAGGACCCACATCACCATTATGTTATTCCTGTCTAGCACTGGGCAAACTTCACGAATCCAGGGTCAGACAGTGGGGAGAGATTCCTTCTGCCTTTTATTGGCCTATGTTTAAGCAATTTCATATTATAGGGAGGTCATTCCAGTTCAGTAGAAAAATCAGGGCACGTGTTTTATTTCTCTGCAAGGATCAGCACTGAATTTATTTTGAGTTTTTCCAGAACCTCAGAAAGACCCCAAGTGCCTGACCTGCATTTTTCATCTAAATCTTTCAACAGCGCTTGCCACATCAGTTTTTTCATTAAACCATCTGTCCAGCCTTCTTTCCCTTTCTTTGGAAATTCTTTTGACCTTTTCTGCCCCAAGATCAAAGACTTCCTTCTGACAGTAATCAGAGCTTGCCTGTGTTCTGTCTGGGCTTCAAAACCTCCTTCAAATTCAGGGCCCCACATCCCTTGATGAGAGAGGTGGGGCCCATCCTTAACGATGTGATTCTAAAGGTGGGTGCTGTCTGGATCTGGAATTTTCACTGTGGCCTAATCTCCCACAGAACTAGCATTAAAACCACTACTTTCTCCCTGAAAATAACGTTCCCGTCACTTGAAGATGGGGTCAGTGTTTTCCTTTGTTTAGTGTTGTCAGAAGTAATAATGAAGTACGGGAGAGGATCCGGAGAAAAGCTAGCCGCCCTGCAGTTGCCCCCTCCACACGCCCATGGAAAAGTGGGACAATTTTGAGGAAAAAGGAAACACCGGTAATTTGGTTTTGGCCAAATTTTCAGCAGAAAATGTCTCCGTTTGGGGGTGGGGCATTAAAAAAGAGGTCAGTTTTGAAGGAAGGCACTTCCTGCAAAGCATTTTCAATTTGGGTAAAAAAATTCCAATTTTCCACTCAACAAAAGTGTAATGGAGAACCTAATAATGTCAGTCTGGCCTCTTCTTTGGAAGATACAGGTGCTTGGAATAGGGTTACAAATATTAGACTGGAGGGTGTCCAGCACCTTGCCACAGGTGCTCAGAAGAGCTAAGTGCCTACTGCACTCAAACCCAGTTCCAATTCAGACAAAGCACTCAGCACCTTGCAGGATGGACCCACGGTCCCAACATCACTGTGCCATGAACAATCAACGAATACTGTATCCTCTTGAAACTGCATGGGAGAATGTAGATGAGGCAGAATGAAATTGCCTGAAATAGTGGCTGCAGTTTTACAAATGGGGAAACCGTGACACAGAATAGCAAACTTGTTTTCCCCAGAGCAGGTGGTGAATTAGCAGCAGAGTTAGAAACAGAACCCAGCTGTTACAGGGAAGAGGCTAGCGGCTTGTTCTAACTCCAAGATGACAGCAAAATGAAAGGAAGAAGCAGAATTCCAGTCCGACTGCAATCTCATATGCCTGCACAAATGGCCAGTCCCCAAATTGGTCTCCAGTTTGCCAAGGTATGGGCGAGTTTCAGCTTCCCTCTGACCAACAGGGCCAAAACTCAGACTATCAGTCTTTGATTTAATTATTCATCGTTAAAGAGGAGCCCTGAGCAAGCCCGTAATAGAAAATAAATGACATTTCATTACAGCCAGAGTTTACAGCGGAGGCATAACCGGCTTTTGCACTGGGGGGAATTTAGGTCTGATGCTTCTGATCCGCTGGCTCACCACAGTACTGAGGCATGTGTCTTCACTCAAAACATGGAAAGAGTGCTTGGCCTTATTCCGCTCCATGTCCGTCAGCACGTGTGAGCGCGGTCAGAGAACTCGGCCAAGTGTGACAGGGTGTCGGGGGCCTGGGAGGGGAATCCCACACCCCACACTGACACAGCGCTTGGCCTGGATGCCGTGGCGTTTGAGCGGCCGTGCCGGGAGTGTTCTGCGGCCACTGCATGCGCTTGCGCGGTAGCGCCCTGTACCGCCGAGCTGAACGGAGGGACAGCTCCCGCACCGGCGTCCCAGGCAGGGGGCGCCGGCCTTGAAAAGCGGGCTGCCCCATCAGGCTGGAGGCAAACAGGGGGTAGGAGGGAGCGGCCCTGGCAGAGGGGCACGGAGCGAGGCAGCCACAAAGACAGATGCCGCTGGAACGGGTCTGGAAGGAAAGGAAGGAATTTTCCTCCAGGGTAGATTGGCAGAGGCCCTGGAGGTTTTTCGCCTTCCTCTGTAGTGTGGGGCACAGATGTCAGCTGGAGGATTCTCTGCATCTTGGGGTCTTCAAAGTATTTGAAGGCTTCAATATCTGAGATATAGGGGAGAGGATTATTCTAGGAGGGGGAGGGAGAGATTCTGTGGCCTGCAGTGTGCAGGGGGTCAGACTAGATGATCATAATGGTCCCTTCTGACTTTAAAGTCTATGATCTAGGGGTCAGCAGGAGGCCCCAGAGGAGGGCAGTGCATCAGAGCACAGCTGGAGGAAAGGAAGGAGCCCAGGACGGGGCGGAGAAGTTGCCCGCGGGTCGGTGAGTTACGGCACGGCCCCACCGACCGAACAGGAGGCTGTCGTCCCTGTTCTCGGGGTCCTGGGCTGAGACCTGGGGAGAGAATAGGCCCAGGTCTCCCTTCCCTCCCTGTGCACGGGAAATGACTCGGAAAAGACTGTTGTTGGACACTTTGGAGTACAGGTTAACTGTTGGGGTAGAGGTCACCTGGTGAGAATTTTCTCCCGAGTGGGAGGAAAACGGTAACACCAAGCGTCCAGGCAAGTGGGGTGAGAAGCTCAGAAAAGCAGCTGCCTGGTTTATAAGAAAATCCCCGTGTCGTGGAATACATCAGAGTGTCCAAACATTTTCAAATCCTGTTGGAAACCAAAGAAGCAGAAGTTGCAACCTATTTCTCTCCCCCTCATTATGAATAGAACTGTTGCTTGACCTAGGTGCTCTACCAGCCAGGGTGGAAAATGTTGGGGCATCCCTTGGAAGTTTGTGCCCAGGGCAAAACCACCCTTCATGCCTGCCCCTAGAGCAATCCCTGTGTAGAATAGCCAGGCCCCTTTGCACTAGATACAGTGTGCTCATATAGCAAGAGGCAGTCCCTGCCCCCAGGGAATTAAGCTACGGTTTTCAGACATCACTAGTGAGTTTGGGGGGCCTCCTGTCTTGGGACTCCAACTTCAAATATCTTAAAGGGACCCAGTTGTCAGAAAGTGCCACGTACCCACTCTGAAAATCAGGCACATTTAAGGTCTCTCAAGATAGGCATCTGCCCCCCCCCCAAAAAAAAATAATGACTCCTTGTGAGCTGTGAGCTTGTGCAGCTATTCAGGAGAGATTCCAATGCCACCCAGCTGATTAGCAGAGCACCCACAGCTAGGTGTTGTTTGTACTGGTGGTGCACATCCACACATGCCTCAGTGCACATAACAATTTTATTCTGCACATGGATGGAAAACCTCTGCATGTGAATGAAAAAGATTAGTGGGAACATTGCTGGACTCTTCTCATATCTTGGCCACATATGTATGTAAACAGAAAAGTGCAATGATATGTGGAACTCTAAACAATCTGAGATACTCCTCCTGCTTCCCCCTCCCATCCCCCTGCACCCGTGTAGAGGGCCAATACCTTGCCTATAGAAAACAAGGCATTTTTGCTAATCTTTAACCCACCACAAGTCACTATGCCATTTAAAAACCTTTAGTGCACACACCGCTACCAGACACATAAGGAAGACTCATCTTTGGGGTGATTTGCATATTGGATTGCATTTTGGCTGTGCAAAGTTAGCGATACAAAACCAGCAAAGAAAGGAAGTTTCCTTGGACTGGATTCACCGGCACCAATATTGCCTTCCCCTAACTCCTGCCCTTTGTTTGGGGCACAAAGCAAATCGTACAACATGTTGCATTTTCTAGTTCCGACAAACATGCCTTTGATCCCTGGAAGGAACATCCAGGAACAAAAGATGGAAGCTGTCACATCCTCTTTCCACGGAGCCTTGATGCACATTAATAGTAAGTGTATCGTTAACAAAAATAAAAACATAACATGCTGATCACTCCCGCCTCAGAGCTTCCCAGCGCATCCTGTGTACTCCGACATTGAAAACTCAAGGCTACATTTTCAAGGACAACTCCTTTCGGCCTTTGTGAACATGCAGTATCTTTTGCAAAGTCAGGTGCAAGTATATGACTGAATTAACTCATGCAATTCCGATTTACACTCAACTGTGCAGACAAATGGCATTTGCCTTATTATTGGATCCTCTGCTGCGCTTGGTTTCCCAAGAAAATGCAGCCAGTTGCGTTTCCCTACATCAGAGGCCAGTTTTATGCTGGCTGCCACCTCGGAGTCATTTAGATCAACCCAGAGGCCTCCCTGCAATGTGCCAAGTGAAAGTGGCCCCCAAACAGCCTTTCCCAGCCGGGAATTACTGGAGTGCAGTAGCAAAAGGGCAAAAACGAGGCGGGGACTCTAGGGGTACGTCTAAACTACATGGCTCCGTTGACGGAGCCATGTAGATTTGTTTGTTCGGCAAAGGGAAATGAAGCCGCCATTTAAATAATCGGTGGTTTGAGCATTGGCCTGCTAAACCTAGGGTTGTGAGTTCAATCCTTGTGGAGGCCATTTGGGGCAAAAGTTTGTTAGGGATGGTACTTGGTCCTGCTGTGAAGGCAGAGGACTGGACTCAATGACCTTTCAAGGTCCCTTCCAGTTCTAGGAGATAGGCAATCTCCATTAATTTCAACCCCAACTCAATCATTCAAGCCAGGACCCTAGAAACCTCTAGGGATGGAGATTCCACCCCCTCCCTAGGGAACCTGTTCCAGTGCTTCCCCACCCGCCTAGGGAAATAGTTTTTCTGAATATTCATCCTAGACCTCCCCCTCTGCAACTTGAGACCTGGATCCCAAATTCTTCATGAAATCAGACAGATTTATATGTGGTTGCTGGGGAGGGGAGGGTTGGGCTGCAACTTGAGTCTGAGCCATAGACCTGCCTGAACAGACAAATAGCATCAGGTAAAGGTTCTAGGATGGCCAGGACTGAGGGAAGGGGGTTCCGCCAACCTTTTCTGAACCTCAAAAAAGGTTGGGATGAAACAATGAATCATAGAACCATAGAACTGGAAGAGACCTCAGAAGGTCAAGTCCAGCCCTCTGCTCTAGGCAGGACCAATCCCAACTAAATCAACCTGGCCAGGGCTTTGTCAAGCCGAGTCTTCAACACCTCTAGGGATGGAGACTCCACTACTTCCATAGGGAACCCATTCCAGCGCTTCGCCAGCCTCCTAGTGAAATAGTTTTTCCTAATATCCAACCTGGACCTCTCCCACCACAACTTGAGACCATTGCTCCTTGTTCTGCCATCTGTCACTACTGAGAACAGCCTCTCTCCATCCTCTTTGGAACCTCCCTTCAGGAAGTTGAAGGCTGCTCTCAAATCCCCCCTCACTCTTCACTTTTGCAGACTAAACAGACCCAACTCCCGCAGCCTCTCCTCATAAGTCATATGCTCCAGCCCCCTAATCATTTTGGTTGCCCTCCGCTGGACCCTCTCCAATGCGTCCACATCCTTTTTGTAGTGGGGGGCCCAGAACTGGACACAATACTCCAGATGTGGCCTCACCAGAGCTGAATAAAGGGGAATAATGACATCTCTGGATCTGCTGGCAATGCTCCTCTTAATGCAACTGTGACGGACCCGGTGGGGTCCGCACTAGGGGAGGGAGCGGGACTCCCCCCCCCCCCCGGGAGAAACCGCGCGCCGCAAGCGGCGCGCCGACCGGCATCGCAGCCCCGGAGTTGGGGCAGCGACAAGCCCAACCCAGGGCACCCCGCCGGGAGCGGGGGAGGGTGCGGGCCGCGCGGAAGCAGCTAGCCCGCCCGCCCCGGCTGGCGGCTTTGAACGGGGCACGGGCCCACGCTAGGGCAAGGGCGGGGGCGGCGGCGGCGCACGGACGTGGCGGAACGCCCGGACGTCACTCCCCAGCGCCCATAAAGATGGCAGCCGGGCAGACGGACAGGGGGGCAGGAGCGAGGAGGCGGCGACCCTGGCTTCCAGGGGCACCAAGGGCTCGGCCCCCGGGGCGACCAGGAAGGACGGAGTCAGCAGCTGGCGGCTCGCACTGGGACGCACCCGGAGACTTAGGTGTGGTTAGTGCACCCCAATCAGCCCCATCGCCGGGGCGGACAAGCAGGGAGTGGAAGGAGCCCGAGGCAGGGCCCTTTTGGCGCCCGTGGGCGGAGGAGTTGGGGGCTGCCGCCCCATCTGCTGTGGAGGGCGACGTTTAGACGCCAACTCCACTTAGGGCCTCGGGCTGGGACCCGGTGGTGAGGGAGGGCCCGGGTCCCCCACTCCCCCACCCTTCCTACAACCCTCAAGAGCCGGAAGCAAGGCGGACGGCGCCCGCCGCAGAATCTGGCACGGGTCAGGACCACAACCCCCACCCCCAGAGACACCACGAACACCCCCCCCCCTCCAGCCGGAGGAGGGGGCCTGAACTCGGGGTTCGCCGAACCCTCTCGGCCACCCCTGGTCGAGAGGTGATCGCACCCCCTCCCCAGTCGACCCTGCCAACAAGCCCAGGGGCTGGGGACAAGGAGAATAAAGAAGGCGGTGGGTCCGCGGAGCCCCGCCCCCGGCTCTACGCTGAGCCAAAAAGAGGGGGCGCGAGGTGCTCGCACCCGTAAATCCGTCACAGCAACCTAATATGCCATTAGCCGCCTTGGCTACAAGGGCGCCCTGTTGACTCATATCCAGATTCTCATCCACTGTTACCCCCAGATCCATTTCTGCAGAACTGCTACTTAGCTGGTTGGTCCCCAACCTGTAACAATACTTGGGATTCTTCCGTCCCAAGTGCAGGACTCTGCACTTGTCCTTGTTGAACCTCATCAGATTTCTTGTGTCCCAATCCCCCAATTTGTCTAAGTCACTCTGGACCCTATCTCTGCCCTCAAGCATATCTACCTCTCCCCCTAGCTTAGTGTCATCCGCAAACTTGCTGAGGGTGCAATCCATCCCCTCATCCAGGTCATTAATAAAGATATTGAACAAAACCGGTCCTAGAACTGCACCGTGGGGCACTCCGCTAGAAACCGACCGCCATCCTGACATCAAGCTGTTGATGGTACTAATCCGGCAGCTGGATCCATTAGGAGAGTCTCCCTTCTCTCAGAGAAACCCTCTAGAAGTCACCCCATGCAGAGTTGCTTGCAGGATCAGAGCCTATGGGTTTGTCTACACAGGGCAAGTGACCGGAATAGAATAATTAACACACTTCCAAAGCAAAAATCATTATTCCATAAAGGTGCCCACATAAGCAGCTATTTTGCAAAAGCTCTTGTGGTCTAGTTTCTTATGCAGAGAAACCCTCTAATAGGAGCATGCCCCCTTATTTCCATGTGACATGACCCATCCTAGCTCTCCCTTCTTGTCCAAAGTCTTCCTTTTGCACTAGTGTGGGTACAACAAGGAAAAAAGCAATCTTGTCTTAGATACAATTATCTTTCCAGTTAAAAAACATGAAGGAAAAATTATAGGGGACTGACTGATTCCCTCCCTCAAAGTTTGATTCTATTTTAATATCAAATGTGGGATTGTTTTGTTAGAGGTGAAAGATAAAGCTTTGTTTAAAAGAGAAGATTTCAATCCAAAAGATTATTTGGTTTACTGAGAAATGAGGGGGCTGGGAGAGCAGGAGATACAAAGTTCTCGAAGTTTTTTAAAGCCATTTGCTTGTTAAATAATTATCTGGACAAAATAAAAATTAAAGCCATTTATGGTAGAAAAATCAATTGTTCCGCTTCTTCCATTGTTTGTGTTAGGAGCCTTAGCACATGTGATCCAGACAACTACATTCAGCTGTCTTCTGCAGAATAAACTGTAGGGAACAATCGCACATTAATTTAGAAAATGATGAGCTACATGGTAAGGGTGGGTAATTTACAACAGTGGTACTTTATAATCGTGTTTCTCAACCAGTAGTACGAGTACCCTTAGAGAGAAGTCTGGGGGGTATGTCAACACAACTGAAATTTGGAGAAAACTGAGTTTTGTTTTACGTTTTACAACGCTTTATTATTTTTGTACTTTTTACACCCAAAAATGTCATCACCCACCCGGCTACAATTAAGTTGTTTAAACAAATGTGTTGCAATGGTAGAAAAAAATGTCGTGTGTCTGAAAACTGTAGGTACTGGGGGTACTTAGAATTTTTTTTTAAAAGGGGGTTATTACATTTTTTTTAAAAAGGGGTACTTTATAAAAAAAAGGTTGAGAAACACTGCTTTATAGCACAGTGACTTACCCTGTGTAGGTTCTTACATAGAAACCCCGTCCCCCTCCATCATAATGAGCATTTTGGGTAAGATGAAAAAACATCCATCTTCAAGTTTGGCTCCTAAATCCATATTCACACTCTTGGCTTGGTTGTGAAAACATTGCTGAGCAAGCCCAGCAATCCTCCGTGACAGCGATTCGCAGCTCTTGATTTGACTGGTTACCTTTGCCAGCTGCAGGAACTCTGCCACACCGCTCCGCTGGCACCCTGGAGCGTATGGTGCTGCGGTGCCCGTTCCAATGGGGGTGAGTCAGTGAAAACAACAGCCGCCTCAGTTCCGCTAACAACTTGCCAAAGCACTAGGGGGCACTGTTAAAGGACCGTCTCAACCACACGGAGAGCTCAGGTGAAGTTGTGGTGCCCTTCCGCCTCCCCCACCGAAGATTTCTGCTTTAAGCCCCCACATCTCACAGAGAGGAGAGGGAAAAAATTGTGGCTCTACCTCACTTGAACCTTGTTTTGGAAAACATAATAAGGGTGCATGGCCTTGTGCATGGCCAGTGTCAGCTAAAGTCACAGAGAGGATGAAGTGCTGTGGTTAACATCAACAAGGAGATTTTAATGATCTGCCAACCTCTTCAGCCTCGGAAGAGGACTCCGCCGGAATACTTGGTAGCTTGTTCATTTTAAATAGTCCAGCTTCCTCCATCAAAGCCAGGAGGGATTTAAGAAACAGCAAGTCTTGAAAATAAAATCCAGTTTGCTCTATGCTTTCCAGGCATGACTCTGCCTGAGAAAGGGGATTCATTCCAGCTGTAGCTTTTTCCTACCGGGAGCCTGCTTAGTCTTGCTCCAACACAGGTGACTAGCAGCTTGTTTACCAACTACATGAGAGTTCCCTAACTTTGTTTCTAGATCTCTCTCTTTAGGTCCCTGGTGGAGGCGGCTGAGGTGTTTCCAAAAGTACGTGCAGAGAACCTTGGCCTGTAAGATTTGACAATGAGAAGCTCTTCGCAGGTAGATAAATAACCAAGTCTAATTGGTGAGGGGCATTCCTACAGTACACAGCATCTCCGCTCTGACATGCAGGATTACAATGACTTGCTTCCAAAAAGGAATCGGTTCTCTAACCCATTTGGGGAGACTGGAAGTTTTTAACTTGTGTGTGGAGAGCTGGGTTTCTCTGGCAGTTTGGTTATTGAGGGGGGATGCTTTGGAGAATAAAAGGAGGGGCATATACAGTGGGGAATGTACATGCCAGGAAGAATAGGTTGCTACAACCAGGTCCAGTTGAAGAGTGTTGAACAAAATATTTTCCCTGCTTGAAAACAGATTTTAGTCAAAATGGGGGAGGGAAGAGAAGTCTCAGCAGAATTTTCCACAGGGAAAATCTAGCGATCACGTTCCTACGCAGAAACAGCATAAATGATTTCAATCAGAAAATGACAGAAAGAAATGTTTTCACATTTCCAAACTGAAAAGTTCCCACGCTTCTCTTTTCGCAACACATTTAGCTAGTGTGCCTTTTTGTCCCGGTGTGTGACCAAATACATGTCAAAATATTGGAATTTCCTGTGCCAATCAGGTCTAATCTCTTCTGACGGACAGAATCTGTCTGTGAGTGGCCACTCTGTATGTGAAAGAGGATGTCCAAAAAAGCATTTAATCCCATCTTAAACCCAATTCAATACAGGGGTGTCTCAGTACAACCATAATGCCTGTGATATAACTGCCCAGCCTGGGACCCCAAAAAGTTAGTGTGACAGGGCACAAGGGCAATCCCTACCCAGAACCTAAAAGTTGAATATATCGAACAATAAAGTGACTTCTTAGAAGGACACGGGAAATATTAGGGGATGGCGGGAAATAGCTGGGGGTGCAGATCTCTGTGGTGGTAGAGACCATTGGTTGGTGTTACTGACCATGTTTTGCTAGTACCGTTTTGTTCTGTTTCGGCTTTTTATGGGTTTCCCATGAAGGTGGCCCTGGGAGAAAGGGACTGCAACTGACTGAAGGCTACCTGACATATCTTGGCCTGGGAAATCAGCATATCAGCCCACAATCTACTCACTTAAAAAAACCCCACAACATTAATAGATTAGATGACTTCATGAGGTCCCTCCCAGCCATAAATGTCTATGCAGGTTTCTCTGCTGAGAAAGTAAGAATTTGAACTGAAGCTAGGTACTTAATTTTAGTCCTAGAACTGAAGGGTATTGGTTTTGTTCCTTTCTGTCTTCCTGGAAGGAATGTTGATTAACTTCATATGGTGTAATGAATCAATGGGCTAATCAAACCTGAGGACAGGCAATCTCAATGCTTGGAAAACTCCGAGAAGGTCCTTGCCAAAATATAAAATCAAATAAAATACCCGCACTTTATGCTACTTATCCCTTACTAGGAGTGCTCATTAGCATTTGATTTATCTGGGAACTACTAGATTGAGCTGGGAAGACATTTTCAAAAGCGGCATGTGGGGGAGTTATAGGCACATATGTGCAATTATTGTTAATCAGACCTCATTATTTCTAATGGAGCCAGTTGATAACGGGCCCCTAAATAACAGCAAAAACAACTCTGCATGCAGATGTCTCAAGCCACATTTTCATAAACACAGCTGATGAGCTGATCAGCTCAGGAGTTATTCTCATGTGTCAGACCCTACCAAATTCATGGTCCATTTTGGTCGATTTCACGGTCATGTGATTTCAAAAATGGTAAATTTCATGATTTCAGATATTTAAATCTGAATTTTCACAGTGGGTAATTATAGGGGTCCTCGCCCCAAAGGAGTTGTGTGTGGGTTGTAAGGTTATTGTATGGGGGTTGTGGTACTGCTACCCTTACTTCTGCATAGCTGCTGGCAGCAGCGCTGCCTTCTGAGCTGGACAGCTGTAGAGTGGCAGCTGTTGGCCAGGAGCCCAGCTCTGCAGGTAGAGCTACTGCCAGCAGCAGCACAGCAGGAAGGATGGTCCTAGGATGGTGTTGCCACCCTTACTTCTGTGCTGCTGCCTGCAGACCTTGGCTATTAGCAGCTCCCTCTCTCTAGCCGCCCAGCTCTGAAAGCAGCAGCACAGGAGTAAGGGCAACATGCGCATACCATTACCATTCTTGTTTCTGTGCTGCTGGTGGGGCGCTGCCTTCAGTGCTGGGCACCTAGCCCACATTACAACCACCGCTCCCCAGTTGCCCAGCTAAAATGCAGAAGCAAGGATGGCAATACCGTGACCTCCCTAAAATAACCTCGCCATCCCCCTGCAACTGCCATTTGGGTCAGGACCCCAACTGGAGAAACGCTGGTCTCCCCCGTGAAATCAGCGTAGTACAGGACAAAAGGACACACAAGGTCAGACTTCATGATCTGTGATACATTTTTCATGGCTATGACTTTGGTAAGGGCCCTGCTTATGTGGCTCGAGGTGCGTAAATTCTTGTCAGCTCCACTAATGAGAAGGTTTGCTGCACAGTTATCAGAAACAAGCCTGACGTGCAAAGGCTTGATCTGGATCCAAAGCGCCAAACATTCCAGGATGGCCTTGAACCGGGCCCTGGCTGATTATCTCTGCTGACCAGGAGTAGGGATGTGAATGACTAGTCAACCATCCGATAAGCAAATGCTTGTCAGTTAGTCGACTAGTTGCTCCCTCCTCCCCTTGCTGCCTCTATCAGAAAGAGGCAGCAAGGGGGGGAGAAGAGGGGTGCTTCAAAGCAGCAGCACTGCGTGAAGCTCAGGGCTAGGCCCCAGGCTCCACACGGCGCTGCTGCTTTGAAATGCCACGTGCAGCCCGGGGCCAGTTGGGAGTCGCCAGCTGATCCCGGGCTCCAGGCAGCGCTGCCTCTTTGAAATGCCACAGGGAGCACGGGGCCAGAGGAGGACTGCTTGAATCCCCTGCTGGCCTCATGCACCCCGCAGCGCTTTCACCTTTGAAGTGTAGCAACAGCCCTGGGTACACTTCAAAGGTGGAAATGCCCTTACTGACTAATCAAATAGTTAATGCAAATTGCATCGATTATTCGATTAGCCAGTTAACCAACATTTTACATCCCTAATAAGGACAGCAGTTAACCGTTTCTTCTGGAAGCCTCCTCACCTTCATAGCAGAGTCTCTCCTCACTATTAGCCTGTGCTCTGACCTGGGTGTTGCCTCTAACCCCACCCCCTTCCACACACAACCCACTCACTGGAGTTTGATGGTGCTTTCAACCAGGGCTTGCTGGCTCACTGGGGTTTGCGTTCAAGCTTTCTCTCAAGCTCATCACCCACCTGTGCAGGGAGGCCACAGGCCAAAACACTAGTGCTGACCGTCCTCCAGCACCTTCCTCCAACTCCTCCTGTGAGCCCAGAGGGATGGAGATGTTCTGTCCAGTTCTGGGCCCCCCACTACAAAAAGGACGTGGACGCATTGGAGAGGGTCCAGCGGAGGGCAACCAAAATGATTAGGGGGCTGGAGCATATGACTTATGAGGAGAGGCTGAGGGACTTGGGTCTGTTTAGTCTGCAGAAGCGAAGAGTGAGGGGGGATTTGAGAGCAGCCTTCAACTTCCTGAAGGGGGGTTCCAAAGAGGCTGGAGAGAGGCTGTTCTCAGTAGTGACAGATGGCAGAACAAGGAGCAATGGTCTCAAGTTGTGGTGGGAGAGGTCCAGGTTGGATATTAGGAAAAACCATTTCCCTAGGCGGGTGGTGAAGCACTGGAATGGGTTCCCTAGGGAAGTAGTGGAGTCTCCATCCCTAGAGGTGTTTAAGTCTCGGCTTGACAAAGCCCTGGCCGGGTTGATTTAGTTGGAATTGGTCCTGCCTAGAGCAGGGGGCTGCACTTGATGACCTTCTGAGGTCTCTTCCAGCTCTATGATTCTATGATTCTATGTCCTTCACCAGGAAAGAATCAGAGCAACTCAGCTCACTGCAGCATGAGGAACCAGGTGAGGTATCCCCAGGCGTTCCTGCAACACGCATAGGCGAGTGTCGCAGAACCAAAGATCCAGTCACTACCGGCTTTGCTATGTGACTGACCTATCCTGGGTGCTGATCACCCACCCCAGCTGCAGTGTAGATGTACCCTGGGATTCTGTTAGACTTTGCAGGTTAAGATGTCTCAGAAGGGTCTATCTGTAAAACAGTATCTTAAATACTAAGTATAAACTTTAATAGGTAAATACCACTATCAGGTGCACCCAACGAAGTGGGTTTTACCCATGAAAGCTAATGCCCAAATGAATCAGTTAGTCTTTAAGGTGCCAGAGGACTGCTCATTGGTTTTGCAAGGAGGGCAGTTTTGATTCAGGACACCTCCCAGGAAAACCAAGATTCTTCGAGAAGCAGCACTGGAGACTGAGAATATCGAGCATGGGCTGACTCCATGCCCAAAATGAACTGGGCGCTTAATGCCCTGAAACAACCAAAGTTAGGAAGGGGGGGATGTTTAAACAGTTCAAAAGGGCCCCTTGTATAGATGCACAGTGAGTCTTGGAACACTGACAGCAGTCTACAGAGGAATGGAGAGTCACACTGTTCAGAAAAAGCGACAAGCAGTCCTGTGGCACCTTATAGACTAACAGATGTATTGGAGCATGAGCTTTCGTGGGCAAAGACCCACTTCGTCAGATGTATGCAGACACTTACCTTCCTTCCTCCCTCCCCCGTATCCCCCTCCTGTTCTGAAATGTGATTTGTCCTTTTCATATGTGTTCATTTTTTTAATTGTATCCTTTGGTATATATGATTGTGACTATTTTCTTCCACTACTTGATCTGAGGAAGTGGGTCTGGCCCACGAAAGCTCATCACCTAATAAACCATCTTGTTAGTCTTTAAAGTGCTACATAGTCCCGAAGATCCTAGGGCATTGTTAGGAGATATTACTGCCTCTTATTTCCTAGGGAAAGTACTGGGGATGGTGATGGTGTTATAACCAAGCACAACCTTCGATAGCACACAGCGGTTCTAAAGCTACCCCAGTTTTCACATTGTTTGCGTGTCTAACAGCCACTGAGTCCATAGTTGAGAAGGGAAAGTTAATGGAAGTTATTAGCGGGAAAGGAATCCTATCCCATTATTAGATATTGAGGGCCTGTAACTGTTCAGTTCCTAGTCAGTTCTCTTGCCTAGGACTGTAGCAAAAGAATTAACAAGCTGAGTATTTCAGCAGGAATTGGGGTGAGTTGAAATGGGAAGTTGTTTCTATTGAGAGACTTAGAAAGATGCAGGATACTCAAAACAGGAGAAAGTCTTATGTAAACGCACACCAGCTGCGAGTGCAGCAGAGACAGGCTTGGTACGAGGGAATCGTCACAGACAAGACAGATGCAGGGTCACGGTCTTGCCTTCAGCAGAACTTTTTTTGTACTAAGGATGTTACACTGGTGCCATATGAAGAGAGATTGCAAAGACTGGGACTTTTCAGTTTAGAAAGGAGGGGTATGTCTACACTACAAAGTTAGTTCGAACTAACGGATGTTAGTTCGGATTAACTTTCATACGCGCTACACTAGCGCTCCGTTAGTTCGAATTTAATTTGAACTAACAGAGCGCTTAGTTCGAACTAGGAAAACCTCATTCCACGAGGATTAAGCCTAGTTCGAACTAGCTAGTTCGAATTAAGGGCTGTGTAGCCCCTTAATTCGAACTAGTGGGAGGCTAGCCCTCCCCAGGTTTCCCTGGTGGCCACTCTGGCCAACACCAGGGAAACTCGTCTGCCCCTCTCCCGGTCCCGGACCCCTTAAAGGGGCACGGGCTGGCTACGGTGCCCATGCCAGGTGCAAGCCTGCCAGCACCCAGCCAGCAGACCCTGCACCTGGCACGGATCGAGCCACCCACCCGATGCCCCCCAGCCCTCCCCCTCTTCCCGGGACCAGGCTGGCGGCTCCCGGGAGCTTGCCCGGGACCGCAAGAGGCGGGCACCCACCTGGGCTAGTGCAGACATCGTGAACCTCGTCCACGACCTCCGCACTAGGCACAGGAAAGTGGCCGGCTAAGGCAGGAGAGCTGCCAGCCTGGCCACCCAGGAGCAGGTGTGCATGAAAATCAAGGTGGTCCACTGAGACCCCTGACCCTGAGCCCTGAGCTTACAATGGCCGTTCTGGGTCAGACCAAAGGTCCATCTAGCCCAGTAACCTGTCTGCCGACAGCGGCCAACCCTAGGGACCCTGGAGGGGATGGACCAAAGACAGTGACCAAGCCATTTGTCTCGTGCCATCCCTCTCCAGCCTTCCACAAACCTTGGGCAGAGACACCACTCCTACCCCCTGGCTAATACCACTCCATGGACCCAACCTCCATGACTTGATCTCACTTCCCTTTAAACTCTGTTCCAGTTCTAGCCTTCACAGCCTCCTGCAGCAAGGAGTTCCACAGGTTGACTCTTTGCTTTGTGAAGAACAACTTTCTGTTACTAGTTTGAAGCCTGCTACCCATTCCTTTCCTTTGGTGTCCTTCTTTATGGGAACTAATGAAGAACTTTTCTGTATGCACCCTCTCCACCCAACTCCTGCTTTTAGAGACTTCTATCCTGTCCCCCTTCCGTCTCCTCTTTTCTAAGCTGAAAAGTCCCAGGGTATGTCTACACTACCCTCCTATTTCGAAATAGGAGGGTAATGTAGGCATACCGCAATTGCAAATGAAGCCCGGGATTTGAATGTAGGCATACCGCAATTGCAAATGAAGCCCGGGATTCCTCGTGGAATGAGGAGTAACGGTAGTTCGAACTAGGAAGCCTAGTTCGAACTACCTAGTTCATGCCGCATGTAGCCGCGCGGCACGGGGTTCGAACCAGCGGGGATTTAAAAATGGCGGCGCCCCGCTTATGCAAATGAAGCCCGGGAAATTCAAATCCCGGGATTCATTTGCAATTGCGGTATGCCTACATTACCCCGCTAGTTCGAACTAGCGGGGTAGTGTAGACATACCCCCAGTCTCTTTAGCCTCTCTTCATATGGGACTTGTTCCCAACCCCTGATCATTGTAGTTGCCCTCCCCTCTCCCACCCTCTCTCTTCCCCTCTCCCACCTCCTTTTCCCAGTCTCCCCCAGTTTTGTTCAATAAAGACAGATTCCATTTTTGAACACAATTGTCCTTTATTTTGTACATCAAGAAGAGGGGCTAGGGAAGGGTAAGTGGAAGGAGGTGAGGGAGGAATGGGGTACGCGCCTCCGATGGGGAGGACTGGGCTGGCTCTGCAGGCTTCTGGGGGTGGAAGCTCTCCTGCAGCCCCCCAATTGCCCCCTCTCTCCAGATGGCAGCTTGCGGCAAGTGCAGCTGGTCTGATGGCCGAGTGCTGTGATGTGCCCAGTGTGGGTACTCCGGGCAATCCAAGCCAGGACTGCTTTGCAAGTGGGGCACCCCTGAGAACTGTCTGTCCGGGGTGGGGGTCGGGACCTTTTAAGCACAGCCCTCGGCTAGCCTGAGACAGCATCTCCACGCTCTAAGTCCTCCTCTGATGCCCTGCCAGCACTGCTTCCGGCCATCCTTAACCCCGCTTCAGGGTCCACTTAATGTGGATGCACTAGTTCGAATTAGCAAAACACTAATTTGAACTAGTTTTTAGTTCTAGATGCTTTAGTTCGAATTAGCTTAGTTCGAATTAACTAATTCGAACTAAGTTAGTTCGAATTAGCGCTGTAGTGTAGACATACCCGATGGGACTACGGGGGAATATGATAGAGGTCCATAGAATCATGACTGGTGTGGAGAATGTTAATAAGGAAAATTTATTTACTTGTTCCCATAACATAAAAGCTAGGGGTCACCAAATGAAATTAATAGACAGCAGGTTTAAAAGAAACATAAGGAAGTATTTCTTCACACAAGGCACAGTCAACCTGTGGAACTCCTTGCCAGAGGATGTGGTGAAAGCCAGGACTTTAAGAGGATTCCAAAAGAGCTAGATACATTCAAGGAGGTGAGGTCCATCAATGGCTATTAGCCAGGTGTCCTTAGCTTCTGTTTGTTTGGAAATGGGTGAGAAGGAAGAGATCACTTGATGATTCCCTATTCTGTTCACTCTCTCTGGGGAACCTGGCACTGGCCACTATCAGAAGACAGGACAGTGGGCTAGATGGACCTTTGATCAGACCCAGTCTGGCCATTCTTATGATCTTAGACCTTTATAGCTGAATTGATGGTTGGAGTAGTATGTGGCCCTCTTGTTATATAGTCTAGAGGTATTGCAGAAATGCATGAAAAATGGGTTAAAACAGTGACTATTTCTGCAAACCTGCTGCCCCTGCCACTAATGTCCTGCATTCGAGGACAAGCAGAAAAGGACATAGTGCACACCCGGCAAATGCAGCTGGGGAGGATTGTTCCTCTCTTGAGGAGGAAGCCCAGCTGGCAGAAGTGGCATGCAAGGACCGTACAGGCCAAACATTGCCCCGGTAGGGAAGAGCGCTTGTTCGGCACAATCCCTGGCCCAGTTCTTCTGGGGAAGCTCTTTTGATTGCTATTGATCATGCGGAAATGAGATACGATGTCTCTGCAAACGCAGCCTCCCTCCGGCGCTGCTTTTGTAGCCCTGCCGTTGGGGGATTGATGAGTTTCACCCAATACATGCGCTGCAATACACTTGCCGCTGGTTGGAAGCGCTGCCCAAGTACACAGGCACCTGGGATATGCTTCCTGTGGCGTCTTTATGAAGAAATAATTAAAGCAGCTGCAGCAACTGCAATCCTGCCTGTATTCAGAACCCCCCGGGAATGGCTGCTATTCGATTGCGAATGCCGGTTTGAAGTCTGATAAATGATTTGTTTTTCCTCCTTCTCCCCAGGGACTCTCCAGCGATCGATCTAAATAAAGACCCCTCCTACAGAGGACCACAGGAGAAAGAGAATCATTTGAAAACCAGCGTGCGCCAGCCTGACCAGGCTCTGATCTTCCTGCTCTTTGCCCCATCCCCCAGCAGACACGGTTAGGAAAGGCCTCCCCAAGGCCCAGGGTCTCAGATAGGACTGCACCTGGCTCCTCCCCAGAATACAGGACTTACAGAGCATCCAGCTGGCATAACCCTGCCCCACCCCCCTCCTGGCATGACCTCACACGTTCCATCTCTGAGGTCATAATGGGGAGGGAGAAGTAGCGTGGGGCCGTACGTTTGGCAAAAAGGCCTCCTCTGTGCATCCATGAGATGCTGGAGAAAACCACGTCTGGTTTTCTAGCTATATCCCAGAAAAACAGGACTGGCTGGCTTATGAGGAGACAGAAGTCATAAGAACATAAGAACAGCCATACTGGCTGAGACCAACGGTCCATCCAGCCCAGTATCTTGTCTGCCAACAGTGGCTAATACCAGATACCCCAGAGGGAGGGAACACAGCAGGTAATCCTCACGTGATACCTTTCCTGTCACCCACCACCAGACAAACAGAGGCCAGGGACACCATTCCTACCCATCCTGGCTAATAGCCATTGATGGACCTAACCTCCATGAATCTATCTAGCTCTTTTTTGAACCCTGTTAAAATCCCAGTCTTCACCACATCCTCTGGCAAGGAGTTCCACAGGTTGACTGTGCGCTGCGTGAAGAAAAAGTCCTTTACTTTGATTTAAATCTGCTGCCTATTAATTTCATTTGGTGACCCCCCTCATTCTTATATTGTGGGAATAAGTAAATAACTTTTCCTTATTCAATTTTTCCACACCAGTCATGATTTTATAGACCTCTATCATATCCCCCCTTACCCTCCTCTTTCCTAAAATGAAAACTCCAACTCCTTTTAATCTCTCTTCATATAGGACCCGTTCCAAACCCCTCATCATTTTTGTTGCCCTTTTCTGAACCTTTTTCAATGCCAATATATATTTTTTGAGACGAGGCGGCCACATCTGTACACAGTATTCAAGATGCGGGTGAAGCATGGTTTTATATAAAGGTCTGTTTATTCTCTATCCCAAATCCTGCCTGATTATGGGTAGAGAGGGGTCCCACACTTGTAAGGAAGCATGGAGCCTAGTGAGAAAAAAGTTCTTTGATGTGTAGGTCTAGGAGGACGAATCCAAAGCCTTCAGAGATCCATACGTGAGAACTATAGTGTCTTGGCTCACCCTGCAGTCAAAACAAATGCCAGTTTCCTTTAGTATTCTGGTTCAAGCCAGCCTCTGCTTCAAGTGATTTTCTTCTATGAAAAATTAACTCCGCTCCAAGAGGGTTTTGCACTGTAGTTACAGATGCATGCTCTCCCTCTGGGAGCTAACTGGCTTTCAGGAAAAACAACTTTGCGTTGGAGATGTATCGCATGTAGAAAGAAGTTAATGTCAATCCTCCAAGGGAAATTTGCTCCTCTTTGTTGACATTGGTACATCTTTTCACAACTTACACTGAAGGCAGATGGGTTGGCAGGATATTAAATAAAGCCATCATCCTAATTACTTGCAATGGGAAAGACACTAGCTGAGCTTAATTAACAGAGATGGATTCCAAAGCGCTTGAATGGAATAAAGTACAAAAAAAAATGTATCATCAGGATGTGGAAATGAAGGAGAGCTAATTAGTATTAGCAATGCACCCGAGCGAATCAGCAAGCGTTTCCATAGCATTTAAAAGTCTGTGGTGATCAGTTATAGTGTTGTGAACTAAATGAAAACTATGACGGATTTGTTTCATAGGTTTAGTTATTTGGGTCACATGTTCTGAAGTCATGTTATACCTAAGGCTGTGTCTAGACCACATGCCTCTGTCGGCAGAGGCATGTAGATTAGACACATAGGCAAAGATAAATGAAGCTGCGATTTAAATGATCGCGGCTTCATTTACATTTACATGGCTGCTGCGCTGAGCCAACAAACAGATGATCAGCTGTTTGTCCGCTCAGCGCGCTAGTCTGGACGCTCCCCTGCCGACATCAAAGCCCTTTGTTGGCAGCCCCGTTATTCCTCGTGGCTGTTTGTCGGCTCAGCGCGGCAGCCATGTAAATGTAAATGAAGCCGCGATCATTTAAATCGCGGCTTCATTTGACTTTGCCAAACAAACAAATCTACATGGCTCCGTCGACGGAGCCATGTAGTTTAGACGTACCCTAAGAGCTGAGATATTGGGTCAATGGTCCATCTAGCCCAGTATCCTGTTGGACAATGATCAATACAAGGGCTTCAGAGTGAGTGTACAAAGCAGGACCATATTTCAGAGCTCTGTTCCCAGCTTCTGAGGTTTAGGATGACCCCAGCATGGGGCTGCATCCGTGCCCATCTTGGCAAACAGCCATTGATAGACCTGCCCTCTGTGAACACAGCCAATTGAACCTGTTATACTTTTGGTCAATGTAACAGCCCCTGGCAAATTCCGCAGGTTAATTGTGAATCGTGTGAAGAAGTTCTTTTGTGTTAAATCTGCTGCTTATTCATTTCTTCTCGTGGCCCCTGGGTTAGACAGTACTTCTCTGTTCGCTTTTCCCACACCTGTCATGATTTCGTAGACCTCTGTCATATCCCCCTTTAGTCCTCTCATTTATAAGCTTTTCTATAGTGTTTTGAGACAGGGCAACTGGAACAGGACACTCTGGATCAGCATTTCCCAAACTAAAAAAAATGCCGGGCCTCGGCGTGCCTGGTGGCTGCCGGCCCTTAGGCCAACTCGACCCATTCGGTCGAATCGGGCCCCCGCCCCTGCACCCGGCAGTGCTGGCGAGTTACGAGCTCCAGTGCTATGTGGAGCTGGGTCTTTCCCCGGTTCTGCCTGGAGCGGGCCCCGCCCCCCGCACGTCCTCCCGCCCCGCCCCCAGAGCGCCCCCCTCGGCCCCGCACCGTCCCTGCCACGCGCGGCTCCTCCTCGCCGCCGGCCACCCATGTGCGGCGTAGCACGTGGGCGGGGCGGACGTGACGTCACGGCCCGGGGTTTGGAACCTGCGGGAGGCACGTGGCGGGGCCTGGCGGGTCCGGGTTCGGCCTCCGGGGCCTGAGCGCGGACCCCGGCCCGCAGCGTGGAAGGAGAAGGGGGGAACCGGCTCGTGCGGCAGCGAGGAGAGGAAAGGAGAGGAGAGGCGGGGGGGGGGGGGAGGAGGAGAAGGGGCTTGGGCGGGGGAGGCACCAAGGGGCAGGGGTGCAGGAGAGAGAGACAAATACCAGGGGGCCAAGTGCAGACAATGAGAGAAAGGGCAGGAGGGGAGGTGTCAGTGGGAGGGGGGAGGGGTGATGCTGGGAGAGGAGAGGAGAGGGGAAGGGCACTGGGGGCTGGAGGGGGAGGTGCTGGGAGAAGGCTTGAAAGAAGGGCTGGGCATGAGGAAGGCCAGGATGGAGCAAATCGTGTGTGAGGGCCCAGAGGGGCAGGAGGGGAATGGGGCAGAGACTGGTGAGGGGGTGGGTATTAGGGAAAAAGAGGGCAAAGGGAGGCACCAGGAGGGTGCAGGGCTAAGGGAAGGTGCAGGTGCCAGGGGATTCTGGGGTGAGGAGGAGGGGAGAGCTGGCCACCGGAAGTACAACTGGACGCGGGAATCAGGGCAGGCTGGGGAGATTGGGGGGCCGGTGGAAACAGGGCTGCCGGGGGGTGCAAGGTTGGGGGCAGGGAGCTGGCCGGGGAAGATGTGGGCAGGGTGGGAGAAGCGGCCGCTGGAAGGAGGGCTGGACGCAGGCAGTGGGGCTGGCCAAGGGAGATTGGGAGAAGCGGGGGAGAACTGGCTGCCTGGGAGGGGGTTGGGGGAAGTGGGGCTGGCCAGAGGCGCAGCAGGGGGAGCAGGGGGGAGGAATGAATCAGCCTGCGGGGAGTAGGCAGGTAGGTAATCCACCCTCCCCCAGCGGAGGTGGCCAGGTCAACAGAAGACTTCTTCCATCCACTTAGCCCAGTCTACATGAGGATGTAGGTCACTTTAATTACACCCACTCATAGGGGGGCCGGAGAAAAGGAGCCTGTTACCCCAGAGCCTGGCGATTCCAAGGGGCCCAGAGCTACCACACTACCACACTACTGCAGCAGTGGTGGTGGGTGAAGCCTCAGGCCTTTTAATTCGCCGTCAGAGCGCTGTGCAGAGTGCTCTGGGCGGCTCTTAGTGCAGGCCGTGGAGGTGGGACCACCAGCTGTGTTGAAGGGTGGCTTCCCTAGCTCCGCCCCTTCAGCTCAGGGCTCCGCCCCTTCCGGGAGGACAGAGCACCCCCCCACACACACACCTTGCCCAGGGGTCCACGGAGCCCTTAGATGTGGATTATTCATATCCCTGAGGCTACAGGCTTCTAGACTGCAGGCTTCTTTCGGAAGAAGCTTTTCCGGAAGGGATCTTCCGAAAAAACTTCTGAAAGAGCGCGTCCACACAGGAAAAGTGCATCTACAAAGCAATCCACACTGAATGGACACTACCTCGCATTTAAGCTGTGATTGCTATGGAGGGAGTGGCCACTAGGCCACCTGTGCTTTTTCCTCTGTCCTCTTCTTTCGAAAGAACTCCCTCTTCCCCATCCACACACGCCTTTTTCCATAAGAGCTCTTTCAGAAAAAGGCTTCTTCCTCCTAGAAAGAGGTTTACCAATGTCGGAAAAAGTCCTCTGTTCTTTCGATTTGTTTTCTATTGCAGTGCGGACGTCAGTGAAATTTTTTAGGAAAAAAGGTGGGTTTTTCTGAAAAAACCGCAGTGTAGACATACCCTGAGTGACACCGTTGAACTGTCCTGATTTTCTAGCATACACCAGGCCTTAGACTTTATGGCTGCAGCTGCGCATGGAACATTTTCAGAGACCTAGCCACGGCAATGCCAAGATCTTTCTGAAGTGATATTAGAACATTTAGCACTCATCACTTAGCACATGGGTTTGTTATACTATCAAAACAACAGATTTTGCCAACTCTTTTGTGACCAATGTGGCTACAGCATGGAGATTACAGATTCTACATCCCAGCAGTCTGATCTCTTTAGACAGACATCACTTTGTTTTTATTACTGAAATAACTAGGTTGACCCTTTCCTAATGAAAAGTTGGAAAAACAGCAACTGCTGAAGGCAGCTTGATAATAAACTCGTTAAGTAAATACCACAGTGAGAGGTTAGCTACAGTTTACACTCGTTTTTTGTTGTTTGAGTTCAGGGGCGCTACGTATATCAATCAAAATGTCTTTTGGTAATACTTTTGTGTGGCAGA
Organism: Pelodiscus sinensis; assembly: GCF_052426305.1. Lineage (NCBI taxonomy): Eukaryota > Metazoa > Chordata > Testudines > Trionychidae > Pelodiscus > Pelodiscus sinensis. The sequence continues at coordinate 15,003,940 of NC_143079.1, forward strand.
GAAATTAACAATTATATAGCTTATTAGGAGTGGGAGTGGGTGGGCGGGAATAATTATTGCTAAGGAGAATAGCTAGGATGAGAATTGCTGTGTTGTAAGTCAAATATTATTAATTCAATTTCTTTAATAGGAAAGAAATTTAAGAAGTTACAGGATTTGTGATGGGAATAGAGCAACTTGCCCATAAATTCCCCCCCAAAAAGGCTGAAATGTATTCATATAGATCCCTTCAAATCCTCAGCGTATCTGTGTAAGATACAACACAGTTCGCTTCTATACCTGGTGTGCGCCACTAGGCTGGAGAAGAATCCAGCCTGAGCACAAGAGTGCATGTCCAAGAGAGCTAGGAAGGAGTTACAGAATCGGTTAAACCCTGCCTGAGCAGTGGGAAGAGGTAGGGGCCACTTTCCCAGAAGGGGTGCTTTGGGAAAAGTCCAAAAGAATGAAATTGGAGAAGGTCCAGAGAAGAGCAACAAAAATGATGAAAGGTCGAGAGCACATGAGCTGTGAGGGAAGACTGAAAGAATTGGGTAGTTTAGTTTAGAAAAGAGAAGACTGCGAGATGACATGAGAGCGGTTTTCAAGTACTTAAAAGGGTGTTACAAGGAGGAGGGAGAAAAATTGTTCTCCTCGGCCTCTGAGGACAGGACAAGAAGCAAGGGGCTTAAATTGCAGCGAGGGAGGTTTAGATTGGACATTAGGAAAAAGTTCCTAACTGTCAGGGTGGTGAAACACTGGAATAAATTGCCCAGGGAAGTTGTAGAATCTCCATCACTGGAGCAGGTTAGATAGTTACCTGTCAGGAATGAAGATGGTGCTTGGTCCTGCTGTGGGGACAGGGGACTGGACTTGATGACCTCTCGAGGGCCCTTCCAGTTCTAGGAGTCTAGGATTCCTAGCTGTGGGATGCCACAGATGTGCATCTAAAAACGGGTCTAATTTCAGTGTCGAGACTCAATCCCTTCTTGCGGTGTGCTTGTTATGAAGACAGCTTGTATTTCACGGATCCGTTATTTTCATTTAAACCTTACGAATCGCGGCAGTGCGAGAGTCTGCTGTAAGCTGCGACCCGCCAGACAGTTCTGCCCCCAAACGTGGGCTTCTGCTACCACACGCTGCAGCCAGAGCCGGCCCAAGGTACAGGCCAGCCGGGCTACCGCCTGGGACGCCCAATTATAGGGGGCGCAGCGCAGGGCTGCCGTGCTGGGCGGGGGCAGCACCACGCATGCTCCATGCTCCCAGGGTGGTGCCACACATGCGCCGCACACCCGGGGTAGGGCCACGCATGCGCCAGGCACCCGGGGGCGGGGGGGAACCACACGCCCGGGGGTGGGGCCGCACATGTGTCACACTCCCAGGGGGTGGTGCTGCGCTCCCGGGGCACACGAATGGCTCAGGCCAGCCCTGGATGCAGCCTTCCATCCACACCCAGGGCTACTTGCATTAGCCTCAGTGCTCATTTTTGTTGCTCTTTTCTGAACCTTTTCCAATGTCAAAAAAGATCTATTGGCATTGGAAAAGGTTCAGAAAAGGGCAACAAAAATGATGAGGGGTTTGGAATGAGTCCCATAGGAAGAGAGATTAAAAAGACTTGGACTTTTCAGCTTAGAAAAGAGGAGACTAAGGGGGGATATGAGAGGTCTATAAAATCATGACTGGTGTGGAAAAAGTGAATAAGGAAAAGTGATTTACTTATTCCCACAATATAAGAACTAGGGGTCTCCAAATGAAATTAATAGGCAGCAGGTTTAAAACAAACAAAAGGAAGTTTTTCTTCACTCAGCACAGTCAACTTGTGGAACTCCTTGCTAGAGGATGCGGTGAAGGCTAGAACTTTAACAACATTCCAAAAGAGCTAGATAGATTCATGGAGGTTAGGTCCATCAATGGCTATTAGCCAGGGTGGGTAGGAATGGTGTCCCTGGCCTCTGTTTGTCTGATGGTGAGTGACAGGGAAGGTATCACATGAGGTTTACCTGTTGTGATCCCTCTCTCTAGGGCATCTGGTGCTGGTCACTGTCTGCAGACAGGATACTGGGCTAGATGGACATTTGGTCTGATCCAGTATGGCCGTTCTTATGTTCGTATGGGTGCATAAATAGATGTTCAGTGGTGCCAAACACCACTGCCAGCTCTTCCCTTTGGGTGCACCCCCGAAGGCCCTCGCATTCTTACCCTTGTGCGCGAGATAGTTCAAAATTAAACACTGCGCCGGTGGAGGTAGTCGGTGGTGCCACTGCGCAGACGCTGACAAGATTCCCTTGGGCATGTCCACCCCATCGTGAAGACCCTGCTTCCCAATCAGCTCAAGCTAGCGTGTTAAAAAGTTGGCAGACATTGTGACCCAGAGGAGGGGCTCAGGCGGATTTGTTCTTGTGGTGACAGATGACCGAATGAGGAGCAATGGGCTCAAGTTGCAGTGGGGAAGGTCTAGGTAGGATATTACCATTTCACTTGAAGGGTGGTGAGGCACTGGAATGGGATCCCTAGGGAGGGGTGGAATCTCCATCCCTAGAGGTGTTTAAATCTCAGCTGGACAAAGCCCTGGCTGGGATTATTTAATTGGGATTGGTCCTGTTTTTAGCGGCTACACGTGGCACGGAGTAGGTAGTTCGGATTAGGCTTTCTAATTCAAACTACCGGTACACCTCGTTCCACGAGGAGTAACCGTAGTTCGGATTAGAGAGCCTAATTTGAACTACCTACTCCGTGCCACGTGTAGCCGCGGTCACGGAGTCCGAACTACCAGGGCTTTAAAAATGGTGGTGATATTTAAATCCCGGGCTTCATTTGCAACTTCGGTTGCCTGCATTAACCACCCTAGTTCGAACTAGGATGGTAGTGTAGACATACCCCAACTGTTTTATGCCCAAGATCACTTTCTGAATTTAAGGGCAACCCAACATCTACTCTGCCCCTTCTCTGAGGCCCCTTCCCCAAAGCCCTGCCTTGCTCACTCCATCCCTTGTCTCTCTGTCACTCGCTTTTCTCTCACTTTCACCAGGCTGGGGTAGACTTGGGCGGTCTGGGAGGGAGATGTGGGTTCTGGGCTGGAGCCGAGGGGTTCACAGTGTGGGAGAGGGGTCTGGGCTGTACCTGGGGTGGGGTGTTGGGGTGCGGGAGGAGGTGACGGGTGCAAGCCTGGGAGGGAGTTTGGGTGTAGAAGGGGGCTCTAGGCTAGGAGAGCATGTTGAGGTGCATGACGGGGTTTGAGGGCGCTGGCTCTATGAGGGGGAGCAGATTGGGACAGGGGATTGAGATTGCAGGAGGGGGTAGTGAGTGCTGATTCTGGAAGGGGGACCAGGGCTGGGGCAGGAGGGGGCATGGGGCGCTGGCTCTGGGAGGAGAGTCAGGGATGAGGCAAGAGATTGGGATGCAGGAGGGGGCATGGGGCGCTGGCTCTGGGAGGGAGACCAGGGCTGAGGCAAAGGGTTGGCGTTCAGGAAGGGGTTCGTGTGCCTTTGGTCACTGCTGTTTAGGAAGGATGCAGAGACGCTCTAAAGGATCCGGAGCCAAGTGGCAAAGATGATCAAAGGGCTGGAATGCAAACCCGCGCGAGCCCAGGCTGACGGAAGCGGGGGTGTTTTGTCTGGAAGAGACGCGATGGCCAGTGTCACATTCCTGACAGGCTGCCCTAAAAAAACGGGTACAAATCATCCTCTCTTGGCCCAGAAGGCAGAACAAGAGGCAGGGCTCACGCTGCGGCAGCACAGATTTACACGAACTCTCTGGAGAACGGCCTCAGTGTAAGACGAGCAGGACAAGGGAACTAAACTGCCTGGCGAAGTCACGGAAGCGCCTTTGCTGGAGGTTTTCTCAAAGAGGCCGGGCCGCCATCTGGCCTGGATGGTTTAAAGCAGGGGCCGGGGCAGTTGCCCAAACCGGTGTGGGAGGATCAGTGGGCGGGGGGAGGGAGTGGAATGTCATTCTCATTCCTCAAGCCACACCCACTCCCGCCATTGCCCCCGTTTTCCCCATGGCACCCAGTCCCCAAGGATGTGGCTTCGGAGATGAGTGAGGGGGTCTAGCATGGCAGGGCAGCAGCAGTCGGACCTCTCCCTCACCACGCAGTGGCAGGACCCACTGGGAAGCGCAGTTCACTGGGATGGTTCACTCATTCCACTCCACTTCCACAGGGCTCCTACCACTGTGGAGAGTGGGCGGGGGGGGGGCGACCACTGCAGACACGCCCGGCGCCTCCCTGCCGTGATCCCTGAAGCCTCATCCTAGGGCTTGGGGTGGCCTGAGGGGGGGAGGGCTGGACAATGGTGGGATGGGGCAAGGCTTGGAGAATGGAAATGGACAGACTCCCCTCTCCGGGACCCCCTGTGTGTAACTGCACAGGGTTGGGAGTTTGAGACCCCAGGTTTAAACACAACGTCTGAGTCTAGACTGGCAAGTTTTTCTGCAAAAGCAAGTGCTTTTGTGGAAAAACTTGCCAGCTGTCTACACTTGCTGCTTGAATTTCTGCAAGAACACTGACGATCTCATGTTCGGGCAAAAGCCCTCTTGCGTAAATGCTTTTGTGCAAGAGGGCCGGTGTAGACAACACGGTATTGTTTTGCGCAAAAAAGCCCCGATGGTGAAAATGGCGATCGGGGCTTTCTTGCGCAAAACTGCATCTAGATTGGCACGGACGCTTTTCCACAAAACGTGCTTTTGCGCAAAAGCGTCCGTGCCAATCTAGACACTCTTTTCCGCAAATGCTTTTAACAGAAAAACTTTTCCGTTAAAAGCATTTGTGGAAAATCATGCCAGTCTAGACGTAGCCAACAAGTCCTGCGTCTTGACGGGGGCTGGACTAGATGATCCTGGTGACCTCTATGATGGTTATTGTGGCAAACAGCAGGAACGTTTGCTCTTTGCCTCCGTCTCTACCTAGAGTCAGCCCCAGAGCCAGGCGTTTGTGTTGGGGCCGAGATCTCTGGAAAGCAATGGGGAGGTCAGTGGGCCTCTCTATTCAAAGACAGGTGCATGTACAGTATCAATGAGTCACAATAATTAGGTACCCAGGCACCATGTCACAGATTTCTCCTGCACTGAGAAACAGAGCTGCAAGGCCCTGTCGCATGCCACTGTCTCAAGGGGGAATGTTAGACACGATGCAAGAAAAGCTACATCTCAGAGCGTGTCTCGGGAGATGTGGATCTACCATGCGTGAAGCAAGGCCTCGTGGGCTTGTGGAGTTTTTTGTAACATCTGCTCCCATTTGGCCTTTCCTGGATTTGCCCTCCCCCCTCTGAGTTTTTGAGCCCAAACACCGTGAGAAGTGTCAGGGTGAGTTTCTCTGAAGCCTGCTCAGGAGCCGAGCGTCACAGGGTTAATTGTGGCGCTGTTGGCGCGGGTTCATTTCAACACAGTTTCTGGAGTGAACTTTGCCACAGTCTGTGGGGTTTGCGGTTTGTTCCGGTGGTTGGGGAACGATGAGAAAGAGATGGGATCAGATAGATCCAAGAGGGCTGGATTCTGCCCTCAAGTTCATCCATAAATCCCCATGATGGAGAATAAAGGGGCAGGGCTCCAAGTGAGGACACAAGAGCATCCCATTCTGAACTGCTCAGCTGAGCCAGAGCCAGCCCAGATCCTATCTACTATATACTTGAGAGAGTTTGTGCGTCTGTCTGTGTGTCCGTCCATCCACCTGGGAGTCAAACGTCTTGAACAAACATCAAGAACTCCTCCAAAACGGTAAGAGCTAGGACCACCCAATTCGATAGTTACACCCATGAATGACGCCCCAGTCCCAAGGAGCAGCCAATGATCAGCAGCGTGGCCCCCACTTTCCCTGGGGAGATGAGCCACATGGGCCCTGCTGTCCCAGGCAGGCCCTGGGAAGAAGACCCTGGAATACCCCCTTCTCTAAGCCTGACACCCCCTGGCCTGAGTCTTCCATCCCCTCCCCTGAACCCCCCTACCCCTCCCAACCTGCTGCTCTGACTCCTGCACCACCACCCCCTTCTCTGAGTCCCTCACCCCCTGCTCTGACTCCTGCACCACCCCCCCAGCCTCCTGCTCCCACATCTGCAAGTTCTTTCCCTGCCTCCTGCACCCCCCCCTCCCCGCTACACACATACACACACCTTCAGCCCCCTCCCTGAACTCTGGGTAAGTCTTCTAGTTACATATAAAAGCAAAGCAGAGGAGAGTAGGGGAGCAGAGAGGAGAACCCGGATGGAGGCTGAATTATTCTTGGCAAGCCCAGGGAAAGCAGACCTCATATGTGGTTTTAAATCGCTTGGTGTTGTTTTTGAGAATAATTGAGGGCATGTTAATTGGGTGGCCTTCAGCAGCTTGGTTTGCTGGAACAGCTCCAGTCTCCAAAGAAAGTAACTTTGCAATCATTCCACCGGCGCGTCATCTGCAGAGAGCCTTTGCCAGACGAAAACAGAGTGGAAAAGTAAATACTTCCATAACTTACAACAACATCCGGCTCCGACTGAGCTGAAAAGCAGCTCTGATGTTGACTGCATCTAAAGTGGGACCAAGACCTTGGTGGTAAATAAAACAAAAAACAGGACTGTGTAGCACTTTAAAGACTAACAAGATGGTTTAATAGGTGATGAGCTTTCATGGGCCAGACCCACTTCCTCAGATCAAATAGTGGAAGAAAATTGTCACAACCATATATACCAAAGGATACAATTTTAAAAAATGAACACATATGAAAAGGACAAATCACATTTCAGAATGGAAGGGGGATGGAGGAGGGGGAGGTAAATGTCTGTGAGCTAATGATATTAGAGGAGATAGTTGGGGAAGCTATTACCCATTACAAAGATAGCTTCCCTAATTATCACCTCTAATATCATTAGCTCACAGACATTTACCTTTCCCCTCCCCCACCTCCCCCTTCTGTTCTGAAATGTGATTTGTCCTTTTCATATGTGTTCATTTTTTTAAATTGTATCCTTTGGTATATATGGCTGTGACAATTTTCTTCCACTATTTGATCTGAGGAAGTGGGTCTGGCCCACAAAAGCTCATCACCTATTAAACCATCTTGTTAGTCTTTAAAGTGCTACACAGTCCTGTTTTTTGTTTCAGCTGCACCAGACTAACACGGCTACATTTCTGCCACTGTTTTTTCTTTGTGATCCTGTCTGATATCTGTTTTGTGGGCATTGATCCTTTGGCGAAGTGTCTGAGACATTTGTCCAATGTACATAGCAGACGGACACTTTCGGCACATGATAGCATAAATTATATTTCTGGATGCGCAGGAATATGTGTTCTTGATCTTATAACTCACTTGGTTGGGTCCAATAATGGTATCAGCAGAGTGAATATGTGGACAAAGCTGGCAACAGGGTTTGTTGCAAGGGAAGGTACCAGGGTTGGTATTAGTGTGGTATGTTCTGTGGTTGTTGGTAAGAATCATCTTGAGGTTAGGTGGTTGTCTGTAGGAGACTATGGGTCTGTCTCCCAGAGCCTCTCGGAGTTTAGTATCCTGTTCCAATATAGGCTGTAGTTTATTGATAATGTGTTGGACAGGTTTAAGTTGGGGGCTGTAGGTGATGACAAGTGGTGTTCTATTGTTGGTTTTCTTGGGTCTGTCTTGAAGTAGTTGGTTTCTAGGTATTCGTCTGGCTCTTTCAATTTAGTTTTTTATTTCTCCGGGTGGGTAGTTGAGGTTTATAAATGCTTGGTAGAGATCCTGAAGTTTCTGGTCTCTGTCAGTGGGATTAGAGCAGATGCGGTTGTATCGAAGGGCTTGGCTATAGATGATGGATCGTATGGTGTGTGCTGGATGGGAGCTGAAAGCATGTAGGTAACTGTATGAGTCAGTGGGTTTTCTGTAGAGGGTGGTGTCTAATTTTCCATTGTTGATTTGTACGGTGGTGTCCAGGAAATGGATCTCTCGTGTAGAATGGTCCAGGCTGAGGTTGATGGTGGGGTTTAGGTTGTTGAAATCTCTGTGGAATGTCTCCAGTGTTTCTTGGCCATGTGTCCAGATCATAAAGATGTCATCGATGTAGCGTAAGTAGAGAAGGGGTAATAGGGGACGGGAGTTGAGGAAACGTTTTTCTAGGTCAGCCATAAAGATATTAGCATACTGTGGGGCCATGCGTGTACCCATGGCTGTGCCACTGATCTGGAGGTATAAGTTGTTCTCAAACTGGAAATAATTGTGGGTGAGAACAAAGTTACATAGGTCTGCTATCAGATTGGCAGTGGTGTCCTCTGGGACAGTGTTTCTAATTGCTTGTAATCCGTCTTCATGTGGGATGTTGGTGTATAGAGCTTCTACATCCATGGTGGCAAGGATGGTGTTATTGGGGAGGTTATCGATGTTTTGTAGTTTCTTTAGGAAGTCAGTAGTATCTCGGAGATAGCTGGGGGTGTGGGTTGCGTAGGGTTTGAGAAGAGAGTCTACATAGCTGGATAAACCAGCAGTGAGCGTGCTGATACCAGAGATGATGGGATGTCCGGGGTGTCCAGGTTTATGGATTTTGGGAAGCAGATAGAACAATCCTGGTCGGGGGTCAGATTTGTTCCAGAGTAGCTGTAGGGAGGCTTTTAAGGAGACGGTGTAGTTTCTTTTGATAGACACTTACCTTCCTTCCTCCCCCTTCCCCCCCCCCCCCCCGCATCCCCCTTCTGTTCTGCAATGTGATTTGTCCTTTTCATATTTGTTCATTTTTTTTAATTGTATCCTTTGGTATATATGGTTGTGACTACTTTCTTCCACTATTTGATCTGAGGAAGTGGGTCTGGCCCACGAAAGCTCATCGCCTAATAAACCATCTTGTTAGTCTTTAAAGTGCTACATTGTCCTGCATTTTGCTAGTTTCTTTTGGTATTCCGAGATGGGATCAGAGGAGAGAGGTTTGTAAAATGTGGTGTTGGAGAGTTGTCTGGTTGCCTCCTGGTTATAGTCGGCTTTATTCATAATGACCACAGCACCCCCTTTGTCAGCTGGTTTGATTATAATGTCCAAGTTGTTTTTGAGACTCTGGATGGCATGGTGTTCAGCGCGGCTGAGATTGTGCTTCGCTTGTTGTCGTTTGCGAATAAAGTCAGTCTGTGCGTTGTTGCGGAAGCTTTGTATATAGAAATCCAGACTGTAATTCCGACCATCAGGGGGAGTCCATATAGAATTATTTTTCCTTTGGTGTTGATAGGGGGGATCTGGTAGGTCAGACTGATGTTCATTGGTGGTTTTGGAAATATTCTCGGAGGCGGAGGCGGCGAAAAAAAGCCTCAAGCTCACCACAAAATTGTATCCAGTTTGTGGGGGACGAAGGGCAGAAAGAGAGACCCCGGGATAAGACAGACTCTTCTGCTGGATTGAGTTTGTAGGTGGAGAGGTTAACAATATTATTCAGTGGGTTGAGGTGGTTGCTGTTGTAGCTTGTGGTGTGGAGCAGTTTAGAAAGTTTGTTGTCCTTTCTTTGTTGTAGGGAATAGAAGTGTGTATAGTAGATTTCTTGTCTGGTGGAACAAAAGTCTTGCAAGGTGTTAGTCGGTGTGGATGTTTGTCTTGAGATGAGACTCTCTAAGTTTGAAATTGGTGGTAAATAGTGATTTCAAATGGACGCTCTTGGGGCAGGCTTTTTTACTTTAAATAATCTAGCGGGCGCTCCAGTTTCAGGGGGGTTGCTGTGTGAGTCTGTTTCAGCAAAATAAATAAAGATGAACCTTTTATTTGGGCATCAGCTTGAGTGGGCTGGAACCCAGATGCATGTGACGAAGGGGGGTCCAGCCCATGAAAGCTTATGCCCAAATAAATATGTTCATCTTTAAGGTGCCAATGGACTCCTCGTTGTTCTTCGTATGCTCTCAGACGTGCATATTTTTTCTCAGTAACTCACACCCTCTGCCTAATTCTCTGCTTAATATTTGTGTTGCATTGATCCCTAGAGGCCCAGAGGACAGCATGCTTGATGTTACACAAAGAGAACAACACAAATGTTCAGATCCTCCAATGTATTTCGATACCTAACTCAGTTGATTTCACTGGAGTCAGTTGCATGGGTCCCAGCTTTTCGGGGGTGAGAAAGTCCAAGATGCCAGCAGGTGGGGGAGTAGCGAGGAGACTGCAAGGCAGCAACGAGATGCCGATAAATGGTGGCTGCAGCACGCTAGTTGCCTGGGTAATGTGTCACCTACACGTCAGTGAAACTCCACCAATGTCACTACCACAGTGTGATGCCAGACCACTCCTCCCATCAAAGTGTCATGGTAGCACAAGACTAGTGCTAGCACTAATCTAGCTATAGTGGTTAACAATAACAGCACCGAAGGATGCTAGCCACGGAGGCTAGCCACCTCAGTCCGTGCCGACAGAGGACCAAGTTGCTAGCCTTTACCACTACCATGTTCCATTGCTGCTCCTATTAGCTAGATTCAAGCTATCCTGGGTGAGCATAGGCCAGACAGACCTGAAGTGTTCACCAAATAGGCTGCCTAGCATATCAACATATACAAGTCATGTATTATCAGTACCATATGTTTTAGCGTGCATTAAGCACAAATATCGTAATAATTACATAGCCTAATTTGGCCTAACTCTTTGCTGTAATCCCCTTTGTTTATGCTCGGTGTACCACAGCAACTTGTATTAGCCAAACAAATGGCTCATGTATCTACGAAAGCTGCCAAGATCAGGACTTGTGAGCATGTTACCATAGCAACAGGTAAAGTGCTATTCTCACAGGCTTGCACGAGAATACGCCAAAGAAAGAGGACAGGAGATAGGGTTAGTCTACCCTGGTAAATCCCAGGGTACCTTCATGGACCACTTGGAATGCTTGAATCCAAAACAAAGACAGGGAAAGGAACTGAACAAGTTAAGGATGGACTGGATTTTAGTGGCGTGCTAACACATGGGTAACTTGCAAAGCCACCCTGTGAGTACTGCTGGCTGGAATGTGCAGCTATAGGAGCAGACTTTCTTCATAGGGTGAACCTAGCTCTGCATGACACGGCTTCCTGGACAGTGGCCTTGAGAAGAATCTCTCTCCTCTTCTATAGTATTAGTTGCTCAGAGTAATCAACCTGACCCACACTGGTTATTTAGTCCCTAAATAGAGAACGGAAGCATGGTCAAGCAATTGGCTACACAGTTTAGCCACGCTACGGCTCGTGTGAGATAGCGGCGGATCTTTTTCACTTTTACAGTGCTTCCTAGTAAGCTTTTCTTAGCTTTTGGATTCACACTCTCTCAGTGGTGGTTCATAGAACTGTGGAATCCCAGGGCTGGAAGAGACCTTGAGAGGTCATCAAGTCCAGCCCCCTGCCCAAAGCAGGACCAGTCCCAACTCAATCATCCCAGCCAGGGCTTTGTCAAGCCGGGACTTAAAAACCTCTAGGGATGGAGATTCCACCCCCTCCTTAGGGAACCCATCCCAGTGCTTCCCCACCCTCCTTGGGAAATAGTTTGTCCAAATATTCAACATAGATCTCCCCCACTGCAACCTGAGACCATTGCTCCTTGTTCTGTCATCTGTCACCACTTAGAACAGCCTCTTTCCAGCCTCTTTGAATCCCCTTCAGGTAGCTAGCTGAAGGCTGCTATCAAACCACACTCACACTCTTCTGCAGACTAAATAAGCCCAAATCCCTCAGCCTCTCATAGGTCGTGTGCTCCAGCCCCCGAATAATTTTGTTGCCGACCACTGGACGCTCCCCAATCCATCCTTTCTGTAATGGGGGCCCCAGAATTGGATGCAATGCTCCAGATGTGGCCTCACCAGTGCTGTATAAAGGGAACAATCACTTCTGTCGGTCTGCTGGCCACGTTCCTCCTAATGCACCCTGATATGTTATTAGCCTTCTTGGCTACAAGGGTGCCCTGTTGATTCATATCCAAGTTCAGTGTTAGCAGACCCAGAAAACTGAAGCCCGAGGGCAGGGGAGGGGGAGAGGCAGCATTGTAGCACAAATGCAGTTTCGTTCTCTGTGCAGAAGAACAGCCCCATTCAAAGTGGATGTCTGCAAAGAGGTTAAAAAAAAGAACGAAAAGGATTAGATGAGTTCACAGAGGCTAGCTCCCTCTGTGGCTATTAGTGTCAGAGGTACACCCCCATGCTCTGGAATGGATTGCTCCAAATTGCTCTGTTCTGTTCATTCCCTTTGAAGCACCTGGCATTGGCCGCTGTGACCAGACGGGACACGGGGCTAGATGGACCACGGGTCTGACCCCGTGTGGCCGTCCTTACCCTGCAGTCACGCCTGCACGCCTGCAGCGTGTGTGGACGTACCCAGGCCAGCTTTGAGCTCGCTAGCTTGGGCCCCCAAAGCCGAGAAGCTGTAGTCATGTCGGCTTCCGTGCAGGCTGTGCACACCCACCTGGAGTGGGGGGCTGTGACGTGCAGGGCTAGCCCAGGCTTGCAGAAAAAGGCTGCCTACGCCGGCCGCTTGCAGTGAGCTGCTGCTGCAGACAAGGCCAGCGAGGAGTGAAAAGCCCAGGGCTTGATCGGCACAGATGTGTGTGGGAAGGAGGGAGCAGCAAAGCCTGTGAAGCAAGGCAGAAAGATGGAGCTTAATTCTCACTGCACCTTCAAGATCTCCGCCGTTTCTTTTCAGCCTCAAGCAGAGCGCTCCTGTGGCAGCCCACACCTCCCCCGCGGACACAGCCTTCCCTCCTCTTTCTTTTGTTCCTGTGAAAGGGAGTGGGCAGCTGAGGAAGAAGCAGAGGCGCATGCAGGATGGGTCAGAGCTCAGGTGAGGCATCTGCCTCTCCGCTGTCACTCGCTGGTTAGAAACTGCCTAAACAGAGTCAACTGCTCTTTCCAAGAGACACAACTGATCAGAGCTGCAGCAAACGCAATGGGGCATGCAGCTGCTCCCAGATTCCTGAATGCAGCTGAAGGGAGGTTGCCTCTGTCACGCCCAGGTATTAGGGCTATAACATCATCTTGCTATTACAGCTGCCTCATTCCAGAAAAACTAGATCTAGGTTTCAACCCTGCCACAGCACAGAGAGATTTGGAGATTTGGGGCATGTTGACACTAGGAAATTATTTCAAAAGAACTACATATGAAATAACTCCCCAAATTACTATTTCAAAATAAAGAAAACAGGAGTTATTATTTCGAAATAACGGACTTGGTAGTGTGGATGCTCCGCTTGTTATTTCAGAATAAGGGGAGTTCTTTCGAAATAACTCCCTAGTATAGAGCAGGGCTTGGTTCAGCCCTTTACATAAGTTAGACTGAAGGCCATCTGTGCATTTCAGACCGACAGTAGTCACCCATTCCTTCAGACTCCCCTCTGTGTCCCTGTCTAGCATCTCCAAGGATCTGGAGGGTGTTGGGGGGAGGATGGAGAACAGACCGGTTTCTGGTATGGGCTAGTAGGGCTGTACTGCCAAAGAGGCTGACTGATCCTCTTAAGCTTTGGGAGATATTAAGGAAATGAGTAGCACTTCATTCTTCAGCCTAGCTGACTGTGGGAATTTATCCCAGTGCTGCTTCCCCAGCACAAGCCTGGAGCATAGACAATCTAAGCCATGATTCGCGTTGGCAGAGTTTCTCACTCATGCAAACTGCAGCTTCCCTTAACTGCACTGATGCAAACCCCTAACAAAGAGAAGTTGGTGGCCGGGTGCAGACAGCTGGAATTGAAGGAAATTTCCAGTGTGCACAAGGCCTTAGACAAAACCAATTGGACCCCTGGGGTATACAATGGTCTCTCCCTAGTAACCCTAAAAATCAAGGCCCTATTCTACCTGTTTTTCCACCTTGCATAGTCAGATGCCTTCATAATATAGTAGCAAGATGCTGTGGTGCTATCTGGAGCACTTTTTCGTAAAGCCTTAGCTCTTGAAGTTATGTATGTGGGAATCTTAACTTCCTTTTCAAAATGAAAAGCTCAAGAACATGAACGCTAAAGAGTCAAATCTGAGATGCATATATTGTAAACACTTGAGACCAGCCACACTGAAAATGCTGCTATGGCAGCATTTTACAGCCACACTGGACATGTGTCAATGACTGCCCAACAGCCCTGCAGAATCAGAACAACACGCAGCAGCACCCAGTGAGCAGGGGGTGGAGTTACAGATTTTGGCTGCGGGTGGGGACTTGAACCAGGATTCCAGAGGGGCTTTAAAAACCTAGTAACCCCACTTTTCAAGCAGATAATTTAGAAGTGAGCAGGCAGGAGCCCGGTATCTCATTCCCATATTTTAAAAGGAAACTATTAGACCCACTCAACTCGAATAAGAACATGTTCTGCATCGTGTGCAAGTCACTTAAGGGACACTATTAGGTTTAGAATTTGTATAATGTCACTTTGTCAAAACTCTGCAGAGAGAGGGAGAGATGCCATCAGGACTCCTGGCTCTAGCTCAGCTCTGGGAGGGGTGTGGTATTTAGTGAGTTACAACTGGAGGCAGATACACCTGGGTTCTATGTAAAAACGTCAGCATGGCCAGACGGGGTCAGACTAATGGTCCATCTAGCCCAGTGTCCTGTCTTCCAACAGTGGCCAATGCCAGGTGCCCCCGAGTGAAGGAACACAACAGACAATCATTGAGGGCACATCTACACAGCAAGGCCAAAGTTGAATTAAGCTACGCAACTTCAGCTACGTCAATCGCATAGCTCAAGTCGAAATAGCTTCATCTGGTGTTTGGCGCTGTCTGCACAACCCCAAATTTCAAAATAACCCGCTATTCTGAAATGTCCCTGACTCCTCGTGGAATGAGGTTTACAGGGACGTCCCAGTAGTGAGCCTGTCATATTTCAAAGTAACGGGCTTGCTGTGAAGATGCGGGATAGCTATTTCGGCATACGCCGGTATCCCAAAATAGCATTGCAATGTAGACGTAGCCAGAGAGACCCTGACATCAGCCCGGCTGGACCGAGGTGCAAGGCAGGGGCCACCCCAGAGACCGCACCCTTACGGCCCTCCCAAAGAGGTGGGGCTGGAATTGCTCTGAAACTGATCCCCGCCAGAGGTGACCTGGGCCATCCTTTGGGATGTCTGGCAAGACGGCTCAGCCTTCCACCTCTGAGTCTCAATGCCGATTGGCTGAGCAGGGGACTATTGTCAGGGAGAAGTTTTCCCAATTTCCCAGCTATGACCCATGGCTTCCCTTCCTCAGCCACAGCTCAGTCCCCGGCAGGGATCCACAGGGAATCATTTTGTTTGTTTTAAATCTGCTGCCTGTAAATTTCATTGTGTGGCCTTCTTGAGTTATGTTAGTGAAGGAGGGAGGAACATTTCCTTATGCAGTTTTTCCCCACCATTTAGGATTTTCTGTCCCAAAAACCTTTAGTCATTTCTTTTCCATGGGCTGTGTCCAGACTCCATGCCTCCGTCGACGGAGGCATGTAGATTAGCCAGCTCGGAAGAGGGAAATGAAGCCGCGATTAAAATAATCGCGGCTTCATTTAAATTTAAATGGCTGCCCCGATCTGCCGATCAGCTGTTTGTCGGCAGATCGGGAGAGTCTGGACGCGATGCCCCGACAAAGAAGCCTTTCTTCATCGACACAGGTAAACCTGGTTTCACGAGGCTTACCTGTGTCGATGAAGAAAGGCTTCTTTGTCGGGGCATCGCGTCCAGACTCTCCCGATCTGCCGACAAACAGCTGATCGGCAGATCGGGGCAGCCATTTAAATTTAAATGAAGCCGCGATTATTTTAATCGCGGCTTCATTTCCCTCTTCCGAGCTGGCTAATCTACATGCCTCCGTCGACGGAGGCATGGAGTCTGGACACAGCCATGCTGAAAGGTCCCAGACTTTTTAATCTTGCCTCAGATGGAAAGTGTTTCTTCCCCCTCATCATTCCTGTTGCTTTTTCTGTGCCGTTTCCAAATCCAATACGTCTTTTTTGAGATGTGGTGATCAGATACGCATGCAGTATTCGAGATGTAGCATGTCATGGCTTTATATAGAGCTAATACATTATTTTTCTGTCTTATCTGTGCCTTTTCTAATGATTCCTATGTTCTGGTAGCTTTTAAGATTGCTACTGCACATTGAGCAGATGTTTTCAGGGAGCTATACAATGGTTCCAAGCTCTCTTTCTTGAGCAGAAAGAAGCTAATTTAGGCCCTATCATTTTGTGTGAATAATTGGGATGATATTTTTCTATGTGCCGTATGTTGCATTTATCAACATTGAATTACACCTGCCATTGTGTTGCTCCCGCTTACATGGCACCCATGCAAATCAAGCGCTGTAGCAACCTGCGTGGAATTTGGAGAAAGGAGCACAGATTGCACGAAGGTCATCAGGAAAAATCAATGTGTGCACACAGCTAGAATGCTAACGGCCATTGCAGCGTCTTTGTAAATCATTTTCTTAATAAGGAGCTAGTTTCATTTCAGTAACAGAGTCCTCATCTTAGCCAGCCTGCATGGATACACACAACAGGGCCAACAAGAACTGCTGTTAGTTAAAATCTCACAAATCAGTGGCGTTAATCCAGGTTTACACTGGAGTAACAGCGGAGATTAATGACAATACTTCAATCCCGTCGCATTTCTTCCTCTATTGATCACTGAAAGATGGTTCAACTCAATTTTTGTTTTTGGAAAATATAATGAAAATGCACATGCTTCATTTGAATCATTGCTCTGGGGGGTGGGGGGGGGCTGAGGATGAGGCAGGCTGCCCTGGGGAGAACGGACAACCCCAGCCCTCTCTCACCGCAGCAGCTTGGGGCCAGATGAGAAGCGCCTCTCCATGGCTGCTGCAGCTCCAGTGGGCACAGCCGGTGGGAGGGGGGCATGTCCCCAGGGTGGAGGCAGGTTCGTCTGCCTCCCTGCAGTCCCCAACCGGAGTGAGGAATGCAGCAAATTGTGCACTTTCCCCTCACTCCCTGACAAAGTGGAACAACCAGCAATGCTCCCATATGAATTAAGTGGGGAACTTCAAACCTCCCTCCCTGCCCTCCCTAAGGGCACCTGGAGGGGTGGAAAGCTAGGGGCTGGAGCAGTCTGAGATGGGGGGAGATTCCCCCTGCCAGCCCCTTTCACCTCTTTTCTGTATGGTTTTATGAGACACATTCCCATTCCAGGCACATCCCGTTATCCTGGCACCGCCCCACCTTGCTTTGTTATGATCAGAGGACTCTGTGTACTGAATGTGGTGACTCCAGCTCTTACTGTTTAGGAGTTCTTGAACACACAGACAGACGCTCTCAAATATATAGTAGACTAGAAGACTTACCCGGCACTACCTGAATCCTTCAGGGCAGTGGGCTGGTGGTGTGGGAATGTAGGTGTCAGGGCAGGTGTTGGGGTTCTGAGGGGCATGACAGGAGGCTGAGGGTGTGTGGAAAGTGCGAGAGTGAGGGTTGGAGAGTGAGGAAGGGCCCGGGGGGGGGTCCATCTGGCAGGGCTTTCTTTCCTCCCTCAGCCAGTGACGCCTTTTCTCCCCCCACACCTCCCTCCCAAGCCACCAGGGGCCTTCTGTCTCCCCCAGCGCCTCCCCCTCAGCCACCAGGGGCCTTTTCTCTCCCTTCCCCTCCAGCTCTGTGGCCAAGGGCTGGCGGGGGGCGGGGAAGGGTTTGTGGCAGGAGAGCTACTTACATGGTCTAGTGGCAGGCAAGATGGCAAGTTGCAGCCCTGCTGGCCACTCTCTCAGTGGGATGGATGCTACCAGTGGCCACTCTGCATAGAGCTCTCCCTTGCACTCACTGCCCCCAATGGCCAATCAGTATCATGTTCCTCCCCTCTCTGCCCCTTCCTTTCCACGTTATGGAAAACAGCCCCGTTCCCGGCACTTCCCATTTTCTTGGCACAACCAAACCCTGACCTTGCCTTAAGTTCGGAGAAGAGGACGCTGCCTGCCAAATTGGGTGGTCCTACCTCTTACCGCTTAGGAAGAGTTCTTACCGTTTAGAAGGAAACTCACAGACAGACAGACAGACATTTCTAAAATATATAGATAGGGAATGAATGGAAAGTTCGATCTATTGCCAAAGAACTTCTGATAAAAATAATTTATTTCCAGATTATTAGGGAATCTATCACTGTAATAACAGGGTGTCTAAAGACAAATTAAATCTTCCATAATAATTTAATTTGATAAATAGTTTAAGCTATTGGTGTGCATCATTAGTAGGCTGGTTTGGAAACTAAACTGTGTTGTTTTAATTAAGAGCTAGATCCCAGGGATGTAAATTTGACACTATTTCCTTGTAAATAATTGAGTTATGCATTACTTATTCCCATCCCTATTTTCTGATGCAAATAAGGTTTGACCACCACAATTGGTGCATTCATCATCTGGTGTTTATGCAGGGGTCAAGTTAATTGCTTCACCCTATCAGCAGGGTCTACCACTAGCATAGGAAATTGGATCGAAGAGGAATTTAGGAATGGGTCACCCGTTCTAATCTAACCAAGGTTTGAATGACTGAAGTGTGTTGCTCACCCATTGTCAGCCTGCTCCTGCTCTCTTTAAAGCCAACAGTGCAAGATGGTGGCATCGCAGAAGGTGGATTTTATAGCAGGTGTTGGTGGATTCCAGTCCAGTCCCTAGCGTGCGGTCAGTAAGTCACGGTTGGGCTCAGGACTCATGTGGCTTTAAGGAATCTCATGGCTTTGATCAAGGCTGCCTGCCTCGTTTAGTTAAATTGTCAAGGGGTGGAGTTCTCTGTACGTACAGCGCTGAGCACAGTGGGGCAGAGATCCGTCATGGCCTCTAGCGGGTAGTGTCCATTTCACCAAGCCCTGAACTGGCAGCAAATGGGACCTCAGTTGTGGGTCTAAGTACATAGGCCAGGAACTGCCTGATCATGGAAACAAACCACAAACACATTGTCAGAGGAGCGGGACGTGCAAACAGCATTCGCTTGCATTGCCACTCAGTACGACGAAGACTGGAATTCACTCCAGCGCAGGCGCCGAAGGCTGGGGCCGACCACTCCCCTATTACTCCCTTCACTGAGGCAGGTGCTGACAAACCTTGTGGTGACCCTCAACCGCCGGGAGTGCCGAGGGGGAGAAAAGGCCGGGGGGGAGGGGAGACGTGGGCCAGGAATGCTGGGACCCGAGTGTGGGCCTGGCGAAGCACCGCGGGTGTAAGCGCTCGCTGCAGGGATGGCGACTGAAGACAAGGTCGCCGGTGGGGCGGGCCAGTCGCGTCCGCCTCCCGGGGCATGCTGGGAACAGAGGGAAACCCTGGATGCTGGGAGAGGGCGTGGCCGTGGGTTTCATTTTCTCTGTGGACATCGTTTCGGAATTAGATGGGTTGAGAAGCCAGGCCGAGTGTCAGACTCCCACGAGCTGGCCTCTGACTGCACCCTACTCAAGCATTTATCTGGTCACATCTCAAGGCTCCTGGCTCCCCGTCCTCACCCATTTGAACCCCTCCGTGCGTCCTTCCTTCCCAGACCCAGGAATGCAACGTTGGAGTCCTGCTCTACCGTTCTTTGCTCATCAACTTTAACCCATTTGCTATGGTACAGTCCTATGGTCCAACCTGGGAAAGAGCAATTCCGTAGAGCCCTAACCAAACAATGCCGCCGGCTAAAGGAAAGTCTCCAGTGAGCCACGTCCTGGTTTCTGCACCCCACAGAACAGACAGCAGAGTCCCGAGGAGGATTCTGGATGGATGCCCCACACCCGGAACTTTTGGGGCCCCAAAGTAGCTGCTCCAACCAGCCTATGGACAGTAGAGGCCTGGGGATTACTTGGCACGGCGGCAGCAGGGTCTCCTTCCGCACACACTCAATGGGGTGGCAGGAGCAGGAGTGGCCTGGCAGCCTGCTTCGCTCCACTCCAAGCTTCCCTTAGTCCTCCAGGCTGCATTGCTTGAGGGAGGGGGCAAGGGCACAGGATGGGGGTGGAGCATGGGCGGGACTCGGGGAAGGGGTGGAGCGGGGGGTTGTCCTGAGCGCCACGGCTGGGGCACTGTGTGTTTGGGGGGGTTGCCCCAGGCTCCGTGCACCCCTCAGGACGGCCCTGAGAGACAGATTAGGTCTGTACAAGCTATGCTGCCTATCCTCAGAGTCTAGCACCAGTCCTCTGCCACACCTGAATAAATCCTTAATGAAGTGACCCAAAGCCCCGATAGAAGGGGTGTGCAAGGCCATTATTTCCTGTGCGACCGCCCTTTGCGCGTGATCGGCAATCACTCCGACACCCTTGCAGCCAAAAGAACCCCTGTCGCTCGGTGACCTTGGATAGCGAGGTTCCGCTCCGCTGCCGGCGATCACAGCAAACCCTCAGCCGGGGAGCGCGCCACCTTGCAGAGCGCGAGGAATGAGAGAACACCGGCGCTTTCCTAGTGTTGACGAAAGGCCAGCGGTTAGCCACTGAAACACTTCTCTGGGAGCAGCGCCGGCCCCTTGCGGAGCCTAAAATGCTCAAGTATCATTTCAAGCCATGACGCATCACGTGAAGCAGGTGTTGGAGAGACGTTTACCTCAGAAGGCCCCGGCACAAGAATCAAGAAATCCAGGTTCAATTCCCAAGTTCTACCACTCGCTTCCTATTAAGCCTCCCCGAGGTCCCAATTTCCCCAGGTGTAAAATGCTGAGCACAATACTGCCGCTCCCTATTCCTGCTGCCTAGTTAGGTTGTACACCCTGCAATACTAGGGACAGTCCCACCAACGGTGCGTCTAGACTGGCAAGATTTTGCGCAAAAGCTTCTGCTTTTACCCAAAAACTTGCCAGCTGTCTACACTGGCCGCTTGAATTTGTCCAAGAGCAATGACGTTCTAATGTAAGAATTCAGTGCTTCTTGCGCAAATACTTTGATGCTCCCGCTCAGGGATAAGCCCTCTTGCACAAGAATACTTGCACAAGAGGGCCAGTGTAGACAGGCACCTTAATTTTTGTGCAAGAAAGCCCGATGGCTAAAATGGCCATCGGAGCTTTCTTGCGCAAGAGAGCGTCTATACTGGGCATGGATGCTTTTGCGCAAAAGCACTTTTTGCGCAAAAGCATCCGTGCCAATCTAGACGCTCTTTTGTGAAAATACTTTTAACGGAAAAGCTTTTCCGTTAAAAGTATTTCCGCAAAATCATGCCAGTCTAGACGCAGCCCAAGTGTATGTTCAATAAGAAGGGAGGGAGCCTTTTGAAAGACATTGCACAAGTTATGTTCCATCTCTGTGCCTCAGTTTCCCCATCCATAATGTGCAGATGAGTCCCTATAAGAGCTAGGCCTTATTATTCATTATTACAGTGCCTATCGCAAAGGGGTTCTATGCTAGGCGCTACTAGAATACAAGCATCCGGTTGTGCTAGGAAATTCAGGAAAGCAGACACTTGGGTGATCCCTAGTTCTTGGTGATTTTGAGTCAGGCCAGCCATACCCCCGGAATAGCCTGTCTCATGATAGCTGAAAGCAGAAACAAGAGGTCATTTTCAGTGCAGTTTGACGAGATGTTTTCTAACCTCAAGAGGTTCGGTTTATGTTTCTCGCCAATTAGACACCAGGCAAACAGCCCACTGTGGCTCTAATGATCTCAAATAAAGGACAAATGAAAAGTAAATTACTCATCTTCTGTCTATTTGTGGTGGGGCTTTTCCTCACTCCATTAATGTTGGTTTCTTTGGTTTTAATGAGTGGAAAACCTTACTTGTGGAACACATCTTTATGCTGCGTAATATCCTGACCTGCGGAGATGTAGGACACTGCAACACGAAACTATTGTTACAGAAAATCTGATTGCCGGGAATAGCTCAGATTGTTAAAGGCTGCCCACAAGCACTGTCTTTGATCTCCACACTATCACAAGCCCCGTTACCACGGATGGAGACCCTAGCCACCTTGCATTTAGGCTGAATGGAAGAATCAGTTAAGCTGCTCCATGGAATAGGAGAGCTGGAAACAATAAGAAGTCACCCCCCCCCTTCCCCAAGCTCTGCTTGGGAATGTCTGAACTTCAGAGAGGATAACAAGGGTTTCCTTGGGACTGACTGCAAATGCAGGGCCACCGATGGAAGCGGGAAGGGGGAGCATTTGCCCTGGGGCTTGGTGATTCAAAGGGGTCTCTGGGCCCCTTTGAATTGCTGCCAGAGCATCACTCTGGGTGTTCTGCACAGCTCTGAGGGCTTGGGGGGCGGGCCATGGTCTGGGCAGTGCTCCTATTGGCCCCGCCCCTTCTGCCTGAGGCCCTTCCCCTTCTGGGGGCACAGAGCTGACCTCCCCCATCCCTTCCCTCCCCCCCACACACACATCTGGCCCTGCTATGCAAACGCAAGGGAGCTACGTGCATCCATGTAGGTGAAAGTAGCTATAAATTGGACCCCATTTGCTATGGTACAGTCCTATGGGAGAAACTGAGAATCAAGAGGGTAGCCAAAAAGGGAGCCGTTTTGGGGGGCACAGGACTGGCTGGAAAGCAGGCTTGGATTTCTGGACAGGGAATCTGCATGCAGCTTGTTCCTGGTTTTTTCAGGAAAATAGGACTTGGTGTACATGCTTATCAAGTAAACAGGATTCCCCCAAAGAAAAATCAGACTCGCCAAGTTCTCCTAATGGAAACAAAATGGCAAGGTTCCTAATACTGGCTAACCGCTCAGGGAAGGGCAACAAATTGAGCCATTGGGGGAAATAGGACTGAACAGTCTTGGTGCGCGTCAGAGACTCTGAGTAACACTGACCTGAGCCTACTGTTCAGCTACTGACGGAAGGAGGGTCTTGTGGTTAAGGTGCTGGATTAGGACTCAGGAGATTCAGGTCGAATTCATTCCTGGATGTGAATCAAACCTGGGGCAGGGGAAAATCACTGAGGGTATGTCTACACTACCCCGCTAGTTCGAACAAGCGGGGTAATGTAGGCATACCGCACTTGCAAATGAAGCCCGGGATTTGAATTTCCCGGGCTTCATTTGCATAAGCGGGGCGCCGCCATTTTTAAAACCCCGCTGGTTCGAACCCCGTGCAGCGCGGCTACACGGGGCTCGAACTAAGTAGTTCGGACTAGGCTTCCTATTCCGAACTACCGGTACACCTCGCTGCACGGTATTCGAACCAGCGGGGTTTTAAAAATGGCGGCTCCCCGCTTATGTAAATGAAGCCCGGGAAATTCAAATCCCGGGCTTCATTTGCAAGTGCGGTATGCCTACATTACCCCGCTAGTTCGAACTAGTGGGGTAGTGTAGACATACTCTGACTCTCTAGTGACTGAGTTCTCCTGAGGCCAGGACCAACTCTTGCCCTGCGTTTGGATGCAGCATAATGGGGCACTATTGTAAAGTGGAGCCTCTTGGCGCTGTCATAACCAACCAACCATTGAGGAAGCTGAAAGGGAAGGCTCTGGTGAAACACGTCTGTCCTGGCAGCTGCACTCCCCTTACCGGCCTGGATCCCCATGCGAGGCCCTTCTGAGGAGCTGAGGAGAAATCATGCAGAGGAAGAATCTGTCTCCGCTTTCGTACCCTCTCCACCCCATGAGTGTACAGGGGATAGGCCCAATTTCGTTCCTCGGTCCATCCCCGGAGTGCCTTCCGAAATTGGAGAACTGTTGGCTCTGCAGCTTCACCCCTCCTGCTTCTGCGTGGGATCCGGCAGGGCTGGATGGTTAGGAATGGTACTCAATGGGACACCTCTTTCCATGGAGATTCGGAAATCTCTTCATCAAAGAAACTGATTCCTTCCCCTCCCTTTCCCTCCCATAGACAGGTTCTTTTCCAAGATGTGTCAGCCTGTAAAATCACACGGCTGGCAGCAGTTCTCTCCTATGACTGTTCTCCCTTTGTTGGAAGAGATTAATTAAATTAACAACATTAATCTCATTTGGACTAAAAACATTTTTTACTGTACAGTGGCTAATTGAAGTGCTGCATGGAGGAGCTGTTTGAATGAAGGGGGAATTCATCACTCCTTAGCCAAGGAGATGGTGGCTTAATGGTGGGGTCCAAGAAGGGAGGAATGGCAGTTATTAAAACTTCACAGCGTGCACACGGAGAAATTCAATAAGAACCTAAATATTCCTGCCAGAAGCTTGCAAAGTAACAACTCTTTCTTGGACTCCAGAATGATTAACCAAAACCCAAAACCAGAGGGAGGGAAAACAGGCTGCTCCTAAAACAGCGAGACATCTCCCCCGATCTTGCTCTTTCTGGACTGACTGATTTGGAAAGTGCCCAGAAGGCCCCCGAGCCTGCATACGCGACTAAGACCCCCTGCGCACTTAGGGTACGTCTACACTACAGAGAAAGACCGAAGCTGCCACTGTCAATCTTCCAGGGTTCGAATTAGTGGGTCTAGTGGAGACAACTAATTTGAAGCGAGAGGGGCGCTCCGGTCAATGCCAGCAGCCCAGCTTCCACGAGGAGTAAGAGTGCTCCACCCCCACTATAGAAAGGATGCGGACGCATTGGAAAGGGTCCAGCGGTGAGCAGTCAAAATGATTCGGGGGCTGGAGCACATCACCTATGAGGAGAGGCTGAGGGATTTGGGTTTATTTAGTCTGCAGAAGAGATGAGGGAGGGAGGATTTGAGAGCAGCCTTCCACTTCCTGAAGGGAGATAGCAAAAAGGATGGAGAGAGGCTGTTCTCAGTGGTGGCAGATGGTGGAACAAGGAGCAACTGTCTCAAGTTACAGTGGGGGAGGTCTAGGTTGGAGATTAGGAAAAACTATTTCCCTGGGAGGGGGGTGAAGCACTGGGCTGGGTTCCCTAGCGAGGGGTGGACTCTCCATCCCTAGAGATTTTAAAGTCTCGGCTTGACAAAGCCCTGGCTGGGATGATTGAGTTGGGATTGGTCCTGCCTTGGGCAGGGGGCTGGACTCGATGACTCCTGAGGTCTCTTCCAGCCCTGGGATTGTTGGATTCTAGGTCCAAGGCAGAGTGTTCTCCCCTTGACTTCCCGCAGGGTGGACAGCGCCGAAAACCGAGTTAAGCTACTTCTGACTTCAGCTCCATAATGTAGATGAAGTTGTGTATCTGAATTCGACCCTTTCCCCTAGCGCAGACGTACCCTTAGGGCGGTTTCTAGTAATTGCAACTCAGTATCCAATATGTCACAATGGTCATTTGGCCAGCTGGTTGAAACAAGCTGCTTGCCGTAGGCGAGTTCCCAGCTGAGAGACGTGCCCGCCACACCATGCTGGTCATTCCCTTGTTAGCACTCTCAGCAGAGTGGCTCAGGGACAGATTTAAAAGACGGGGACTTTTCAGATTAGAAAAGAGGAGACTAAAGGGGGATAGGGTAGAGGTCTATAAAATCGTGACTGGTGTGGAGAAACTAAATAAGGAAAAGTTCCCATAATATAAGAACTAGGGGTCACCAAATGAAATGAATAAGTAGCAGGTTTTAAACAAACACAAGGAAGTTTTCTTCATGCAGCACACAGTTAACCTGTGGAACTCCTTGCCAGAGGATGTTGTGAAGGCCAGGACTTTTACAGGGTTCAAAAATGAACTAGATAAACTCACAGAGGATGGGAAGGGATCACTTGATGACTCCCTGTTTTGTTCACTCCCTCTGGGGTACTTGGCATTGGCCACTGTCCAAAGACAGGATACTGGGCTGGATAGACCTTTGGTCTGACTCATTATGACCGTTCTTATGTTCTCTCATTTCAGGGCATAAGTCAGTCTCCAGTAAGGGTCAAAGGCAGCTTACCCAGGGAAAGAGATATTCCCTAATAGCCCACTATTGGGTTTCTTGCAGATTCCCCTGAGAGGAGACATGATCGCAGTTTTCAAGTACCTAAAAGAGTGTTACAAGGAGGAAGGAGAAAAATTGTTCTTATGGGCTTAAATTGGAGCAAGGGAGGTTTAGGTTGGACATTAGGAAAAACTTCTTAACTGTCAGGGTAGTTAAACACGGGAATAAAATGCCTCGGGACGTGGTGGAATCTCCGTCACTGGAGATACTTAAGAGCAGGTAAGACAAACACTTGTCAGGGATGGTCTAGAGAAAATGGTGGTGGATGCTGCCGTGAGTACAGGGGATTGGACTTGATGATCTCTTGAGGTCCCTGGCAGTTCTAATGTTCTATGATTCTGACTCCTCTACAGCAGACAGCATTGGTGGTTGAAGAGGCAGGGTTCTATGGTGAACCCCAATCCCAGCAGTTCTGAACATTCTCATCTCCAAGCCACATTTCTCAACTTTCGAGCAAGTTTTTTTATTCATGCCACAGCTACTGCTAAAAAGCAATTAGTTAAAACAGAACAAAACTAAACTAAAAACCTTTTCCCTGATGCAAAGGCTCTAAAAATACCAAAGCAACAATCAATCACGCTTGGAAACCCCTTTGGCTTTCAATTCCAATTCCATTGCGGGGCTCTTTTCAATAGTCATGCATCCCCAGCACGGATTAGCATTTCAAATCATCTTCCATTTGACTTGCAGAATAAATCACCCTGCACAGTCCACGCCAGACAAGTCTTGCCATTTGCACTATTCCCCTCCCGATCCTGCTGTTTTTAATTGCTCAACATCCTATAAAATGTCAGATTTATATAACAAGTTACACAAACATGACTTGGTGCTATTGATTCACTTGCTTATGTTTTATTGCCCTTGTCATCTATTGCAGAAAACAAAAGCTTGTTCTGTTGACTCAGAACCAGCCAAGAGGCCAGGTCTGACCCCGACAGCTGCTGTGGGGATGCATGAGTTAGAATGCGGGGTGGTATGTCAGAGCTGGGCCTAAATTGGTCAATTTTACTCTTGTTTCTCTCCATGTGGTGCAAATCCAAGACCAGCTCCTTGCTGCTTGTGAAAGCCTCACAGCAACAGCTGCAGTACGGAAAACGAGCAAACATTAGCCCAACATTTGCTTTTGGCGTGAGGCCCCTAACTTCCGAGAAGATACACCAAGGAAGAAGCTAACTCAAGCGATCCGTGACAGGACCATCAACATCCGATCGAGAAGTAATGGATCGTGGTTCCTCGTGGTTCCTTTTGCACATGGGGCTCACTGCTGCATGTGCCACAAAATCTCGCTGGAGCCGGGCCACGGTGCAGCCCCAGAGCAAGACATCCACCCTGGGAGCAGTCGTGTAGCCACCACCAGCTTCTCCAGGGTTGGATCTGGCATCAGCTGAAGGTAGGGAGGATCCCCGTGTCTTTGGATTTGTGCACAATGTCTCAGAGGATTGGGCCATGGCAGGGCAACAGCGATTTTGTCAATAAAAGGAGAATTTGGACACTTTCCCATTTATCCTCTACCCCTGGGACAGCCCATAAAATAAACCTTCCCATCCAATATCTCATACCCATTTGCAGATGGGCCTCAGCTGCTTCCAAGCCCCTTTCCCAGCTTGGATCCAGGTACAAGTGGTCACTTGGGCTACGTTTACACTGCAACACTATTTCGGGATACTGGAGTATCCTGAGATAGCGATCCCTGTAAACCTCATTCCACGAGGAGTAAGGGATGTTTCGGAAGAGCAGGTTATTTGGAAATTTGGTGCTGTGTAGACAGCGCCAAATGATGAAATAAGCAATTTTGAAATAAGATTGAAATAAGATACTCAATGTGCGTAGTTCAAACTGCACATCTTATTGCGACCTACGGTGCAGTGTAGACACACCCTTGCTGTATTAATGGGAAAAAACAAAACCAGAAAACTAACGTCCCCCACAAACAAGCGCTGGAATCTGGGCTTCTCTTTCTGAAACAGGCCATGCGCACCCCCACTTCTGGGAACAGAGTTCTCAGTCAGATCAGAATTGGGGAGAGAGTTTTTTAGTGCCATATAAACTAGATCCAGGGAGGGTTTGGATCACGCTTCTATTTATCCGAACTCCACAAGTTTAGGGGGCAGGGGCTGGCTAGACCCGCAAGTTTAACGTGGGTCATTCTCTCTCCAGTCTTATATTTTGCTGTCTTCTGTTTGTTGTCAGTATCTTTCCATGGGGAAAACCAACCACTTTCCCTCCTTGAGTATTGTTTGTTACAATATATTAAAGCCAGAACCCTACTCTGCCCTCTTGAAGTCATTGGCAGAGCTTACGCTGAGTTCAATAGCAAAAAGGATTGAGAAAAGCAAAGCCGCCCTGGCACATGGAATATTTGATGCAAACTGCTCCTCTAGCAAAGACTGCAAGTAAGTTCTCGTGGCATTAGAGAGCAAAGGTGCAGAACGGCTTTGCAGTAACAAAGTATTCAAAATGAGCTTGCAAAACCTGCTAACCATCTGTGCTAATTATGGCTGGGTTAATATAAAAGCACAAAAGCTTGGAAAAAATGTAACAGCAAACTCAAGTCTGGCTGCGAAAGGAATTAGGGACATTGCAGAGAAATGAGAGTGAAAATGCAGCAAGGAGCAACTATTTTCATATTTTAGCATGGTACTCAAGACCAATTGTTTCTGGAGGGGCCTGGTGGTACAGATCGAGTGAGACAGGTACAGATCTATGAGGGATTGCCCCACATTCCTTAGCAGGGGCTTGCTCAGAGGTGGTCACTGAAAAGATGGACGTCTATGACAGGGCAGAAAACATGTTGAAAAAAAGACTTGACCAGCTACAATACAATACTTTGCTAGTTGTCTACTACCTAGGTAATAGAATGAGTCACCTGCCTTAGGCTGAGTGGGTTCTGCTGGCTTTCTCAATAGCTTGTTACTCACTCATGAGCTTCCTAGTGCTTCTAAACAAGCTAGAAACAACGGGAGAAAAATGTGGGCTGGCCCAATGTTTACCAAGCTCACCTAAGACACAGTTCCTGCTCTGCCACAGTCTTTCCTGCGTGACCTTGGGCATGTCATCTAGTGGCTTCATACCTCAGTCATCCGTGCAGTAGGGGTAATGGCACATCCCTGCCTCACAGAGGTGTGTGGAGGTCAGATAAGTAGCTAACCGCTAGCTCAGACTATGGAATTTACTCTTCTGGTTGGACACCACCTCCAAGCCTAATCTTCCTGAGGTGGGATGGTCTCCTGACTCCAGTGAAACAAGAGCTATGCCAAGCCCTGGGAGCGGGCTGGGACGATGGGCCAATCAGGTGAGGAGAGGTAGCTGCCAATCAGAGCCCAGCTGGGGGAGGATTGACAGGGCAGGGAAGGTCAGAGAGAGCCTCTTGCTCTAGATGGGAAGCAAGAAGGACCTGGCTGCCTATAAGCTAGAGAGGGTGCCGGGGCAGAGTAATGCCGAGGAAGAGCTGGGGAGCTCTGACCTGACCCAGCTCCCAGGCTGCAGGCCTGCTACAGGTGTCTGAGGGGCTTCAGGGAGGCAGCCAGGGCGGGGGAAGGCAGCAGGTCCACACCCCTTGTCAGCGATGAGTGAACGTAAGAACATAAAAACGGTCGTACTGGGTCAGAACAAAGGTCCATCTAGCCCAGTAGCCTGTCTGCCGACAGTGGCCAGCACCAGGTACCCCAGAGAGGGTGGACCGAAGACAATGATCAAGCGATTTGTCTCCTGCCATCCCTCTCCAGCCTCTGACAAACAGAGGCCAAGGACACCATTTTATCCCCTGGCTAATAGCCTTTTATGGACCTAACTTCTATGAAATTATCTAGCTTCTCTTTAAACTCTATTCTAGTCCTAGCCTTCACAGCCTCCTCTGGCAAGGAGTTCCACAGGTTGACTACGCGCTGTGTGAAGAAGAACTTTCTTTTATTAGTTTTAAACCCGCTACCCATGAACTTCATTTGGTGTCCTCTAGTTCTTCTATTATGGGAACTAATAAATGACTTTTCTTTATTCACCCTCTCCACACCTTGGCTATTTCAGACTGCAGTTTACCCCTGAGGCAAAGCCTACCTGACAACTGGCAGTGGGTCACTAAGGCAAGGTGGGTATATGGGGTCGGGGGTTCCCTGGGAAGGAAGGACCCCAGAGTGTGGGGCACTGGCATGGGACAGTACCACAAGGGAAGAGGCACTGTGGGCTGGGAGGGACAGCAGGCCTGATGTGGTGGAGAGGAAAGGGAACAGAGGGCAAGACATCGGCCAACAGGGGACGCACCAGGGCTGGAAGAGCTAATTCCTAAGTAGACCAGAAGGAGGCGCTGCGCTGGGGAGTGCACAAACTCTTACCCTCCCTCTCCCCAGAAAAAATAAAAACAACAGGAACATGCCTGAAAGTTGCATTTTTAGATTCAGGTGAAAGAAAATTGAAATGTGGTGGGTTTTTTATTATCACCAGCCGCATTTGCTGGTCTCTGGCCATGTCTGGAAGGCTACGTCTACACTGGCACCCTTTTCCGGAAATGCTTAAAACAGAACAGTTTTTTGTTATAAGTATTTCCGGAAAAAGCACGTCTACATTGGCAGATGCTTTTCCGGAAAAGCACTTTTTCCGGAAAAGCGTCCGTGCCAATGTAGACGCGCTTTTCCGCAAAAAAGCCCCGATCGTCATTTTCGCGATCGGGGCTTTTTTGCGGAAAAGACTACTGTGCTGTCTACACTGGCCCTTTTCTGTAACAGGTTTCCGGAAAAGGACTTTTGCCCGAACGGGAGCATAGTTTTTCCGGAAAAGCACTGATGATTTTACAGTAGATCATCAGTGCTTTTCCGGAAATTCAAGGGGCCAGTGTAGACAGCTGGCAAGCTATTCCGGAAAAGCAGCTGATTTTCCGGAATAAGTGGCCAGTGTAGACACAGCTGAAGTGTTATCCCTCGCCACATTTGAGCATTTAATCCTTGCTAATTTGCTTCCTGTTAGTCGGGCAGATTTAATTGAAATGTCATAGATGAATATCGATTTCACGCATTCACGTGTTTCCTTGTCTCTCTCAAAAAACACCCGAGTTATCGTTTAGCTGCAAAGCTGCTGAGGCAGAAGGTTGGTCTGAGATCTCGCACTGGAATTCCCCATCGGGATCAAAGAGATGAAGTCAATTAGCAGATCAAGGGCATGAACTCAGAGATGGAATAAAGGGTTGATCGCATCTGGCGGTCAGATGGGCAGAGCCAGGCAGAGAGAGACTCCGCGCAATAGAAGGAACCGGTAAGGAACTCAGCAGAATGTGGCACCTCCATTGATTATCGTGTGGCTGTGATCATTAGAGATAACGGGGGTTTCTCAGCTGATGCTCATTAGCAAGGCGCTATCAGGCCACCTATTCCACAGCAACTGAGGAGAGAAAAAGGGCCTATGTGTGTTACTGAGCTGTTGCATAGCTTGGGGACTCAAACGATGCTCAAGGAACACAGTTTTCTCATGCAGGTATTGGCTAAATCCCTGGGCATAAAATCCACAACTAGGCCAACCAACTCAAGAGTTCATCTAGAGCAGGGTGGGGAACCTAAGGCCCAGGAGCCAGATGCGGCCCTGGCTTGCCTGGATCTGACCCCCAAGGCTCAGGACTCCCCACCCCACACATTGGGGAGCCTGTGCTGGTGCTCCATCCCCCAC
Organism: Pelodiscus sinensis; assembly: GCF_052426305.1. Classification (NCBI taxonomy): domain Eukaryota; kingdom Metazoa; phylum Chordata; order Testudines; family Trionychidae; genus Pelodiscus; species Pelodiscus sinensis. The sequence continues at coordinate 15,035,125 of NC_143079.1, forward strand.
GGGCCTGGAACAGGCAAAATCTACTAGCCTGGGCCCCTCCCGGCTCTGGTGTGTGAAAGGAATGTGGGGAGGGTCTTTCTCCTCAGTCAGGGGTTAGATTGTTTCTTTTCTGCTTCTCACAGATTATGCTGTGGGTCAGCAGCCCCCAGTGGAACTCTTTGGAATCTGTGGAACTCCTTGCCTGAGGAGGTTGTGAAGGCTAGGATTATAACAGGGTTTAAAAGAGAACTAGATACATTCATGGAGGTTAAGTCCATAATTGGCTATTAGCCAGTATGGGTAAGGCATGGTGTCCCTAGCCTCTGTTTGTCAGAGGGTGGAGATGGATGGCAGGAGAGTGATTGTTTGATCAGTACCTGTTCGATTCACTCCCTCTGGGGCACCTGGCATTGGCCACTGTCAGCAGAGAGGGTACTGGACTGGATGGACCTTTGGTCTGATACTTATGGTCTGATTCTTATGCTCTAATACAAAAAAGGTTCCCCACACCGATCTAGTGTTTTTCCTCACTGTACCTACTTCCAGGACTGAAGGGTCCGTATTCATTAGAACTATTACACTGATGTTACCAAGTGGATTTCAAAGTTGCCTGATTAAACTAATTTATATGCATCTCCAGGGCTCGACAAATCATTGAATCTACTCACCCATGGTGAGTAGATTTTAGCCGGTCGCCCCGTTCACCGGCGGCACGCGCATGCCAGAGACACAGACGCCTGGCATGGCAGGATTCTTAGCACCTTGTGGAATCTAGTCCTAATAAATAGAAAACCCCTTTTGGACAGCAGTGGGTTATTCTTGGGGGAGGTGGTTAAGCATATGGCAGCTGTATAAACACATACATTGGTAGCTGGAAGTGAATTATGGAGGTTTTTAAGTTAATTCTTTCACTGTAAGAAATCACAGTCCAAATTTGGCCCTTGCATTAAATGGGACTGTAACTAGGTGACACTCATCCCCGTTTGGTCAAGGCTTTGGTAAAAGCCTTTTTGGCTACTCAGCCCTCAGTCACACTCTGTGAAATACTCCTGATTGGCTGGTTTCTTCCTAGCCACTCTAGCTGCCTGGAGGAATTCTCTATGGCCCTCTTGGCCTTAGGGCTTAGCAGCTTTCAAGTATACAAGGAGGGGGGAGAAATATTGCTCACCTGTGCCTCTGAGGATAGAACAAGAAGCAATGGGCTTAAACTGCAGCAAGGGAGGTTTAGGTTGGACATTAGCAAAAAGTTCCTAACTGGCAGGATAGTCAAGCACTAGAATAAATTGCCCAGGGAGGTTGTGGAATCTCCATCTCTGGAGATATTTAAGAGTAAGTTAGATAAATGTCTATCAGGGATGGTCTAGACAGTATTTGGTCCTGCCATGGGGGTAGTCTATGATTCTATGAATCTTACAAGTGTTGGCTGGCACACAAACTTCACCATATTAGAGCAAAGAAAGAACCAGGATGCTTAGACTGTAAGGGTACGTCTACACTAGCCTCGTAGTTTGAACTAGGGAGGCTAATGTAGGCATTCGAAGTTGCAAATGAAGCCCGGGATTTAAATATCTTGGGCTTCATTTGCATCTTCCCGGGCACCGCCATTTTTAAATGTCCCTTAGTCCGAACTCTGTGCCCGATGCGACACGCGGCACGGAGTAGGTAGTTCGAATGGTGGAATGAGGTGTACCGGTAGTTTGAATTAGAGATCCTAATTCGACCTACCTACTCCGTGCCGCGTGTAGCCGCGGGCACGGAGTTCGGACTAAGGGACATTTAAAAATGGCGGGGCCCGGGAAGATGCAAATGAAGCCTGGGATATTTAAATTCCGGGCTTCATTTGCAACTTTGAATGCCTACATTAGCCTCCATAGTTCAAACTAGGGGGCTAGTGTAGATATACCCTAAGTGCCTTACAAGGAGCAAAGATGGTCTTTCTGCTCTGTTTGTACAGCACCTAGCACTCAGGCTTTTCGGCAATAAACAACATGCATGTATCTAACTAATAATTAATGTTGGCTGAGAACTCCTCCCATCAGGCAGGTTTTAATAGAGAACCATCCTCTTAGGCCAGGAGTCAGCTGTAATGCAGCTCACCCCAGTGCCTCTCTTCTGAGCACGGTGTAGGTTGTGCAAGGTTGGAATGAAAATAGTGTAGGTTGGAATGAAAATAGTTTTCTCGTCTATCAAAAAAAGCCATTGAGTTTCCACTATTCCCTTACGGCATTTCTACTCTACAGGATAAAGTCAAATTAAAATGCACAACTGCAGCCATGTTAATTGTGGGCGCGCTTGAAGATCTGCAGCTGGAGGGGAGGTTCTCTGTAGGTTGTGTGTGAAATTGGAGCCTTGTTGTGCTAGATGCTGTACAAACACAATTCCTGCCCAGACCGTTGGCTATTATGTGCATTGAATGGTTGGGGAATTGACACACATACGGGCCTTAAGCAACCCATTGACTGCAGAAGAACCATCTGCTCTCCAAGACATTCTGGAAAGTTTTTGCTTCTTGGGGGGCGTTGCACTGTTTCAATATTCGTAAGACGTTTAAACTTTGAAAAATCTCCAAAGTGACATATTTCAAAGAAGGAGACTCTAATGAGCCACAGAGCAGACCTGCTGATTAATGAAACAGCCGTGCGTGGGCAGAGCCTTGTGCTACTGTGCGTGAATCCAGCTAAGTCTCAGGAAGGCAGCAAAATCTGCTGCAATGATGTGGTAGTTTTAAGTCCAGAAGTGAGCTGGCAGCGTTTACACTCACACCAAAGAAAGGGAATAGAGTTTCAATTCATTTTGCTTGTGTTCTCAAACTTTGATGTAATTGGATGGGTGCAAAAAAAAAAAAAAAAAGCAAAAAAAAGCCAGATTCTCGTACAATAGCATCTGAGGTAATAAATGATTCTGTCAGTTTATTGCTGGCAGAGCAGTTTATAGTCCATTAACATTTCATGCTCAAGAATTGAAGTTACAGCTCAAGAAATTAAAAGTACCCAGGGGGACAGGGAGCAGTATAGCAGTTAGCCCAGGGGTGGGGAGAGGGAGTCATCAGGAAAATGTAGCTGCTTAAGGACAGGCCTTTTTAAATGAATATGTTCAGATGGAAATCTATCTGGGGTTTATTTATATCAGAGGGCATAGTATTCTTCAGGAACATAAAGGTTATATTAGCTCAGACCGACCGTATTTTCCGGCGTATAAGGCGACTGGGCGTATAAGACGACCCCCTAATTTTCTACCCCCCCTTAAGAGGCCAACCAGCAGCACCCCAGCGCCCTTCCACCTCCCCGGCTTTGCTCCCGGTATCCCTGGTCTGCTGGAGATGGTCCCCAGCAGACCAGGGGCACCGGGAGCAAAGCCGAAGCGGCGGCGGGGTGCCACGCTTCTGAGGCTTTGCTCTGGCAAAGCCTCAGAGGCGCGGGACCCCGCCGCTGCTGCGGCTTTGCTCCCGGTGCCTCTGGTCTGCTGGGGACCGTCTCCAGCAGACCAGGGACACTGGGAGCAAAGCCTCTGAGGACGCCGGCAGCGGGACAGCCGCGGCGCGTCTGAGCTGCCCCGCTGCCGGCTTCCCCCGCGGCTTTGCAAAGCCTCGGGGGAAGCCGGCAGTGGGGCATCCCAGGCGCGCCTGGGCTGCCCCGCTGCCCGAGCCCCTCCGCGGCTTTGCTCCGCGTCTTCCTGGTCTGCAGACCAGGAGCAGCTTTTCTCGCCCCGGAGTACATGGGTGGCAGGACCGCGAGGTCCCGCAGTCTGTGTCCTCTGGGGCGAGAAAAGCCCCGTTCGTACCTGCAAGTCGGGGACTGCCTGTATACCCGGCGTATAAGACGACCCCCGATTTTTGGGGGATGTTTTTTAGCATAAAAAGTCGTCTTATACGCCGGAAAATACGGTACTATCTTTCTCGCTTGGCAGTCTGTCTAATTCAGCATTCAGAAGAAGAGGCAAAGAACACTGCATGGAATACATCACTCATAGGATTAGCATTCAACTTCCACTATGAGGAAGCAGTTGGTTTATCCCTGTAAGCATGATGGTTTAAGACCCTGGTTTACTTTTTATTATGCATATATAATACCTCGGGCCGGGATTTCCAGAGGAGACTAAGGGAATTAGGCATCAAAACCCCGTTATAATTAATTGGGAGTTGGGTGGCTGAACTTCTTTGACAATCCCAGATTATGCGACTCTACATCAGTAATTTAGCCAGAGGCAGGCTTCATACTAACATTTTCCAGGGAAAAGCCAACACTGTAGTGCATAGGAATAGGGGACCAGCCAGGCCCATGGGGGGAGGGGTAGCTAGGGAGCCCTCTAGTGGCCTCTGTTTCAGAAGATACTAGGCCTTGCGTCTTTATATGTCTCATGAACTTGGTTATTTGGACCCTCACCATCTCCATGTGGTTTCTATGTATGATCCCTGTTGTGCAACGTGCAAGAGACACAGCTGTTACACTTATTATTCAGAACAGTATGATCCCTGTTGTGCAGCATACAAGAGACAGCTGTTACACCTATTCAGAACAGTATGATCCCTATTGTGCAGCGTGCAAGAGACACGGCGGTTACACCTATTCAGAACAGTATGATCCCTATTGTGCAGCGTGCAAGAGACACGACTGTTACACTTATTATACAGAACAGTATGATCCCTGTTGTGCAACGTGCAAGAGACATGGCTGTTACACTTATTATTCAGAGCAGTATGATCCCTGTTGTGCAACGTGCAAGAGACACGGCTGTTACACTTATTATTCAGAGCAGTATGATCCCTGTTGTGCAGCGTGCAAGAGACACGGCTGTTACACTTATTATACAGAACAGTATGATCCCTGTTGTGCAACGTGCAAGAGACATGGCTGTTACACTTATTATTCAGAGCAGTATGATCCCTGTTGTGCAATGTGCAAGAGACACGGCTGTTACACTTATTATTCAGAGCAGTATGATCCCTGTTGTGCAGCGTGCAAGAGACACAGCTGTTACACTTATTATACAGAACAGTATGATCCCTGTTGTGCAACGTGCAAGAGACATGGCTGTTACACTTATTATTCAGAGCAGTACGATCCCTGTTGTGCAACGTGCAAGAGACACAGCTGTTACACTTATTCTTCAGAACAGGGCAACTCATTTCACTCATGCTCAGACCCTCACCAGGATTCAGACCAGCCATGTGGAGGTGAAAGATCCCTACTGCATTACCATCCCACCGTCATCCCGTCCTCTGACAGCAAACCCTTTGATCCCAGAGGCCACTAAATATTGGAGAACATACAAATGTCCGGATGAGTTGCCCCCAGTTGTGGGTTATTTAAGAGCTGCTGCAAGTGCTTTAGAACCCAAAGAGAGTGGGTCTCCAAGAGGACACTGCTTAGCAACAGCAGAGCTGGGTCTAGAAGCTGGGATAGTCTTCCAGGCCAAATCTCTGTCCATAGGACCATGCTTCTACCTCTGCCTCATAGAATGTGAGCCCGGTGCGCCTTCCTGGCAGAGGATTCCTGGGCATATAAAGTCTTACCTGGATCCCTGGGGTCAGCTATAAGCACAGTGGTCCGCTGAAGCATGGTGTGTGAGATCTCTACTGAAGGCCAGTTGCTCACTGGCTGTCACTCATTGTGCATGGAGAATATTTAAGGAGTTGTGAGTCTGAACTGAAAATTATGTTCTTAAGGACTTGGAATAAGGCAGGTCATCAGGAGGTGCCGTACCTTGGAAACGTTCCTCCCAGGCAAGATGTAACCAACACTTTTCTTGCTGTCTGGCCATTTGGGCATTATGCATTGCATTCCCCATACTGTATGGTTCTTGGTGGACTGAGCCAGAAGAGAAATGAAAGACTGTGGAATCTACAAAGATGAAACAATGGGGCGTCCCATTTATGGAGGAACAAAACATTGGTCTGCTGGCCTTTGGACAGTGAGGAAACATCATGAATCCTTCACCTACGAGGGAGGCTTGCCAGCATGTCTGTTCTGAGCAAGGAGGGTCCCAACCACCTGGATATAAAGTGCTGCAAGGATTTTGGATAAGCAACTCTCTGCAAGACGGAAGAGTTAAATACAGCCAGGCTCTAGAATAGGAGTTATGATTTTTTCTCTATGTACCCATGTGTTTCCGATTCTTCTACTTGCTACTACTTGAACCTCTAGGCTTTCTCTAGGACTTGATTTCACTATGCATGTACTAAGGTGCTGTGAGTGAAATGGAGGAGTGACCAGCGGGGAAGTGGTAAGATGGGATCTGTTGTTTCTTTGGACTAAGGGCTGGGCACTCCAGTGAGATGATGGAAGGACTCCAGGGTTGGAACATGTGACATCACAGAGGTGCCTGAGGGCTAGAGAGCCGTGCGAGTGTTGCCTATAGAAGTGCATGGACCACCCCTCTCCCCACCTGACATACAAGACTTCCTGACACTGAGGACAGGTGGTAGCGAGGTCCTTCGCAGCTCTGGGTATCACAAGAGTCGGCACCTTTACAATTGGACAACTTGCCATGGGCACTCCAGAAATCTTGTGCTCTGGGATGCAGGCTTGCTAGAAAGCTTAGCTCCGCTACTGAATGCGTTGGGAGACCCAAAAAGGAAAATAGGCAGGAGCGTTCAAAAAGTGAGAGGAGGGGCTGAAAATACCACTCTTTGAAATAAATCCTCAATTAAAATGATCGGACACAAAGCCTTCCTCTTACCGCCAGGGAGCAGCGGAGTCAGGAATTAATTCCATTTTATAATTATTATTATTTGTAACAGCTGCTGTAGTTTCCATTAAAATAGGCTGGTAACTCACTCAAGTGATTAATAAGTAAATGTGCAGTTCCAGCTTTTGAGCCCCATAAAATCTCCTCTCTGGCTCCTGTCAGTTATTAGCGGTATTACGGTAACAGCGAGCCCCTCTCCCCATTGCAGGATCGGGGGGGTGCCAGTCCAAAGAGCAGGGAATGGACACAGAGACGTAATGCCATTTGCCCCTGGTCACACAGAGTCTGTGGCACATCCAGGAAATAAACCCAATATTGTCCCAGCGGAGGGCCTTGGCCATTGGACCACTCCACCTCGCCCTGCTTCATTCTCAGAAAGCATCAAGCACTGTACAACCAATTCAGACATTTCACCCATTCCCCGGGCCAATAACTGGAACCCCCCAGACTCACTTTGAATTAAACACCTGGGAGCCATTGTGTTTCAATCCTACCTCGCGCTCCCCAGCCTAGTTCGTTCATACTAATGCTGGAAGCAACGGGACAGCCAGGTGCTAATAAACCCGCTGGATGGTGCTTCTGAATACGCATCTGAGACTCACCGGGGCCAGCGAGCACACGCTGTATTAACAGGCCTGCCTGCAAGTCAGAAGACCAGCCGTTCAGAGCTCCAGGAACTATTCCAACGGAAGCAAGAAGGGAGAAGATTCCTGATGCTGAGACCCGCATGGCATCTTCAGGCTGACATGGATGGTCTTGCACACGTTGGTTCAGGGATGGAGCACCCAGGAAATGTATGGCTCTGAGCAGAACCTGCCCAGGGAACCCTCCCTTTTAAAATGAGGTTGCCACGGCCACAGCATTAGCGAACAGAGCTCTCTGCCTTCTTGCTGTACCTCTTAAGTGCAGAGGCTTCCTTCACCATGGCTCGTGTGGTTAATCAGCTGCTCCCTTAGCCTGCCAGGTTAATTGCACTTACTGGGCAAGGGGGTGCCCTCGTACTTAGCTACCTGAAGGATAAAACTCTCCCCAAACTCCCATGCTTGACGAATACAGACCTGCCTGAATGTTGAGTCTGCATCTCGGTGTGGAGTCCAGCTTTACGCCCACTGCCAGCAGGGGGCGACGACGCACTGGCTCTACACCTCCCCACAGACACCCAGCAAAAATAGCTAACCACAGGCAAGAGTCAAAATTAACTGCCCCTTTTCCATGGATTGCAGCAACTTCCTGCCCCCTGCAGCAAGAGAGTAGAAACTCGGGGGCTGTGGCTTCTGGAGGGCGGCCCACCCTTCAGGGTGAGCATAAGAACACAAGACCAGCCAGACTGCATCTAGCCAAAGGTCCATCTAGCCCCGTATTCCATCTTCTGACAGTGGCCAACGCCAGGTGCTCCTCAGAGGAAATGAACAGAGCAGGGAATCCATGAGTGATCCATCCCGTCACCCATTCCCACTTCTGGCAGAGTCTAGGGACCCCATCCCTGCTATCCTGGCAATTAGTCCTGGAGTCTCCAGGAATTAGAGATTAATTAAAAGACTCTGACAAAGTGGGTCTTTGCCCACGAAAGCTCATGCTCCAATACATCTGTTAGTCTATAAGGGGCCACAGGACTCCTCGTTCTTGCAGATTCAGACTAACAAGGCTACCCCTCTGATACAGATTCATTAAAGGCAGGCACGTGGTGAAATCTCCAGGAATGTGACCAACCACAATTAGCAGCCATAGGCTTTTGCCCCACGGCATCTACGTTCCAAAGCAATTCCAGCCTCTCAAATTCAAGGTGAGCTTCAAAGAATGCCCAGGCTTGGTCCTTGCCCCAGAGTGCACGTCATGACACATTTACAGAGAGCAATTTCTCAGAATCTCAGTCACGTTTGGCTCCGCCACGTTTGCCTTTCCAGTTACCTTTCTGGGAACGTTTAGGGCTGGGGAGTGGATCATATGGAACGGGGCTAATACGCCATCCATTTGTGCTTAAGTTTTGCGCTAGGGGCTGTACACACCCAACGGGGCCCTGTTCTAGCTGGCTGGTGCTGTAATACAAACAATAAAATCTATTTTTGCTGGTTGTTGCCATGGGAGGTAGAACACATTGTCATCTGGGGAAGAGGCATTCAGGCAGTTGGGGCTTGTGCTACACGGGAGCTGGATGTGAAGCAGCCCCCGGACTTAGAACAAGAGAGCAGAGCTGAATACACGTGTGTTAATTTTCCAAGGGTTGTAGTAGACTACACACATATCCGTGACTGCTTTTAACAAACAGTGCTTCAATTCCAGATGCATGTGGGTAAACTGAGGCTCTTGATCGCAGAATGGCAACAGCTGGCTTTGGAGCAGTGAGATTCCTGTGTGATCTGGCCTAGAGATGACCTATGAAACAGAGCTTGCTAGAATCCCCATCGTTCTGTATGACACTCAGTGGAAATGAGTCTAGCAGCATGTACTCTCTGCATCTGACACAGTCCTGGATTTGCTGGTTCCAGACACCTGTTTGGTTCCATAGTAGAGGAAACATGTCTCCAGGCAAACACCTCACCCCATCTGAGATGTAAATAAAGTTTCCGGAGCCACTTCCATGCCTATTGGTTCGTTTGATTACTGACCTAACGGGCCGGCATACTTCACGCAAGACACTGTCGCCCAGTGATGCATGTGCTTAATTTTCAGTTAAGCACAGAGCATGAATATTTCAGCCCTGCCTAGTAACGTTTAATGGCTGAGAATAATTGAGCTCGCTACATGTTGCGACGGTTCATGGCAAGAATAATTTATTTGGCTGTTAAACGTCGCCAGCGCTTCTCCATTGATGTTTGTCGCTGGATGCGGGGCCTTGTTTATGGCATCTATTAGAATTTGTACCACAAGGACTGTCTGCTCTCAAAAGGAACAGGGAGCGTTAGCAAGCAGCAATCTGGCTTTCGAGCCGCTTTAGGAATCGGTTTTACTAAGGGAGCTGCATCTCCAAGAATCTATACATTATAATTATACGCCTTTATATTTAAATCAATTACTTCTGACATAGTTACACTGGCTTAATGGGGTTTCTATCGGTACAGCATACTCCCTTCAGTTATTGGATGCAGTGTACTTGTAGCCCTATGCGGCTCTGAGGACCGTGAGGGGTGCACTCTGGGTGGGGCTGAGAGCTGGCTGCCCCTGGCCCCACCCCTTCCACCTGAGGCCCCACCCCTTCTGTGAGCACAGAGCCCCTCCCCCTCCTTGCTCAGGGGCTCATGGAGGCACCCCTGAGAAACACAAGAGGGGTGAGGTAATATTTTGTATTAGACCAATTTCAGGACGTGAGCAAGAGAAACTTTCAAGCTACACGGTGCTGAAGATGAGCTCTGTGTATGCACAAAAGCTTGTCTGTCTCACCTACTGAAGTTGGTCCAGTACAACTTTTTTTCCCACGGCTCGTCTCTCCCTTAAATTACAGCCGTGCGAGGATGTGTCGACAAGCCCCAAATGTTTTGTTGAATTCAGACACTGGGGACACGTGTCTTCAAGAAGGTACAAAGGGTGGTGTCCTTAATTTGGGCCTGATTCTGGCAGGCTTGCTCAGAACCAGGGTGCTAGAACGGGACGGTGGAGAAGTCCCATCACTTTTTCTTGGCCGGAAGCACAAGCGATGGAGGGGAAATGTGTAGAGAGGAGAGCGGGCTTAGAGAAGGGGCAGCACACTGCCCTGGCTCGGGGAGCCTGTGCCCCCCCCCCACCCACCCACCCACACACGCACTTTAAGGAAGCTGCCATCCCTCCTGGACTGGACACGCAGGCAGGTTACAGAAGGAAGCCTGTAGACCGACTGATATGAATTCACAAGCAGCGCCTTGGCATGAGGGATATGCTCCAGCTAGTTGAGTTCAGATGGTGATCTCCTTGGAAAGAAGGCGTCTGCTCTGTGTTGAACGCCAAGTTGCTAGAGCTTTGGTGTGGTGTAATAAGCTGGGTTCTGCTTTCAGCTGCCCCAGGGTTACTCCGCTCCGGCCAGCTCGCTCCAGCCCATGACTCATCTGCCCTAGGCTTAAAGGAACCAGCGGATCAAATTATTGAACTGGGAGCACCCAAGAGCAGGTTAGAAGGTCTGTCCGTGGTTTAACAGCTCCCTGAGGCTCTTTGAGGCTGACGAGCCAGGGCCGCGGTTAGTTCATTTGGTTTACGTGGGCATGTCAGGCTTTTCCGAAGTAGCTATGCCTCTGCTCAACACTGCACCCGCCCTGCTCACTTCAGCGTCCCCCTGGAAGCTCAAGAGACCAAGATCTCAAGCCATTCTGTGGTCCCACAGGAGAGGATAGCTCTGCCTGCAGGAGCAACTGAGACACGGGAGTATTACAGAATGTTGCTCTCACTGTGGAAGTGCCAAAGTGCGCAGAGAGGCAGAGGTTGGCATTTTAAAAAGCCAACAGTAGATTTAGAATTGGGAGGAAAAAGGAGGATTCAGGGACTGGCAAACAGGTGCCTCTTCTTGCCAAACCTTTGTCTCCCATACACCCCGATGACAAGCTTTGGGCACCTGTAACTCTCCCCTTCCAGGTGAGATGGAAGGGAGCTGTTGAATAAGGCCAGGTTGACACTAAAAGGGAAGGTCAAATCAAGATACGCAATTCCAGCTACGTTAATTACATACTTGGAGTTGACGTACCTTGTTTCCCCACGGTCCCCACAGCAGGAGGCTAATGGGAGTAAACATTCCCATTGGCTTCCCTTACTTCTCGCAGAAGCAGTAGTATGGACCACCAATGGGGATGCTCTCTGAGTTCGATTTAGCGGGTCTTAACTAGACCCGCTAAATCAAACTCCAGAAGGTCAATTATGGTGGCTTTAGTGAAGACATGGCCTAAGAAAAGGAGGCCCAGTTCTGCAGGGAAAGCCTTACAGAATGGCTTTGTTTTCATACATGTACCATTTAAAAACCCCTAATAGTCAATTTCCACTCTCTGAGCTAACAAGCAAACAAGAGTCTACCATTAATCGTTCATGAACACTTAAGAGAAATTTCCTCAAAGGGAGCAGCAATGCACGTACTCACGGATTCAGTCTCACAGGCTGACCTGGACAAACCACCCCCGAGCACATCAAACCCCTCCCTGCCCAAGTTTCCAATATTCAATGGAAACTCATTTGAGATGTTCGCCTATTTTTGTTGCCCTTCCAGCTGTTCAATGCAATAGACAAATCAGTGTCAAACTACAGACACGCACGCCCACGCAGGCCTCCTACAGGTGGATGGAGGAGTGTGATCAACTGGTATCAACTAGGGCAGGGTTGTGCAAAAGGGCCTCCCAGGGCTGGATCCAGCCTGCCAAGCGGGTTGATCTGGCCCACAGAGGCCTTGCCACTCCCCGGCCCCGAGGCCAATCAGGGTCTGTGGATGGGGAAGCATGGCAGTGTCCTGGCCCCGCCCCTTTCACCTGAGGCCCTTCCCCCTCGGCCTGAGGCCCCTCCCCTTCCATTTCAATTTCCAAAGTGGTCCCTGGTCAAAAATTATTGCCCATCCCTGAATAGGGGATGGGGGGTTGTAAGTTTTGCTGAATGGTCTTACTGCGTAATACGCTTTTAACGCTGTGTGGCAGTATAATGCACACAAATGCAACCTGAGAGGCAGTATGATCCAGTGGCTAGAGCACTGGATTAGGAGACCTGGCTCTGCTGCTCTGTAACCTTTGGAAAGTCACTTACAGGCTCTGTGTCTGAGTCCCCTCCCATCCTTAGCCCACAGAGTTTATTTAATTTGGGAGCTCTCCTCCTGCCAGTATCTCACTAAACAGAGCTCTGAGCTTGGTTGGCATGCTAGGCTCTTCTGTAATGAAGATTAATAATCGTATCTATCCCCTAAGTCCAGTTCACTCCCATTATAATTTCATAGAACTCAGGGGTATTCTCCTTGGGATGAATGTGGGGGTTGGAGGTTAAGTTAAAAACCACCATTAGAAAGCTTGATCTCTTGACACAGGGTCTGCAAAGGCAGCTGTGTTGTTCTAGGTAGAAAAATATTGAGTTAGCAATTAATTGCCGTGGCGTTAGCTATTTCCACAAACACACCAATCCTCTTTTGTGCAAGATGCAAATAGAGGGTAGCAGGCTTTGGTGGGGGATCCGATCAAACACATCCTCTTGCACATCAGCTTTCATGCAGATTGCTTATTTCAGTCCAAGGCCTGGGTGCTAGATTGCTCTCCAGGAACACTAGCCAGGAAAACGGCCTCCATTGTGATTCAGAGCACACACGCACCAAAGACATGACACCGTGTCACTGGAGAGGGAGCGTTTCATCTGTACGGAAGCGAGACGATGGAGCGACGAGGTTTCAAATATACAATTGCACGTGCCTCAGGGTCTCACAGGCAAGCGGCACAGAATAATCACAGTGCCATTAACCACCCCTCTGAACAGGACATGGATACGGAGGTGCAGGAGCCTCTTCCGACAGGGCAGGTTTCACCAGAAACGAATGCACGTGTTTGCATTGTCAGGGAAACAGCCCAGGTGTCAGGCAGACCACAGCGAGCTGAAATAGTCCTGCTGCTCCATTTGGATCCTTTGCACTTGCCTTTCTTTGCTGCCACCTCCCCAAGTCTCTTACCCGTCTTCTGTGCCTCGCTCCTCACCCCCTGATAAAACTCACAACCAGTCGGCACCAGCTGGATCAGGTTAGCTATTTGGAATAATACCCAATAGAATCAGGTCCCATTGGACCCCCCAGTCAGGAAGCCTGAACTCAATTCCAGGCCCATTGTGTTAGGTGCTGTACATAGACAGTAAGGTCACTGGGAGCAGTCTCTTGCTGGATAAGAGACACATGAACATCTCACTTTGCAAATGGAGAATTCAGGCATGAGGAAGTCATAGAATCCTAGGGCTGGCAGAGACCTCAGGAGTCATCAAGTCCAGCCCCCTGCCCAAAGCAGGACCAACCCCGACTCAATCATCCCAGCCAGGGCTGTGTCAATCCGAGATTTAAACACCTCTAGGGAGGGAGATTCCACCCCCTCCCTAGGGAACCCAAGGTCAGGCAGAAAATGAGCAGCATGCAGATAGGGTCGTCCTTCCCCATATGCAGAATGTGCACCCAAAAATGTGGGGCACCACTGGGTCCTAATGTCCACCTCTCTGATCTTCTCATCCCTGTTGTGTAGCTCTGCTCCCTCGGAGAGGATCCAGTTAGCTTAAAAGTGAACAAACCTGCCAGAGCTACTCGCTGACACCGGACCTGTGACAGAGCCAGCCAAGTGGCAATGAACCCATTTCACAGACATTGGCCGAGCCCGGGTACAGACTGTCAGTTTGTGAATTTACTGGGTTAGTCAACGGGACCTGAGTTTAAAATTGGCTTCAAATCTGTTTCATTTGTGTGTTGCTGAAGATTATAAAATCCCAGCTCTACAAAGTCCTCCTCCTCCGGACTCCAGTTTAATAATGCTGCATAGGGCCCCATAAATCCTCGGGGCAGCCCTGCAGACAGAGGTCGGCAGAGGTGATGGAACTCAGGGTGCAGGGGGTGCTGCAGCCCATTATATCCAGGGTTTACACTTCGGTTCAATGGCTCCCAGCTGCCCCACTACAAACATTGTTCCAGCCAGGAGCACCAACAGCCTCTATGGGCTTCTGGGCAAGGTGGGGGTGGGGCGGCTCTGCACTCCTGGAAGGGGTGGGGTTTCAGATAGAAGCGGTGGGGTTTCAGATACACGGGGCGGGGTTTTAGGTGGAAGGGGCGGGGCTGGGCAGCCAGTCTTCTGTGGCACCTTTCCCCCTCCACCCTCAGCCTTCAGTGTCTCCTAGAGCGCCCAGTGCAGCACTCCAGCAAAGATTTAAAGGACCTGGGGCAGTAGCAGTGGTGGCGGTTAGGAGCCCCAGGCTCGTTTGAATCACTGGGCCCTGGGGCAACTGCTCCCCTTTCCCCCTCTCTTGGTGGGTCTGGTTCCAGCTCCCCTGGAAGGAGGAATCAAACGCAAATCTGCAAGTCCAGTGTTTTAACTACAAGACCAGCCTTCCTCTCAGACTGCCCTACTACACTAGGGGCATGTCTAGACTACATCCCTCTGGCGCCAGAGGGATGTAAATTAGACATGCCAAAATTGCTAATGAAGCGGGGATTTAAATATCCCGTGCTTCATTAGAATAAAAATGGCCGCCGCTTTTTGCCGTCAAAAACCGGCAGTCTAGACGGGGATCGGTTGACAAGGAAAGCCTTTTCCGACTGATCCCTTATGCCTCGTGCAACGAGGTTTAGAGGATCGGTCGGAAAAGGCTTTCCTTGTCGACCGATCCCCATCTAGACTGCTGCTTTTTGCCGGCAAAAAGCGGCGGCCATTTTTATTCTAATGAAGCGCGGGATATTTAAATCCCCGCTTCATTAGCAATTTCGGTATGTCTAGTTTACATCCCTCTGGCGACAAAGGGATGCAGTCTAGACATGCCCTAGGGTGCTATGTCAGCAGACAGACAACCCAGAGAGGTCCAGCCGAAGGATCTGCAAATGCCAGAGAGGCCTTAAGTGATCACTTCAGCATAGGTATTTATTTGCTGGAGTTGGATCATTCCTGCAGTGTCGTTGTCATTTCCTTGGTTTTTCTTTTCTCAGCCAGACAAACCCCAAGCATTTCATTGCAGCCTTAGCAATCAGGAAGGGAAGAAGAAAACAAAACACCCTAATGCTACTCTCACAAAACCCTAGGGCTGTCTGTGGGTCAATGACTGAACCTTCTGCCCTCTACATCTCCTTGCCACGACAAGCATTTTTATTGGCTTTCATATGTCACTAGAAATCAAATCAGCTTCTCGCCTGATGTATTGCGCAGATAAGTCATTGCTACCGCAGGGGGAGATTCATGCTTCAGCAACAGGAGAGCTTACAAAATGGGAAGCGTTTCAGAGAGATGGAAGAGTCCCAAGGATTGGGCTGTCCAAACCCGTCCATTAAATTCAGAGCAGCAACAATATTTCACCTGAGCCAACAGGAGGCAGATCGATACCTGCCGATGCCCAGATGAGGTTTTTCCCGGAGAGGTAGAAAGAGGATGGTTCTTTGAGAGGAGGTGCAGGGAAAGCATGAGTCAATCTTTGCTAAGTCCCTGAATCACAAAGCTATAACTGCCCTGGAAACACAGAGGCTGCATCTAGACTGGCAAGTTTTTCTGCAAAAGCAGCTGCTTTTGTGCAAAAACTTGCCAGCTGTTTACACTGGCCGCTTGATTTTGTGCAAAAGCGTCCATGCCAATCTAGACGCTCTTTTCCGCAAATGCTTTTAACGGAAAAACTTCTCTGTTAAAAGCATTTGCGGAAAATCATGCCAATCTAGACATAGCCAGACAGAAGATCTTTCCTCTCTGAAAGAAAACTCCCCCCTTTGCAGACAGCCATGCGCTTTGCCCTTAAATAGTGGCATAGATCTTGTGTCGGCCTTCTTTAATGTGGGATGAATTTCACCATGTACACACCACGTTAATTCTCAGAGCTAAATTCAAGCCGGGGATAAAGGGGTGAAAAAATGAGGAGTACAGGATCTTTCAAAAAACGGGTTGTTGTTTTTTTCGAAAGAACTGTGTCTAGACAGCGGTTTCCCTTTCAAAATGCCCTTTTATTTAAATATCCGCTTCATTTGAACTTTCGATCTGCCTAATTTACATCCTCTTTTGAAATTTACATCCTTTAATGCAGCAAGACTCAGACTGAGGCTCTGGACTTGCAAGTGGCTCCTTAATGTGTCCCCAGTCGCTCTTTGTAGCACATGATATTAAAACACCGTGTGATTTAAGTAACTATGAATCAAAATGGTTTTACTAGGTTAGTAACTCGTTGCAGAACAGTCAGTCGTTTTGCTGTGAGAAGATGATAGCTAGCTAGCTAGCTAGCTAGCTAGATAGATAGTTTGAAACAAGTATCAGAGGGGTAGCTGTGTTAGTCTGAATCTGCATAAACAACGAGAAGTCCCGTGGCACCTTATAGACTAAAAGATTTATTGGAGCATAGGCTTTCGTGGGCAAAAATGATGCATTCTTTCCTTTTTCTTGGAAAGGTGTCCATGTCAGTCACAATTAAACCACATGCACCTGACAAAGTGGGTCTTTGCCCATGAAAGCTTATGCTCTAATGATTCTGTTAGTCTATAAGGAGCCACAGGACTTCTCGTTGTTAATGTTAAACAATCATTCACAAAACTGCAGCTTTTTGGAGTCATGTTAATCATTAATTTGGCTCCTGAATCACTGACCAGTGAGTATGCTTGCTTTAACGTGTCACTTTCACAGTGTCTGAAGCCTGTTAATACTTCAGAGAATGATGCATCTTAAAAAACCCAATTAAGATTGGATTTCTAGGTATTCTAACAGTGCTTCAAATAGACACAGGTGTTAGAGAGAAATGAAAACAGAGACTGGAATAGCTTCCATTAAGGATGCTCCTGAGAAATTATAGTTTTTGGAAACAAAAAATGTTCCTGAGCTCAAACTTATGTTACATTTGATTGCCCCAGAACTTCATGGTAATTAAGATTTTAAAAGCAAGGCCAGAAAGCCATTGGGGGAGAGGGGTTGTGCATGGGAAATCAATGCAATAGATAGTTGCCAAGGATATTTTTGAAGCAGATGAGCAACTCTTCAAATCTTTCACCAAAGTCATATCAGACCAAACCCTTCTATCCTAACTCCTTACAAGCTCCCACCAATATTTTAAAGGACTGCAGAATTGAGGCTACAGAGCAAGATTTTCCCTCTTTGTGTATCTCCTGCCTTATGCCACCTGTACATATCCTACCCTCAGTCTAAACAGCTTGGCTACGTCTAGATCGCATCTCTTTTTCGTAAAAGGGATGCAAATTAGATGTATCGCAATTGCTAATGAAGAGGGGATTTAAATCTCCCCCGCTTCGTTAGCATAAAAATGGCTGACGCTTTTTTTCAGCATGGAGCTTTGCCGGAAAAAAGTGCCAGTCTATCCTTAAAATAAAGGATAAGGGATCTTTCGGAAAAGGCTTTATTTTCCGAAAGATCGCATCTAGACTGGCGCTTTTTTCCGGCAAAGCTCCGAGCCAAAAAAAAGCGACAGCCATTTTTATGCTAATGAAGCGGGAGAGATTTAAATCCCCGCTTCATTAGCAATTGCGATATGTCTAATTTGCATCCCTTTTACAAAAAAGGGATGCGATCTAGACATAGCCCTTGGTTTTCCCCACACATTGTATTTCACTGCAAGCCAACCTCCATCACCACCCCCATGTCTTTCTCCAAGATAATTGTCTTTCCAGTTTCAGTATCTCACGAACAATTCTAGCTGTAATTTCCAAGGTCAGGTAGGGGATTATTTTCCCCAGCTCCGAAAGTCTCATTCTTCAGTTCTGTGCATGTGTGAGCTGCATTCTCCAAGATCAAGCATTTTCATTTCTTGTTTACATGCTTTTAAAACTCTGACTCCTGGGTTCTACTCTGCCTTATGTCTGCTGGAAATCCAGGCCAGCTCCACTGAATTACTCTGCATTTACTCTTGGCTCTTGGCTCCCCTTGCCCCCGAATTGACTTTCAGTCCTTGCTGTCCATTCCCATCTATTCTCCCTACCCCCACCTGGCCTCTGGTCACCATTAAAACAAAACCAAAAACTGTGGGCGGTATTTTAGGGCCTGATTTTTGGAGGTACTACAGCTGGGAGAGGGCACTTACTATTGGAGGAACTGTGGGGTCAGGCCTTTGAACTCTGGTGAACCGAAGCATTAGTGCACTGTAATCACCTGGGGGTTTGAACCTGGGACCCCTGGAGCTTAGTACAAGAGCTTTGGTCCTTTGAGCTAAAAGCCAGCTCTGTCAGCCTATGCTGTAGAGATCTCTTAGTCTTATCTGTTGCTGTGGTCTAAGTGCCACTGCATGGGACAGTGAACCACACTAGGGCTATGTCTACACTCGCGGCTTCTTGTGCAAGTACAGCCGTTCTTGTGCAAGAATCTGCAGAGCGTCCACCCTGCCCGCCCGCTCTTGTGCAAGTAAATTTACAGTACGGCGTGGTAAGAGAGGGCTCCTTGCACAAGAGCTACGCTCTTTTTTGACAGGTGTAAGCCCTCTTGCACAAGAGCTCTTGTGCAAGAGGGCAGTGTGGACACTCAGCAGGGATTTCTTGCGCAAGAAAGCCCTATGGCTAAAATGGCCACCAGCGCTTTCTTGCGCAAGAGAGCATCCACATTGCCATGGGCTCTCTTGTGCAAAACCACAGCTTGCACAGGGCAGTGTGGACGTTTTCTTGTGCAAGATGTTCTTGCGCAAGAAGCCGCGAGTGTAGACATAGCCGAGGTGTGTGGGTTACACATGCACAAGGGCATGTATGTCTAATAGCCCCTGCAAGCTGGTGTGAATGCTTTCATGGACTCTTGGGCTACATCTACACTCCTGCAGATAGTCGACTTAAGGTACGCAACTCCAGCAATGTGAATAACGTATCTAGAGTTGATGCACCATCAGTTGAGTGACCGCAGGATCTGCACTGCATGGGGTGGATGGGAGAAACTCTCCCATTGACTTCCCTTACTCATCTTGTCCAGGATAGAGTAACAGGGTTGACCAGAAAGTGATTGGTACTCAACTTGGCAGGTCTTCACTAGCCCCACTAAATCGACATTTGGCAGATTGATCTCAGAAGGTTGATCCTCATATAGGTGTGGCCTCAGTCTATATCACTTGACGTTACACTATGGTTCAAAACTGATTTACCCAGTGCCCTTCGGAGTGTATCTGTCTGTTTGGGCACTTTCAAATTTAGATGAGTTGGTTTTTGTTTCACTTTTTGTTTCACTTGAACATCAGCAATTTATGTTCCGTCTCCAGATTCACACCCTTCAGGCTGCTATAAAATAAACACAAGTAAAAGGTAGAGGATTGCACTACACAAATAAAACCAAATGGAATTAACCTCGGTGGTACTTTCCGCTCCTTTTTAGAGTAAACACAGATCTATTGATCTTGACATTTTACAGTAGATCATTTGCATGGGCCATGTTTTATTCATGTGAAACCTTTTCCTTCCTGACCTGGGAGTAGGGACCTGGGTAGAGCCGGGGGATGATGGATCAGGACTCCTGGGTCCATCTCTGAGTATGTGCCCTTGGGTAAATTCTAAGATACTGCAATGAAATTATTTCTATTGACAGAGGTTACTGAACTCCCATATCTTCAGTTTCTTCAAATGCTTAAATCAATTGATGCCTGTTCGAAGCCGCACCAATGCTGTGGAGACTTCAGCAACGAGCAGGTAGTTAGCTATGCAGAGCAGAGCAGCGCCAGACGAGAGGCTATCATGGAGCATGTGGAAACAATGAAGAGAAAGATGCTGAGAAGTGGCAGACACTAAAAGTGGGGGGATAAACTGACTTCTCAAGAGCACTGGCTGCAGAATGCCAGTGCAGGTCAGATCACTCACAGGACGTGGAAGGAAGACAGCTGCAATTCTGCCTGCTCCGGTGGATGGGCAGCAATAAAATCACAGGGATAGAGACTGAGCCGTTGACACAAGAATAAACCTCAGAGAATTAATTCAAACCACCTGACTATAAGCAGACCCAGAAAATAAGAGAAACACAGATGCCCTTGTATGACTGAGCAGTGTATTTATTAGCCATGAAAGGAAATAAATCGGTTACAGCTGTCCACCGTTTCCTGGTTGTCATCACCCTTATAAGTGTCTGTACTGTGTACCACAATGACCTTGGCTTAGTGTGCACAGGACTGAGGCTCAGGAAACTTTGCTTTCATTCCATCGGTCTTCTGGTGAGGTCGGCACCTCCGTGCCTCAGTTTCCCTGTTGGTAAAACAGCGATCATCCACTCAAGTGCTCTTGAGTTCCACTGACATTACATTAGCGCCGATCCCCTTTCTTCTGTTGCATTTTACTCTGGGTATCTGGAATAATTCAAGCTGTCTAAACAGCCTGGGGAATGGGATTACTGCGTTTTGTGTAGCCTGGAGATGGATGTCTCTGTTTTTCACACCTTTCTAATAACTCAACCTCTGTGCAGAGACAATAGCTCATTTGCCCAGAGAAGCACAAGCTGGGCTCTCCTGGAGGCCTCCTTTGGCTCAGTCTTACTGTCTGGAAGCTAACAGAAAGCTTAGTCCTCCATGTAAGGGGCTGGACTTGACTTCTCAGGCTCTACATTTGTAAGATTCCATTAAATTGGAGTTTCCCCCTTAAATTCTTGTTCTACTTCCAAAAATGACAGGTTACTTGAAAGGGAAATATCAGAGGACACAACCGATTTTACGGCATGCTGGGTGTCAGTGATGTTAGCGTACTAGAAGCCTGAATTTATGAACACCCCCCTCCTGCACGACCAGTCACACAAGCCTGCTGTCCCCAACCAGAAGGGAAGCAGGGGAAACTCTAATTAAAGTGAGGTGGACAAGGAACAAGCCGTCGTCCCTTCACAATTCCCATACACTCAGGGCATCCACAAGAGCTTTGCAGCTGTTGGACGGAGAAGAAATCTAAGCAGGGCACCGTGTGGCCTTTGCGCCCTGTCCTGATGTACCGGAGATGTCCAGCTTTCGGAATTCTGATCTTAGGAACGTACCAGTTCCTGAAGTAGGAGTTAGACTGGAATGGGTTCAGCAACTGTAACGACCCCTTGGCCAGCACATTTATTCTGGTAGACGGGGGTTTGCTGCCCTCTCCAGATCGCAGGCTAATGTCACTAGGACAGGGCTTGCGGTTTTCCAAAAGCCATTTGGAGAATCACAGACATGTCGGACTGGAAAGGGCATTGAATTGACAGGTCATTCATCCAGCCCCTGCACTCAAGGCAGGACTAAGTACTATAGATCATTCCTAACAGCTGTTTGGCTAATCCGTGCTTAAAAACCTCTTGGGGCAGAGGGCACCACAAACTCCCTAGGTAATTGGTTCCAGTGCTTATCTATCCTGACAGGAAGTTTTTTCTAATGTCGACTCTCGATCTCCCCCTGCTGCAGTTGAAGCCCAGAGCTCCTTGTCCTGTCCGCAGTTTTTAAGGAGAAAAATTCATCACAGTCCTCTTCATAAGAACCCTGTTATGGATTTGAAGACTACAGCCATGTCCCCCCTCCGTCTTCTCTACTGCAGGCGAAATAACCCGTTTGCCTCCCAAGCTCTTCTTGCTCATCATGTTTTCTGGGCCTTTCATCATTTTTGTTGCTCTCCTCCCCACAGGGCCATCCCTAGAGTGCATCCCCTGATGCAGGCCCTGCCTCTCTCTACCTTTGCTCTGCCCTGCCCCTCTGCTGCGCTGCCCTCACCCTGCCCCTTCCACAACCACACCTCTGCAAAGCCCCTGCCCCATCGCACCTCTTGCCCAGAGTCCCCCGCCCCCGAATTGGGGGAGTTACCAGAGGCCTGGCATGGGACAGCCGCAGGAGTTGCCCCACCCCCACACTCACCGCAGTAGTGGGAGCCAGAGCGACTCGGCAGCCTGCTCCACTCTGCCCTGTGGTCCAGTCCTCAGCCTGCTGCACTTGCCTCACTGTGGCAGTGGGAAGCCAAGCACCCTGAGGCCGGGGCCACCTTGGGCCCCGCAGGTCCCACCCACAGGACTTTTGAGGCAGCTGCAATGGGGCCTCCCAAAGTGCGGAACCTCAGGCAGCCGCCTGGAACCATCTTACGGACAAGACGGCTCTGCCGCCGACCATTCTCCAACCTTTCCCAAAGTGTGGAGCCGGAACTGGACATAGTGCTCTAGCGGAGGCTTCCTGAAGGCATAGTAGAGTGTATGAAGAACTTCTCAGGTTTTGCTTACAACGCTCCTGTCAATACAACCCAGAATGACATTCCCTTTTTTAGCAGCCATATTGCATTAATGTCCTTTGGTCACCCCTCGTTCTTATGTTCTCATGACTTAAGAACTACGGGTCACCAAATGAAACTGATAGGTAGCAGGTTTAAAACAAAGAAAAGGAAGTTTTTCCTCACACAGCGCACAGTCAACCTGTGGAACTCCTTGCCAGAGGATGTTGTGGAGACCAGGACTTTAATAGGGTTCAAAAAAGAACTAGATAAATTCATGGAGGTTAGGTCCATTAGTGGCTATTAGCCAGGATGGGCAGTGATGGTGTCCCTAGTCTCTGTTTGACAGAGGCTAGAAATGGATGACAGGAGAGGGATCATTTATTATTACCTGTTTCTGTTCACTCCCTCTGGGGCACCTGGCATCAGCCACTGTGGGAAGACAGGATACTGGACTCGATGGACCTTTGGTCTGACCCAATGTGGCCGTTCTTATGCGCATTGTTGTCTCCTTTAGTTTGTGATCCTCTCTAACTCGCAGCTCTTTGCCTGCAGTACTCTTTCCTTCTACCTGGACAATTCTTATACTTTATTTCCAGTCTACATAAGCCAGGGTAAAAGAAGGAGATACATTGGTGTGCAGTACTCCCGGGAGTGCCTGGGTGTGAAGACTTTGAACGATGGCTCTGTGTGCACAATCACTGAAGTGAATGTTCACGTGGGAGTAGAACGTGACTCTTCACCTGAGGCACGGAAGAGTTGCCCCAACCACGGCAGCTGGACGGGAACGTTCCATCAGAACGCGGTGCTGTCGGAAAATGCCACGCCTGTCGATTTGAACCGATAGTCGTTTAGAAGAAAAGTGACCCCAGCGATGGCATCACAATGTTCTGCTTCAGCATTTTGATTGTTTGGAACAAGTGTTTCTAGATTTTTTTTATTATTGTCACCGGGTGGGTACGCCCTCAGAGGCAGGGTGTGAGGCCTCTAAGGCCCCTCAAAGAGTGCTCCACCCCATGTGTGTCTCCATCCCTATGGCTCAGATCCTAGAATCACACCCTGTCTCCAATGAGACAGCCCGAGCTAGCGACCACAGTCAGTAACACCACTCCCTTCCCTCAGGGCAGTGAGGCCTAGTGGCCAGAATAATTAGCAATACTCCCGTCCCACAGAGTAGTGAAGCCTAGTGGCCAGAGTCAGTAGCCACACTCCCTGCTCGCAGGGCAGTGAGGCCTAGCGGCCACAGTCCCAAACACAATATCAATGCCCCTTTACAAAGGGCAGCATGAGTTACTAATTACAGTTGTAGCGTTCCCTTTGGGGGTGAATGGGAATGGAGTAGGGGGACGTGGGCCCACCCTCGCTACTAGGTCTTAACCCAGGGCCCCCGCCCTCCTACTAGCTCAGTGGGGAGTCCGCCCAAAACACACTGAGCTCTCGGGGATCTAACTCCCCACCCTGGGCTACTTCCTACCAGACTCATAGCAGACGCCTTCTTTGCCACGTCCCTCAGGACTGGGGATTTCTCTGGCTGCTCCCTGCTGACTGGCGTCCGTGGTTCGGTCCATCTGCAGCTCTTCCTCCACAGCTCTGGCAGCACCTCCTTCCTCAGTGGCGGTCAGCCCCGACTGAGCTGCTCCACTGACCTTTATAGCTGTCCTCCAGCTGGAGCATGCCCAGCAGGGCTGTGGGGGCGGGGCTCTCTCAACCAGGTAACCCTGGTTAACCCTTGCTGGTCCACTGCGGGGTTGGTACACCCCGTCACAATTCCATACAAATATTTCAGTATGATGACAGCAGAAGGAAACATTCTGATTGCAATCAAAACAATGTGCTTTGTTTGACCCAACCCTGGAATTTAATTGTGGGAAAGAATTTTGAATTTTTTTTTCTTTCTTCCAAAAGAGTATTTTCAACTCAGGCAATGTTCCAAAAAACAGAAAATGTGGAAGAGTGCACTTGGGGAACACTTGACCAATATTTGCCTCCCTCCCCATAGAGAGTGCTTCTTCTTCCCAGCTGGCTTGTTATTCCCTTTCCACCATGCTTTGTTGGGTTTCAGAGTCTGAATGCAAACCCTTTCCTATCCGTTGCTCCAAGCAACAAACAATCTTCATGTCTTGCGTTGTCTATTGTGATGCTAGGGGAATGGATGGTTGCTCTGGAAACCTGTAGGCCAGCTCACAAAATGCGTAATTTACTTCTCCACTGATGTCCTTCATTTTCCTCTTGACCTGCAAGTTAATGGAACCTTTGGATTATCCCTGGGTATGTCTCACTGCTCGAGGATGGAAGTCGGGCTAAATACATCATACTTTAAAAGGACTAAGGATGTAACCAATCAGGACAATAGTCTGTTCTACTCTGTTCTGTTCTATTCACTTCTTTCCTGAGTCAGAGTAACAGTTATTTTTGTGAAACACTTTGCCTTAGAGAACACAAGCAATAGGATGGCACTGTGTCACAAGATGACAACTCAAAACAAAATCGCCAGGTAGCTCTGCGTAGGCACCGCTCACTCCTGAACCCATCCAAGTGACAATTTGTAGGATCACGATTATATAGAAGTGCAATAACTTCTTATTTTAGTATCTGAAACGCACCCATATGTCAAAGACGTGTCTCTTTAAGGAATAGAAAATAGAACGCATGTCCCACTTGGACATATTAGTGTTACCAAGGCAACCTTGAATTTCTAACTACCTGAGTGTGGCGCTGGTATATTCTTAGCCTTAACAGAAGTTTTTGTAGTTTAATTTCCCGGTTGTGTAATTAGCCAATTATTGCTAAAATCTAAAGCTACAGTTAGTCGGCCACAGTTCTTTAATGGGATTACTTGCACCCTTGGCTTGCCAAATTTTGACTTTTGCTCTCATTAGCAACTTTGTGGAGAATAATTTAAGATTCGACACAAGGAAAGAGTCACAAGCCACTTTCCATAACAGGGCTCTGGGAAGCTGGCTCTGTAGTCTTAGTTAGTTTTAGACGCTCACATTTTTGTGGCCACCAAGTTAACTTGTTTATCTTTAAACTTAGATTTTCCATTTAAAGAAAGATCCATCAAATTGCATCACCCCTTTCTCAAAACTGGGATTAGAACCAGAGAGTCTAACCTCCTAGTCCCTGATCTGCCGCTAAGGATATGTCTAGACTACCGGAAGTATCCCAGAAAAGCTCTGCCATGTCCAAGGAACACATCTGCTTTTCCGAAAATGTTTTGGAAAAGCAGATGCATTTTTTCAACATCCCCCTCACTTTACGAGGAAGAAACGATGTTTCAAAAGAGGGTTTTTTTCCCAACATTTGGTCCCATGTAGATGGGCCAAATGTCAGAAAAATCTCTTTCAGAAGAAAAGTTGAAAAAAATACACAAATTGTAGTTCACAATTTGTGTATCTTTTCTGACTTTTCTTTGTAGTGTAGACACAGCCTAAAATTGTTGTAACAATGTTACAGAGACCTACTGTTCTTTACACACAGCACTACAGAATAGGAGAGCCACTGAAGAACTGTGTGACTGTTAGCTGTTTGCAGAACCATCCTTAGCCCCATGGAGAATATGCAGCTGCGTAGGACACCTGAAAATTTGATAGAAATGTAGCCGTGTTAGTCTGGTGTAGCTTTGAAACAAAAAACAGGACTATGTAGCACTTTAAAGACTAACAAGAAGGTTTATTAGATGATGAGCTTTCGTGGGCCAGACCCACTTCCTCAGATCAAATAGTGGAAGAAAATTGTCACAACCATATATACCAAAGGATACAGTTTAAAAAATGAACACATATGAAAAGGACAAATCAAATTTCAGAACATAAGAGAGATGGGGGGGGAGAGGTAAATGTCTGTGAGCTAATGATATTAGAGGTGATAATTGGGGAAGCTATCTTTGTAATGGGTAAGATAATTAAAGGCTTTATTCAAACTTAGGCATAAAGTGTTGAATTTAAGCATGAATGACAGTTCAGAGGATTCTCTTTCAAGTGCAGTCTTAAAAGGCCCTTGAAGCAGGATGCAGGTAATCAAGTCATTGAGACAATGTCCTTTCTGGTTGAAATGGCAAGAAACTGTTTTTTCTTTGTGATCCTGTCTAATATCTGTTTTGTGGGCATTGATCCTTTGGCGAAGTGTCTGAGACGTTTGTCCAATGTACAAAGCAGACGGACACTTTCGGCACATGATAGCATAAATTATATTTCTGGATGCGCAGGAATATGTGTTCTTGATCTTATAACTCACTTGGTTGGGTCCAATAATGGTATCAGCAGAGTGAATATGTGGACAAAGCTGGCAACTGGGTTTGTAGCAAGGGAAGGTACCAGGGCTGGTATTAATGTGGTATGTCCTGTGGTTGTTGGTAAGGAAGTGGGTCTGGCCCACGAAAGCTCATCACCTAATAAACCATCTTGTTAGTCTTTAAAGTGCTACATAGTCCTGTTTTTTGTTTCTGAAAATTTGAGGCACCACTGGGCCCTAATGTCCACCCAGCTACCTCTTCCTATCCCTGTTTGTGTAGTTCTGCTTCCTCGGGAGAGGAGCTAGTTCACTTAAAAGTGAAAAAGCCTGCCAGAGCGATTAGCAGAACTTGAGTGGCTCCTTTCACATCTTTAAAATCTGAAAGGACTCTGCAGCTAGCAATGATTAGCAGCCATTCTGCTCTGGGAGCAATGCAGATCTTCAGAGCAGCCTTCCACCCTATCCTATCTCCCAGGAGATTTTTTTTTAAACAGCTGCTCTATGTTAACCTATAAACCTCCTGGAAAGCAGAGACATTTGGTTCAGCTGCTCTCTACTGCTTGGAGAGAAGTGAATTCTGTAAGAAGTGGTGGACTTTTGTGAAGCATTTGGAAGAGGGGACAGTGATCAGGAATAGTCAACATGGATTCACCCAGGGCAAGTCCTGCCTGACCAACCTGATTAGCTTCTGTAATGAGATAACTGGCTCTGTGGACATGGGGAAGTCGGTGGATGTGATATACCTAAGCTTTTGATACGGTCTCCCACAATATTCTAGCCAGCAAGTTAAGGAAGTATGGACTGGATAAATGGACTATAAGATGGATAGAAAGCTGGCTAGACTGTCGGGCCCAACGGGTAGTGATCAACGGCTCGATGTCTGGTTGGCGGTCAGTTTCAAATGGAGTGCCCAGAGGATTGGTTCTATGGCCAGCTTTGTTCAACATCTTTATTAATGACCTGAATGAGGAGATGGATTTCACCCTCAGCAAGTTTACAGATGACACTAAGCTAGGGGGAGAGGTAGATACATTGGATGGTTGGGATAGGGTGCAGAGTGACCTAAACAAATTGGAAGATTGGGCCAAAAGAAATCTGATGAAGGTCAACAAGGACAAGTGTAGAGTCCTGCACTTGGGATGGAAGAATCCCAAGCATTGTTACAGGCTGGGGACGACTGCTTAAGTAGCAGTTCAGCAGAAAAGGACCTGGGGGTTACAGTGGATGAGAAGCTGGATAGGAATCAACCGTGTGCCCTTGTAGCCAAGAAGGCTAATGGCATATTGGGGTACACTAGGAGGAGCATTTCCAATAGCTCTAGGGAAGTGATTACTTCCCTTTATTTGGCACTGGTGAGGCCATATCTGGAGTATTGCGTCCAGTTCTGAGCCCCCCACTACAGGAAGGATGTGGACGCATTGGAGAGGGTCCAGCGGAGGGCAACCAGAATGATTAGGGGGCTGGAGCACATGACCTACGAGGAGAGGCTGAGGGATTTGGGCTTGTTTAGTCTGCAGAAGAGAAGAGTGAGGGGGGATTTGAGAGCAGCCTTCCACTTCCTGAAGGGGGGGGGGGTCCGAAGAGGATGGCGAGAGGCTGTTCTCAGTGGTGGCAGATGGCAGAATGAAGAGCAATGGTCTCAAGTTGCAGTGGGGGAGGTCTACATTGCATATTAGGAAAAACTATTTCCCTAGGCGGGTGGGGAAGCGCTGGGCTGGGTTCCCTAGGGAGGGGTGGAATCTCCATCCCCAGAGGTGTTTAAGTCCCGGCTAGACAAAGCCCTGGCTGGGATGATTGAGTTGGGGTTGGTCCTGCTTTGAGCAGGGGGCTGGACTCGATGACTCTCATGGTCTTTTCCAGCCCTGGGATTCTATGATTTCTTTCGTGTGAGCTTCCTGGCTATGCATGTCCCTGGTTGGACTAGGAATATGGGTGTTTCCTTAGCAACCAGTGATGCCACAAGCAGGTTTTATTTGACTTGCTAAGCGGCCTGTGCTACTTGCAGAGAGTCTGATGTTTATGGGCCTGGATACCAGACCTGCTTTCTCCGGTTCCATCTATCACACTGCACCAGAAAAAACCATTGATAACAAGATTAGTAGCTAGAGCAGAGTGAGTTAGTTACTGCATCTATGAATGGCAGAGAAATGTTGAAAGACTAGGTCTGGGAATAAGCACGAGTCCCAAGGAATCCCCCCCCCCTCAACTCGCAGACAGATTCTAAAATTCAAGACTTTGTAAGTGGAATCAAGAGCGCGGAGAAATGAGTCGTGTTCGCTACAGAGCCAGAGATGAAAAATCGCTTTCTCCAGCCAGAGTGGAATGTGTGCACTTGCTGACGATCTGTAGTAACCTGATCGCAGAATAGCTGCTGGGCTTTGCCTGCAGCAGAGTCCGTTCGATCTCTAAAGACACAGTGCAGGGAAATAGAGTCACGGAGCGTCTCTCACACACAAAGGTCTCCAAACCTGGCCTTTGCTTCCCGCAGAGACCGTTGATTAAGCAGCAAGGGGATGAAAACAGAACCTGCACCATGCAGCTTGTACTGCAATTCAAGCTCAAGAAGATACATGAGGTCAAACTAAAACCATAGGCAGCGCTGATCTTACCCACACGCCAAATACACACCACCGTAGGCACAAATGATTGGTGCTTGTGGGGCAGGTGACAGGCGGGTACAGAATTATGGGAAGAGGATGATACTCTCAGTGAGCATCATTTCAACACCATCCCCATCAGGGCCGGATTAAGGCGGGGGCTAGCCGGGCAGCTGCCCAGGATGCCAACCTATGGGGGGGCACCTGATTGCAGCTGTAAGGGGCGCCATGCACTCAGGGGTGGGGGCCACGCATGCGCCGTGCGCCCGCTGTCCAGGGTGCAAGAATGGCTCGAGCCGGCGCTGATCCCCATACCACCGGCTGCGGCGTATACGCTGCCTGAGCTACATGCGCTGGCTGGTGAGCCGTCCAACAGGCATTTGACCTGTACTGTCAGGTTCTGAATAGTCGACAGGACCCGAGTTTCAAATTTGCTTTAAAAATATTTCATTCGTGTGTTGGGGAAGATTAGAAAATCACCGCGCTAAAAAATCACACACACCCTGGCTGCCATCGGGCACTAGTTTAATAGTGCTGGGCAGGGCCCCACGTGTCCTGAGTGTGGCCAGAGGTGTCATTTGAAATCTATATTGGGAAGGGCCACCTCATCCGGGCAACGTGGGGGGTAAATTACACGCAGGCTCGAAGCTTTGCAGTTTGGGGGAACGCCCGCCCTGCCAACCACACCCCTGCTAAACCCTTCTAGTCAGCTGGCTCTGTGGCCTCTTCTCATATCTGAACTGTGCTCCATTTATTTTCCCTACCAGGCTAAATTAACTTTCCGTTTGTCTAACATGCACCATCTTGTGGCAAGAAGGGAAACTACAGCATGAGGGTTTTTTTATTATTTATTTATTTTAATTTTACATAGACATAAGCTTCAGTAAGACTATGGCCAGGTCTCCACTGGCAGAGAAAAATTGATGCAAGATACGCCACTCCAGCTATGTGAATTTTGCATTGATTTTCTGGGGGAGGGGGAAGACCTCACAGCAGGAGGTTGATGGGGAGCCACTCTCCTGTCAACTTCTCTTATTCCTCGCAGGAGCAAGGAATACCACCAGTGATGGGGGTGCCCTCGGCATTCAGTTTATCAGGTCTTTACTAGACCCACTAAATCAAACTCCGGAAGATTGCTCACTGGAGCATCAATCCTCCAGTAGGTGGAGACATGGCCTATGTCCCTTCCCACCTGGCCTGCCTTATGGAGTATCTGATCACCTCTTTTACCAGACCATGTATTTACTCCTAATTTTATTTACTTCTGTGGCCTTTGTTCTGTAATGGAGCATCATCTGGGCCCCTAGACATTAGCTAGTACTGCAGGGTGCTGCCCAGGCAAGATGTAGCTCGACAGCCGCTGAATTATGTATCCTTTGCCTTTTCTATAGACACTTCCATGAGAGGGCCTTGAAACTCTTCCCAGGCATTGAGTCTCTCGGCATCCCCAGGGGCGCATTGGAACCATTGAACACCCATGGCAGAAGAGACTCGCTCAGGGCTCTGCCATTGGGAACAAAACCCCAGGGCCTTGGTGTATCAACAGAAAGGAGCAGGGCCTACATCCCAGGAGCATGTTAAGCTGGGTGTCAGTGGCTGGACTAAACCGGATGTCCTGTATCACTGAGAAGCAGAAGGTTGGGAAACCAAGAGGAAACCAGGCTCATTTCTGGGAGGGGAGATCAGGAAGGTGAAGAAAGGGGGCTCAGGGCTGGCCTGGAGATGAGCACGGGAGTCTGTCCCCCGCCTGTGTGCCACAGCCCTGAGCAAACCGTTCTACGTGGGACAGGAGAGGCCTTGCACTTGACAATTCTGGAGGCCCTTCAGCAAAGTGATAATGATGGCCTGAGCCCCGTGTGGGCACCTGTGGGTCACATGCAGCCCACCGGGGTTCTATGGGTGGCCCATGAGATGTCTGAGTCACCGTTGCCCATGCACAGGGTGCCAGAGTTTGCTGGCTTTCGTCCATGTTGGTTTTTTCCTACCACTGTTACTGAAAGTGACACACACGTCAAGTGCACGTGACGTGAGGTGCGTGCTGATTGCACCACACACTGACCATTAAAGCCGTGTGATCCCTCTGCAGCCAATCACAGTGCTGCTGTGGTTCAGTCAGAACTGCCCGTGAATTCTAGGTACACGAGAGCAGTGAGCAAAACTGCCCAGGAACACGCCTGGGTGACGACAGTCTTGCAGCCCCCTGAGATGAAGTGGTGGGTTCAAGTCCTGCCTCCTTCCCCCCCAGGGAGCGACGAGACTGCCAACACCCAAGCTGCCCCCAGGATAGAGGTGGCACCAGCACCTGGAAGGCGTGATAAGGGTAAGGTGGTGGGGTGGGTTCATGCAGCCCCCTCACTAGCCCAGGTTCTCCTAACCTCTCTGCCTCCCCTTATTCACCTGTCCCTTCCTCCTCCTGTGTATATTCATATGCTCAAGCATCAGTTTTCAGCCCCATGTAAACCTGGGATGCCCCAATATTAGCTGGACAGCTTCGTGGCAGTTGGATTCTGTAGATCCCAGAAGGCCAGGCTGGAATTTCAAGGGGGCCCTAAAAGAACGAGGTGCCCATTTGCCCTTGAATTTCAATAGGCACCGAATGTTGGGGCAGCCTGAGATATCCCCAACCCAGGCGTGTTTGCGATAGCACCCGGGCGCGCCTCCCCATCGCATCCCACACGCCTCACCACAGCAAGGGGCCCCTTGGTTTCCCTCCCCGCGGGCCTCGCTCCAGCATTCTTTTGGCACGCAGGCCGAGGACGGGAGGAGACGCAGCCAGCGGAGGTGGCTGCAGCCTCTCGCCCTGTCAGAGAGGGAGATTTCAAATCCACTTGGAACCATCGCTGTGACATTCCTGGCCGGGAGCAGAGGATCTGTCTCAATGAGCTTTATCAGAAACAGGTTCCTTTGAAACAGTCCATGCCGGCAGCCGGACAGTAACACAGCACAGGCCATCAAAGCATTTACACCAACCCAGGGATTCTTTTTTAACTGAGTCATTGGCAGCATTGTACCAAGAATCCCACTCAAAAGAGCGAATATTTTCCCTCTTTAGCACAAATTAAAAGTTCAGTTATGAGAGCTGGTCTAGCCCACACAAAGAGTGTGTGCTGGGTGTGTGTGTGTTTCTTTTCTTAGCTCTCGCAACCAACCCTGCCACAGACATACTGTATAGCCTGGAGCAAGCCATAGAGGGGGAAACTGAGGTACAGATAAAGCCCAAATCAAAGGTATTTCAGCTCCTATGTTCCATTGAAATCATTGGCAGTTAGATGCTAAAATACCTTTTGAAGGTCTGGGGGGAAGAATTAATCTGTGCCTCAGTTTCCCCCCAATGTCTGTTTTACACTATCTGCAAAGTAGGAAAACAATTCGCGGGGCAGGGGATCATGAGTCAGCATTAACGACACACTCCACATCCTGAGCCGAGGAAGCCAACGATCCAGCCAGCGGACCAACTTTGGCGATGAATCCTAGTCACGTACCACCACGTTGTGAGCACGCTAAGGAGAACACTTCACTGACTCATATTGGTACTGAAAGGCATATTTAATAAATGATATGGACTCACTCAGCTCCTGGAGTGGAAGATACTTTAGAAATGTTAACAAAAGTGAAAACAAGCTAAGTATCCTGACACCACTGTTTATGCAGTCTTCCATACTTTACGTTTACATGGCTTTTTCTTCTAGGTGAGCCCTGAGTGTTTTAAAAGCTTACGTGTAAGCTATTTGCAGGAACTATTCCAACCCCTGAAATGCAGCCACCTCTAGGGTGGAACACAGTGACAGTAAATAACGACAGGGGTGGAAGCAAAGAATTCCAGAACCAAAAGAGAACATGGACAAGAATTTAATGAAGCTGGACAGGAAGTTCTTTGGATGATACACCAGCCAGCGTAGCAGTCTCCATCCTTTCCCAGAGCAGGAACAGTCCAAGTTTCCTGGAAGCAAAGGGCACGGTGGCAATGTGAGGTCTGCGCCTTAGGAGGTGGAGACAGTCACAACTGGGACACGTGTGGTCAGAACACTAGGAGGGTGGGGAAGCGCTGGGATGGGTTCCCTAGGGAGGGGGTGGAATCTCCGTCCCTAGAGGTGTTTAAGACCTGGCTTGACAAATCCCTGTCTGGGATGATTGAGTTGGGGGTGGCCCTGCTTTGGGCAGGGGGCTGGACTTGATCACTCCTGAAGTCTCTTCCAGCCTTAAGATTCTATGATTCTATGAACAGGAGTTAGGCCTAATGGTTGGAGCAAAAGCGAGCCACCTGGGCAGGAACTAGGCAGGGCTGGCACGAGGCTGAGGGCCATGTTATAATGAGCATGGCAGGAGCCACTGCTGTTGGTTAAGTGTGGGACAGCTGTATAGTGTAGTACTGGTATCAGAATGCAAGTAGGATGTGTAATGACTTGCTTAGACCTTCTGTAGGCTTCTGCTTCGCGTGCTTAGCCAGTGTCTGCATTGCAAACGGAACCATGTCTGCTAGTAACTCTGTCACCCCGTGGTTGCTGGGAGCAGAGGTGTGTGCGTGTGGAAATGTCGCAAACACCCACGTGGACAAGAAGAAGAGGGAGCCTAGAAGATAACCAGGAAAGAGCCACTGGGCCCAAGGCTGAGTTAAATTATCAGAACTGACAGAACTCGGGGGTCAGGCACCCCCTTGCCCACTGCCCCCAAGAACGAGAGACAGCCTGACAATCGCCATCACAGAGTGACTGTGGAAACCCCTGAGATTAATGCCACCTAAGGATGAAAGACTGCAGCACGACACTGCAAGACCCATAGACGACAATGGGAACGTGCATGTATGAAACGGGGCCTTTGCCATTAGACACTGGGGTGTGTCCTGTGAGCCTCAGAGGAGCCTCGAATTGCGATCAACAAACCCCGACTCCTCACTCATGCTCGGTCTTTCTTGGCCAGCAAGATGGACTTGAGGGGCGACAGATTGGTGACATAAATCATCTGCCGGACCGTGTGTGTGTGGGGGAGGGGGGTGCGCACGCGTGCGCGCTGTTATAATTTCAATAAGAGTTTTCCCCTGAAAAAGACCCTGTGTGCTTCTTCTCAGCATAACACTGCAGGGTTCTGTCCCCTGCCCTTCTTTTTAGCTACTCTGCACTTATGGGTTGATCTTAGTCCCCGTT
Organism: Pelodiscus sinensis; assembly: GCF_052426305.1. Lineage (NCBI taxonomy): Eukaryota > Metazoa > Chordata > Testudines > Trionychidae > Pelodiscus > Pelodiscus sinensis. The sequence continues at coordinate 15,069,495 of NC_143079.1, forward strand.
CAAGTCACTGGAAAGATCCCCGCTGATCTCATTGGATCCACAGGTACGTCAGGCTGGAAGGGACCTCAGGAAGTCATCAAGTCCAGCCCCCTGCACTGATATACAGCTCCATAAATCTAGTCCCTCTCTGTCAGGTGTCTGCCCAGCCTGTTCTTCAAAACCTCCCTTGCCGGGGGGACCAAGCTCCTTCCTGGGAAGGGAATCCAGAGCTTAGCTACTCGTAGGGAGACTTAATTTTTCTCAGTTGGAAAAACTGAAGTCGAATCAAATATTCAATCATTTGAAAGAGTCTGGGAGAGAGGCCAAAGCGTGAATTTTAAATCATTCCGGTCGATTTGTAGCTTTCAAGCCCAGAAGGAAACTGTCTAACCTGCCACAAACAACCCGGAAAAGCAGGCCAGCTGAGAAATTGGCTGTAAAGCCTGGAGAGCTCCTTACAACACCCCCTAGACTGAGATTCCAATGGGGGTTAGGCCCCTGCGTGCCTCTGTGAATACCCTTCCAGCTCTGCTATGTGCCCAATGGTGGGTGCACTCAGGATCTTGCACGTCACCGTTTGCTTTTGATACCGATCGAACTCCCGGGCGTTTACTTCCTTTGGGAGCAGCCCTGGCACCCTAAGAAATATAGCACCCTGCCGGGGCAGTCGGAGGGAAACAGAGGAGTGGGGGAGCATGTGGGAAGTATTACGTGCTGCATTACCGGTGCGAGGGATTACTGGGCATTGCTCACCAAGCGAGGAGGAAGGGAACATGAGCTGTGTTTGAGGCCTTTTAGGAATATTAGCTTTGGTTTTCCTTTCCAAGAAATTTGCCACAGGTGATGATGGGCAATCGAGGTTAGCGAGCAAGCGAGCACAATAACTGGCCTTCCTTCATCGCAGGGGGCCACAAGAGTGTTGTAACCAAGACAGTCTCCCAGGCCAGGGCAGTTTTGCTCACTATGAACATAAGAACATAAGAGCGGCCGTACTGGGTCAGACCAAAGGTCCATCTAGCCCAGTAGCCTGTCTACTGACAGTGGCCAGCACCAGGTGCCCCAGAGAGGGTGGACCGAAGCCAATGATCAAGCGATTTGTCTCCTGCCATCCCTCTCCAGCCTCTGACAAACAGAGGCCAGGGACACCATTTTATCCCCTGGCTAATAGCCTTTTATGGACCTAACCTCCATGAATTTATCCAGCTTCTCTTTAAACTCTGTTATAGTCCTAGCCTTCATAGCCTCCTCTGGCAAGGAGTTCCACAGGTTGACAACACGCTGTGTGAAGAAGAACTTTCTTTTATTAGTTTTAAACCTGCTCCCCATTAATTTCATTTGGTGTCCTCTAGTTCTTCTATTATGGGAACTAATAAATAACTTTTCTTTATCGGCCCTCTCCACATGCTTGCATGTCTACGATTTGCGGGTTGTGCCGACTGAACCGTAGCAGCGCTGTGACTGGCTGCAGAGGGAGTGCCCGGCTCTCACGATGGTGTGTGCGATCAGCGCCCACCTCACTCCACTGGGCCTGGCTTCACATGCACCTCACTTTAGTAACACAAGTAGGAAAAAATGTACACGGGTGAAAATCAGAGGAATCTGGTGCAGGGGCAATGGTAAACAAAATGCCTTGTGGGCTGCAGGTTGCCCACCACTGCCAAAGATCTTCAGGACAGAAGGGACAATTACGATCATCGGAGAGGGAGTGATGTTGACTGGGTAGAGCACTGGCGTGGGACTCAGCAGCTGTGGGTGTTGTTCCTAGCTCTGCCACTGTCCTGCTGCATCACCTTGGGCAAGTCATTTCACCTCCAGTGCTACTTGGCCCCTGGTGTAAAGCACTATGGGATCGTTTGATGCAAAAGTGCTGTATAAAAGCTAACGTTTGATGCAAAAGTATCGGGTCTGCAGAACAAAGGCCAGAGAGTTTTCCCAGCAGTTGCCCTGCAGTTTTGCCCAGAGGCCAGTAACTTTTGTTTGAACTAGAGCAGGGCTACTTAACTTTGGAAGCCCTGGGGGCCACAATCATACTCTCGGCACATGCCGACGGCCGCAACTTAAGTGTGGTTGCATATACATGCAAATATATATGCAAATATATGCAAATAGCTTCTTTCACACTGGCAGGCATGAATACAAAGATTAAGGCCAGACTACACAACACACAGACCCTATTGAAGTCAGTTCTGCTGATATTAATACTATGCAATATTTACCTGATTTCCACCCATGAGAGAGCACTTTTAATGAGCAATGACAGTCCGGGAGTTTAACTACTAAAATGCTTATCAACAGAAGACCATTATATTGACCACTCTTTTGTTTTGGCTTCCACCTGGGGCAGTGTGTTGAGCCCTGCGTAAATCCAAACTGCACCGCAGGCCACAAACAAGCGGGCTGTGTGTTGAGTAGCCATGAACTAGAGTGTGTCTTTTGGCAAGACATCAGCTTCTGATGGAAAGAGTCCAATGGATGAAGAATCTACCACATCCCTCGGTCTCCCAGGGGTCAATTCCGTCCCTGTTACAAATGTGCATCTTCTTTCCAGTCTGCGCCTGGAAGTAATTTAGTGAAGAAAAATAAACAAGTGCAACTTTTATGCCTGCTTTGGGCTTGATTTAATCAGCCAAGTCAGGCACCGGGATGGGAGGGAGAGCAGGGGAAAGGATCCAGATGTTGTCTCTTACCATCCGGCCTGCTCTGTGCGGTTAGACTTGTCTGAATCTGTAACAAACTCTCCCAGGGAGTCGTAGCCAAGGTGGGCTGACAGCTGCCTGTTTGGGGGTTGCTGGTAGTGAGTAAATCTTTTCATTCATGTGCGAGTGGCGGTGACATCGGCGCCGAACGTCAGGATCAATTGCTAGCCTCGAGAGTTTGGCGGCTGACCTTCCGGCAACCTGCCGCACACCAGTCGGGTGCATGGGCCTGCGTCACTTGCTTGATTTTAATAGAATTCCACACCAGGGATGAAATCCAGCCCACTGCACGTCAATCGAAATTAAGAGCGGTCGTAAACAGGCATAAAAAACGAAGGAGGCTGGCTTGAGTTTTCCACTGATCTAGTCTTACATCAGAGGCCTGGCCCCTGGTCATAAGAGCTTATGTACTTGGGAACAGCCATGCACAAGAGTTCTTTATAGCTTAGAAAACTGGGCAGCTGTATATATTTAGCAGGTGGGAGAATCCCAAATACAGTGCGGCTTGTTTCCGGCCTAGGTATTGTAGGGGAGCCTGCTTAACCCCGTCTTGACCAGAATAATGGTCCAGCCCTGCCTTGACCGGACTAACGATGGCTGTCTTGCCCAAAGCGTGCCCAAAGCAAACCCAGGCCTGACTCAAGTCTGGTGCACGTACGCACACAGGCCAAGGGGGGCAGCTTTGAGAGTCAGGAGTGCTTTAAACAATAGTGTGTAGGGTTGCCAGGTGTCCGGTATTGATCTGGACAGTCCAGTATTTTCACTTCCTGCCCAGTAAAAAAATTCAGAAAATACCGGACACCTAAAATGTCGGGTATTTTCCGATTTTTTCCCTCCTGCCAGAAGGTGAAAAAAACAGACACCTGGAAACCCTACAACACACTCAGCAACTGGGCCCAGCCTCTGGGCTCCCTCTCCCCCCACCGGACCCTCTGCCGGGACCCCCCAGACTGCCGCTTACCTGGTTCTGCAGGGGAGATGTCTTGCAGCTGGAGCAGAAAACAAGATGGCTTCCGCAAAAAGCCTCTTCTTAAAGGGGCCATGCTATTTTTAAAATTTTATTTATGTATTTATTTATTTTGCTTAACGGCCGTCGGGGTCTTTTTTTTTTTTTTTTTTTCTTCTTTGCTCAGCAACTAAGCTCTCCCCTTTCTTTTGCTCAAAAGATTTTTTTTTCCAAGTGGGTTTTTTTTGGGGGGGGGGGGGAAGATGTGTGTTCTGTTCAGTATTGTTGGTTAAACCATCTGGCAACCCTAATAGTGCGTAAGGGAGTATGGTCTAGTGAACACCATGCCAAGAACATTGGGAGGAACTTGGTACTGGTACATAACACTTCTAATCGGCAAAAATCACAAACACAGCCATAGAACTGTCAATCAAGTGTAGTACAGCCTGAATAGCAGGATGTATCCCAACTATGGGCAAAATAGGTATTTCATGCAATATGTAATCAATTGGTAGCTATTGCTAGAATGACCAAGTCGAGTATAAATATAGGTAATAAAAAAATAGAAATAAAAATATTAAGTGAATCAACATGTTCCATAGAATCGCTATGGATAGTAATTCCACGCTCCAATAATAAGAAATTAACAGTAGGGATATATTACTGACCACCTGATCAGGACAGCGATACTGACATTGAAATGCTAAGGGAGATTAGAGAGGCTACCAAAATAAAGAACTCTATAATAATGGGGGATTTTAATTACCCCCATATTGACTGGATACATGTCACCTCAGGAAGAGAAGCAGAGATAAAATTTCTCAGTGGCTGAAATGACTGCTTCTTGGAGCAGCTGGTGCAGGAACCCACAACGGGAGAGGCAATTCTCGATTTAGTCCTGAGTGGAGCACAGGATCAGGTCCAGGATATAACCGTTACAGGACCGCTTGGGAATAGTGACCATAATATAATAACATTCAACATTCCTGTGGTGGGAAGAACACCTCAGCAGTCCAGCACCCTGGCATTTAATTTCAAAAAGGGGAATTACACAAAAGTGAGGAGGTTAGTTAAACAGAAATTAAAAGGCACAGAGACTAGAACCAAATCCCTGAAAGCTGCATGGAAACTTTTTAAAGACACCATAATAGAGGCCCAACTTAAATGCATACCCCAAATTTAAAAACATAGCAAGAGACCTAAAAGAGTCACCGTGGCTTAACCACCATGTAAAAGAAGCAGTGAGGGACAAAAAGGTATCTTTTAAGAAGTGGAAGTCTAATCCTAGTGAGATAAACAGAAAAGAACATAAACACTGTCAAATCAAGTGTAAAAATGTAATAAGAAAAGCAAAAAAAGATTGAGGAACAGCTAGCCAAAAACTCAAAAAGAAATAACAAAATGTTTTTTAAGTACATTAGAAGCAGGAAGCCTGCTAAAAAAACCTGTGGGTCCCCTAGATGATCGAGCTATAAAAGGAGCAATCAAGGACGATAAAGCCATTGCGGAGAAATTAAATGATTTCTTTGCTTCAGTCTTCACAGCGGAGGACGTTGGGGAGATTCCTGAATCTGCACCGTCCTTTGTGGGTGATGAATCTGAGGATTGAAGTCCCAGATTGAAGTGTCATTAGGAGGAGGTTTTGGAACAAATAGAAAAACTTAATGTTAACAAATCTCCGGGACCGTATGGCATTCATCCAAGGGTTCTAAAAGAACTCGAATGGGAAATTGCTGAGCTATTATCTGTGGTTTGTAACCTATCCTTTAAATCGGCTTCCGTACCTAATGACTGGAAGGTAGCCAACGTGACACCAATATTTAAAAAGGGCTCTAGAGGCGATCCTGGCAATTACAGACCCGTAAGTCTAACTTCAGTACAGGGCAAATTAGTCGAAACAACTATACGTACAGTATGATGGGGGCAAATTTGGCTACGACAAATCAGTAAAGAATAAAATTGTGAAGCATGTAGAAGAACATAATTTGTTGGACAAAAGTCAACATGGCTTCTGTAAAGGGAAATCCTGCCTTACTAATCTATTAGAGTTCTTTGAAGGGGTTAACAAACATGCGGACAAGGGGGATCCAGTAGATATAATATACTTAGATTTTCAGAAAGCCTTTGACAAGGTCCCTCACCAAAGGCTCTTGTGTAAATTACATGGCCATGGGATAAGAGGGAAGGTCCTTTCTTGGATTGAGAACTGGTTAAAAGACAGGAAACAAAGGGTAGGAATAAATGGTAAATTTTCAGATTGGAGAGGGGTAACTAGTGGTGTACCCCAAGGGTCAGTCCTGGGACCAATCCTTTTCAACTTATTCATAAATGATCTGGAGAAAGGGGTAAGCAGTGAGGTAGTAAAGTTTGCAGATGATACAAAACTGTTTAGGATAGATAAGACAGAAGCAGACTGTGAGGGACTCCAAGAATGATCTCACCAAACTGAGTGACTGGGCAACAAAATGGCAAATGAAATTTAATGTGAATAAGTGTAAAGTAATGCACATCGGGAGAAATAACCCCAACTATACGTACAGTATGATGGGGGCAAATTTGGCTACGACAAATCAGGAAAGAGATCTTGGAGTTATCGTGGACAGTTCTCTGAAAACTTCCACACAGAGTGCAGCGGCGGTCAAAAAGGCAAATAGGATGCTAGGAATTATTAGGAAAGGGATAGAAAATAAGACCCAGAATATCTTACTGCCCCTGTATAAAACTATGGTACGAACACATCTTGAATACTGTGTACAGATGTGGGCTCCTCACCTCAAAGAAGATATTTTGGCCTTGGAAAGGGTTCAGAAAAGGGCAACTAAAATGATTAGGGGTTTGGAACAGGTCCCATATGAGGAGAGGTTAAAGAGACTGGGACTTTTCAGTTTAGAAAACAGGAGACTGAGGGGGGATATGATAGAGGTCTATGAAATCATGAGTGGTATGGAGACGGCCGATAAAGAAAAGTTATTTATTAGTTCCCATAATAGAAGAACTAGAGGACACCAAATGAAATTAATGGGGAGCAGGTTTAAAACTAATAAAAGAAAGTTCTTCTTCACACAGAGTGTAGTCAACCTGTGGAACTCCTTGCCAGAGGAGGCTGTGAAGGCTAGGACTATAATAGAGTTTAAAGAGAAGCTAGATAATTTCATGGAGGTTAGGTCCATAAAAGGCTATTAGCCAGGGGATAAAATGGTGTCCTTGGCCTCTGTCTGTCAGAGGCTGGAGAGGGATGGCAGGAGACAAATCGCTTGATCATTGTCTTCAGTCCACCCTCTCTGGGGCACCTGGTGCTGGCCACTGTCGGTAGACAGGATACTGGGCTAGACAGACCTTTGGTCTGGTCCAGCATGGCCATTCTTATGTTCTTATGTATAGGAAAGATAATCAAAGGGAAGGAGGGAGCAGGATTTGATCCACATGTCCTGCTTGTAACTAGAAGTAATAGATCTCAAGTTGCGATGGGAGAGGTCCAGGTTGGATATTAGGAAAAACTATTTCACTAGGAGGATAGTGAAGCACTGGAATGGGTTCTCTAGGGAAGTAGTGGAGTCTCCATCCTTAGAGGTGTTTAAGTCTCGTCTTGACAAAGCTCTGGCTGGGTTGATTTAGTTGGAATTGGTCCTGCCTAGAGCAGGGGGCTGGACTTGATGACCTTCTGAGGTCTCTTCCAGCTCTATGATCCTTCACACTGGGTCCGTTAGTGCATGGGGTCCTGATGGGTGGGAATCAAAGGGACCATGACCTCCTGCCTGGTACTGTTGGTAGCATACAAGTGACATATAAGCAAACCAGGCTTAATTATTGTATTATAATAATCTTCTATTAATTGCTTTTGCATTGCTTTGTGCTGTATTACAGCTGGTCTCCGACTTACGACCACCTCCACTTATGACCATCCTCTCTTACGCCCAAAGCAGTCGTAAATGCGGTCCCTGAGTTATGAACGCAATCCACGCTTACGAACAGCGCGATCGCCATGTAACTCAATGGGATCCGAGTTACGAACACTTCGAGTCATGGCCAAGTGTTTGGTCCGTAACTCGTTCGTAACTAGGGGACAGGCTGTAATTGCTTTAGAATTTATAGTATTTAAGGTTTGAATTGTGTAGTAATTGCTTTTAAGACTTGTTACATTTAAACAACTATATTAACTGCTTCCAGCTTGCAATAAATAAGCGAGTGGTTAAGTCTCTCTGGAGTGTCCTGGTTTCCCTTGGATCTAAAATCAAACCACACGACAGTTACAGCCTGCAGAGACCTGCAATTTCCAGGGAGGTCTCACAAAGATGGAGGTTTTGTCTTTAGTGCAAAAAACCCAAAGCGTTTGTTACGCTGAGGTAGCTCTGTTGATGTGAAAAGGAGACAAAGGTATTTTAACTTTGCCGTAGCTAGCCAATTCCACACCGGGTATTGACCAATCCTGAGATGAAAAATAAATTCCATGTCCCTTCCTCCATCAGGGTTTTAAAGCACACCTCTTTTGGTAGTGGTCACTGCCAGGGTAGCTCAGGAGATACAGCTCAGTCACGACAATGCACAGGCCGCCGCTCTCTTCCGTATGACGAGAGGAATAAATATTTCCCTTCCATGCACTTGAAAAGTAGCTCCCCCCACAAAATGTGGCCCCAATGGTATACGCGGATTGACAGCATGCAGTGACAGGATTGTCAAATTGACACTGGACAGGCTGCCATGAAACCAATGGGCCATGAAGACTAGGGCCATGTCTGGAGCAGTGGCAAGGGACGGCCACTTCAGTGCGTCTAGTCACACCCCACAACCGCCTGAGAAGTTTTATCATGAGAGCTGCAGGCACTGACCAAGTCTTGCACACTCCACTGGAAACCAGAGCCAGTTAAATATACGACCACTGAAATGTTCTTCCTCTTCGTACCACACAGGAAAGCCGTGCTCTCCGGGTAGGGCTGCCTGAAGACAGTTCAGCCAAACAGATTTGTGCACCAAACACTGACAGGCGAGGCCACATCGGGCTGCTAACAACTTCCACGGCAGTGCAAATGCGCCCTCTGGTGGCCAAACTGATCATTTGGGTGGGTCTGTTTTTTTGACCGTTTTCCCACTACATTCAGTGGTTAATTTGTGCCAGGGTTTGCCAGGGCTGGCTCCTGAACCCATAGGCACCATTTCAGGAGAGTGTGCATATGGGGCAGCAGCCATGCATACCGGGAGGTGGCTTGCTTTTCTTTCCATTCCCCTTTCAGGGAGTGAAGAGAAAGTACTTGCACAGCTGCTGGCACCCTCCTCCCCTCCGCTCTCCCACAACAGTGGCAGTGATGAATGGCTTGTGCCCGGACATCTAATTGCCTCTGTCCCGCCACCTCCTGCGTTACAAATTACAGGGTGTGTGTGATGGCTGAAGTTGCTGAGGGCAGTAGAAAAGGATCCTCATGCTGACACCAGGGTATTAGAGTAACTTGATTTACACCAGAATGAAGAGTGCAGGGCAAGTGTGGGTGTGTGGTGCATGGGGGAGGGGTGTCACATTCCAGGCCTCCTCTGTGCATCAATCAAAACTAGGGCCAACACCCTCCATCTTGTCTTGGTTTCCGTAGTTTAGAAACATTTAAGTGGCCTATCAGGGATTAAGCAACCCTTGGATTGGAGGGGCTAGACGTGTGTAAGTAGGTTCTCTTTATGCACCTGATGTGTACTAACACCAGGAGCAGCACTTAACGGTCCATGGGTTGTAATCAGCGTCTGCTTTCTCAAGTCCTCCCGCCTCCTACTGTGATTCTAATGTAACTAAATCCATCTTGCGTTGGCGGGCCTGGATGCTCAGAGAGTCCCAGCCAGCATCAACAAAGACAAGGAGGATGGTCGGTGTGGATCGCTGGGAAAGGTGGCCTTCGGTACGAGATGAGATTCAGATGTTGTGCAATTATTTGAAAAGAAATAAACAAGCCCAGACAAGGTAAAGTCGTGTCTTGGGGAACCGTTTTTATTTGTAGGAGTAACCATCGTGCCATGGGGAAGCTGGAAGTACACCACCACACTAAGAAAACTGGTATGAAAAGTACAAAAATAAGGACTCCTATGTATTGCAGCAAAGTACTAAAAATAAATAGTGTAAACACAATCACAGAACAGCTGAAATCGACAGTCAGTCATTTCTGCTACTAGCGGAGCGATCTTTGGCTTGAAATCAAATCTCCTCCTGCCCCCTAAGGAGCCTAATTTTGACAACCTCATTAAGATGCACTTTTCTTTGTTTCAGCCCAAAACCAGACGGTCTCTGGGCCTCACTCACATTTTACAGAACTATTGGAAGAGCGTGAAATAACCTCTGTCCGAAATATACTGTGTATCTTGCAACACACGGTCACCTCTCAAAGGCAACGCCCATCTTTAACGATGGCTTTAAAGCAATAAAGAATAATGATGCTTCTTTCTTTTGTTAGCACTTTGCTCCCATAGATCTCAAAAATCTATTGACCAAAGTTTAAGAATTTTACCCCCATTTTACAGATGGGGAAAATGAAGCAGGTTTTTTTTTTTTTAATACCTAATTTTTGAAGGGGTTCAACATCCACAAAGCCAGCTGAGTCCAGTTGGGGTTGTGGAGGTATTCAGTATGTCTTGAGAGAAGCTTATGCAAAGAATCAGTGATTGAACTGGGACAAGAACCCAGGTCTTCTGAGTCCTATTATCCACTGGACTGGTTTGCTTCTCAAATGTTTTATTACCAGTTAGTGACTTATTGGACATCAGCTGTGTCCCCAGTAAGCTGTGTACTTGTGCAGCCACTCAGGAAAGATATAAATACTGCCCAGCTGATTAGCAGAGCACCCTCAGTGAGGTTTTCATTTCTACTGGTGGTGCACACTTGCACATGCCTCGGTACACACAAAAAATTATTCCACACATGGATGGAAAAGAATCTGTACGTGGATGGAAACAATTAGAGGGAATATTAAGTTACTTAAAGGCAAATTTCACAATAATTTGCATCTAGGTTAGATGTGTGTGTTACGGTTTTCCCTACCACGCACAACATTTTAAAAGTTTGCCAAATACAAATTTCATCCAAGGTACCAGCCAAGTGAATAAACTTTACTTCAAAGAGTACAAAGAACATACATCTTAAAGGGAACAGAAAGACCCATCCTGAAACGCATCACAACATTTTCTTCCTGGAGGAAAGAGAGCAGTGTTGAGAATCAATGCCTGTCTACATGATCTGATCTGCCGTTCTCATTTTGACACACATTAAAAATAACATCCCATTGTAATTTCTGGTTTAGAAGTTACAATCCTGCTTTGTTATAGGTCTGAGTTCCATTTCACACCAGCCAGCTTCTGAACCAAGAACAACGACCCCCTGAAAAACCTGCCATCAGCTATAAATTCTTAATCAGGTTCTCCTAGCTCCTAAGCTGGAAGTAATGGTAAGACAGCAGCTTTCTATATGCACCGATGCTTTCTCTTTCGATACAGAAAGGTACACACACTATACTCTTAAAGCAAACAGAAAACATTCTGAATAGGCGCAACTGAGCCACATGCCAAAGGCAGATTTGCAGTTACATGGTCTGGAGATGATCTGTATGTTTCAAGTATAATTTTTTTTTTATGTGAACAAGTTAGAATCAGGTTTGCATCTGAGTCCAAGTGGACAGCTAAATTCAAGTGCATCCCAAAGAAGCTGTACAAGAAGGTATAAACAGGCAGTGTTTTTAAGAAAGACGGGTCCTAAACCAGGGGTGGCCAACCCGTCACAGGCAAAGAGCCAAACTAGTGGTGGACATAGCGCAAAGAACCAAGGGGAAAAAAAGTTAGTTAAAAAAAGGTCGCTGCTCCTTTAAATGAAAATTCCAGTTTGTTTGTTTTTTGGCCATTTCTGGCTCCCGTCAGCCAACAGCATCTTGCCAGCGCCATTTTGCTTCACTGCATGGGACGGCTCCCCTGCACCCGGTGAGCACAGGGAACCGGGGGCCCTCTGTAGGGGCGCAGGGGTGGCTTTGTGAGCCACACTTTCTGCAGTGAAGAGCCTCATGCAGCTCACAAGCCGTGGGTTGGCCACCCCTGCCCTAAACCATCAACACCAGATCCCAAGTTTGGGGAAGTTTGCAGACGGCCTTCCCAACCCATTGCTCTGTACCTGGGCAAGCAGATGGGCATTCCAACCTCGAGGAAGTCTGGCTCGGCCTCCCACAGCTTGGAGATTTTAAAATAAGATTTCCCAGATGGAAATGCTTTGCTCCCACCTCTCTACAAAGCTCAGAGCCTACCCGGGGAGAAATCCCACCAGCTGCACAAATACTCGCTTGCCCAGGCAAGAAAGCTCAGAGAGGGATGTGAGCACCTTGTATTATTGCTCACACGACTGACAAGGCCACTAGCTCCAACGGGATCATTAACGCCCAGAGCCAGCGTGGCACTAACACACACTTAGCACAGTCGCGGCCCACTACACTGCAAGGAAAGGGGGAAACCAACGCTGCCGAGCCCCTGAATCAGCAGAGCACTTAAGCATGCATTTAACTTTAAGCATGTGCTTATAGCCCTTGCATCATGTGTCCAAGAGCTTTGCTGAACCAGACCCCAAATCAGCTACCAAAAGGGATTGCTTCATACCCCCGTCACGGACTGCGAAGAAAGCATCTGTGACAAAAGTGAACTCATTCACAATGAGCGACTAGTGGATTGTACACCAGGGACAGTCCCTTATCTTCAAGTTTAGAAATATTCCCCTCCAGCTAGAACCTTCTCCACTGTATGGAAGATAGAATCAAAGCCAAAATGCTCTGATTAATAGGCAGTTACTAGTCTTCCCAGTAAAAGAATCACACACAACTGCTTGGTATTGGATTAGACCATTTTCTATTGCGCTTTAACCAAAAAAAAAGTTAATTGATTTAAATTCATCTAAAATTTCTATTAAACTGAATGATTCTCTTACATTATTGCTAAACATAAATTTTGTTTTTCCCCCATTTATTTTATATTGTAATCTTGCGGCTTATAAAAAAAGCATTTAAAATGCCAAGACCCTCCCCTCCCCACCCCCTATGTGCTTTAAAATGGTGCTATTAGAATGTAGATTTTTTTTCAGTGAAGAATTTACCTCAAGTAGTATAAAAATATACCCCAAAAATACACACACACAAATCTATAGCCCTCCAAACTGACAGCCAGTTTGAGGGTTTTATGTGTAGACCACCAGACATGTGTTGCCTTGTGTTAACTAGTTACAAAAACATTTATGCCATGCCCTCCTCTACACACACATTTTGTGAATGAATTTGCTAATTTTGGAAACAAGAAGTTGCAGACTTTAATTTATCTGAACAGTTTTCTGTTGGCGAAGTGTTTCACTCTCAGGAAAAGCAGAGTGATGAGGACAGTTCTGTTTGCTTTGGGGGTGCCAATTTGGAAAACCAGAAGGATTTTGAAATTTTGCATGACAAAAATTGCCTTTCTTTCTTTGCCACTAGTAACCCGGGCTCCTGCCCCTACACACACTAGAAGCATGTGAGTGCTGCTATCAACACACATGTTTCCAAGCAAAACACAATCTCGTGCCTCTGTTTGTGGGACTGGGACGGAGGCCTGTAAGAAACGCGTCTGTTTGAATCAATAGTAAAACTCCAGTTGCTGTCAAAGGGATAAGAATAGGACAGATTTGCAAAATACAATGTTGAGTCCTTTAGATAAGAAACAGGGAAGGCCCAATCCTGGTTTACTCCAGAGAGTAAACGGTGAACCTGCTCCTACACTGCTCACGCCAATGGGAATTTTGCCAGTGACTTCAGTCTATGAAGCATTAAGACCGTGTTAGCCTCAACGGGGTGTGATTTCTCACGAGTCAGAAGTCGCAAGATCACACCCTTACACAAATAAATTAATTTGTTCCATGCCCGCTGCTATTTCTTTTGGTGCATTCAATACATGGCTTTTATACTCCTGGTATTATATAATACCTGAAATGACGGCACTCCCTTCCCCATCTGTCCTCAGAAGTGTCAACCCTTCCCTTCTGCTCCCAGAACGTTATTTTAAATAATAACAAACGAGCTTCCTGCGCTGTTCTCTCAAGCCACATAAAGGAAGCTAATGAATAACCACTCCCCATCCGGGGACTATATACATAAAGACACCAGCTATCTTGATACATAAATACAGTGCATAAATCCAGATGGGACCTATACGGGGGAGGGGGGTTACAAATAAAGATTCAGAGTTAGTTCACAGACAAAAATAAAACCAAATGCACCACATCAGGTGAGGGCACAGTGTTTACACGTTTGTGGAAGATAAACCATTCAAGTGATGGTGTTTTCTATGCACGCATGCACCATGGCTATGCGAGACAACTACAACATTTAAGTTAGGGATGAAGAAGCTGGGGAAAAAGTGGGACTAGACCCTGAATCCCCAGGTATTTCCAGGCACATGCTCTGCTGGTCACGTTAAAGAAACAACTTTAACTCGTTCTAGCAGGTACTTTAATATTACTCACCGCTCGGTACGGACACTTTGTATCCTTCGGCACAGATTCAAATGCACTGGTTTCAATTCTGCACCCTGTGCTTTTGAGAATGACCATGACTTTCATGGAAATAACACAGCCTTGATCAGGGTAGAAGACTAGCTGAAGCCTTTAACCCAATCTTAAAGGAGGTTTTGCTCTCTAGTGTGATGATACCAAGACTTGGACATATACAAGGAAGTACTGTTTGCTAGCAAAGTGACAATGCAGTGTCTTAATTGCTCTAGCATTATCCTTCTACTACTACAGAACAAACACCGCTGGGGAGGGAAATGTAGTATTTCAAATAGGCTGCGGTGGAACTAGAAGGGCTTTGACCGGAAATGTAGCTACACGGCCAAACGACACTGTTAGCTTTACTTGATATGTGGGTTTATGGCATGCACTAGAACTCCTAAGAAAAGAACGTAGAACGCACAGCATCCCAGGGTTCAGTGGTCCAAGTAAAGCTAAGAGTCTGCTTGTGAGGAGCAGCAGGAGGGTGTGTGGAGGGGTGAAAAGGGGTGCGCTGGTTTGCTCTGTTAAAGCCAAGCCTTCCAGACACTCCCTCTTATCGCTGCCCGGCCTCCCGAATCCGGCACGCCACCGCCGTGATGAGCGCAGCCCCTTTGCCGCTGCCGTCTTCTGATGGGAGGAAGGTCACGTCGCACTTCGGGGACAGCTGCTTCACTGTTTCGTGCATGATGGAGGAGAAGCTGCAGTGGGCGGAAGAAGAGGAAGGGAGTGAGAATTCTCGATCCATGTTGCTCCTCATCTCAACCCTAGACTTTGGCTTCAGTTAATTTTCAGCTCAGCTAGGGGACAGTCAGGGGGAAAAAAAGTTTCCCCAGCGCTCACACAACAACGAGGGCCCTACCAAATTCACATCTGTAAAAAACGCAGCATGGACCATGAAATCTGATCTACCCCCCATGAAATCTGGCTAGCGTCGGGGCAGGGCAAGGCTGAGAGCTCCTACAGCCTCTAGGTACAAGCCCAGGATGGATTAGGGAGGGACGGGACTTCCTCTTCTCAGCAGGAAGCTCCGCGGCTGCTGGCTGGGACTAACGTAGTCTCAGGGCTATCGCAGTTGGTACCTACTCTTCATGAACGCAACTAACCTAATGGGGTCATATAGCAGCGGCATCACTGGCCTCCGTACCCCTTTCACTACATCCCCAGGGTTGGTAGCTGAGCAGGCCGGGTTTAGCTCAATGAGTTTCCGGTGTGATGGACCAATGGGGTAAAATTCCCTTCTTCCCTGACTCTGGGGAGACTGAAACTCTGAACTTTCCAAAATGGCATCCTCAGAGCCGATCTAACACACAACCGTGCTGGCTGCATAACCCAGCCCGGGGCAGTGGGGAAAATGCTTCCTGAACCCGGCAGTGATCCAATTAGGAATGCAAATGCAGACAGAACACTGCAGGTAGACACAAACGAATGCCATGGAACTTCAAGTCTCAGGGTCTCTCAAGCAGGGATGTAAAAATCCAAACAAAACTATTCACCGCGTAACTGGTGGAATTTCTATTGGTTAGATGGTTAACCGCGGCTTCCTGCAGCACTGCCAGGGCTCCCAGCAGTCCTGTGAAGAATGTAACCGGTGCTGGTAACCGATGAGCAGCAACTTATCGATTAACCGGTGACGCTTTTACACCCCTACTCTCAAGTGTGTCTCCCAGCTCTGTGCTAAGTGACTGAGACAAGGGAGGTTCCACCCCTTCCTACAGAACATATTCCAACACCTACTGGACTGGAACTTTTTTCTTCCCGCTTTGGCCTATTCATTTCTTCGACTGCTTTTGGGCTGGTTAAAAAATGGCCCCATGTTTTTGGCAAAAGATTTAGAACCAAAAATCTCAATGGACTTCTGACAAAATGTTTGATCAGAATAAAATAATTGGTTTCGATACAGTAATTCCTCATTTAACACATGCCCACTTAAAAAAAATCATGCTATTGCGAAAACGTGTTAAGGAACGTTTTTTGAATTATACGACTGTCCCCAGAATAACACAATTTCCCCAGCCGGCCCGTTGCCGGTGGCTGCGCAGGGCTTCTTCCGCCTCCCTGCAAAGTGGTGGAGGGTTCGCCACTCGCCACACCATTCCCAGGCAACCCCCCCTCGCCGGATGCAGTGCGGGTCCCGGCAAACCCGTCAAAGGGGAAAACTCCCAACCCAATCCCCCTCCCCTCTTCTCTCCTTCCCTTCCCCAGAGCCAAACACCTCCCCTCCCTGCTGTAACCCAGTCCCCTTTTTCCCACAACCTTATGTCCCGGTCTCAACAGACACCACTGCTTGAAACGCAACCCCCAACTTTTCCATTATTTTCAATGGGAAAATTGACCCCGCATAACACGTTTTCACTTAACACAATCATTTTTTGAAACAGATCTATAGTGGTAAATGAGGAATCACTGTACTCATTTTTCACTTCTACTCACCCCCCTTTTTCAGTTCCCTGGGAAAGAGAAAGGGGTAAAAAAAAAAACCAGACCCCAAACAAGTGAACTTTTTTCCTTCATCTCAATGTGAAACAATTTCTTTGTTTCCATGGAGGAAAAAAAAAATACGGAAGGATACGAATACTTGCGGATTATCCAAAGGAAGGTGAAAAGTTTTCAGGCCACCCTGGTTGTGATCTCTGCTTTTGCAGCTTGCCTGTGATCTCTGCCAACAGCCCACTGAGCAATCTCTGACTCCCACACGAGGGCACTTACTGAGGGTGCAATTTGTAGAGTGTCCCGTCCACACCAACGGTGACCTTCAGGAAGTCCAGCTTGCGGTTGTCCCGGATCTTATCCACCACGGCTGCCATGCCAGCGCCGCAGAGCTGAGCGGCACGCCGGGCTACCACAGTGCACACCTCTTTCACAATGATGCTGTCGTCACAGGTGCTCTCCAGGCCCAGGTGCTGGAGGATGGAGCGGACCTGGAGCAGGGCAAGGCAATCGCTGGAGGAGACAGACAGGGCAGGACAGAAGTGAGAGAAACCTACAGAAACCCCGCGGGCAGCGTCCGGACGCACGGCCAGTCTGGACATAGGGTATCCTTGGAGGTGTAGTTCTCATCTGGGCTTCGAGAGACAAGCTGGATCTGTTCCTTCCTGTGCACCATCCCCGTAATAAAAGCTTCTGCAGGCCAGATCCTGCCTTCTGCGCAACCCACTGCTTGCAGGGGGCGTAACTGATTGCATCTCCCCATGTTGCGATGCCCAAGAGACCTAGGAGTTGGTCTAACTTTCAAGAGCCCCCTAAGTGCCTTTCAAACTTAACACTTCTACTGGTCACTAAGATCAGCGGCGCTGACTGGCTACCCAGAGGTAGATCTATTCCAGGGCTACACAGCCCAAGGCCTGTTTGTTTGTGGCCCACGGTGCAGGTTAGATTTATACCGGGTTCAACACACGGCCTGCAGGTGTTATCCTTTGAACATGGCCTCCACTGGGAACATGCCCCACAATGGCGGGGTGGGCACTGAAAGATGCAAGCGAATGGGCTGGCTGGAACAGTCGGGTACAGGGTGTTGGTGTTTCTAGCTCCCAGGGAGGAGGTGCCAGGAGGGCCGGGGCATTGTGGGAAGTGCTTTGTATCATGCCTGTCAGTGTGAAAGAAGCTATGTGCATATATTTGCATGTATGTGCAGCCACACTTAAGTTGCGGCCCTTGGCATGTGCTGTGAGTATCATTGTAGCCCCCGGGGCTTCCAAAGTGGAGTAGCCCTGATCTAGTCAGTCATAAAGGGGCTGCATTTCAAGTACGCTAGGAGAGCCAAAAGGTATGAAGGAAAATTGACACACCATTCCCACTGGATTTTAATGGGCTCTTGGTACCTAAATCCCTTTGGCAGCTTTGAAAACCCCCGTTTCTCCTCACAGCAGAGCTTCCTACGGCGAGCCAAGTTTGCAGCCTTATCCGAGCGGTGAATTCATCATAAAGCCACCGGTTACGAGTGCACGAGGAATGTGCACATTTAACAGTTAATAGCGAGAGCTGCGGGAATAAAGCACTCACCCAAAAAAGCCAGGCCATTCCCTTGTCTCTCATGAGTTTACATGGAGAGCAGGGGTAAGATGGTGGTGGCTTAGCCCCTCGTGGGCCGCTATCACTGCATTTACCTGTGTTGCCAGCTCCCATTGGCTGCGGATCACCATTCCCATCCAATGGGAGCTGTGGGAAATGGTGTCCCAGTCCGCAGCCCTTTCCACAACTCCCATTGGCCGGGATGGGTGATCCACAGCCAATGGGTGTTGCAAACGCCCGTACCTGTGGGCGTGCAGGTAAATAAGCAGCAGTGGCTCGCCCAGGTGAACCGTGTCCAGCCTGCAGGCTGGTTATCGCTGGTTATGCAGAGGAACAGCATCAAAGCCAGAGTCTTGGGAGTCAACCTATCTTGTTATTTATACAGAACTCATCTGTGCACCTAAGGATGGGTAAGGATTCTGGACCAAATGAGACGCTGATGAAAATCCACTGACTTCATTTGATCCAGTTGTCACTCCTGAGGACACTGAAGATTTTTGGGAGTTGCAGAATCTCTTGGGGAGTTTTACCTTCCTCAAATGCTTTAATGGTTAACAGTTTTTAAAAAACCACAACAATTAAAGGTCAACATTGTAGCCAAGCAGGGTGTGCAAGGCAGCATCCCTAAGCAACCACACAACAAACTGGAACACAAGAGTGCAAGAGGTTTCTGGAAGAAACCATCAGGTATGGGATAGTAAATATATATATATATATATATATGGGATGAACAGTCACTGCTGTCCATTGACTGGTTTTGATGCAGCATGAAAACCCTCAGTGTGAGATTGTTCTGTAAGGTCACCCTGTGGGCTGAGGGGAGGTAGGACCCAGGAAGATCCAGCAAGCTGCTGAAAGCTTAAAACCATAACTGGGCAACGTGTGTGTGTGTGTGTCAGGCTATTTTCGTGTGTTGGGGGAGGGGTGAAGGAGGCGGCAGAATCCAGATTTTGTGAAACCAAACCATTTCACCAGCTCATTTCACAAAGATCAGTTTTCAAAAGGTCTTAAAATTCAAAAAGGCTTGAATTCAAATTTAAAAAGTTCAGTTTCAGGTAAAATGAAACTTTGGGGGGCAAAGAAACACACAGCAATTTTTTTGTCCAATTTGCTAACAAATAAATACATGCACTAAAATAAATTTTTAAAAACGTGCCGGTATTTTTGAATGATCGGTGAACAAAAAATGATGTATTCCACCCTTCCCCCATACTCAAGACTCTGCTTAAATGTCATTAGGTACTTTCTCCAATTCACCCTAACCCACCTGTAGGAAAGGGACAAGCATCTTCCTGCATCCATGTTCCGTTTCTTTCCCACCCCTCCCTTTCGCCTTTGTGGCCTCACCTCTCAATCTGAGACAGGAACTTTGTCTCGAATATCCCCCTGGTCTTCAGCCTTTCGGAGATCCGCCCCCGGAAGAGCAGGCCCCGCTTGGTGAAGTCGATCAGGATGTTCCGGACAATCTCCCCGAGGTACATCCCGCTGATCATTTTCTCAAACCTGGAAGCGAAATGGCACCTCTCAGCGTGGGGTAGGAAGGACAGACCAGGCAAAGGGCCAGGACGCTGGACACCTGGGTTCCATGCCAAGCTCTGCTGCCGAGCTCAGTCAAATCACTGACTTGTCCCCCCTGCCTCAGTTTCCCCCCCATACAATGAAGATAACGATCCTTCCCTACCTCGCAGGGTACTGAGAGGATAAACCCACTTACAGTCGTGAGGCCCTTCATTGCTGCAGTAGCTAAGTACGAAGCTGCTTAAAATGGGGCGCTTTGGGGTTGTCACGTGAGGCCAGGCTCTGGTATCTGCATCCTCTGATGAACACTTCAAGGGTGCTCAGTAGGAGAAGCCCTCCCCCCCAGCACTAAGAAGAGGTGCATGAAAGGCCTCTTCTCCGCTGGAGCATTAGCCGCCTGGTTCTAGGAGGGGGGCTGCAGAGGAATTCTAAGCTGCCCTTTAAAATACTTTTGCACCTGCTTCCCAAGGATCACGACACAATGGGCAGGATTTGCCTGCCACTTAACAAGAGGGCAAATCAGTGCGAATGGTGCGAAGTCACTCCCGATTGGCCCTAGGGGGGCAGTGAAAGGGGGCTCACTGCATTCACCCCGACACCGTCCCAGTCCAGCTGTGCATGCTGCAGGTGGGAAGCAGGCACGCAGAGATGAGAAAGGAACATGATGCACCCAGGGCTTGGCCTTGGCACCCCCTCCCTCCCATCCGGTGTCAGCAGGGACAAGCCCTTAGGAACGTTCCTTTAGCGCTAGGTCTCCAAACCGCCATCCCAAGCTCCAGGCCTTGGTTCACTCTCTGTTCTGCAGAGATGATGGTCAGAAAACGGCGGGGGGAGCCTTCCAGATGCTCAGGTACCATGTAATGAAGTGAATGGGACACCTCCCAGCCCCTGGTGCGCAGCCCAGGATGAGCTAGGGGGATCCCTTCATGCCAGGTCTTCTCTTCAACGCCCCGCACACGCACCTTTGCTTCCCAGAGTTGAGAGACAGCTCGTCCACCGCCACATCGAACTCGGTCCGGATATCGTCCAAGCAGCCGCTGTCCCCGAATGCCCCCCACTCCATGTTAATGCACATTCTGCCCTCTTCACCCTCCACCAGCTCCACGTTCCTCATCTCCTCCATGTAGCAGGCGTTGCTGCCTGTGCCTGTGACGTAAGAGCACAGAAAGGTCTAAGGCGGGGCTACTCGACACACGGCCCATTTGTTTGCAGCCCGTGGGTGGGAGCCAAAGCAAAAAACCAGTCGATATAAACGGTCTTCTGTTGAGATGCATTCCAGTAGTTAAATTCCTGGACTGTCATTGCTCATTAAAGTGCTATCATATGGGTGGAAATGGGGTAAATGCTGCATTGTATTAATATCAGCAGAACTGACTTCAATAGGGCCTGCGTGTTGTGTAGTCTTGCCTTAATCTTTGTATTTATGCCCATCAGAGTGAAAGAAGCTATTTGCATATATATTTGCATGTCTATGCAACCACACTTAAGTTGTGGCCTTCGACATGCACTGACAGTATCATCGTGGCCCCCGGGGCTTCCAAAGTTGAGTAGCCCTGGTCTAAGGGCTCATGAAACATCTACTACTTTGGAGGTAATGGAGGAAAAAGAAAAAAAATGCAGAAGGCAAGAGCTAAGCTACTACTGGCGGTTAATAGAGACCCATTTGGCTCACGCAGGGGAAAGACCTACTGACTCCGGATGCTAACCGCCTGGTTTAGCAGATAGCTGTGATGTCTGCAGTGTGCAGAAACCCATCTATTACTATCTAGGATCTTACCTGCTATATGCTACAGCTTGCTAGAAACCACTCTGGCCAACCCTACATTTTCCAGGGGTCGTGTCATTTTTTACAACATTTTGCTGAGAAAATGGAAACAATTTCCCATTTGACATTTTTTGAATAGAGCATTTTTGGTTTCTTTTCTGAATTGATTCTGTATTAGCCAGTGGGGGTGGGGGGGCTGAAATCGAAAAAAATAGCTGTTTCAATTGGCCCGTGAGCAATTTTTCTACAAAGTTTTTGTTCCAAGGAAATTTGATGTGTTGTTCCAATGCAGAACAAAATTTTCAAACTGCAGGAAATTCCAGTTCACGCTCTGCTGAAGACCAAGTATTCTGCTGACACAATTCCACTGAAATCAACCAAACCAGCCCGGTGGATCACAACCCGGTACAAGCTCAGATTGCTAAATGAAGAAGTTTCTTTGATGGAAAGTGGATAACAAAATTTGGGGATTTTACTATTATTCAGATGCAACCCCGTCAAGCACATTTTACCGTCTTCATACTACATGCAACACAGGGGTCTACTATCTCTCCAGCACGGCCTACACAATGGCTGTCCTCTCGAGGTGAAAACTTGGGAGAAAGCCAGGAGCGTTATGTGAGCCATCCACAAACAAAGCAGGAAGGTCACCCAGATGGCAGCCTTAGGCCTGTCCAAACACTACCCACAAAACCTAAATATTCCACAGGAGAATTCTTTACCATTTCCAGCAGCCTTTACCACTGAAGGTAACCAAGTCACATCTGTTTATGCTCTGTCTGAATTTGGCCCCAAATACTCAAGGAAATTAAGTTGGTGGGGGAGAAGAGGCAAAAGATTTCTGGCCCCTTTTCACTCAAACGTCAAGTATTTTTAACATTTTTCAAACTATTGGTGGAAAATTCTAATGTGCACTAGACCTCCTGGGGAAGAGCTAGAAGATCACAGAAGCATAGAAAATTGGGGCTGGCAGAGACCTCAGGAGTCATCAAGTCCAACCCCCTGCCCAAAGCAGGACCAACCCCAATTCAATCATCTCTGTCAAGCCCGGACTTTAAAAATCTCTAGGGATGGAGATTCCCTCCCTAGGGAACCCGTCCGAGAGCTTCCCCACCCTCCTAGGAAAAACTATTTCCCTAATATCCAACAAGACCTCCCCCACTGCAACTTGAGCCCATTGCTCTTCGTTCTGCCATCCGCCACCACTGAGAACAGCCTCTCTCCATCGCCCACGTCAGGCTGGTATCAAATCCCCCCTCACTCTTCTCCTCTGCAGACTAAACAAGCCCAAATCCCTCAGCCTCTCCTCATAGGTCGTGTGTTCCAGCCCCAGAAGCATTGTCACTGGGCTTTGTCCAATTTGTCCACAACCTTGGAGCAGGGCAGGACATGAGTGGGGAACAGAATAGGAGCTGGGTACAGAGGAGAGATTTGTTTGTTATATAAAGTTTCAGTTCTTACCCACTATGAGCCCGACTTCACAGTAAGGATCTTCATAACCACAGGTCATCATGGTGCCGACTGTGTCATTGACCACGGCGACCACGTCCAGATCGAACTCCTGGGGAGGGAAGGGCTACCCTGCATTACACTGGGACAGCCAGCGCCTGTTTCATTCGGGGAAACAGTCCCCACTGGAATGAGGCCCAGTAGAAAGGGCCTGGCTTTTTGAAGCCTCCCTCTCCAAGTTTTGCACTGCCCCCGTTACTGGAGTTTAAGCAGCTGAGGGCCTGTCTACACTGCAGTGGGACACACGTGGCCAGTCCATGCCAGCTAACTTGGGCTCGGGCTCCAGCCTGATTGGGAACATCTCAGCGCTGAGTTTAGCCTTGTGACTGAGCGGAGACTTGCAAGCATGTCTCCACCCGCACAGTGTAGACTTCCCTTGGATGGCGATACAGTTGCACCTCTCTGGTCCGGTATCATCTGTGGTCTGGCAGGATTATGGATGTTACTGGACCAGAGAGTCCCAAGAGCCGGGAGGGAGCAGGGCCTAGTTGGGAGTCCAGCGGCAGAGCGGCTAGCAGCCAGGAATGGGGCCGGGGCCCAGAGGCTGGGACCAACAGTGGAGCCCCCCAGGGAGCCCAGACAACGACTGTAAAGGGGCTGGCGCTGCCCTCCCCTCGTTCGGGACTGGGCAGGCCACGAGGGTGCCGGACGAGGGAGGTCCAACTCTAGTGCTTGGGACTGTTTGGCTGAAGATCCAAGCACATTACAAAGCTGGGCTTTGTCCAAACTACCCCAAATAAGGTAAAACTGCCTGTAACTCGGCACATTTACATTGGCAGGTTGAAACTGGACTGATAGCACCTGTAGCTCTAAGTTTACCTAATGCCCTTTTGCAGGGCTCATTAAGCGCCCTGGAATCCACAGGAGCTGCCAGGTAGGGGACTTACTGTGACAGCTCGAGCTGTAGCTCTTGGCTCTGGAGGTCCCGAGGCCAAACCTTGGTGAGAACTAAGATACGATGCTCATTTAGCCACTCGCTGACCCTGCGCTCAAGCAGCTCCATTTCCTTCCTCGCTAAGGTGAGAACTCCCAATGGATCTGGGAGAGCTGAGCGACTCGGCACAAATTCTCCATTTCATTCCTGTCCTAAATCGCTCAGAGCAGTGTCCTATAATCACCTCTCTCCTGTGGATAGCTTCTTTCAGCAGATTCACCACATCTTCTCCTTCACAGCCAGTGGCTTTGAACCCTTTTGTCCACTTCAGGAGGATCCCCTTGAAAAGAGAACCAGACACACAATAAACCAGAGGGGAAGAGCATGCGGAAGAGTTAGTAGCCAACAAAGACTTACGGGAACTTCAGATCTGGGAAGAGCACCCTTTGTGGCTACATCAGTTCACATAGACAGCTCAAGGGAACTCTGGTCAAGATTTCAGAGCAGCTAGTAATTTTAGGTGCCCTGGTGGTGGTGAGTTAAAAGGCCCAATTTTGAGAGTAAACCTATTAAGCCAAGAAGCCCAGGCTTGGGGTGACACTAACCCTCTGACTGCCAGAAGCCAGGAGGGAAAGATGAGGTGGATCACCCCAACTATCCTGTTCTGTACAACCCCTCTCCCTCTCACAAATGTCTGGCACCCATTCAAGGTGAGGCTTACCAGTTAACCGGTTAATTGGTTAACCAGTCACATCCCTAGAACAAACCAAGTACCAATCAATCTTCCTACACACCCAGCCTCTACAATGGGGTTTACAGGGACAGTTAAGACGCGAGAAAGGAAGGTTTTCAGGTGAAGTTTAAAAAGGAAAGGGTTCTGGGCAGTGGGGAGGTGGGGAAAATGCAAAATTCTTGGTAGGGAAGGGTGAAAAATGACCTTAAAGCGACAAGTGGACAGACAGAAGGAGAAATGTTAAGAAGACAAAAAACTCCAGCTGGGCGCACGAGCTGATGGACCCGAGCTCACAAGAGGCACCACCCTGCCACTGTGGATTGGAGGACACATCTGGCTGGCTCAGACTTATAATTTAAGCCAAAGGAGGTACAGGAAGTTTTCCGAGCAACTCGGTGAATCCATGGCTGGCTGCTACATCAGGCCTTGTCTTCCTGCTTTCTTCCACTTCTCTGCTTCTGCTCCCTCAGTGCAAGCTAATGACTCCAGCTCCGACCCATAGCTTGGATCCCAGCTCTGCCAAACCCCCTCTGATCCTGCGCCAACCACTAGACCTGATGCTGCTTTGACCGCTAGGTCTGGCCACTTGCATCCCAGTCCGTGAGAGGAAACAAAGGAGAGCCAGGGAATAATCTTGTGTTGCACCTTCTTTATCTATATTTAGATCCTACGCTCCTTGGGCAGGTACCTCTCCTTTATCTTTATCAGCACTGTTTGTGGGTAGAATGAATGAAAAAGAACACAGTAACACAACAACATTTAAAAACCAATACAGAGGAGAGTGTAAGTCTCAGGGCATCCCTCCATGGAGAACAACCTGGAAGGGATGGAAACGAGGAGAAAGAGAGCAGATGTTGAGAAAGACATCCCTGGGCCGCTATCCTCAGAAGGGAGTTAGCCCCTGGTTGGTGGGATACAGAAGATGAGATGAGAGAGACCAGAAAGGCACATGGAGGGTTTTGATAAAAGTAACAGAGAGGTAGCCGTGTTAGTCTGATCTTGGTAAAACAAAGAAAAACAGTCGTGTCGCACTTTCAAGACTAACAAGATGGTTTATTAGATGATGAACTTTTGTGGGGCAGACCCACTTCTTCAGATCATACTCACGAAAGCTCATCACCTAATAAACCATCTTGTTAGTCTTGAAAGTGCTACATGAGGGTTTTGATCAGACTAAGAAGTCCAGAAAGTAACTAAGGAGAAAGCTAACGATGGTCCATCTCAGAGCAGAACTGTTCTGCCAACCGTGTGCTTTGAAGGACAACGGAAGGGGGAACTACAATCGGATGGAAAGAAGTTAGGAAATTAGCAAGGTTTCAGGTCAGGTAAGGCCACAATAAGGAGAAATGTCTAGAAGTGTCCACAGACTCACAAGCGAGGCAGGAAGTTTGAAGATCGGGGTGTGATCTTCTAACCCTTCCCTCCATTCTGAACAGTGCAGTAACACAGTTAGTAGGTACAGACAGTAGGGAGCTGGGGATAGGTTACCTCATCAAGGTTATTCTGTTGGCAAGGAAAAGAGAAGGTGAATCCCAGAGGAAGCGACACGCCCTTCATTCCCATGTATTCCAGGAAGTCAGAAATGCAGTGGACAATGTGATCGAACAGCTGCAGGCAAACAGCAAGAGGCAATTGCTTTAATAACTGCAGACAACTTGATTAAGTACCAGGCTACCAACTAAATTAGCGTGTGTCTGCTGGCACTAGCCATGGTGAATCCCATTTAATAGGCTACCACGTTAACTCAGCTGCATAACCAAGTAGCTAAAAATCCATCTCCACTGGGGTCTTCCTCTAGCTAATTATACAGCAGCGCCTATAGATTATATAATAGAGCGAGTTAACATTTAACAGTCACATTGAACCGGATCCTGAGCACTGAATTCAATAGAAGCAGTGGAGGGATATATTACCGGCAACATGACATCTAGAGCAGTCACCCTCCTCCATATGCAATGGGATCCCAACCCCACCCCCTTTAAGTCCCCAAATTATCATGTTAAGTTTCAGACTTTTCTTCACCGCCCATTTTTTAATTTAAAAGATTTTTCTTTGCATTTCAAACACAGGTAAAAATAAGCCGAGCCAGAGTTCCAATATGATTTAATATTAACACAGCGTTCTGCACCCAAATTACAAAAGCCCTTTAGAGATTTATGGGATAGCTGTAGGCACAAGCTACAGGAGTGCGATCTATTTGGTTTAACCAAAAGATGGTCAAGAAGGGACGTGATTATGATCTGTTAATACCTACGTGGGGAAGAGAGTTCAGAAAGCAACCAGCTCCGGTTGAGCAGAAAAATCCAGAAGATGAGCCAAGGGTTGGAAGCTGAAGCTAAAACAAATCCAGACTAAAACAGAAGTGTTCCTTCTTACTAAACAGGGAGGGTGGCTCCCATCGGAGAATGCGCATGGCGCATTCACCGTCATTCAAGTCTCTAAAGCAAGACTCCGGCTTTTTTATTTTTTAATTATGCTCTTGGCTCAGGCCTGTACAACATACGGCCTGAGGGCGACATGCGGCCCGCAGAGGCTCACTGTGCGGCCCGTGACAACTACAGGCGGCCCGGCTCCATCCGATCTGCCAGTCGGCCAGAGGAGTGGAGTGCTGCCGGGGAGGGGGAAGTGCGGGCTGCCTGCGTGCAGCTCCGGCGCGAGGAGGCGGGGCGTGAGCCAAAGGGCGGGATGCCAGCAGATGCCAGGACGCTGGCGTAACATCGTGAGGTCATGGCCAGCAACTGCCAGATTCAAAAAGGCAGAAGCCAGGTAGGGGAGGGAAAGGGCTTGTGCTGAGGGGAGGGGGGCAGGTCAGGAGAAAGGGGAAGACACCAAGAGGCAGGGTGAAGGAGAGACAAATGCCAGGGAGCCAAGTGGAGACATGCTGCTGTTGGTTTTTTTTTGCTCAACGAAAATTTTTAGCCGTGTGTTTGGTATTTTTTGGGAGAGCATCCCTACTTGCGGCCCGCAGCTGTTTTCTTTGGAGTAATATGGCCCTCGTCGCTTTCTGAGTTGTGCAGGCCTGCTCTTGCTCAAACCTGGGCTTGCCGCAGAGTTATTACGCCCGGTTCTTTGGCCTATGTGATGCAGGCGGTCAGAGCAGATGATCTCAAGGTCTTGGAATTGATCAGCCTATGAACTGGGGCTGATCTGCGACGCTGAGATCACTCTTCACGCTCGCCGACACTGAGTATTGAGGATGCTCCATCTCTCCGATGAGGAGTTTGACACATCACGAAAGGAGCAGTGTTTTTGCCCCACACTGAAATGCAGCCACCTCTGAGATGGAAGCCCACAGCTGTTACACCAGCCCAGAGCAACACTACAGCATTAAGGGGTGTTTGCTCAGTTACCTACAACTATGCCTCTGTGACCCCTAGGCTATGTCTACATTGCACATTTTTGCACAAGACGATATGCAAATGAGGCACGGCAATTAATATTGCCGTGCCTCATTTGCATACCTAATGAGCCACCATTTTGCGCAAGGGGCTTTTGCACAAGGAGCCGTCTACACTGCTCCTTCTTGCGCAAAACCCCCCTCTTGCGCAAGAGCCATTCTGCCGCTTATTTTCAGGCAGAATGGCTCTTGCGCAAAAATGGCGGCTCATTAGGTATGCAAATGAGGCACAGCTATATTCATCGCCACACCTCATTTGCATATCTTCCTGCACAAGAATGCGCAATATAGACGCAGCCCTGGAGCGTAGATCCAGATGATACAACAGAAGGTTTGTTGTTGTTGCTGTAGGACCTTCACCTCCCTGAGTGACCACAGGTAGGTCTATGGACTCTTCCTTCCACCAGCCCAGCTATTTATGCCCACTGGGTTAAACTGACATGACGATAGCGCACAGCACTCGAGATTTTTCAGCCTACATTCAAGCATCTCACTGAAATCTGCCTCTGCAATTTCAGCCAGGAAGAGAATTCTTCTTTGCTCCCCTCTTCGTTCACTTACTGCTGAGCTAAATTCTCTGCTGCCTTAACTCTACCAAGGGCCGTGGGGTTTCCCAGCATTCGTGGCTCACACATCTGTGATTTACTCTCCAGTGAGTGGTACAGGGGTTAATACTTCAATGGGTCATTCCAATGCATCTGTGGCTGGGGGAGGGGAAGTGGTGAGAAATCTCCTTTTGGTGGACTCTAGTTTCCCTTGTTTTTCAGATTCAGGCGATGGGGCTATTTATTAAGTTCCAGGGACAAAGCAAGAGCATGAGGGGTCTGACTGGCAGCTAGAAAAGCCTGATTTCTCAGAAGGCGGCCTTGTGAGAGGAGAAATGGGCAAGGAAGGATTGACAGAGCCACGGGGGCGTCACACACTCAGAGCATGCTGAAGGCGGGGGCTGCTCCACCACAGTGAATATGGGCCCATGGTTTTGTTCTTACTGGCTGTGGAATATTAGCAAGGCTTATTTCTTCTGTCTCTTAACCAGCTGCGTTCCCAGCCAAACTGCCACCCCAAAACTCATCCTCTTCCATGTGTCATACGTCACATGACACCCCGTGCCCCCTCTCCTCACCACACTACGGAGGTACCTTGGCCCCTTGTTTATCATTCATAACAGCTGCTTCTTTCCACTTGCTCTGTCATGGGACAAATGGCAAGTAAAGCTAGCCCAGTATGCTCTGCTCCAGCGCAGCTTTTGAGGAATAGCACTGCCTCCAAAATAGTTTGCAGAATTCTACTGACGTCACCATGTGACTCTGGGAAGTCACTCAACACCTGTGCCTCAGTTTCCCTACCCATAGACTGTGATCTTCACCTGCCTTTGTGAAGTGATTGGTGGATGGCGAGCATGACGGCAGCAGGATGAAATGGTTTTGATGGTTCCATGGCAATGTTCCCTCGAATTTTTTTCCATCAGTGTGTGGAATAAATGTTGTTGTGTGCACCGAGGCACGGGTGGATGTGCACCACCAGTACAAACACATGCTGCCGGCTGGGGGCACTCTGCTAATCACCTGGGCAGCATTTGAAT
The DNA here is from genome assembly GCF_052426305.1 of Pelodiscus sinensis. Classification (NCBI taxonomy): domain Eukaryota; kingdom Metazoa; phylum Chordata; order Testudines; family Trionychidae; genus Pelodiscus; species Pelodiscus sinensis. Next base: position 15,099,015 of record NC_143079.1, read on the forward strand.
CTCACCCAATTTTAAAGAGTGAGGCACGGAAGAGGAAGAGTTTGTACAAGGGAACAAACAGCCATAGCTTAGAACCCAAGTCCTCTAGCTCCCACCCGGTACCTTAATCACAAGACCACTCCAGGGGAGACACCGCCTCGTCTCCTTTCGAGCTGGCCTTTGCTCACCTCCTCTCCTGTCCCCTGCATGACCTCCTGCGGGATGGAGTAGATCTTATTGTGCATCTCAACGCCACGCCGAATGCCGCTCCGCACACGCACCAGCAGCACACGGAAATTCGTGCCCCCAAGATCCAAGGCCAGGAAGTCTCCTTTTTCTGAAACCCAAACATAGGCAGCTACAACACGATCCCCAGATGCCTCCCGACAATTACGTGGCCCGATGGCCCCAAGACCCAGCCAGCCCAGCGATCAAGGGGTGCAACCACAGTTCTGGAAATGGAAGGGTTAATTTTGACCCCGCAGGGACCCGTGGAAACAGGAGTTAAACCTGCGAACGAGCTTCGCTGGGCTAGAGGCTGCGCGGACAGAGTTCACAATCCACGTGGACAAGCCAGAGAAGGGGTGGGAGGGGAAACGGGCACAGAGCGGTAACGTGACCCCACACCAGGGGTGACAGGAGTAGAACCCAGGTGAGCCACGGCCTAGTCCGGTGCCCTAGCCACGTCAAAAGCCGTCCACGAGCTTTCTTTGCTTCCACGCGTGCATTGGAAACCCAACTGCATGGGCAAATCGGAAGTGCAACGAATCCAAAAAATATAGGGCGACTAGTCCCCCGAGAATCCCCCTACTCTTGTTAAGGCCTAGTGCCAGCATGGGAGGTGGCGTCTGAATGATTAGGCAGCAGATCCAAGCCCTGAAACACAAGGGAGCTCAGACTGAAGGTTCTGGCCCCGATGTTCTATCCAGCAGGGGGCAGGAGGGTTCACCCCGTTACGTTACCTGTTCCATCCGGAGTGGAGCACACGTAAGTGGGCAGCATTTTCACCGTGGCATCCGGGTGCGATTCTTTGCACAACCCCCTCTCCATCTCCAGCCTCATCCTGTCCTTCACTGCCAGCAGCTGCTCATGGCTCAGCTTCAGGGCTTCCAGGGTCTTCTGCCGGGCCTTATGCTGGGCCGCCAGCCGGTAGGCCACTGCTGTGACCATAGCCGCCCCTTTGCCGCTCCCGTCTTCCGACCGAACAAACCTGATGTCACAGTCTGGCAGTAGCTTCCGCACCGTCTTGTGAAGGCGTCGAGCAAAACTGCACAGGACAGAGGTGGGAGGGAGCGTCACCCCCTCAGCGTGGTGCGTGCGCCCCTCTCCTGGTGACTAGCCAGCAGATGGACACTGACAGCTAAGAGAGGCTTGTGCTTTTAGAGCCACGGTTCCCAGGTTCAATCCCTGTTGTCGATAACCCACCCAGCCTTATGCAAAGCTAGGCCTGATTTAGGTCCATCGCCTTACAAGAGCTTATCCAGCGATGGGCAAGCTTCTGAAAGTCCCTTCCTGCAGCTCTTGAATGTCTTCCATGCCAGCCTGCAAAGCCCTTTCACTCAGCCCTCTCAGCTCATTTTTTACCAATATTAATACAGGTTGAACAACCTCTCTGGTCCGGCAACATCCATGGCCCGTCATGGTTTTAGCCGGGTTCCTACTTATTATGGGTGTGGCCAAGTTTCCTGCAGTCCCCTGAAGTTTTACAGCTCTCAGTGTCCTGTGCTGGTATTTAGCTCTAATTGACCCCCATCAGCCCAGTGAGCTATGGCAGCGATGGTCATACTGCTAGACAATATCGACCTTCTGGGGTCCAGCAAATTCTCTTGTTTGCCACTGGTCAGGTCCCAGAGTGCAGGACTAGAGAGGTTCAATCTGTACTGGTGACACCTCAGGCTGGCCAGCAAGCTGGGGAAGAGACGTCCCAGTGCCCTAGCCGAGCTGGGATTAGAACCCGGGTCTCCAAGCTCCTAGGTCTGAATTCACAGGCCTACACGGCCTGTCAGATTAGAACCCTATGAGGGTCCAATTCCCAGGCCTCATGCTCTTCAGTCCCAACACAAACTTAGACTCTTATTAGAAACCACGCACCCGTTCAGGGGTCCATGAAAAGCTACTTTGTTCCTGCCCCAACTGGCACACTACTGATTTGGGTTGTAAACAGCGTACAGGGCTCTCGCTGACTTTACTGGGCGCCCCGCCCTTTAAATGTTCCGGGACTGGGTTGCTTTAAGCCCTTTCCTCCCGCCTGCACCCGGAGCCGGCCCTCTGGCTTACTGGGGGTGCTTCTTGTACACGGAGCCGTCCACGCCGACGGTGGAGCGGAGCCGGTCGACGCCTTTGTTCTCCTTGATGCGGCGCAGCACCGCGGCCAGCGTGGCGGCGCACAGGTTGGCCGAGCGCGTGGAGACGATCCGGCAGATGTGCTGGGTGGCGATGCAGTCTTCTGCCGACGGCTCCAGCCCAAGCTTGGACAAGACCTCGTGGGCTTTTTGTAGCCCTTCCTTCTCCCTGGAGGCCAGGGAAGAACAAAAGGAAGAAGTTCAATGGAGAGACTGTTGGGTTAACTCAAAGTGTCACAAGTTTTGCGGGTTCCACCTCGCATCCTACAGGTCAATGGAAGCCCAGAAGTGTAGGACTGAAAGGGCCCTTGACAGGTTGTCTAGTCCAGGCCCCGGCAATGAAGCAGGACTAAGTACTATCAAGACCAATGGTTCGCGAGCTGTGGGTCAGGATCCCAAAGCAGGTCACAACCCCATTTTAATGGGACTGACTGGGCTGGCATCAGACTTGCTGGGGCCTCGGGCCAAAGCCCAAAACCGATTGCTCAGGGCCCAAGCTCAAGTGTTTTAGCCCCACTGGGCAGGCCCTTGCGCTTTGGACTTGGGGTCAGATTTTGGGCTCCTGCCTAGGGCCGTGTGGTCATTTTTGTTGTCAGACGGTGGGGGGGGTGGGAGGGGGTCGCAATCAAGTCTGAGACCCCCTCACCCAGACCATCCTGACAGGTGTGTGTCTAACCTCTTCTTAAAAAAACTCCAGTGATGGAAATTCCACATCCATTTGTCCCCTAGGCGGAAAAGGGCGAGAAGTAACAGCCAGCGTGGATTAGTCCGGAACAAATCACACCAAACCACCTAGGGTACGTCTAGACTACATGACGGAGCCATGTACATTTGTTGTTTTGGCAAAGGCAAATGAAGCCGCGATTTAAATGATCGCGGCTTCATTTACATTTACATGGCTGCCGCGCTGAGCCGACAAACAGCTGATCAGCTGTTTGTCGGCTCAGCGCGCTAGTCTGGACGCTCCCCTGCCGACATCAAAGCCCTTTGTCGGCAGCCCCGGTAAACCCACGAGGAATGAGGGCTTTGATGTCGGCAGGGGAGCGTCCAGACTAGCACGCTGAGCGGACAAACAGCTGATCAGCTGTTTGTCGGCTCAGCATGGCAGCCATGTAAATGTAAATGAAGCCGCGATCATTTAAATCGCGGCTTCATTTGCCTTTGCCTATGTGTCTAATCTACATGGCTCTGCCGACAGAGGCATGTAGTCTAGACACAGCACTAATGTCCTTCTTTGACAGTGTTACTGGCCTAACGGATGGAGGGACACATTAAATGTGATGCATCTGGAAATCAGCGGGCTTCTGACACAGTTCCCGGGACTCTCTCATAAACTGGGGGAAATGAGATCTGGATACATTACTGAACAGTGAGTGCACAACTGGTGGGAAGGATAAAAAACAACACTCCACACTCAGAGCAGTTCTCAATGGCAGGCTGTCCGACCGGGAAGAGGTATCTAGTGGGGGGCTAGTGCTTTTTAATATTTTCATGAATGACTCGGATAATGGAGTGGAGAGCAGGCCGATTTTAGAGGAGACTCCCTCCTGGACTGGTGTCCTCACTTTGGCGGGCAGGATTAGAATTCGACGTGACCGTGACAAATTGCAGCCCCGATCAGAAATCAGTGAGGTGACATTCAGTGACGAGCCTAATGCAGCATGTGCGAAGGCAAAATCAAAGGAAGTGGTAAAAACAAACTGCAGACAACGGAAGAGACAAGAACCACACCAATTTCCCTCTGCTGGTTTTAGAGAACCCTTCTGAGTATCAGCCCACAGAGAAGGTTACTACTAAAACTAGTGTTTTAGGAATTCTTTAACGGTCAATTTAATTTTTGCCGCAGTTTTTTTTTTAAAACCAGGGTAGTACTGCAGAAAAAGATCCGGTAATTGCAGTGGATCACAAATGGACTACAAATCAGCAACATGATGTTGTAAAAAAGGCGATGATCATTGTGGGGTGTATTAACAGGAGAATCAACAGTCTGGAGGCAACTGTCTCCCTTTACTCCCCGCCATGAGACTTCAGGGGATGCCCCTCTTAAGCTCTGGGCATCATACTTGAGGAAAGAGGTGGTTAAATGGAGAGAGCCCAGAGAAGAGCAATAAAAATGATCCAAGGTTTAGAAAACCTGCCCTATGAGAAATGTTCAAAAACCAGGCACGTTTAGTCTTGAGAAAGGAAGAACAAGGGGGATATGGTAAGTCTTGAAATATATATTATGGACTGTTAAAAAAATACAGGACTATGTAGCACTTTAGAGACTAACAAGATAGTTTATTAGATGATGAGCTTTGGTGGGCCAGACCCACTTCCTCAGATCAGGCATACAGTGATCAGTGGTTCTCTATGTCCACTGAAGGTGGAACAAGAAACAATTGGCTGAATCTACAGCAAGGGAGATTTACATTGAATAGTATGAAAAACTTTCTAACTCCAAGGGCGGTTAATCTCTGGAACAGGCATCCACTGGAGGGTTTTTAAGCACAGGTTGGATAAACACCTGTCAGAAAAGATCTAGGTTCATGGTCCTGTCTCAGTTCATGGCTGGATTAGATGACCTCCCACGTCTCTTCCAGCTCAACATTTCTACAATTTTATCCCTCTTAAGGGGTCATATCTCAGAGTGCATCTACACAGCATCCTAAACGCGAAATAAGAGATGCAATTTGCACTATGCAAATTGCGCATCTCATTTCGATTGAATTTCGAAATAGCGTATTTTGAAATGTGGTGCTTCTACACAGTGCCAAATTTCAAAGGAATACAATATTTCGAGACATCCCTTGTGGAATGAGGGTTCCCGGGATGCCGAAATAGCTCTTGAAATAGCAGGCACGTTCAAATGACACGGGGTAGCTATTTCAGGATACTTCCGGTTTCCCGAAATAGCCCCGCTGTGCAGACGGACCCGCACAGAGCAGACGGGGGGGGGGGAGGGGGGGAGGAAAGCAGATAACCTGATGACTTCCTACATGGTGTCTACACAATAGATCTCTCACCGGCGGCTATAGCGCCCTTTCCCTTCCCAGGGGCACCCCTCTTGGAGAGAGGAGGTTGGCTTTCTCTCCAGCATGGGGGGTGGATCTAAGATGGAACCATTTGCTCAGTTTCTTACTTACTTTTCGATAGCAGACACGTATTTGGTCTCAAAGTGTCCCGTGATGAGCAAGTCCGGGGTAAGCCTCCCGCCAAACAAGAGCTCTTCCTTGGCCATCTTCACCAGGACGAGTCTGACCAGCTCCCCCATGTACATGCCACTGATCATCTTCTCAAACCTGCGGAGAAATGAAGCACGAGGTCTCCAGGCCGCTCCACGCTGTCGCGTTCAGAGGCCAACGGCTAGGGCCGAAACGTGCCACAAGATGTACGGGAACTGCCCGTGCCCAGCTGCATTCTACACTGGTGGCGGGTGAGCTCACAAAATCTCAGCGCGCCCCCCGCTGAGATAGCCAACGTCCGTACCAAGGCCTCGGCCATGTCAGGACTCGAGTTAGTTTGCAGGAAAGAAGAGTCGCTCTTGAACGCGTGGTCCTGCAATCTGCCCATTTAAAGAATCATGAACGACAGTGAGAGACCCTGATTCTCTCTCATACACCAGCTCACTGCAGAAACAACCAGATTTTGCTTAAAACCATGGAAGACAATCATTAGAAGAGAGGGGCTCTCGTCTGGAAAAATATCTGCGTTTCGTAGGGGTGACGAGCTTATAAGCCTCCCAGGAGCTTTGCATTAGCCCCATGGAGCCCACAAATTCAGCAAGAATCCCCGAGGCAGGATCTTCAGCAAAGTTTTGCTGGCGTCGCTCTACCTGCCTACACTGCCAGCCCAGCACCCCAGTGCAGAGGCTACTTAGATTAGTACAATCGGCGCTGTAACAAGCCGGCCTCCCCACCCAAGGGCAACATGAGCACAGCTGGTCCCCACCCAGCCATGTCAGCCAGGGATCACGTTTCTTCTGCACCCTTGAGCAACAAGCTGTGCCGGCAGGCGCTTGTAGCGTAAACACGGCCTGAGAGTAGTTTTCACAAGCGCTATGCCCCATTGAAAATCAGTGGGCTTGGGGTTTTGAATCACTCATGCTGCACGTCTGTGCTAGAGAAGCACTGCTATGGAGGGGTGGTACCCTAGCAGAGATGCCTTCTACAGCCACGGGAGAAGTGTTCCCATGACTGGATGTAAATCACCGAGTAGCAGGAGCGAACCAGTGGAGCACTCTGCCATTGACCGTGCCACGAGGGTTCAGTGCCCTCACCACGCCAGCCTAGAGTGGTGAACTTTTCGACTCCCCGAGAGACGCAGCTAGGGGAGTCGAAGTTTTAAGTGTAGACCAGACGTTGGACACTTTTCAGTCCATCACCCTACAACTCTGGGGACATGACCAATCATCACGTACCCCAGAGTTTGGGTTCAATCGCAGCGATATCCAGACAACAACAAGCACAGGCTTGGTAGAGAATTTTGGACTTAAAACAAATAGAAACACTGGGGGAGATTTTCCAAGACGCACAAGGGAGTTAAGTGCCTACCCAGCCTTGGAAATATACCCTACTTCTCCTATTTTATCCTGCAGTGGATGAGTTTGCACCGTCTGCAGGACGGGGTCCATCTCAAACTATAAATCCATCTCCACAGGAGAAGTTCGGTGTTTGTTGGTTTCATGGATGGTAGGGACACTAGGTGGCGCTGTCTGCCTTCGGGCAGCGATCGAGACATTAAATGAGAAACCGGAAGTCGCTGTCCCTCTCTATTCATTAGCAGATGAAGCAAAGTAGGGGGAGAGGATCAGGGTGCTCTTGAGGGTTCCGTCAGAAATGCCACCCCAAATTTGTGGCACAGTCCCCGTTTGTATTCATCTAATCTACGTCCCCAGGGGCCCTGTAACACAGGTAGCTTACATGACCTCTTCCTCACACCAAAACAATCACAATAGGACAGTCAATCCACAATAACTCCCCCCCCCCCACCCCCACCACACACACACACAGAGATCTGAGCCAACACCAGCAATCTGCTTACAGCTGCTTCCCCGGGTTGAGCGAACCCATGTCAATCTCACGGTCGAACTCCGTCCTGATGTCGTTCAGCGTGCCGTCGTCTCCGAAGGCGCCCCACTCCATGTTTATGCACATCCGCCCTTCGTCCCCCTCCACCAAGTCAATGTGCCGCATCTCCTCCATGTAGCACGCATTGGTCCCAGTACCTGTGCCAAGCAGATTGTGAGCTAGCTCCCTGGGAGAGGGGGAGGTAAGGACTTCATTGCTGCTTAGAGTTGCAACCCATCCCGTAAGTGTGGCCTAAAGCCCTTGTTCTTACACTAGGCCATACTGAAATGCAGCTTGTTTGCCTGAGCCCACCTCACCACTTGCTCTGGATCAGAGCCCTGGCCTTTTCATTATTTACTCCTCCCTCATTCTTTGGGGTCCTGCACATTTTGTCGACGGCTTTATGTTCTCTTCCAGGTCATTGATAAAAATGTCACCTTGCGAAGGAACAGTGGCGGATGCTACAGGACCAGAGTAAAACCACGCAGCGGCGAGTCCCCATTTACAGTTCTATTTTGAGATCTGTCCAATAAGCTGATTTTGAACGCATGCTGCATGTTCATTTGGGACCGTCCTAGCGCCTTATCCAAAATGTTGCATGGTCCCAAGTCAAACAGCTGACAAGTCTCCGAATATCACACCTTTGCGATTCCTTTCAACAGACAAGCTTGTAACGGCCACAAAACGATGCCAAATGAACTGGGCGGGGTCTATTTCCCGTTAACCGTTCCGCGGCGTCTTACCAACAATGAGCCCAACTTCGCAATTGTGATCATCGAAGCCGCAGGTCATCATTGTCCCTACGGTGTCGTTCACCACAGCGACCACGTCAATGTCGAAGTCCTGAAACAGGCGAAGAGGAGAGACATCAAGTCCCAGACGTAACGTTTGACCAAACCATCCCGTTGTCCCATTGAGTGTGGCAGTGGGGGAACCATTACAGTAGCAGCCAGGAAGAGCAGAGCCAAGACCAAGATTTGGGATCCGTGCCCAAAACATTCAGCCTCACTCGGGCCAGGAGTGTCAGCTGTGACTAATTATTTCGGCTCCCTCGATTTCTCAGCACTCAGCTGAAGGCACCATGAAGGGGCAGATGTTCCCAGGGCAGGTGGCCCAGTGCTTATCAGGTCCCTTCTTAACACAAGGTCACCATGTGAAATCACTGCTCCTTCTGAAAGCCGCAGCTCAAGTGGGAGCTGAAGGTTCATCAGCACCGATTCAGCGAAGGCAGAACATCAGGAGCCTGCCTATTATCAGTAAAAACGGCCCCTTTTCTAGTGCTCTTCGATGTTAAAACCCCGCACAAACATTCACCAAGGATCGCAGTGCTCACTTCTGAAGGGTAGCTAAGCAGCCACATTACTGATGGATTTATCTACACTTCTATTAGCCACCCCTCCCTGGCTCAGGGAGTTTTTAGAAGACTAAAAGTTATGATACAGGAAGGAAAACTTTCAACACAGGCAATAAACTGTACAGACAATGTTCTGCGGCTCACGGAAGTAACTTCACATGTAGCCAGCCCACAGCCCTCTCCTGCCCCCAAATTTAGGAGGAATCCATGTTGACGGGTGTTGTGTTAATAAATCTAGACGCCAGCACTTCCAGACTAAGAAATCCAGGCTCTTGCAATGGGAGCCATTTTGGAAATGGCAACCCCTCCGGAAAGGCACCTGGCCAACAGCCAGCGTTGCCTGCAAGTCGAATGCCTGGGCGGCCACCCAGAAGAAATTCAGAGACCGCTCAGCTGATTAGCAGAGCGCCCACAGCCGGAAGCATGCGTTTCTACTGGTGGTGCACATCCACACATGCCTTGGTGCACAACACAAAATTGATTCTGCTCATGGATGGAAAAAAGTAGAAGGAACACTGACGACAGCCCGACTTCCTGTTTCAGTCACGGAGCTGTGTACGAGATAGAGAGGCATAGCCAGAGCTCAAGCCATTTAGGGCTTTACAGGAAAAGATGGGAACATGGAGACAGAAGTTACTACATTTGCTTTTCTCCCTATCTTCAGCCCTTCTGAATGTCAGAATAACCTTGCCATCGGCAGGCACACCAACAATGTGCAATTCAGAGCAGGGTGTGAATTCAGCACTCACATAATAACCCGCCTGCACCCACTTTCACAGCCTGTTGGTAAGAGAACAATGTGAGCAGAGAGCATGGGGTGACCATGAGAAACACAATGTTTGTTGTAATCTTAAATCAAGAGGGTGTAGGGTGAACCTGATAAAAAAAAGGAAGAGGAAGTGGGGTGTTTTGGTTATTATCAAAGGAGCACACTGTTCTTGCATGTGTGTCCAGCTGAAGAGTGCCTCTATAGGACTGCCAAACCGACTGTCTGGGGGTGGAAGCCAAGTACAGGCTTTTAGTGCTTTGGCATCCTGAGGGACCCCCATCTGTGCATGCACCTTGAAATACAAAACCTCCCTTCTGTGTGCAGGGCGGTCCCTGGCCTTTGATTGGAAAACTAAAAGAAGGCCAGGATTTACAGGCGTTCTCTCTGTCCCGTTGCAAAGCCAAATCGAGTGCCCGGAGCAGCTTATTCACAACAGCCAGGGGGTTCGGAGCATGGGTAACGCTTACCCCTCGTTTCTTGATGGCTTTACGTATCATGCCGACCACATCTTTCCCCTCCACACCGCTGGATTTGAACCCTTTCGTCCACGTCACGAGGATACTCTAGGACAAGAAATAAGAACCACGTTAAGACACCACCGTTGTCAACCAACTCTAAAGCCCTAATGCTACCCTGAGGATTCTCGCCAAAAACTCCTTCCCCTGCAGCGTAGATCAGCCACACCGACATAAGACAGGGCCCTCCATTGATGCAACTTCCTGCTGTATGTACATTCCTGCGATTGGTCGCAACACCGTCCCGTGTCTATGTAACTACACCCATGTGCTTAAACTAGCAAGAATTCCCTTAGGCCAAATCTGCACCTTAACCTTACACCCGTGTAACTGTGCTGCTCAGGGATGTGAAAAGTCCACGGCCCGGAGAGACACAGTTAGACGGGCATAACCTCTGGGGTATTTTGACGGGACAGCCTCTCCTGCCGACACCGCTACTGCCTCTCAGGGCAGTGGCTAAACTACGACGCTCTCCCACCAGCTGCAGCGTTTGAAGGGTCGACCTGCCCTGAGTCTCGACGAGCCCCACGTCTCTGGAAATGCCACCAAAGTAAGGGTGCGGTCGAGCTTGCCGTTTACTTCCTCCATAGGGTAGAGCACAGGGCGACGCTGCCCAAATTCTACAGAGTCAAGTTTAGGAGGCTCCGTCCCGAAGAGCCCAAGGCACCATAGTACTTAAAAACAGCCTGAAGTTTTCTGTAAAGATCTAATAATCTGCCACAAGCACCTGGGACTTCACGAGGGTTACCTGGTTGACGGGAATATTGTTACTAACAGGAACATCATGGCCTCCCGGCTATGGCCTTTGATTAGCTGCCTCTATGCCAGTGACATGCTCTGTTCTCTCTTGTACCGGGTTCTTCTTCTCTAGGTCCCAGGGTGCTTTAGAAGCAAAAGCTTAAACAGGACTACGAGGGTCCTCTAGTCTAGCCTCCCACTGATATAATTACAAAGGGCCACCCTATTGTCTCCAAGTCACAGAGGGGGAAACAGAGCAAAAGAGAGAGAAGCATCTTGCTCCCAGGCATCCAATGAGTCCATTTCCGAACCAGGAATAGAACCTAGATCTCTGGACTCCCAACCCCACAGCTTTCTACAGGCTGGCCGGCCGCTTGGAACCTGACTGGTCCCGGGGGAGGGATTTTGCGGGACCAGGTGAGGTCATTTCTGGCCCCTCTGCTTCCTGCCCCCTGGCTGCCCCTCCCAGCCCAGCTGGGTTGCATGCCAGGGTTCCTACCCCCATCCAGCTGGGCTCCACACCAGCTCCCCTGGTCCTTCCCCTCGCAGCCCAGCTAAGCCATGTCCCGGGCTTCTCAGACCCCTTCCTTGGCCCAGCTGGGCTGCACGCCTGGCTCCCTTCCCCACCTCTGCCTCAGGCTGGCCTCCTGGGCTCCCTTTGCCCCCCGCAGCACGCTAGGACTCTCTGATGCTGCCCAACCAGAGTATCCCAGTTGACAGAGTTGCAACCTGTCCTTGAGCACCCTGCTTTCCCGAGAGCCGTATAAGGGAAGAACAGAGCATGGACACTTATTCCTTGTGCTCGAATGCAGTGAGGGTAGCCACTTGTCTGCAGCAGGAGGGCGCCCTTGCGGCGGCGTATGTGCTGCACATGGAGGCTGTGCCAAAGACAGAGAAACACCCGGCTGGCCACGTTTCCGAGGGAGGATAGAATTTGCAGCCCTCCTTTTATAAGGTGGGAAAGCCAAGACACACGAGGATGGCGGGTGCCAGAGGCCGTGCGACTACACAACAAGGGAAGTGACGCACATGCAGCGGGAAGGCACTAAAGGCCCATTTCACCTTGCGCCCCCGACACCATGGCCACCTCCCGTGCGACTGAGGCCCCCGGAGTCCGTCAATGGGACCAGGGAATTGCAAAGCACGACCGGCAGCCCAGCCATGCCTGCATTCAGTTCATCCTGCCAGCCCTGCTCCCATCTCGAGTTCTCCGCGCTCCCTTTGCCTCTCCTTCCTGCACCTGGGGCTCCAGATCTGCCTCCAGCCTGTCCATAACACCCCCTACTGATGTGACAAATAGCTTCCCCCATGGGCCAGGAGCTTCAGGGGGGAGCCGAGTTAGTCTGTTACAGGAAAAACACAACAAATGGTCTGGTAGCACTTTACAGACTAATGGAACATGTCGATGGTAGCAAATCGTACTGTAAAACCCTCTTCTCGGCCAGCCCCCAGCTCCAGTCTGGTGTTATTCACAACAATAATCCCCAGATAATCAGCCAGGAGCCTCGTGAACAACACTCCCTTCACAAGCCTTGTAAGTATCACTCCCTTTGCCCTCAAGAGCAATTTTACCTTCCCCCTTCGTTTCTCGCCCTTTCCTCTCCCCATGGTTTCCTGCCATCTCTCATTATCTTATTTCTCTAATTTGGATTGCAAATGCCCCCGGGGAGAAATCTTCTTGGTTAGTCTGTAAAATGTCTAGCACCTGACTGGCACTGTAGGATCAGATCAGTAAGAACGCTCAAGAGTTGAAGTTCCATGGGTCAGTATGCAAAAGAGGCATCTCCTTATCGCCTGTTAGCTAACCCTTGGGAACTAGCAAGAGGTGCAAGCGGAAGGAATGTTTTTTGTAGGTTTCATGGGACTGAGCAGGCAGCGTCCCTCTGTAAGGAACACTTGGGCGACCACCCAGGAGAGATTCAGGTGCCACCCAGCGGATTAGCAGAGCATCCATAGCACCCAGAGAGGGCAGCATGCGTTTCTATTGGTGGTGCACATCCCCACATGCCTTGGTGTGCATAACAAAATGTATTCCGCCCACGGATGGAAAAAATTACAGGGAACACTGTGAGTAGGTTGAGACAAACTCTGTTTCCCATGATCTCTGCCTTCCCATTCATGTTAAAGATGCAAAATGCCTTGTCTTCCTTTTACTTCACATTAGTTACCATATGGCAACTGCCACTTTTTTTCCTAGTGAAAATGCTCATATAGACAGGCTTCAGTTTTTTGCAGGTTTAAGGGAACAGATGTAAACCAAACTGAAGCAAACCCAAATCCACACTGTGGTTGGCACCAGTTTAACTAAACTAGTTCTAAAAAACATTTGAAGTCCAACTGGTGCAACTCCCATATGAGACAAGGCTGAAAGGGGATGTGTGTGATTGTGCTGTGTGTAGTCTGGGGCGATTAAAACCTACCCACTTGTCTCTTTTGCCTTTCCCGATTGCTGGCAGCAGCCCAAGCTGCCAATCCACGATGGCTTACAAGGGAGAGGAGGGGAAGTTTCACTTACCTCATCCAGTTTGGTTTGGTGGCAAGGAAAAGAGAAAGTGAATCCAAGGGGCAGTTTCTTGTCCTTCATGTTCAGTTTCTCCAGGAAGTTGGCCAAGCATTCGGCAATATGATCAAAGAGCTGCAGAATAGAAATTAGACTGTTCAGACCCTATGTCGTTCCAACCTAGTCAGCTTAAGGGCGCCCGGCACCCACTGGAGTCAGCGGGCGTGTTTCCACCGACTTCAGCGCACTTAGATCAGGTCCTGACAGCACAACGTTAGGTCAGGCTCATTTCAAAACCATGAGCATTGGATGCTCTAAGCCAGGGCTACTCAACTTTGGAAGCCCTGGGGGACACAATGGATACTCACAGCACATGCTGAGGGCTGCACCTTAAGTGTGGTTGCATAGACATGCAAATATATGCAAATAGCTTCTTTCACACTGATGGGCATGAATACAAAAACTAAACCACAGCGCTGGACCCAAACATGACCAGTGTGAGTCAGTCAGCACCTCAGGCTCTGCCCACAAAGCCAAGCAGCCAGCACTTCCCACAGTACCCCCGGGGGAGAGAAATGCCAACAACATGTACCCATCTGTTCCAGCCAGCCCGTCCGCTTTAATTGGTCATTGCTCACCCCGCCTGGGAGACGCCTTGCCTTTGTGGAGGCCATGTTCAAAGGATCCTACTCAGGTTCAGTCCTGTGTAAACCCAAACTTCACCGCGGGCCGCAAACAAACAGGCGGAGGGCCACATGCAGCCCACGGGCCATGTGTTTAGTAGCCCTGCTCTAATCCATCGGGTGCCATCGACTGTCTTTCACTGGCCCACATCACTCGCCTTCTCCACCAAGAAAGGAAACCGAGGCAACTTTTGTGGGTGTTCTCTGGAAAAGTCTGTATTCTTGATTTTAACTGGGTTTGGTATTTTGGGACTTAATAGAACACATCGTACTAAACCTCCAAATAATTATTAAGACTCTTTTGCAAGGTGCCCAATACCATGGTGTCTGGGTGCAGTTTGCTTAGTTTCAAATAAATCCCATGGGTGTCTTCTCCGGATCAGCCTTGTGGGGAAAGGGATTGGATATCATGTCATGGTTAAGGCAGGGGATCTGAGAGTTCTTAGTTCTGCTGGGGACTCTGCAAGTTTTGACAAGTCACTTCCCCTTTGCACCTCAGTGCATGCTCTGTGACAGCAGGGGTAGAGCGAACTAATTCTTTATTATATGCTTGGAGATCTTCAAACCTGGGGTGTTAGAGAGCAAAACATCAGGATTTCCTTGATAGTTCAGGACGGTCCAGAACTTTGATGAAGAAAAAAAACCCTCTCTTATTTGGTTCTTTAGACCTTGACTGCAGGGAGGCTTTGTAATGAAATTCACTAAGATATGTTAACACAACAAATCTAGCTAAGATTTAGTTGTTTCCTCCCCAAACCAAAGTTTGGAAGGGTAGCTCATTTAAGCAGTTGCTGCTGGAGCAAGCCCCTAACAGACAAAACAAACGATTTGTAGTAGTGTATCGAACTCTGGTGTCAAGCAGGGGTCAGGGCCAGGATGCAAATTTGTCTATCTGCACATAGGCCATGGTGGGTAGCCGGAATGGAGACAAATTCCCAACACAGACAAGGATCTGAATCACCCAAGCTGACCGTGGCTCAATCCTCAATATCCTAAGTTTTCAGCAAAGAACAGCACTCAATCCAGTTTCCTCAGCTCTTTAGTTCAAGGCAGTTTCCCCCCCTCTTACCACACTGTAAACGCCCAACAGAGACGAACCTCAAGGCATCGACGTTCCTCTACAAGGGATTGTAATAGGCTACAGTTGCCTCCTCCCCACAAGGCTTTCGAAATGCAAAGACAGATGATGCCAGCTTGTCTTCAAGTGGTATAAAGCAGAGGAAATACTCCTTAGGACTATCACACAAAAAAGGGAGGGATCTTAACATCCCTCTTAGCAACCATTTCAGGGACACAACACCTTGAACCACCTTGATTGATCAGACCTCATATAGGTTGTGCCGATCACAACAGGTCTTCAGTTCTTCTCTCATCTACTGGTATTTTTTTCCCATTTGCATTTGTGTTAAGCCAAAATCACCACCACAACGGGAAGGGGGGGGGGGGAGGGAGTCATACAATGTGTTTCATCACCTGCCAACCTTTATATTTCACACTTATATAGCTCTCTCTCTCTCTCTCCTCATCTCAAAACACTTGATTAATGTAGGTATCATTACATTCATAGAATCATAGAGCTGGAAGAGACCTTAGAAGGCCATCAAGTCCAGCCCCCTGCCCAAGGCAGGACCAATCCCAACTAAATCAACCTAACCAGGGCTTTGTCAAGCCGAGACTTAAACACCTCTAGGGATGGAGATTCCACTACTTCCCTAGGTAACCCATCCCAGTGCTTCACCACCTTCCTAGGGAAATAGTTTTTCCTAATATCCAACCTGGACCTCTCCCACCGCAACTTGAGACCATTGCTCCTTGTCTGCTATCAAATCCCCCCTCACTCTTCTCTTCTGCAGACTAAATAGACCCAACTCCCTCAGCCTCTCCTCGTAGGTCATATGCTCCAGCCCCCTAATCATTTTGGTTGCCCTATGCTGGACCCTCTCCAATACATCCACATCCTTCCTGTAATTGGGGACCCAGAACTGGACACAATACTCCAGATGTGGCCTCACCAGAGACGAGTAAAAAAGTCAAAGGGGGAAACTGAGGCACAGGGCA